>NC_062996.1:1290882-1936323 GCF_023078275.1 Leguminivora glycinivorella | reverse complement strand
CGCTAATAATAATAAATGTTTTTTTTGTCATAATTCAAATTTAACGGTTTCTGATTAAAATGTACTTAATTGTTGGTAAGTTACTTTCTTAATAATTGTAATTAGATAGATTATTCGGTAAAAAATATAAATCCAGTCTTATTTAAACCATGCACAACTTTCTGATGCGTAAAACTTACTTCTCTAAAAATGCGTTGTCTGAGATTCTTAAAAAATTATTTTATTCTCCTTATGTTTCCTTTCTTTATATCGCCTCTGGATGTTCCAGCTTGATGTGATGTTGCAAACTCCTATGCTTCACAAAAAGCTTGCGTGTTGCAAATGCAAACGGTACAAATATGTTTCTTAATCCTTTCATGTGTCTTCCTCAAGTGCTCAGTCAAATTGTTCCTCCACTTGAAAGCCTTTCCCGCACAACTTGCACTTAAACTTCTTTATATCCTGATGCTTCATGATGTGGAGATTCAAATTCTTCTTGTGAGAGAACGTCATGGAGCATTTATCGCATTGAAAGTGTTTCCTTTCCCATGTGGAAGGTTTTGTGATGGCGTATGACCTCGAAGGGGAAGGAGAATTTTTTGCCGCAAGCCCCGCAAGAGGGGGCTGGTTTTCCGTGCACTTGTTCTAAATGTCTCGCGTGTTTGTGCGGGGTGAGCTGTGCGCCGCAGATGGTGCACGGTCTGGTTTTCGGGCGCTGCTTCAGATGAACGTGCTTGTAGTGCAGCCTGGAAGTATGCTGCCGTTGCTTGAACTGGTGGCCGCACGTCAGACACGTGAAGGTCCTGGATCCGTCCTCTCTCTCGCGTGACGGTACATATTAATTGGTCTGTTTCGTCCTTCTTTCCTTCGGCGTAATTCCCCTAGAAAAGAATTTGAAGATGTGTTAGTATTCTTCTTCTTTGTCTTGATTCAGTTGCAGACTAGGAAGCACTTAAAAAATATAATAGCATTCTATTATATAGCTATATCATGCATTTGGATATTACGGAATGATCTTGCCGAGTTTAATGAGACGTCGAGTAAAACGACTATAAGTAAGCACCTTCTGACATATGTTCAAGAACTTCTGTAGTTATCTATGTGACAACATAAAAAATGTTAAAAGCATAAACAAAACTGAGGCAGTTTCAAATAAATTCTTGGTAATTACGAATTGTTCTACATGTAATAGATATTGACACAAGTAAATACTTATAAGAGTCAATACTGTTTTTAGGGTCTCCGTAGTCAACTAGGAACCCTTATAGTTTCGCCATGTCTGTCTCGTCCGTCCGTCCGTCCGTCCGCGGATAATCTCAGTAACCGTTAGCACTAGAAAGCTGAAATTTGATACCAATATGTATATTAATCACGCCAACAAAGTGCAAAAATAAAAAATGGAAAAAATGTTTTATTAGGGTACCCCCCTACATGTAAAGTGGGGGCTGATTTTTTTTTTCATTCCAACCCCAACGTGATATATTGTTGGATAGGTATTTAAAAAAATGAATAAGGGTTTACTAAGATCGTTTTTTGATAATATTAATATTTTCGGAAATAATCGCTCCTAAAGGAAAAAAAAGTGCGTCCTCCCTCTAACTTTTGAACCATATGTTTAAAAAGTATGAAAAAAATCGCAAAAGTAGAACTTTATAAAGACTTTCTAGGAAAATTGTTTTGAACTTGATAGGTTTAGTAGTTTTTGAGAAAAATACGGAAAACTACGGAACCCTACACTGAGCGTGGCCCGACACGCTCTTGGCCGGTTTTTTGTACTTATATCGATTAGCTCCTTCATATGCGCCCTGTCAATTTTGATCATTGAAATAGTGACCATGACATTTAAAACAATAGATTAAAATTCCTACGCACGGATCCGTGTCTAAGCATAATACGAGGGTTAAAGCTCCGCATTATTGTTTATCAGTGTAATTTGAAGCAGGTAATTTTCAGCTGAAGCGAGCAGATTCTTCACTTTACTATTATTAACATTTACAATTCAAACAGACTTTAGTTACTATTTCCTTGATCACCAGTCGGTCACAGACGCGACCCATCTAGTCTATCTCTACGATCCTTTTAACCCATTCATTGCCGGCGCCTCATATTTTTAATCACTCACGCAGTGCCGCCGCCTTCTACGCGACGACGCGAATTCGCGTCCACGGCATCACGTTAACATTTCAACGGACGCGAATTCCGCGTCCGCGGCATTAGGTTATATATCACACTTGAAGGACGCGAATTCGCGTCTGCGGCATTAGGTTATTTCATTTACTTGAAGGACGCAAATTTGCGTCCTCGGCATCACGTTTACGCATACACAGGACGCGAATTCGCGTCTTCGGCATCCGAGATAAGAATTAGAAAATTACAAATGCATCTGAATCCAGAAACTAGCGACGGTATAATATTATCCCATTCAAATCAACTGTACTTAAAAGCTGATACGAAAATGTTATTTTATTTATGAAGGATCCCATTCATTGCCGACGCCTCATATTTTTAATCATCACGCAGTGCTGCCGCCTTTCTACGCGACGACGCGAATTCGCGTCCACGGCATCACGTTAACATTTCAACGGACGCGAATTCGCGTCCGCGGCATTAGGTTATATATCACACTTGAAGGACGCGAATTCGCGTCTGCGGCATTAGGTTATTTCACACTTTGAAGGACGCGAATTTGCGTCCTCGGCATCACGTTTACGCATACACAGGACGCGAATTCGCGTCTCGGCATCCAAGATAAGAATTATGAAAATTACAAATGCACTGAATCCAGAAACCAGCGATTTGGCATAATATTATCCTTCATAAATAAAATAACATTTTCGTATCAGCTTACAGTTGATTTCTAGCAAAAAAACAAATAATTCGTGGACGCGAATTTGCGTCCTCGGCATCACGTTTACGCATACACAGGACGTCGAATTCGCGTCTTCGGTGCATTGAATGGGTTTAATTTTACTAAAGATTTTTTTTTGCCAAATTTCAAATTGCTAACAAAAAATTTTCCCATAGTTAATATGGGAATGGGAATTTGACATCCATCGAATGATATTTTTTAATTATTAGGTATATTTTTATTTTTTAGGCTTGTAGTTACTACTATAAATAAAACAAGAATAATTTCACTCGTGTATTTATTAATTACATTGACAATTAACATTAAATAATCCAATCCAACAAATGGAATAGAAGTTATACTTAAACTAAGACATTAATGATAATGCAAATATGCGGACTTCGTTCGAATTTGGAAACAAAATTTTTCCTCCCTTTTAACTTTTAAAACAATTATAACTAGATTAAAAATTAAGATTCATAACAATTAAATATGTGACGTTCTCAAGCAAAAAAGCTTCGTTTACCATATGATGAAATTGTATCTGTACACGAATAACATTCAAAGCGTCTTTGAGGTAAACGACAATGTGGTACCTTGTATTAAGAACGTCACATATAATATTAGCCTTAAATGCATATGATGTATATTATGCATCATGCATTTTTGACTCTATTGACAGCATGTCAAAATTCAAATTTGAAATAAATTTTTTGTCAAGGTCATACATTTAAGGGTTAAAGGTGTGTATTTTTTACATGGTGTATACATAGTAGAAAGTCTCCAAAAATACCTTTATCGGAAATTTCAAGAAGACAAACAAGCGATTATTTTAGCGATGGAAAATTCTAAATTCTATAATTTGAAACCTTTCAACGACAAATCAGTATCTTAACCTAAATCTCTATAAGTATGAACAAAAACTAAAAAAAATGGGAAAACACGAGGACTTGGATAGACGAATGACAGCAAAGAAGGACTTTACTATAAGGACCTAATTAATATAATAATTTCAGACCAATGAGATAGTCTGTCAATATATCATATTATAGCGCCTAAATAGGCAACATTGGGGTGTTTTTTCGACATATGATGCTTCAAGTTGCCCGACTGAACGAACGCCTCCTTCACAAATTTTACACACATATCTCTTGTCGTTCAAAATGTATCTTCGTGTGAACCTGCAAATACTTCGTGCACTTGAAAGCTTTAGGACAGAAATCGCATTTGAAATCTCTCAGCATCGAATGTCTAAGATAATGTTTTTTTCAAACTCATTGATCTGGAGAATGACATGTCACACTGGTCGCATTTGAAGTTCTTTTTCGCCCATATGGTAAGTCTTCTGATGCGTTACCAGTTCGTGGTAAGCAAATTTTTACCGCACGCCTGGCAGGTAGGTGCTTCTCCCAGCCATGTTTTTCTTCCATATGCTTCTGCTCTGTGCCAAGGAATGAGTTCTTCCTTGCATATACACAAGGAAAAGTTTTCTTTCTTAGCTTGAGATGGATGTGTTTGTAGTGTTGTAAGAAGGAGCCTCATCTTCTGTACGGGTCGCGCAGGCCTTGCACGTGAAGGTCTGATCTCCGTCTTCGTCTTCCGTTATGGTGCAGAACTTCAAGAATTCTAGTTCTACCGATCTTCCTAGAAAAGAAGTAATATTTTGTGAGGATGTTGTTTTAAGTTGATTGCATTGAATAGTACCGATCCATTTGATAACTCAAAACAATTTATTACAGTCAAGTCATTTTGAGGAAGAAAATATAGTTTGTTTGATTTAGGAAAGATACCTACAACCGATATGCCTGATCAAACAGAAGCAATTTAGATATGACGTTATGTGAGAAGCTTTAGTTTATACAATTTTACTTGATGAACTTTGAGACTTATCACAGTAACATAACTAAAATATTTATATTATAATCAAGATAAGAAAATTATAAACTGCAATCAATATTGCAAGTATTTGGAGAAAGTGATACATTTTGTTAATGGATTTAACTTAATTACCGTCAGTAATCCTGTTGTATTATTGCTCCAACATAGGTCTTATAACTCAAGCCAATTTAAAATTGTTTTAGTAGTATATTCTATTAATCGTCTGGATGTTTATCTTTCATATGCAGTTTCAGACCGCCATTCGTTATAAACGCGTGGTCACATATCTCGCAAATGTGTCTGGCTTCACCCGCATGAGTCTTCAAGTGGGTTTGGAGATTCTTTCTCGTCTTATACGTCTTCTGACAGTACTTCGCATGACCACGGCCTATCATCTGAATGCTTAGACGAATGGACCTTTAGAGCTTGTCGAGTACCGTACGCGACTCCACAATGTTCGCACTTGAAATTCTTTTCGGCTAAATGGAAGAGTCTTTGGTGTTTTGTAAGTTGGTAATTAAAGTAGAAATTCTTGTCGCAGGTTTGGCATGTGGAAACGTGGCTTCCATCCGTGGACCTCCTCCATATGCTTCGGCCTGAGCCAAGGAACCAGCGGCTTCCTGCATATGACACAAGGGTGTGTCTTCATATTCAGGTGCACCTCTTTGATGTGCTGACGAATCGTGCTTTTCTTGGTAACTCTTGTCGCAAACGTTGCATGTAAAAATCACCCACCTCCGATTTTGGTGCAGTATTTATAATACACGCTGGTAGGCCCTAGAAAAGAATTAAGAATGTGAGGCGTCTCGTCTTGGAATCACGTGACATAAAATATATGTAATTTGTGTAAAAAATATCAAGAATATTGGCATCTTTCTGTCTTCTCTTCTAAATACAATACTTTTTCTTACCCACGAAAAGTTTTATAACGTTGGGAACTACTTTTGTACTTGTAAACTTCATAGTAGGTATTAATATTAATGTTCGAATACTTTGATCATAGAGTCTAAAAAAAAATGTTTAATGTAAATTAAAATTTTCTTCCATTTCTTCGCGTTTACGGAAGGAAACAATTCTAAGTTTCCCAAGGTGATTTGATGCAAAAAAAAAATGTCCGATAGCTGTCACAAAAATATTAGCTATGATTTGATGGATCACTCTCGGTAGAACCCGCATCTAGCGAAATCCATCTATTTTCATGGTTAAAAGAACCTCTAAGAGGCCAAATATTTACAGACATTATTTATTTAAAAATAATAATTTGGGATACAGGTTTTGTTTGAGCATCTATTTCATGCCTCATAAATGAAGAAACCATTGTACACTGAAGAACATTTTTATTACTTTTTTATTATAAATAAATAAGAAGTAATGGACATTGGACGTTGATGCCGTTAAGCAACAAACACAAGTCCTTAAAAAATAATAAGTATCTAAAACTAGTTTCTAAACACTGACGACATTGTACAAGTCAAAGACCTACTTAATTTTGACGTTTCACATTTAAGTTGGTTATTTCTGAAGGATTTGGCGGCAACCTATTTAGATTTATTAGACGGCAAATATATCATGAGGGCTGGACGACAAAACCATTTTCTTTCTTGCGATTATTTCTTATTTGCTGGTTTTTCAAATTCGATGGGTACGCTGACGGGTGCAATCTCAACATAATCAGCATTTGGATGTGCTTGCTTGATGTGGTACTGCAATCTACCATTAGTTAGAAAATTATTTCCGCACATTCTGCAATTATATTTGGCTTCCTTTTGAATGTATCTTTTCATGGTTACGAAGAGTTTTTTTAGTTTTAAAACTTTTCGAACAGCAGTCGCATGTGAATGGCCTAACATTGGAATGTTTAGCAGAATGCCTAACGAGCCTTTGCCGAGTGGCAAATGTCAATTCGCAATGTTCGCATTTAAAATCCTTTTCGCCCATGTGATCAACCCTTTGATGCCTTTTCAGTCGGTTCTCGTAGGGAATTTCTTCCCGCAAGCCCTGCATGTATGGGACTTCCACCCGTGGACCTGTTCCATGTGCTTATACTGAATATTGGGCCACGGGCACTTTGCATATGATACAAACGCATGCCTTTTTAACCTTCAGATGGACGTATAAGACATGCTGCCGAATTGACTCTTTTCCTGAACTTCTTGTCGCAAATGTTGCACTTGTAAACTCGCGATGCGCCTTCTCCCGTTCTGGTGCAGTATTTTCTGTATTCCCCGATACGCCCTAGAAAAGAATTAAGAATTTGTGGAACAAAGGGTTGATATATTGCATTGTCAATACGAACCTGTTTGTCATGCAAAAGTAATTTATCAGGATTCTAGCAAACATTCACTCAGCCCATAGATGCAAACCTCACTTTTATGTATCTTATCTATTGTGTAACATATTGGTTAAAGATTTATTCTATTCTATTATATTATACAGATATAACCAGTCGAAGTAATGGTGTCAATCAATCTTAAGGAGAGAACGGACGAGAGGAAATGACGTGCTGGCAGTTTTGGGTCTAAACCTACTGGTTTGGTTTAATAAGAAACATAGTTTGTCGTGTGATGTATATTACATGTCGCAACGCAACACGGTTTTTCATTAGAAATCCTTGCCACCCATGATTAAAATTTGAAGAGGCTGGTGTTCATCTTATAGTATAAGCCGTCCGCAGTTTCCGACATCAGAAGTGGGATTTTAAAGGATATGTATGTAAATTAAATACTGGAGAAAACGATAAAGTAATACCATTTATTACATCACTAAAGTATTATATTTTTCTAAATAAATATTCGAACTAATTTAATTCCATAATGAATCATTCTTATTAAGATTTATCAAACGGCATACATATGGTGAGGACGATAAAACCATGGTGATATTTAAGCTACACCTTTTCTTTCTTTCCATTAATTGTTATCAGCATCTTTTTCAAATTGATGGGTACGCTGAC
Organism: Leguminivora glycinivorella; assembly: GCF_023078275.1. Taxonomy (NCBI): domain Eukaryota; kingdom Metazoa; phylum Arthropoda; class Insecta; order Lepidoptera; family Tortricidae; genus Leguminivora; species Leguminivora glycinivorella. Next base: position 1,928,665 of record NC_062996.1, on the reverse strand, counting down.
TGGTGCAATTTCAACACTAGCAGCATTCGGATGAGCTTGCTTCACATGGTTCTTCAGGTTATCATTGGTAACAAACGCATCCCCGCACGTTCGACAAATATATCTAGCTTCATTCATGTGTGACTTCAAGTGTTTACGGAGAACCTTCTGTATTTTAAAAGCTTTCGAACAGTACTCGCATGAGAAGGGCCTGTCATCAGAATGCTTAGCAGAATGGAGCTGAAGCCCCTGTCGAGTGCCGAACGCCATGCCGCAATGTTCGCATCTGAAATCCTTTTCACCCAAGTGGTAAAGCCTTTGATGCTTCTTAAGTCGGCTCTCGAAAGGGAACTTTTTTCCGCACGCCCCACATGCTAACGGCTTCTGTCCGTGAACTTCTTCCATGTGCCTGAACTTCGTATATGGGGTCAAGGGCACTCTGCATATGACACAGACGCACGGTGTGTTCTTTTTTTGTTTCAGATGCACGTGCAAAATATGCTGCCGAATAATCTTCCTCTTGTAACTCTTGTCGCAAATTTTGCACGTGTAAATTCGTGATGCCCCTTCTCCTGATCTGGTGCAGTATTTTAAGTACTCGCTGGGACGTCTACGCCCTAGAAAAGAATTAAGAATGTGTGAGACGCCTTGTTTTGTATCTTAGCCGTAACATGTAATATGCAAACTGTTAATAGCATTCGGTCAGTCTCACACACAGTATTTTGTTATGCCGTCTCATATATGGCTTTCCTGTGATAATTATTAAAACTTAGTGGCCCTTATTTTAAGATTTTGATCGAAAAATATTGGAAAAATCATCTCACAAATACAGGGGGTTACTTATGACGTTAAGCCGTTCAGTTTAGGTTGAGAGAGGGACGGAGCTATGTAACTGCTATAGCTGTGTCCCTTTCTCTCAACCTAAACTGAACGTCTTTAGTACGTCATGGTAACCCCCCAGGAACGATTTAATACTTTATCTGACAACGTAGTTTAGCTACTACCACTGTTTTCAGCGAAACGTATTGTGTCTTATTATAAATTTAAATATTCGAAACGAGTGAAGGGTGCAACAAGACAAGGCAATTAATTTCTTGGTATTTTAGTAAAAGCATAGAAGTACTTACTTACACACACGCGCATATCGGCACTCATAAAAGTAGGAATCCTCGTTCTTTTCAATTATCGGAGAAATGGCCAGAAACCATTTGTGATATTAATTTTAGGCAATTAGTGAATTGTCCGTCCTCGCACTGAGGTCAGGTAGATGCTAGAAAACCTTGTTTCTGGACCCACAGGCCCTATTGCGTATCTTAAGGATACGGGTATTACTGGTATGAAACACTTTAGCGATAACGATTTATCTTTGGCTTATACTTACCATATGATCGTTCAATTCAATAATAATTAACGACTAGTTTTTACCAAGACTTTCTAATTTGATATCATAGTTAGTAAACTGATACTCCCTATAAATATGTATGTATTAAAAAGAAACTAGTGTCCAAAGTTAAATGGAAAAACAAAGAATTCAAGAAAATAGCAGTTTTTGACCCTGTCATCTTTTTGTTTTAAGGTTCTCACCGGCCGAATGTTATGATTGTCTGATAAATAAACAAACCAATGCAGTCAATTAAGTTTATTATAGCACTAAAGCAATACATAATTATAATGTGGCGATTTGGCCAAGTCTAGTCTAAGGTCCTATTTTGTCGCTTACCGAGCTTACGAGATTTGTTTGCATATTTATTCGAATAACCTGTCCAAGCAACATGAATGCAAGGGACAAAGTGGGATTATTTCTTAGATAACGATACAAATGAACGGCAATTTTAATTTATTACATTTTTTTATATAACCTATTTTGTGCCCTGCTCGGCAGAAGCCTCCCTTTTACCCGCCATCCGTCACGCACGACGTTGTGAGTGCCAGTGGTGCCAGTCACCACAAAAGGAGTTTTCGCCATTTTGTTTTTGGCCTACTTCGGAGGCGAGTAATTTAATCTGTGGGGCTCATTCAGTCGCTGTTTTTGCCCATCTATCCGATAATCTCGGCACCCAATAATCTCAGTTGAGTTTGGCTGCCTTCACACCTATATGTGCGATACCTGTTATGGAGTTTTGTAAATCCTGTCCATCTGCCGTGACTCTATGTTCTGCGACTTTGGCCATTGGTTTTGGCTGGGTTTCTCTCCTGTTTATTTCGAGATGCCATGCTAGTCTCATACAATATTCACTAGATGAGGTGCAGTATGTAATTAAGAACAAGACTATTTCCCAATTGATAGCCAGCTTCTTGATGATCTGCTTGTAAGCACGTGGTGAACAATTTTGGAGACAGCGGGTTTGGACTCCTTTTTGGATGCGGAATTTAGGGCCGGGAACATGCAATTTGATCAGTAGATGGTCTCAATGAGCTCGACATTTGTTACACATTAATGAATAAATTTTATTTATATTTTAAACCTTACAAGAGAGCCTACACTACAAAACCATCAGTGTTTTACTTGCAGATTAACCGTGAATATTTTCAAATTTGACTGGGACACTAACACCCCCAGGTGTATCGTTAGTAGCAGGGGTTGGATGTGCTTGCTTCACGTGGCGCTGCAATTTATCACTAATTACAAACGCCTCTCCGCATATGCGACAAAAATATCTCGCTTCATTCAAATGTACCTTCCTCAAGTGATCTCTAAGGGCCTTTTGATGTTTGAAAGCCTTAGAACAGTACTCGCATATAAAAGGCCTTTCGTCAGAATGCCTGGAAGCAACATGTTGTTGGAGCCTTTGTTTAGTGGAGAACGCCATGCCGCAATGTTCGCATTTGAAATCCTTTTCACCCAAGTGGAAGAGCCTTTGATGTTTCTTGAGTCGGCTCTCGAATGGGAACTTTTTCCCGCACGCGCCGCATGTGATGGCCTTCTGACCGTGAACGTCTTCCATGTGCCTGAACTTCGTATACGGGGTCAAAGGCACCTTGCATATGAGACAAATGCAGGGTTTGGGCTTTTTTAGCTTCAGATGAACGTGTAAGATATGCTGCCGAATAATCCTGTTCTTGGCGAAAACCCTGTCGCAAATTTTGCACGTGAAACGAGCCGACGGCCCTTGTCCAGTTTTGGTGCAGTACTTTAAGTGCTCGCTGGGACGCCTACGCCCTAGAAAAAGAATTAAGAAATTGTGAGGCGTCTTGTTCAGTTCCAATAAGTAATATAAAAAAGCTAAACTGATAGAAGCATATGGTCTGTCTTAGTATTTGCTACACAGATGCAGTATTATAATATTGACGAGTGGAAATTATTGAATAAGATTGTAAGTAATCGGATGGTTTTGAAAAATTATCTCTTACAAACGCAGTGTTGATAGTGATGGGATTCTTGATCTTGCAACGAAGACTCGCTATTCTCAACGATTCCTTGATTATTCTCATCTAAATGTATTGTGTCTAATAGCTTACACTCTTTCTCAAGTTAAATTACAGAAGAGGTGCATCAACGCCATCAATCTCTTGATGTTTAGTACAATTATAGCGTCCGATATGTCTTTTTTCTTTAGGGTGCAACGAAATTTGCTATGTTAGTTACTACGGACTAATATAATATTTTCTGAACGTTAGTAAATTGCCAGTTACTCTTATACAATTCTACTTGATGTTTTGTGACTGTTGTAACCTAATCCATATTTCCATATTAATATTATAAATGCGAAAGTGTGTGTGTCTGTTTGTTTGTCAGTCTTTCACGGCAAAACGGAGCGACGAATCGACGTGATTTTTTAGGTGGAGGTATTTGAAGAGATGGAGGGTGACATAGGCTACTTTGTGTCTCTTTCTAACCCCCCACTTCCCTAAAATGGGGAGTGGAAGTTTGTATGGAGCATTCCACAATTTGCGAATTTAACGCGAGTTAAGCCGCGGGCAAAAGCTAGTCAATAATAAATACGATTGCTGTGGTTGGACTCCCGGTAAGGGATTTTTTGTAATATGTGTACAGACCCCCCCCCCCCCCCCCCCCCCCACCACCCCCTTTCTTCCAGTGGGTGTCGTAGAAGGCGACTATGGGATATGGGTTAAATTGTGGCGTAGGCGAGAGGCTGGCAACCTGTCACTGCAATGTCACAGTTCGTTTTCTTTCAACCCCATTTTTTGCCAAGAGTGGCACTGAAGCTTTAGTAGTTTCATGTGTTCTGCTTACCCTTTATGGGATACAGGCCTATAGGGAGATCCTCTATCGCCAAAGCTTTAAAATGAAAATTGGATCACCCTTGGTCTTTGAAGAAAGCTTATGTCAAAATTCGAGGTTTACGTAAGATGTAAAATTAAGAGATTCAAACGATAGACGTAGCTCGAAAGCGGCTAAGTTGAAAGTGAGACTGGGCTGGTCATGTCTGCCGAATTCCGGACGACCTGAACGCCTAGTTAGATAATCGCGAAGTAGGGCACCCACGAGTCAAACCGGAGATCAAGCAAACGATATCGGCGATGGAGGGATAACTTGGGACTCATTTCTAAGTGGCTGGTTAGACAGAATTTGAACGATACTGTACAATATAATAAAACAGTTGATGTCCTTGTGATCATTTTGTATTTAAGGTTAAAACTCGAGAGTTCTCTACGACCGAAAGTTTTCTCAAAACTTCTCGTCTAATAAATAAACACACCGTTACAGTCAAGACATTTATTATAGCACTAAAGTAATACATTTTTCTAATATGTCAAGATCTAGTCAAAGGTCTCACTTTGTCGCTAATCATAAAGACAAGATTATAATTATTGCAAGCGACAAAATGGGACTGTTTACTGGGAAACGATACCAATGCACAAACTATTACACTGCATGTACTTACATTTAGTTATATATTAATGAATAATTAATATTAGATTTATAAGAATGTATACTTATCAAGAACCTTATTTTAAATCATGCAGAAAAGTCTACGAGCGACACTACATATTTTTAAACTAAAGGGAAAATGGAAAAATTCACACCAGCCGGACTCAAACCCGCGACCTTTTGGAACACCCGCACAGCAGCTCTGACCAAGTAAGCCATGGCGGTTTGCTAGATGTGTGAGAATTTTTCCATGCCTTCCCTGAATTCTTAAACGCCTTAGAGTGGCGTATAGCAAGATCGTGTACTGTTCTTATCAAGCCTAGATTACAAAACCATGGATATTTAACCGACACATGTATTCTTTTGAATTAATGTTAATACCTATTCCTATTTTCAAACTCGACGGGGGGTACGGGTACGGGTACACGGACACTCGCTTGTGTATCAGGATTGGGATGTGCTACCTTCATGTGACGCTGCAGTCTATCATTAAGTAAAAATGCACCTCCGCAAATGCGACAAACATATCTTGCTTCATTCATATGTACCTTCCTCAAATGAACTCGAAGAGCCTTCTGATGTTTAAAAGTCTTCGAACAGTACTCGCATATGAAGGGCCTTTCATTAGAATGCCAGGAAGCAGTGTGGATTTGCAGGCTTTGTTTAATGGAGAACGCCATGCCGCAATGTTCGCATCTGAAATCCTTTTCACCCAAGTGGAAAAGTCTTTGATGCTTCTTGAGTCGGCTCTCGAAAGGAACTTCTTCCCGCACGCGCCGCACGTATGGGGCTTGTGGCCGTGAACCTCTTCCATGTGCCTGAACTTCGTGTACGGAGTCAGGGGCACTCTGCAGATGACACAAACGCACGGAGAGATCTTTTTTTGCTTCAGATGAATCTGTTGGATGTGGGCCCGAATAGTCCTTCTCTTGGGGTAATTCTTGTCACAAACTTTACACGTGAAAAGGAGTGACGCCCCTTCTCCCGTTTTGAGGCAGTATTTTAAGTACTCGCTGACACGCCTACGCCCTAGAAAAGAATTAAGAAATTGTGAGGCTTTTGGTTCGGGTTCCGATTTCTTATAAGTAATATGAAAAAGGTAAACAATCGAAGCATACGCTTTGTCTTACATTTGCTACGCTGATGCATGCCATCTTATATTAATAAAATATGGTAACAGTATATGTATAACGGCAATCATTTCATAAAGATTTCGATGGGACGCTATTGGAAAATTGTAGTTTACAAATAGTGGTGGCAATGTGGTTGTGATAGTTGATCTGTCGACGTACACTCGCTACTTGATTATTAATTTATTATCAACGAAATTCATCATGTTGAGTTGAATAGCTTGCGATCCTTGTAAATTAATCTTGAGAAGGAGTGCAACAAGGCAATTCATCTTGATCTTAGAATAAGTGTAATATTATGTACTTACACAGAGTACATCGGGATTCATAGGAGAACGACAGCAAAATTGGTGATACGTGTATTGACTATTTTGAGGATACACCTACTCAAATGTCCGTCCTGCCTGGAACTGTGGTCAGGCAGATGTTACAAACTCGTAACATTTTGAATGCCAAGAGCACATGAATGTTTCGTTATTAAAATATCATTACACTAACTTTGACATTCACTGGTTTAATCTTTCACGATTAATGCACATTATACTCGTGTATTGCTTAAAAATACCCCAATCGTTTATCGTAATCGTTCCGCAACTTCTAAGTACCTACCCGAAACGTTGGGGGTTAGTTAAAAAATGTGATTATACGCTATGTCCTGATTTCAAAGTTATAAACTTTGAAGTTTTCAAACTGTTCAAAATTTTATCCAAAATCCAAGGTTCCAATTGGGTAACTTAGAAACACTTTAGTGAGTGATTACGAATAGTCAATGAGTCTATAATTGCCATAATTATGATTGATAGAAAACATAAGCAATAGGTAATTGATTGTTAAAGCACAGGCAAGTCAGCAAGTGGAGAGAAAACAATAAAAAGTCTAGTATATTGATCAGGGGTTATCATTAGATTTGTCATAGACTGGAAGGAGAAATTTCATAGCATCGGATTATGATTCAATTTGTCTTTAATTATTTAAGATGCGACCATTTCGTGATAAGAGTTACCACATTAAGTTTCCATTCCAAGCACTACATCTTCTAATGTGACCGCTACTAATAAAAGATTTCTACAAAATATCAGGTGCTCTCTTTGTATTGCAGGTTCTCAACGGCAAAAAAAAGTTTTATTTTCACAGGTAGTCTTGTCTAATAAATAAACAAAACGTTACAGTCGGATACAGTTTATTACAGCATTCAAGTAATACATGTTTCTAATGTGTCAAGGAAGTCAAGGTCAGGTCAAAGGTCGCACCTTGTCGCTTACCATATTGACGATATTTGTATCTTTATATACGAATAACCTGCCTATGCGTCCTTATCGTAAGCGACAAAATAGGACCTGTTTACTCAGAAACGATTCCAATGGACCTAAAATTACACCGTAGGTAGTTTCTATTAGTTATATATTCCTTATCATTCCTATTTGGATTTATGCATATTAAGAGAGCCTAGACTAAAAACCACGCGTATCTCATCATCATCGTCATCATCATCATAAGCTTAAGAGTCAATCTCTTGTCGGTGGAGTATTTTCCAGCAATTTTTATCCTGTGCAGCACGGGTATCTAACCGACATATTTTCTTCCTTATAATTAACTGCTAGCATTATCAAATTCGACTGGGATGTCAGGGATTCTGACACTCGCAGATGTAACGTTATTATCAGGATTTGGATGTACTTGCTTCATGTGGCGCTGCAATCTATCATTCATTACAAACGCCTCGCCGCATATGCGACAGACATATCTTGCTTCATTCAGATGAACCTTCCTCAAGTGATCTCTAAGAGCTTTTTGATGTTTAAAACCCTTCGAACAATACTCGCATATGAAGAAGGCCCTCTCATCAGAATGCCTGGTAGCAGTATGACTTTGGAGGCTTTGTTTAGTGGAGAACGCCATGCCGCAATGTTCGCATCTGAAATCCTTTTCACCCAAGTGAAAAAGCCTTTGATGCTTCTTAAGTCTGCTCTCGAAAGGGAACTTTTTCCCGCATGCGCCACATGTATGGGGCTTCTGGCCGTGAGCTTCTTCCATGTGCCTGAACTTCGTATATGGGGTCAAGGGCACTTTGCATATGAGACAAACGCACGGAGTGATCTTTTTTTGCTTCAGATGAACGTGTAGGATGTGTTGCCGAATAGTCCTCCTCTTGGGGTAACTCTTGTCGCAAACTTTACACGTGTAAAGAGCTGACGCCCCTTCTCCCGTTTTGGTGCAGTATTTTAAGTACTCGCTGGGACGCCTACGCCCTAGAAAAGAATTAAGAAATTGTGAGGCGTCTTGTTCGGGATCAGAATTCTTTTAGGTTAAGTATATGAACAGTTAGAATACTGTGTTATGTCTTACGTAGTATTTTGCTACGCCGATGCAGTGTTATCTACGGTACCTATTGACTAATGATTTTTTAAGAATTTGCTCGCATGATATTGGAAAATTGTCTCTTCAAAGTACAGTGGTGGCACTGGTGGCAAAGTGATGTGATAGATGTGATATTTGATCAGACACGCTACTTGATAGTCTTCTTGTCCTAAGGAGTGCAACAAGGTAATTAATTTCTCGATGTTTTAGTACTAGGATAGATGTACTTACACATACACTAATCGGCCATGATGACCATCATAGATTACACTGTACACATGGTACTGAAGTCAGGAATGTATGATCGCTAATATGCCTCAAGGTAGACAACCTATATTCACAAAAGCACTTGTACAAGTCTCTCCGTCACCTCACAAGGCTTATTCCCCTTGAGATTACGCCCAGCCCGACAGATCGAGCTCGTATTTTCCAATGCGAAGTGGGAGTCGGGTTAGTTTTAACAGGCATTTCCATCCTCAACACTAGGCATGCACAATGCCGGATAACACAACATTTTGGTTGGCCATATATCTCAGAATAGAAGGATCAGCAAACATCTCAATGGTGGTAGACAACCTATGTCACCACGGCCTTTCATACAGGCGTGCTGGAAGGAACTGTCCGCACGTCAGCGTCACGATCATATGTCCGGAATGATGTTGATGACTTGGAGCATGAGCCTCTTGTCTGGAGCGGTACTTGTAAAGTCGGTGTCGCAATTTCGGTCAATCTTAACAGTAAGATATTTAAGGTTGTAAGTGATTGGACATGTCTGCCGCTTGCACCCTGAACGGTGAGGCTAAAGTGATCACCAAATGGAACTCACAGAACACCGTTGATTAGGCAGGGTTGAGTGGAGGAAGCGGAAAGGCCTTTGCCCAGTCATGGAACACCTAATTATGCAGGCTAATAAAAAGGTTTCAAAGAAGTTTTTCAATTCTTCTTGTCTGATAAATAAACAAACCGTTACAGTCAAAACCATTTATTATAGGCATTATAGTAACAAAGTAGGAAATACATTTTTCTAACATATCGAGGTCTAGTCAAAAGCCCTAATTAGTCGCTTACCAATAAAGTAGTTTGTTTGTATTAGCTGCTCAGCGTCCTTATTACAAGCGACAAAGCGGGGCTGGTAGCTGGGAAACGATAACTAACGTAGATAGTTTCTTTTGGATACATATTAATTAATAGTTTTCGACTTATAAGAAGTAAACATATCAAGAGAGCTACAAAACTACGGGTATCTAACCGACACATTTTCTTCCTTTTTACTAACTGTTAGTGTTTTCAAACACGACGGGTACGCTAGTAGGTGTAACTTCGTTACATGCAGGAGCTGGATGAGCTGCCTTGATGTGGCGCATCAATTTATCATTAATTACAAACGCATCTCCGCATATGCGACAAATATATCTTGCTTCATTCAAATGTACCTTCCTCATGTGATCTCTAAGGGCCTTTTGAATTTTGAAAGCTTTCGAACAGTACTCGCATATGAAGGGCCTGTCATCAGAATGCCTGGAAGCCGCGTGGAGTTGGAGTCGCTGTCGAGTGGCGAACGCCATATCACAATGTTCACATTTGAAATCCTTTTCACCCAAGTGGAAAAGTCTTTGATGCTTCTTCAGGCGGCTCTCGAAGGGGAACTTTTTCCCGCACGCGCCGCATGCGAGGGCTTCTGGCCGTGAATCTCTTCCATGTGCCTGAACTTCGTGTATGGGGACAGAGGCACTCTGCATATGACACAGACGCATTGCGTGTTTTCTTTCTCTTCAAATGTACGTGTAGAATGTGAGCCCGGACAGTCTTCCTCTTGTAACTCTTGTCGCAAATTTTGCACGTGTAAATTCGTGACGCCCCTTCTCCTGATCTAGTGCAGTATTTTAAGTACTCGCTGGGACGTCTACGCCCTAGAAAAGAATTAAGAATTTGTGAGAATTGAGAGGCGTGTCGTTGGGGTCCAGTTTTCTATACAGTAAGCATCATACTGATCGTCATTTTTCTTCTGTAGTCTTATGAACTTATATGATGTATGAACTGAGGCGTATTTTTTCCAGAGATACCAAGTGGTGACTAATATTTTACAAGATTTTGAACGGATGGAATTGGAGCATGTTTGATCTGACAATAACTTGAGTATTCTCAACATGTATCCAATAAAGAAGAGTGGCCGTATTACCAGGAAAAACGAACGAAACTAAAATCGCCACGCGATTTTTGTGACGTAAGGTTTGAAGATATCTTGATTTTAAACTTTTTATTTGAAGTATAAAAATCAAAATTTTGTTAAGTATTCTCTCCCAAAAGCTATTGAATCACATATACATACCTATGTTACAATATCACACGTATCGGCATTCATAAACAGCTCACTAGGCGCAAAAAGCGTCAGCATTGACAGAATTTGTGTCAGCATTTCGTCAACCGTCCGTGTAACTGAAAGTCTAAAACCCTCAGGTCCCGCATGCTGACTGAGAGATGTTACTCATATGTATAATATTGTAGTGATTATGAACTTGGTAAGTCATATATAGTGCGCAAAAATGTAACTAGTTGCAACAGTTGATGCTAATAAAGAAAGGGAATATTAACTGTTTCTATTTCTTCTCTTTTTCACTTTATTCAGTACGGCGGCACAAAACTAAATATATTCCTTAGTAGTTCTCCCATAATGATGGGTTTTCTTTTTTTATTTCGGGGTGTCGAAACCGGGACTACCTCTACATTCCTAATGACGTTTGTTCGAAAATCACTTGGCCTAACTCATTTGGCCGAATTATGAAATGCCTAACGCTCTTTTGGCCTAACAATCATTTGGCATAATTTAAATATTGCCCCAAAAATGACATTACCCAGAACCGATTCGCTGTTAGAAAGGTAGGTTTAGGTTAGGTTAGAACTAGGGTTGCCAACCGTACTATATAATATAGTACTGTACTATATTTTGGCCCAGCGTACTATATTCTATATGATGCATATATAGTACGCAAAAGTACTATATTTTTGGGATCCATGCCAGTGGCGAATTTACACTAGGGTCAAACCGCCAGGAGCGGCGTTTTGATAATGAAAAAATTTCGCGCTCGCTCCGCTTGCGCTTTTGAATCCATTGCTATTACGAATATTACGATAGTTTCTAAAGCATAATCATATTAACAGAATCGTCTTTAAACAAACTAGCATCGCATAATTAGGTACCTACTTCACAGCTCATTGATTCTGTGATATTTAGCATCAAAGTTGAACTATTTTAGGACCGAAACTGGTTCTTTGGTCAAAAGTTTTGCCTTAATTAGTTTAATATTAAAATCGCCTTTGCATTTTTATAAAAGTCTAGATTTCATTGAAGTAAAAACGTTTTTAAAACAATGTCAAATTTCATAAAAAATATAAGTACTTATAATATGGGTATTTTTTTTTTAATATGGGTCTTATAAAAAAAGTAAGTAGGTAACTATTGAAATTAAAAGAATATTAATAGGTACGTAAGTAAAAATTGCACACCTGTCAATACATTTAGAAAGTGATAGAAGACTCAATATTGCAAATTTTTCGAAATACGCCATATATATTGTTGGTGTTCAATAAAACATTTGGTACATTACATACAATAAATAAACTAGTTATATATTACGCTAAGTAAAACATTCGACAACATGAAAGTTTGCTTTTTTAAAAAAGGTCAAATGTTAAGTTGGTAAATGTGAGCTTGGCAAATTATAACAAATGTAAATAGTATAAATTAATAATATTTATTTGTTATACATATACAAGGGGGCAAAGTTGTATTTTAACACACGAGAAGTAAAATACATTTGCACCCGAGTGTAACACAAAACTTTTCCCCTCACTATAGCGAGGAAACTACAACGCAAAAAATGCGTTTATCACTGCTTCCAGTAGTTCCACAGGTGGTAAATCATCTTTATTACTAGATTCACCTACTTTTATCAATTTTAAAACAGTTAATTTGACTTTATTCAAGGTCAAATTACTTTACCCACTAGTGGATAAAATGCGTTTTTACCCGCTGGTATGACAAAACACGTGTTTCCGAGCTAGTGAGGGGAAAAAGATATTTAGCATGCAATTATTACACTGTAATAAAACAATAAGTGGGGAAATGAACATTCGGCGGAATAAAATTGCGCGAAACGTGAGTTGGGAAGTGATATTCGGCCATACAACTTTCGACGATACTTAAATAAGAGAACCAATGCAACACAAAACTTGTCAAAAATCGATAAAAACCGAATGGAGCCCCTTAGAGTGGACAGAAAGAACGATCTCTAAGACTTGGTTATCGATTATGTGTACCGTACTATATTTTATTTCGGTGTACTATATTTTTTAGATGGAATTTTCTAAAATACTATATTTCCCTAAAAAAAAGTTGGCAACCCTAGTTAGAACCGTGACCTCACACAAATCCGAGTCGCTTCTAAAAAAGTGGGTTTTAACGGCGTTAGGCGAAACAATATTAGGAGATTTAAATTAGGCCAAATGATCATTATGCCAAAAAATATTAGGCGATCTAAAAATCGAAGAAAAAACTTTAGGAATCTAGATATACATCCGTCGAAACCATTTATCAGGAAGTTGAATAAGTTACCAAAGAAATTTCTTGGTGAAAAAACATTTTTTGAGCCTTTGACCATGGGGAATTGAGTACTTACATCAGGTCAATTCAGGTCTTGATGATCAGAAGTTAAGCAACAACATCAGTACGCAGTGCAGCATCATCGAGCAAGAAGTTTAAGCACTTTCAAAATTTGAGGAGACTTGTATTAAGTGCCCCGTCGCTCTAAATATTATATTTTATAAAGAAGCATTTTGACCAAGGCTGTGTTACGTGGAATGTATATTTAACAGATAAAACAAAATCACTTGTGGCAGTTTTTTTTATTGATTCATAGAAACATTCCTCGCAACACATATTTGGCCTAAATGCAGCCGGTCAGGCAGTTGCCTATGGCAAGTCGGCAACATCAGCAACTCATAAATAAACAAACGATTACATTCAATACAGTGTATTATAGTAGTTAACGTAAATTACATAAAAGTAAAAGTAGTTTAATGATTCATCTAATGACAAACAGGAGTCTGACAAAAATTTCAAAAGAGCCTAATTAAGGAACCATTAGTTAAGTAAAATAGTATAGTTTTTGTTGAAAGAAATTTAAAGCAACACATTTTCTTCCTTTCCCTACCTATTACTATTTCCCTCGAGATTCCCCGAAGGTCGAATCACTATCAGCTCATAATATTCTATGTATTTGCTGCATGTGGTACTTCAAAGTACCATTAGTCACAAACGTATCTGCGCACAGCCCGCAAGTGTACCTCGCCTCATCCATATGGTTCCTCGTGTGGCAGTTCAGAGCTTTCGGAGTCTTGTACGCTTTAAAACAGTACTCGCACGTGAAGGGCCTTCCATCGGTATGCTTAGCAGCGTGTCTGAGGAGCATTTGCCGAGTGCCGAATGCCGCGTCACAGACATCGCATTTGTAATCCTTTTCGCCCATGTGGTCTACTCTTTGATGCCACTCCAGTCGATTCTGGAACGGGAATTTCTTTCCGCACGCTCCGCATGTAAGAGGCGCCACGCCGTGGACCTCTTCCATATGCCTGTACTTCAGATAGGGAGACAGCTGCTCTTTGCATATGACGCAAGGTCTTTTTTTTTTGTTCAATCTTAAATGGACTTTCAGGAAGTGCTGGCGGAAAAGACCCTTTTTCTTGAAAGACTTGTAGCAAATGTTGCACTTCCAGCCTATCGAATCGTCTTCTTCGGTCAGGGTGCAGTATTTCATGTAGTCGCTGACATATCCTAAAAAAGAATTAACGTATTGTGAGGAGTCTTATTTTGCCAAATGGTTTTTTGTGCAGTGACAGGTAAGCGTTACTTATTTTCCCTGGATTTAGATACTTGATATGAATATTGAATATTCCTACCGCATAACTTTTGCAATGTTGAAATGACTATTACCGCGTCATGTGAGTCATAAAGAAGTTTTATTGGAAAATATTTAGATCAGGGATAGCATAAATTAAATATAACAAGATCATACCATCCCCTACATTAAAATGCGACCGCCTACGAACGCGCTTACACTCCACCACACATAGATGGCGCCACAAAAAAATGCCTTGTTGCCACCAATTATTTGTAGATTGGCATTAAGGGTCAATTCCGAGCCGTAAATTTATGTCAAAAGTGACACTTAACGCCATCTACAAGTATAATCGAAAGCTACAAGACATTTTTTTTGTGGCGCCATCTATGTGTGGTGGAATGTAAGCGCGGTCTTAGGCGGTCGCATTTTAATGTAAGGGATGGTATGATCTTGTTATATTTAATTTATGGGGATAGGTATATAATAGAAAAAAAAACATATTTGCAACGCAATTGTGTAATGGACAGTAATACCTACATAGCTAGCTAACCGATCAAGTACAATAATTATATACCTAATGAAGTAAAGCATAGTTTAGTTATTGATAATATTTTCAATTCAAATAAGTGAAGCACAACTGACGGTGACCTTGATACCATCAAAAATATCAAAATGTCTTTCTCTTGCGTTAATTTATAGGTCCAGTACGTCCTCAATGACGATTTCAAGCAAAAAATACCGCTTTGTCGTTTGCCAAAAGGACGCTGTGACAGATTATTTGTAGAAACTTTTGCGAATATGACCATCACCTATCGATGCGTGTGTCGCTCGGCACCATCGTAATGGTTCAGTGGGATACACTAAACGGTTTCGTTTTGTCTGCAAACTATTTATGGCCACTTGCACCAAACATTTAACTCAGGGTTAGTGGGCTGTCATCTGTGAAATTCCATATAAAGTGGTGGGTTAACCCTCCATTTTCGTTGGTGCAAGTGGCCCTTAATGGACTATGGCAAAATTCACTGTTGCTGTTTAATCTTAACTAGCGTACATAATCGGGATGCCGCCTCGACATGTGATATTTAAGACTGGTTGTCTGCACAAACGCCTCCTGGCATACCGGGCACACACACCTCTTGTCATTCAAGTGTATCTTCAGATGCAAGCTCAGATACTTTGGCGTTTTAAACGCCTTCGAGCAAAATTCGCATTTGAAATCTCTAACATCAGAATGCTTGAGCATGTGTTGCTTTAAATTTTTTGTGCTAAAGAAGGCTTGGCCGCATTGGTGACAGATGTGGTTTTTTTCACCCATATGGTATGACCTCTGGTGTTTAAGAACTTGGTGTGGAAAAGAGAATTTCTTGCCACAAGCGTCGCAAGTTGGCGCATTCCAGCCATGGTGCTTCTCCATATGACCCCAGCGGTGTCTGGGTATCAGTTCCTCGCGACAAATGACGCAAGGGTGCGTTTTCTTTTTAAGTTTAAGATGGACATGGTTATAGTGTTGCAGCCAGTTGGTCCAATGGTGGTATTGACCGGGGCAGAGAGTGCAAGAGTAGGATTTACTGCCGTCTTCCTTGTTCCTTACGTCGCAGTATTCGGCCACATCTCTGTTTGGCTTTGATCCTTGGGGGTTCCCTAGAATAGAAGGACAGATTGTGAGGATCTGCTGGCATAACGTGTGTCATGTTTGAATGTTCCTCTAGTGCTAGCTATGTATTCGGGCGGCTATTATACACATAAGCAACAATAAATCATTAAAAATTAATAAAAAAAAACCTACTAGCTTGCCCTAAATTATTGTATCACCACCAACACAGTTTATTTTTTGTGATTATTTACCTACCTACTGATTATTTTTGTCACATTTCATGTTTTATCATAGTTCGTTATCAACGTCTAAGTTTACCCTTTTGTCTTGAACGCTATAGAACTTCGTCATGCTCACGACAAAGACAAGTAGTATTATTTTCTGTACTAATTTTGAGGTTAAAAATGGAATAATAATTAGTAAGTATTTTGCTTTATTTAAGGTAGCAGCATTTTGGTATTTCTTTAAAATAATATGGCCGTACGAAGTATCAAACATTCTGAAATATTAGCTAATTACCATTTCAGCAAGGAAACCTTATGTGTATGGTATGTGCTTGTAGCGTACATTTTTAAAGTAACCTTAACTCTCTACGCAGTACGTTTTATTTTTGCAACCATATGCCAGGAACAAATATCCCTAGCGTTTATTAATTAATATTCCATTTCTAACCTTAAAATTTGTACAGAAAATAATACTACTTGTCTTCAGTCTCACAAATTTCACGTATCATCCAGCCTGTTTTACTTCCCGTGAGTGTCAAAAAATTGCAAAGGAAAAGGGGCGTTCAGAAAAATCACTTTTCATTTTGAATTTTACCTAGGTTGCTAGGCATAAGATATAGACGTCACATCCGACCAGCCTGCAACCTAATAAATTATTAAGATAGGATTGATGGAAGTGTAGTTACTGGAAAATAAACACGAAAATATATTCCCAGAAGTGTATTTAGAAACAAATTTAAAACCGTAAACTTACTTATAACAAAACTGCAGATGAAAAGAAAAAATCAAAGCATTTGAAATAGATACAATGAGAACACTCATACAAAGAGAATGATTAGTTGATTCATAGTAAAGTTAATTAAGTAAATGTTTAATGACGTTACTAGATTCATCACCAGCGTCCGGATGATGCTTTCTAATGTGCCATTTTAGATTGCTCAACTGTATATACGGCTTATCACAAACCGAGCAAACATATTTCTTGTCGTCCAAATGTAGTTTCATGTGTAGCCGCAGGTACCTCACCGATGTGAAGTCTTTCTCGCAGTAATCGCATTTGAAGTCCCTCACAAGTGAATGCTTCGGCATATGCTGTTGTAAATTTTGGATTCTTGAGAATGCTTTTCCGCAATGTTTGCATATATGATTCTTTTCTCCCATGTGGAATTGCTTCATGTGGGCGACGACCTTGTAAGGGGCGCAAAAGGTCTTCCCGCAGATGCTACATGTCGGAGGTTCCCAGCCATGATGCTCCTCCATGTGGCGCCATCGTTGCCACGGCGCTAACACTGTGCGACACACGATGCAAGGAGATCTCTTCTTGTTGAGATGATCTCTAAAGTAGTGGAGGTGCCACTGGTTAAACTTTTCGAATTCGGATTCGCAGATAGCGCAATTGTACGTGGTTCCAGTCTTCGTGTGTTTTACTTTGCAGTACTTTGCGACTTCTGGTTTTATATTTGAAGGTATCCCTAGAATAGAATAAGATATTGTAAGGATGCGGAATTGTCAAGCAATTATAATATTGAAAATAGAAGATGTTCAATGTCAGTTTTTAAGTACCTACTAAACCGCCCAAGTCCTAACAGCCACTTTTACGGACGCTGCGCTGTCTTAAACTATATTTAAAGTTGTAAAAAAGTCTTATTGTATTTATATTGCGTCAAGTTCAAAGAATGTTTATGAATAACACAAAGCAATCAGAAATAGTTTTGAACGCCAAACAGGAATACGGTTAATACCTATTGTATACAGGTTATTCAGAAGGAACCCAAAGCATTAACGAAAAAAGGTAGAAAAAACCAAAGGGACAAATCCCCATTAAAGATCAAAATAATGTTAGCCCTTTTATAATTTTTTTTTGTGTGACCGAAATTTGAGCTCCGAGTACCATTGATAAAATAAATAAAAATTACAGTTTCAGAAGGCAAAATTGTATTATGTAAATAATCGAAACAATGTTGTCAAAAGTATAAAATACAGCTTTTTCCACCTATTCGTCGAATCAGCTAAGACTAAAAAACATTAACAAGATTAAAAGCTATCATTGTAAGTGCTTATGTTGGTCGCTCTTCAGTTTTAACTACTGTTTCCGGATGTTTTCTTCTTATGTGACATTTCAGGTTGTTTGACTGCACGTAGGCCTTCTCACAAACCGGACACTTGTGTTTCTTGTCCCCCGTATGTATTTTCTCGTGGATATTCAACAGCCTTCGAGTTTTGAAGGCTTTGGAGCAAAACTGACATTTGAATTTTTTCTCAAGAGCATGTTTCCCGGTGATGTGACAGTACAAATCTTTGTAGTTACAGAAGGCGGCGCCACATTCGCCGCAGATGTGTCCTTTGACGCCGGAATGACGGACCATATGTTGTTTTAAATAGGTAATAGTTTTAAATGCCTTCGGGCATTGGTCGCATTTGTAATTCTTTACGTCTGAATGCTTGATTACGTGTTGTTTTAGGCGTGGCAAGCTGGAGAACTTGTCACCACACTGCTCGCATACAAACGTGAGGTTCTCCAGACGGCGGTGGACCTCTCTCTGGTGTACAGGCACTTGGAATGGGTAGGAGAATTTTCTGCCGCAGTCGGGACAAGTCGGGGCGGTCCACCCGTGGCGTTCCTCCATATGCCTCCACCTGTTCCTTGGTATAACTTCCTCTTTACAAATGACGCACGGGCGCGTTTTTTTCGTGGGAAACAGTCGCAAGTGCACAGTCTTGTAGTGTGCGTTCAAGCGCTTTCGTTCGTCATATTGCTTGTCGCACTGAGTGCAAGCGTATTTTTTCTCACCTTCTTGAGAGGTGAGGACTGTGCAGAACTGAGCATATTCAGTACTAATGAGAGCCTCTTCGCGATTAGGACCTAGAAGAGAAAGATATAGTAAGGATGCTGCGAATCAGGAGATCAGGACACAAACCATGGTGATGACGAGAACAAAAGGCTCAGCCATCGAAGTATCTTATATAATTTAGTAAACGCGTTTTGTGATTTTTTCCATGAAATATTGATTATGATGGTGATGTGAAAGAAAACAAGTATTTATTATCAATACTAAGTATATTTTGTAATCTTCAAATTGATTTGCAAGAAATAGTCACTCAAAATTTAACTTCATTTCAATACTTGAATATTGTCTTAAAATACTTTTAATTTACTTAAGTGGCATAGTTATAGTGATACATTGTTAGTTTCGAGAGCATTAGACGTCAGGGTGCCGTTTAGTGACATGATAAGCCAGACTGCTCTGCTGAACGAAAGCGTCCCCACAGTGCGGACACACGAATCTCCTGATATCGTTATGCATATTCAAATGCGTCACCAAATTCTTCTTCCACCGAAACTTCTTGCCACACTCGTCACACGAGTAATCCCTCACGTCCGTATGAGTTAACTGATGCTTCTTCAAATCAGTACGATTGAAGAACCCTTTATTGCAAACATCGCATTTAAAGTTCTTTTCCCCCATGTGAGATTGTCTCTGATGACGCAAAATCAAGTGAGGAGCAGAGAATTTCCTGCCACAGATATTACATGTGGGAGCTGGCAAGCCGTGGGCAGATTCCAGATGGGCGTATCTCCTATGTGGAAGGAGAGGTATACCGCAGATTTTACAAGGAAAGGACTTTTTCTTAAGCTTCATGTGGATCTGTTTGTAATGATCCGTGAAGCGGTGGCGTTCGACGTACGGCCGTCCGCAAGCGAGGCATGTGAATATTTCGTCCCCGTTGCTGTTTCTCGTTATTTCGCAAACCGCTTTTCGCACTGTACTTGAGGCCGTTTCTTCTCCTAAAAAAGAATTGTATGGCTAAGTGAATGCGTATTTGGTAAGCATATCATGTTTAGAACGGCCGTATTTGATTCTTAGGTGGTAGAAGCTTAGTTTTAATAGTTGTAAGCATTGGTTTATTGGTAAATTGGCTTAGAGGTTAAGGATGATGGTTGCGGTCATTGACTTTATATTATTACTTCGTATATACGGGACTTAGGGGTGAATGGCTTAGTAGTGCAGTCTTAAGAAAATCCACAATTCGCCCGTAAGGCCCGTCCTTTGAGAAGTAAAATAGTATGCCTTTGACAGCAAGAAACTTTCGATGGTGAGTCGCGCATGAATTAAGGTGCGGCGCTCAAAGACTGAATACGGCAATTTTATGATAAATAGCGACATTTCTTAGTTAATTTATAGAATCCTTTAACGTGAAAGCCACTGAGATGATAAAGAAATATCTAATAATTAGCTGATGTAGAGCAAAAAGGGTTTCCTTCGTTATTTTTCCGGAAACGTTCGTGTTTGTCATGCTTGTTCAGTATCCTGTACCATAGAGGAATAAGTAAGGGAAGAGTTGTAACTCCATACATCAGTAAATGCGAGTTATTTGTAGTGACATCTATCGTCATTCACTCGTCAATCACGCGCCAACTAGCGTAAATTATCAGTACTGCTACTTGTCAATAGACGTCACGACGAACAAAAAGTCTATTGCTCAACAATTTTTAGCTAATATTACAATAGTATTAATCAGTACTTTGCTTTCAATTACTTCAGCTTAAAATATAAGGTGTAAACTGTTTTAATATTACATTTTTGGCAGACGCATAGTGTCGGCACCTAGTGTCGAGTAGCAGTACTGATAATTTACGCTAGTTGGCGCGTGATTGACGAGTGAATGACGATAGATGTCACTACAAATAACTCGCATTTACTGATGTATGGAGTTACAACTCTTCCCTTACTTATTCCTCTATGCCTGTACTGAGACTGACTGAAATAGCATGACACGTTCGTACGTTTCTGTAACAATACGAACACTACATCTGTGTTGTTAGATTCCTGGGGTACTCTCACCTACATAGAGATACTTTATTAAATATTAATGACAGTGACTCGTGACTTATTAATTATCGTAACGTTATTCAATTATGGATTTATAATCTGATGTTAACGTGTAATATTTTAAGAATATTATGAATATGAGTATGATATGATGTAATAAAAAGGTTTTAAATGAAACGTTACTGTATACGCATCTAAAGTTTTTATTTAAAGAAAACTAATACTACAACTGTAATCCTAGTAAAATATCTGTATCAATGTCCTTGACATTGAAGTATCGTTAAATAAAAGAAATGAGAAAATTAGTACGTACAAGAGAAATAATTAAAATCAATAATAAACATACTTTTTATAAATATCATTAGAATCAATCGAAACTAACTTGACACCGACTTGAGAAATTTCACTTTATAATGTCATTCTACACTGTGTCATTTCAAATGTCATATATGTAGCTTGTGCTAACTCCTCGTCAATACTTATAATTCAGAAATAATATTTTACAAAAAGCAACTTGAAATCGAACCTGACGTTCAACGCCAAGAAAATCATCGCCAATCAAAAAAGTGGATTATTACTTTTCGACCTTATGTGTTAAAATAGAGTAAACCACTTTCTTGACTGACTGTACGACCTACATTAAGTCTATTCTACGACATTACTACTACCTCTCGAATCTTTATAGACAATAACTGCTGTATAGCTTTAAACAGAACGCGCAAGGACCAGGAGTTCATGAGCCCAAGGGCGTCGAAGTAGCGACTTTAGCAGTGACCTACGAATCCTCTTGTTTATCGGAATGTCGTTTCGACATGTGGTACTTCAGACTGCTTTGCTGAACGAACGCGTCTCCACAGAACGGGCACACGTGCGCCCTGTCGTCCAAATGTATCATGATATGCGTCTTCAAGTTATTCTTCCATCTGAACGCTTTCCCGCAGAAGGAGCACTTGTGTTTTCTCATTTCTGTGTGTTTGATTGCGTGCTGGCTGAGTCTGTATCTCGATGCGAATTTCATGTTACATATTTCGCAAGTGTATGATTTTTCACCCATGTGGTAGACTTTCTGGTGTTTTAGTACTTGGAAGGGGTAGGCGAATTTCTTGCCGCAAGCGCCGCAGGAGGGGGCCGGCCAGCCGTGGACGGATTCTAGGTGGAACGCTCGCATGTGAGCGGGCACTTTGAGGTTGCAGAGATAGCATGAGCGAAGTTTAGGGCGGAGCTTGAGATGGACATGCCTGTAGTGTTGGCTGAAGTGGTTCCGTTTCTTGAAGCCACTACCGCATTCGTCACAAGTGTACGTTTCGGAACCGTCCTCTTCCAGTGTGAAGGTAAAATTGTTGTGCCCTAGAAAAGAACGAGAGGTGAAATGGCATCGGTTCCTGAGGCTCTTGATTGGCTGGTTAATTTTGGCGGTCATTTATTTGTAAGCAGTTACTAGGTATTTGGAATTGTAAATGACCCGACGCGAGAGAAATTAAATAAAAATGGCATGTATATGTAATGGAATGGGTTTATTATCATAGTACTTCTTACTTTAATCGTTCACAGTTTTAGAGACATTAGTTGTTTGAATTGGGCAATCAATCAACTTATGTATTTTTTCTCCTAGACCTTAGTTTTTAGATTTTTCTTTCCAACTTTTTAACAGGCAACCTGGTTTTGACTAAATACTGTGGCCACAGTTAGTGTTCGAGGCATATAAAGACGGATATTTTTGTACTTTTTGTTACATGTATAGTAGACCTATTAAGTCTAGACTAGCATTATCTTTTAAGCTCGACATCGACTCCTCTATGATTCCTCAACGCATGCTGCTTCAGCGTAGATTTCTGTACGAAAGCCTTGTCACACACCGGACAAGTATATCTCTTATCCCCCGTGTGTATCTTCACGTGGTCTTTCAAGTTATTCTCCCACCGAAACTCCCTGCTACACTGCTCGCATTTATACTTCTTCACGCTAGAATGCGTCGCCATATGCAATCTCAAGCTTAGATTATTGAAGAAACTTTTGGAGCACATTTTGCAATTGACTGTTTTCTCTCCCATGTGAACTTTTTCTGATGTTCTAATACTTGGCATGGGAAGCGAAATTTTTTGTTGCATACTCCGCAAGTGGGCGCTTGTATGCCGTGGGCGTCTTCTAAGTGGTACGCTCTTAGGTAGCCTGGGACTTTGGCGTCACAGTGTGGACACTTCCGTTCTCTGGGTCGTTTTTTGAGGTGTACGAAGCGGTAGTGCTGCGAGACGAGCGGTTGGGAGAGGAAGGACTTGTCGCATTCGTTGCATGCGTACTTGTTGTCCGGTGTTAGTGTGTAATAATTGGCTCGCGGGGGCCGTCCTAGAAAAGAAACAGGGCGTCAGGCTGTTTCAGCTGCAGTGCCACAAATGTTGCGACTAATCGGAAGTTTTTGTTATGTTTTGGTTAGCCTGGTTATATCTAAACTAGCAACACTTCAACGTACCTACACCTATTATGTTAAAAGCTCGTGAAGGTGCGAAAAGAGTTTCCTTTGTATTCTTACGGAAACGTCCGAACGTGTCATGCTATTTCAGTCAGTCTCAGTACAAGGCGTACGGGCACTGTTTGAACTAGCATGACAAACACGAACGTTGCCGGGAAAATTCGAAGGAAAACTTTTTCACCCTACATGTGTATTAAATATTTGTGATAGAGTAATGATAATTCAGTATAGTACAGTCACTACATATCGTCTTCGGTTAGCGTGATAGTTACTCATGAAATAAAACTATGAAAACGGATTACATATATCACGTGTAATGAATTTATAATACATCCGGTGTCACTCATTGACCACGAACGCTGTAGAGTTTGGAACGTCGGGATGTATAAATTCATTATACGAGATATAATCTGATTTCATAGTTTTATTTCACTACATATCGTTTTTCGATATGGGAGAGTTCATTTCAATTAAAAATGTTAAAATTATCTGATTCATTAAGTGGAGATCTTTAATGGGTCAGTCGGTGGTTATGGCAATAATGTGGGTAAAGATATAGGTTTTAAATAAAAGCAACGTATCATACTATGTATGTATAATAACCATAATCTAATAAAATTAACAGTCTTATATACCTATGTACAAGTTATTACACTTATTACGTATTTTCAATATGCTTTAAAACTTAAAAAATACTTAGTGATGTTTTTGCAATGCACTGCAATTTAAGCTTTCATAAAATTAAAATGTAAAAAAAACTGGTCGTTTCTCGTAGTCTAAAAAATACATTTTCATTTAGTTCATGCATATTAAATTAAAATTGGCTATATTTATCGTAGTTGATAAAATGATAAATATTAAATTGTGATACTCCGTCTAAACTAAGCCTGCACCAAGTAAACACGACAAAATGTTAAGTTGTCATTATTAAGAGGATACGGTAGCGAAAATGCTAAAATGGAAAGGAGCCCCCCTTTCAACTTGGGAATTTGAGTTAAATATACAAGTGTTATTAACTAGATTTATCGAAAAAAAATTGTCCATTAAGAACAACTCAGTCAAAAGATATTTCAAAAAAATCTTTAAAATCGAGGTTCCGCTCTCGACTCTTTCCTCCTTCAAAACTTAATCAATCGGAACGAAATTTGAGAATCTGAATAACAATGAAATAAATTATGTCGGACTGTTTAGCTTTTTTGGTTAATTGTTAGATTGTTACCAATCTTGAGTATCACACCTTTTTTTGTGCCACAATGAAAAAGGCCGTTTTTGGAAATTTTTGATTGGCTCTAGTCTTTAAAAAGCAGAATATCAAAAAAAATCAAAACGGTCCGATACATACATACATACAATCATACATACAATCACGCCTGTATCCCATAAAGGGGTAGGCAGAACACATGAAACTACTAAAGCTTCAGTGCCACTCTTGGCAAATAAGGGGTTGAAAGTAAACGAAACTGTGACATTGCAGTGACAGGTTGCCAGCCTCTCGCCTACGCCACAATTTAACCCATATCCCATAGTCGCCTTCTACGACACCCGCGGGAAGAAAGGGGGTGGTAAAATTCTTAACCCGTCACCACACACAGGTCCGATACAGATAAAAATAATAACAATCTGTGTTGAAAAAAATCATTGCTCTATCTTCAAAAACCAGGGAGGAAATAGTCGAGAGCGTTTGTATGGAGAATTGACCTCTACCGTATCGTCTTAACGTCAAATATTAATATAAATTTCACATTTGCGACATTTCCTCATTATGTCATACAATGTCGGGCAGAATTAGTACCGTCAACATTGGAAAAGTAAAAAAAACTTCTTGATAACGATAACAACACAAGGTGTTGCACATTTATTACATAAAATATGTCTAGCCTTTACATAAGGGGCCTGTTTAGCAATATTTTTTAGGACTTGAATTATTATAAAAAGTTTTTTCCAAATGTGTATAAAATACATCATTTTAAAGTCAACATATAATTTATATCGTTTGCAGAAGTTACTGCATGATAAAAATAATTTAAATTATTTAAAGTCAAAATAACTATAAAATAAACCTAATACGCAATCGAATAATTTCCTAACATAGCAACAGAATTAGCAGTAATAATGTATATTGCACAGTATATCAAAGCATTAATTGATAAGAAACCAAATAAAATTAAACGTACTCAGTAATGAGTGTCATAACATCTCATCAAATGATATACGGGTTTTCATTGGAAAAGGGTTCTTATCCTTCAAACGGAATAAGGACATTAAGGACCATTTTATCAAATTTTTGTAGAAAGCCACATAGCCTTAAAATTTCAAATTGCAGAGAGGTAGGCAGAGGTAAATCCTCAATATTAGAGTAATAAGAAAATACATGTGTATGTAATGTACAATATGTAATGACAATCATGAGTATCGTGATATTTAAATGGTCAGAAAATCTAAGCGCATACCCAGGCCCGAACGATTAGTCATTTGTCTACGCGTGGCGGGTCCACAACTCCACAGTCCACATGAAAACCGCGTGAAAAACGCTTAACGGCGACTGCGGCGGGTCGCTTGACCGGGAAAAACGCATGATCTCAGCCGGACAGTATACCTGTTTGCCACCGAAGTGGTATTAAAAAAAACTGCCTAGGCCAAGGCATGTGTGGCGCAAGGCATAAAGCCTTCGTAACGTGCCTAGCTCTGTGTTGTAGATGTACCTACGGCTATACAGGTCTCCCAAGATTGCGACATTTGATCCAATTAGGCTTATCACAGTCCTACTGATATCTATCTACAATATTGTTCACAATTATGGGATCATAAAATTATATCTTCTAGGTACTAGAATGTTTTATCACAAACATTATTATTCTCTGTAGAAATGTAGAAACCGAAATTGGGACGTGTGATTTAAATATTCCTCGTTTTAGGACAATAATACTCACTACATACTTTAGGACAAGATACTCTTAAAAACGTGTAGAACTGGCAAATCTTTAAAAATGTATGTACTACAAAACGGTTCGTTTGGAAACTATGCAACTTAAGTTATATTGTATACCGTCATAACACGTCTTGATTGCTTTGAAACGATTGTAGATAATAAACTTAAATTCATTAAAAATGTGGGATATATAATAACTAATTAATAAAAATGTTTAATTGTTCATATTTAAAAAATTACAAAACAAATACAACAGCTCCTAAATGGAGCTGCGACAAATATTGCATTAAAATCCTGGTTAAAACTAAATAAAACCAAATTCCTTTACCTTTAAAGTCCGTCCCTAACAAATCACAGTCACTTTATACACTAAAAGTTCACTTCCGGATGATATTTTGCCATATGATAGTTCAAACTAGCCTTCTGGACGAACGCTTGTCCGCACACAGAACAAACTTTTCTTCTGTCCCCTGTGTGTATCCTCTCGTGCAGATCCAGCGTCGTTTTCCTCAAGAAAGACTTCCTACAGAATTTGCAATGGTAGTCCTTGACGGTTCTGTGCTTGAACTTATGCTTGTACATACCTTCGAAGCTAAATGACTCGTATTCGCAAAACTCGCACTTGTATTTTTCTCCTAACATGTGGAAATTGTTGATATGTTTTCTTAGTTGTATTTTGGTGTTGAAGGTTCCCTTGCAAGCGTTGCATTTGAAGCGATCGTCTATGTCATGTTCGTCTAGCTTGTGGACAGTGAGGGGCGCGAGAGTCATGAATTCTTTCGAGCAGTACTGGCAGACGTAGCGGGGGATCTTGTAGTGTTTGGTTTTGACATGGAAGCGGAGGGAGAATATTTTGTAGTATTTTTTGTCGCAGCGCATGCAGAGGTAAGCGTCGCCTTCCTTCTTATAGTCGTCATCGCGTAGGCGGAACTTTGGCGCTCTCGGCGCCTTGACGCCTGAAGACAGAAAAAAAATACTTTTATCTCGTCTTCGTTCCTCTGCGCTCTTAGTCATGGACAAGTACTGCGCGATATATTATAGTGACTCTCGCTTTTACATATCTCTGTCTCACTTTTATAAGCATGACGGCGTGACGTCAATATTCTTGCGCGTGTTCTTCATAAGTGCAGAACTTAGTTCAGTGCATATTGTTTATTTAAACGAATTGTTGTAACCGTTGTAAGTTCCGTTGGGAGTAAAGTTCTTCCCTGTTCCATATAAGATTACTATTTCGATAAAGCTTTCGTTTGCGATTAGGTATAAAAATATGGTTTAGTCTCCCAAGTAAAAGTCACTTTGTCGCCAACAGTAAAAGCCGCAGGCGTATTACGAGTATAAGGTTCAAATAAAAAGGATTTTAAAAATCC
This sequence comes from Leguminivora glycinivorella, assembly GCF_023078275.1. Lineage (NCBI taxonomy): Eukaryota > Metazoa > Arthropoda > Insecta > Lepidoptera > Tortricidae > Leguminivora > Leguminivora glycinivorella. The sequence goes on along the minus strand of NC_062996.1, from coordinate 1,901,054 downwards.
CATTGACAAAAGATAAACATAGTAGATAACCTACAACGTAGTAAGAGTAAAAACGAGTGGATTCATGCCTACAGATTCGTAACGAAACCTGTTAATTACAAAATAAAATCGCCTAAGTATAAATCGTGCCTAATTTCGAAGAAAACCAATGTTGGTGAAAAAAATCACCAATAAACTATCGTGAGATCAAATATTCTCCGAATCGGTCCGTGAGCAATGCGAATATAATACATGTGGCCTGCCAGAACACAGCACGAGAAGGTGTAACGTTTCGAAAAATAGCTTGTTTATTCATCACTTATAAATATGTATACAATTTGAAGTCTTGTGGAGAAGACCGACTTTTTGTCTGTCTGTTTGACGTGTCTGTCTGTCTGTTATTATTTTTTTGTTTGAATGCTGAATGTTCTTAGCCATGTTTCATGAAAATCGGTCCACTATGTATGGTCGGGGATTTTTTGAAAATTTTAATTTTATAGTGGTTTATTACTCTTGTGTTTATGAGCATACTGACGACCGGTCTCGCCTAGTGGGTAATGACCTAGTCTATGAAACAGTGTTCCATAGTAAAGAATCCCAGTAAGAACATTTGTGTTCTAATAGCCACAATTATCTTCTAATTAAAATATTTTAACTTGTGATATTTCTTTCATGTATGTAATTTATTTTAGTTCTAATTTTATTTGTGTGTACACACATTTGTTTCTGTCATGGGTCTAATGTGTTAAAGTATTTGTATATTATATCGCTGTCCGAGTACCCATAACAAGTCTCCATCATACCGTGGAACTTGGTCAATCTGTGCAAACGTGGAAAATAGTCCCTATAATATTTATTCCTTTAATGATTACTCCATATCTAAAATCGGTAGAATATTCGCGATACTCTTGCTTCCCAACTGTGTTACATACCTACATACTGCGCCAAAAAAATCTTAAATTTCTTGAAAAATTCACGATACTTTCACGAAAAACAAAGTGAATTTAAATTTATGAAGTGGAAAGTTTCCATCCATACAATTGTCCATACAAAGTATGGAAAGTTTCCGAAGTTTTCCTACGTGAAAATTTCAAAATTTTGGAAACTTTCCGTCGGCACATCAGTAGCGGTAGATACATGCCTTATCGGTCTTCCCAGAAATACATTTTTCCCCTCACTAGCTCGGAAACACGTGTTTTGTCCTTTAATACCAGCGGGTAAAAACGCATTTTATCCACTAGTGGGTAAAGTAATTTGACCTTGAATAAAGTCAAATTAACTGCTTTAAAATTGATAAAAGTAGGTGAATCTAGTAATAAAGATGATTTATCACCTGTGGAACTACTGGAAGCAGTGATAAACGCATTTTTTGCGTTGTAGTTTCCTCGCTACAGTGAGGGAAAAAGTTTTGTGTTACACTCGGGTGCAAAAATATTTTACTTCTCGTGTGTTAAAAAACTCGCAAGTTCAGGATTCTCTCGCTCGCTTCGCTCGTGGTTCAACTATAGAATCCTTTCACTTGCTCGTTTTTCAATTCCACACTCGGCGTTAAAATACAACTTTGCCCCCTTGTATAACAAATAACTATTAACCGGTCTTGCCCATATAGACTTCAATTGAACAAACATAAGATTTGTATCGTATACATATTTAATAGTGACAGCTACAATGCTTTAATTCAGAAAAAAATCCGACATCGAATAGCGTTGTACCTTCTCATGAAATCACAAAAACACCAAACAAGCATAATAAAAACATGTAGTACAGATTTGAAGTGCAGTTTATCGTTTTTCCGTGTATTTGAGTTAATAATCTTTTAAAAATGTATTAAATATATAAAATAACGCCACCACTTTCTGCGATAAATCTCCTGAAAAGTCGAACAAAAATAACATCTAGTAATCTAGTATCTCTTCCAATTATTTTTTGGAAATTTGCTTTATCAGGGCGTACGGGTATCATTCTAAAATTTTCTTCACTTAACCCTTTGAGTTTAAAAATCCAGTCACTAGTAAACTTAGCTGCCATGTTTCGATCTCTGATCCAATTTACACTGATTATTGTGAGTGTGCGAATTCATACATTGGCTACTAAAATCCAACTACTACTACTCGTAATCTTCTGTAATTTCAGTCATTATCCCGGAGCTGTAAGTTCCTCTTTTTGACACATGACAGCGTACATAAAACGTAAACTGGCGCGACCTAATGAAATTTTAAATGAAATCCTGTAATATTTTAAAAAATCATACTAAAAACAATATTTAGCTTACTTTAAACATAATCTAACACATGTTACATTTCTGCGGATCTTCGCTAATGAGTATTTTACGATATTCATTTATAGTTCATTTTTATTTTTAATCCATAAATGCATAGTGATGTGTATGTGCATTTTTGACTTTGTTGACAGCATGTCAAAATTCGAATTTGAATAAATCTTTGTCAAGGTCATGCATTTAAGGTTTAAACTAGTGTTGTGGCAGAGTCTGTCATTTTGATTCAAATGACATTTCAGTGAGTTGATATTATAGAAATCGTATGTTTGTTTAACAACCAATTCGTAAATAATAGCTAGATTTGGCAAACGATGTCTTAGCCACATCGCAACATACTTCAAAACATATGTGTCAACATAGCTGGGCATTAACTCGTTAATCCGTTAATCGTTAATTAACGAAGTTAACATTTCGATTAACGGATTAACTTTTAAGTTAACTTTAAAAAATGTTAACGGATTCGTTAACTTCCGTTAAATTTCATCGAGTCCGTTAATCGTTAATCCAGCACCCCAAGCGGCTTGCTGCGCCGCGAAAACCACGTTCTTACTGCAGCTGTAAAAGCCCATAGTACGGCAAAACCTAGGTTTTATCGGTAAAAGCAGATCCGTCGGTTATGAACAGTCTAAAGACCAATTGGCGACTTTGGATCACTTACCTATTCGAGACCTCCTAAATCTTATTAGGCATGCTAGATCGATCACTAACCTGGGAATAGAGTGCAATCATCAGGCATGACAGACAAATCGCGCAACCGACGCATCGAGTTAGAGTCCGGCGCGGGCCTTAGATTACTCTACCAAGTTATCGTGGCCCACAGCATCGAGTGGTTATCTCAATCCGAAGAACCGACGCACCACAATCGCGACCGCATGAATGACCCAATAATTACCAATCCGAAGTAAAACCTAGGATTTAGCCAACCAGCGGCGGTAAAAGCCCGAAGAGACCGTATTTAATTGTTACATTTCGGTTTTTTGCCGATTGGCGTCACAGGTTTTAATAGTTTTTGGTGGATACTTAGTAAATAGAAATACATAATACCTACAGTGGAGTCCTATTTTTATGACGTGTTAACGGATTATCGATTAACTTTAACTTCCGTTAAATCTACCGAAATGTATCGCTTTAACGATTAACGAAGTTAACTTTTTAAGTAACGGATTAACGATTATCGAAGTTAACTATTTGATTAACGGTGCCCAGCTATGTGTGTCAACAATGTGAACTTACAGCTCCGAGACAAAAGGTAATTGCTATAAATTGAAATAGATGTCATAGTGGCGGAAGGCGGAATCGAACCGGCTCTTCAACTTACGCAGCGAACTCTCTGAACATCTTCGCCAAACGACTACGGCAGTATATTTTCAAGTATAGACGGTGTAACTTGAGAAAACCTAATGATTTTAGTAAATGAAGTGTATTCTTGATTAAATTTGGTTTGGTTTCGTTACACCTAAATAATTACCGTAATGTTTTTATTTCTTCTATGTTTCACAATAGGCTACTTGACCCTTTTTTTAAATCGGTCTTATATGATTAAGTACTGTCCAATTAACCGAAATAAAATATTATCATATTTTATTATAACTTTAAAACAGCATTAAATATTTTTAAAATATACTTTTACTTAATCAGGCAAAAACAACATTTTCTGACTTTTTTAAGTATGAAGGCATAAAGTTCAATATGTCAGTGATTGTTTTGACATGAAGCAAGGTTTGAATTCGATGACGTCACTACATCGTGCCCAAGTGGCCAAATTAAATAAAAGATTACACACATTTTTAATCGAAAATACGTCAATCATTATACACGTTTAATACCCAAAATCTATAAATATTGTTGTTTTATGTCAAATACTACAGAAGACAATCATTTATGGTGCCTAATAATTCGATATGAGTCTAGTAGCCTATAGCTTAGTCCCAAAAATGATTTAAAAAATGCCGAAATCACAATGAGATTATTTTTAAATATATTAAGTTTAACAATTTTTTAAGTGAAAATATGCGAAATTTGTAGTATTACTCGTAGTAAGCATTTTTTAATCGTCTCTTACAAATAAACACGATAATATCTATTAGATAATTTTACACTTTTGACAGTTGGGTGATATGGGCTATGGCAGTATTGCACCAAGGCAAGATAACTTGACAACATTGCGTATTGAAATCTAGGAATTTCGGTAAATGGGCGAATGAATAAAATTGCATATTTTTATGTGCAGATTTTTTTAACTTTCCTAAAAAAAGAATAAAATAAAATAAATTGAATATAAATTATTTTTTTTTTTTGTTCAGACTCATAAACAATTTTGCCTTCATTTTGGTCTTAAGAAATGCGTGGTCAAAATATTTAGAATTCATCAAGTTACACCGTGTATATGGCTAAGCACCAATTTTAAAGCGCAAGCGTAGGGTGCTTGCACACGCACAATGCACAATGTATTCTACAGAATCTAACTGTTTCTGCAGAATTAGGTGGTGGCGTAATATGGCGTTGGTAGCCACATTTCAAATCTGTAACTACGCGCGGTATTGTCAGTATGGGATCACACAATTTTTATGTTATGTCTTCATACAAACATACTAGACTGTTTCCTTCATGGTTTTTAAAAGTAGATGTTTCAACACACATATATTAACAATATCTGTGTGTTTTGCTTTTAGATATTTTTGTTTTAAAAGGTTATAATACTTCAAACGTGGTCAATAATGCCGTATGTGGCGCGATATACGATTGGTACCTATCAATTAGCTAAGAAAGCGAAACAGTCCGACACGGATATTTTTTACCATTTCAATATCCAATTTCGTAAGCATTGCTTAAATTTTGGTGGAGGAAACAGTAGAGTAGTTTAGAAATGTTAACGTAATATTTTCCAACCGAATTGTTGTTATCGCACTAGTTTTACAAGCGTCAGCGCGACGGGTTCATGAGACATCGAAGAAATCAATTATTTCATAATCATCATGTCGTTAGAACGCACAGTTTCTCAGTCATAAGTGAAAAACCGAAAAATAAGACCTTTCTAATCTCCCTCTCCCCCCAGGCAAGGCAAGGGGTAAGATCTTTCTCCCCTCACTCGCTCGGAAACACGTGTTTTGTCCTTTAATACCAGCGGGTAAAAACGCATTTTATCCACTAGTGGGTAAAGTAATTTGACCTTGAATAAAGTCAAATTAACTGCTTTAAAATTGATAAAAGTAGGTGAATCTAGTAAAAAAGATGATTTACCACCAGCTGTGGAATTACTGGAAGCAGTGCTAAACGCATTTTTTTCGTTGTAGTTTCCTCGCTATAGTGAGGGGAAAAGTTTTGTGTTACACTCGGGTGCAAATGTATTTTACTTCTCGTGTGTTAAAATACAACTTTGCCCCCTTGTATAACAAATAACTATTGTTATGTTCACATTCTAACTACTCCAAACATAGAAAGTCGAAAATAGGGGATGACGACAAAAAAAAATGGCATTATTAAGTCCGTCTGTTAGATCATCCAAAAATACTGAACACATTTTTTTTCTCTTTATCTAATTAATGAAAAAATACAAAGATACAGAGCATCAAACTTGCGCGGGGACTTGTCACGTCACTTTTAAGTAAAAATTGTACCTAGACGTGACGTCACGCGAAACTTCAATGCACTGTACCGACGTCATTTTTCGAGAAGAAAAAATGTGTCCAAAATTTTTGATAATTTAACTGACGGACTAATAGTTTTTTAGTCGTCTCGCCTGTATTCCAACTTCCGTCTAACCGTTTAATGATCATTAATCTCTTGGCCTACACGTTTTCGAAATACTTATATCTTTTTTTATGAATGGGCTTACTCTTGACCACAGACTAGCCAAAGGCAAAGACGAGGCCTACGATGGAGTGAGCTCGACCATAAGATGCCGTTGCCGGTTCACCCTAGCACAGTATAATAAAGAGTACTATCGTACAGTATTGACACTCCCGCTCCCCGCTGAAAGTGCCGCCCACCCCCTCTCGGTTACCTTACAGTTACCGCCTGTCAAAAACGCGAACAATCGACCTGTTATATTTCACTCATACAAGCTTAGTACGCGTTTACCTACACGAGCTCAGACTGTGTGCTAGGAACACGCCTCTTTCATATATTTGAACGGCAGTGTGCGAGGTGTGACCGTAGATTTGATTTGATCCGCTTTTATCGTGAACCCCATACTGACACGACCGCGCTGTAAGCAAAAGTGGCACCTACCTTTCTTCTTCTCTCCGCTCGCCGTCGCCTCCGTCGAATCATCGCCCTCCGTCTGAAAATAAAAAGAGGTTAAACTGCTACCAAAAACAAACGAAATACACTGAGAGAAATTTGCATTGTGAATTTAACAAGTTCGACTTGTTGCGGTTTATCCGTTTGAATCAGCCAAACGTATGTTTAAATGTGTCAGGTTGTTTTTATAAAATCGACTTGTTGATTCAAATATATTGCCGATTCAAATGACAAGTAGCTTGTTGTTTGAACCAAAGAGCACGTAGGCGCTATTTTAACCAAAAAACTTGTTGAACGAACATGAAAACTGGTTGTATTTACTCTCAGTGTACAGTAATCGATAATCCGAACGTCGCGGTAATCCGAACAGTCGAATGATGACATAAGTAAACTTAGTTGTGCTTGCTCGGTTCACATCTCAAGGTGATCATTTCTTCGCGCTAGCACTACAGATGTAGTACGAAAAGGGATTCCTTCGGAAACGTTCGTATTTGTCATGCTAGTTCAGTCAATGTCAGTACATCTTGTACTGAGACTGACTGAAATAGCATGACACGTTCGTACGTTTCCGTAACAATACGAAGGATTCTGTACTTTTTCCTTATAATTCTTATAAATCTTACCTTGGGCCGGGTAGGCTTAGACAAAGATGGCGGGACGACTTTGACGCCTTCCTAAAAAACTGGGCGGAAGTAACAGAATCGGGAATTATGGAGAGCCTGGAGGCCTTTGTCCAATTCCAATAGGCATTCGAAGGAGGTAAGGCATAGCAAATGATATGCCACTTTGTGTGATAGGTAGGGTTGCCAACTTTTTTTTAGGGAAATATAGTACTTTAGAAAATTCCATGTAAAAAATATAGTACACCGAAATAAAATATAGTACGGTACACATAATCGATAACCAAGTCGTAGAGATCGTTCTTTCTGTCCTCTTTAAGGGACTCCACTCGGTTATCATCGATTTTTGACAAGTTTTGTGTTGTATAATGTATTTTATGTATTGCAGGGCAATCATGGTGATAAAACATCGGGCCGTCCCTATCGCACTATTTGTAAGTGCGATAGGGACGGCCCGATGTTTTATCATTTATCGCTCGACCATACTTAATTGCCTGCCTGGTTCTCTTATTTATCGTGGAAAGTTGTATGGCCGAATATCACTTCCCAATTCACGTTTCGCGGAATTTTATTCCGCCGAATGTTCATTTCCCAACTTATCATACTGTTATTTGCCAAGCTCACATTTACCAACTTAACATTTGGCCTTTTTTTAAAAGGCCTTTTTTAAAAAAAAGCAAACTTTCATGTTTTCGAATGTTTTACTTAGCGTAATATATAACTAGTTGTTTATTGTATGTACCAAATGTTTTATTGAACACCAACAATATATATGGCGTATTTCGAAAAATATGCAATTCTGAGTCTTCTATCACTTTCTAAATTTATTGACAGGGATGCAATTTTTACTTATGTACCTATAAATATTCTTTTAATTTAAATAGTTACCTACTTACTTTTTTTTACAAGAATATTGAATATTGTTTAATTTATTTTTTATTACATTAAATACTTTTTTCCGATTTGCTCACTGTCAATCTAACACGCTCCCCCTCGCTTCGCTCGTCGTCGCACAAACTTGACTCTATTATATATAATTATACTGGCAACATAGTCCCTGAACAGAAAAGAGCTACTTTGCTCCCTTCTAACAGGGAAGAAAAGTACCTACCCTATCCGAATGGATGATGTTAGAAATTATTTGTAACTTGCCTAATGTTTCGTTGCGAAACGTTTTTCGTCCAAGAGTTGTTTGAGCAAGTGAAACATTTGACAAATGACAAGTCTGGCAAAAGTTTAGACGGATTTTAATCATTTGCTTTGCAATAATTCTATCAATTGAAAAGTTGCCATACAATAAGTTGCTAAACGTTAGTTGTTTATAATTAAACTTCGGCGAAATATTGGTTAGCAAATGAAATTCGGCTAAAATAGTTCTGCGAAAAGGCAGAACACCCTATTTTTGTAAGACCCATATTTAAAAAAAAAGAATACCCCTGTATTTATATTTTTTATAAACTTTGACATTGTTTTAATAACATTTTTACATAAATGAAACTTTTATAAAAATGCAAAAGCGATTTTAATTTTAAAGTAAAGTTTTGACCAAAGAACCAGTTTTGGTCCTAAAATAGTTCAACTTTGATGCTAAATATTACAGAATGAATGAGCTGTGAAGAAGTAGGTAATTATGGGATACTAGTTTGTTAAAGACGATGCTGTTAATATGATAGGCTTTAGAAACTATCATAATATTCATAATACCAAAAGATTCAAATCGAAGCTCATCGGAGTAGAGAATGGAAAAAAAACACAAATATTTGCAAACAACGGTGGCTTTATATATTTGTAACTGCAATATTTTCACGTCAGAACGAAGTAATGAATTGTACAATGGTGGTTTAATAGAAATAAAAGCGTGAGCGTAGCGAGCGCGAATTTTTTTTCATCATAAAAACGCTGCCCTTGTCGGCTTGGCCCTAGTGTAAATTCGCCACTGGCATGGACCCCAAAAATATAGTATTTTTGCGTACTATATATGTTTCATATAGAATATAGTACGCTAGGCCAAAATATAGTACAGTACTATATTATATAGTACGGTTGGCAACCCTAGTGATAGGGCACAAAGCGGATATCATCTTGCTTGAATCTAGAGCAGAGCCCAACTGGGGAAGCACCTGCGCCTTACAGGAGACCGCAGCCAAATAGCACTAAACCCTACACAGTGTTGTGTTCCCGCCGGTGAGTAAGGCTGCCAGAGCTCAACTAATGGGTCGGCTACGCGCATGTGGCACTCCTTGAGTTGCAGGTGTCTATAGGTTACGGGAAAGAGGATCGAGTATTATAGCCTACCCTCTCGACACAAGCTTAAAACTTTTGAACCTCAGTTTTGACAATTTGATCCATATTCTTAGCTTGATAGCATTTTAACAATGTCAGATATTAATATTACCGCCATCTAGCCGAGCGTCCCCCAAGGGTGTATCGCCATCTAGGCCACCGTACCTTTTTCTGTATGGTTTTGAGGTACGTTTTTTTCTTAGACTATCTGTCTATACGGAGTTACATATATCTTTGGTTACGGTGACTGCTTTCCATCAGGTGGGACGCAGTATATTAATAAAAATATCCAACATGCTAAGAAAAATTAAAATCTTACCTTAATAGGTTTCTCCTTCTTGGCTCTCTTATTGGGGGTCTTCCTCCTGGCCTTGAGTTTGCCCTTGCCCTTGCTCGGCTCGCCTTGTATCTCGACGGTGATCATCTCTTCCGCTTCTTCATGTTCTTCGTATGAAGTGTCTCCGCCGCTTAGTTCATCTGGACAAACATGTCACATTACACAATGTGTTGCTTTTGATTTATGTTAAATAGGCTAGTTTCCTACCAGTCAAAACAGCTTCTTTTTAAGAACTAAAAACGATTTGCTAATATGGAATTACTATGAAATACTGAGGTGTGATGTTTACTTAATATCTTTCTCTTTGAATTATTAAATAGAAATTATGTTTAAACATAACTACCTACTGTCCATATTTTTTCTAATTATGTGGTGCTTCATTTAAAATATTTTATTTTAAGTGTAGGTCAACTATTTAATATGCCTTTGTTAAGGATTGTAGCTTTAAAAATATATTAAAAATAATTTCGCCTGGCAACATTATGCAAAAAAGTAAAAAAAAAAATATAACCGTCGATTCACTTCTCTTTTCCCATGTCGTCTCGAGGAGCATGTCGCGCTAACCTTTTCGAAATTAAAGTAAAATATAATATACTCGTGAAAAATCGTGTGTGAGTTTGTGGAAGGCTGATCGATTGAAGAAGCACGTCGCCTGTTCCATTTTCGGTGTCTGAGCTGGGGCCTATTGCATAACAATTTACAACTTGTATTACAAGTGGAACTCTCTTTCTTATAAAATGAATTGGAGGGGGACTACCGCTTGTAATATGAGTTGTAAATTGTTATGCAATAGGCCCCTGGTTAAGGTAACTCGGATTCAAGGTAAGTCTGGACAAGCCGAGATTCGAGGAGCCTGGCCAGCCACCGCCGACTGCTGCATCGTCGCCTACAGCCGAACAAGGTGAGTGCTTCCCACAATTGACCCAGCCTATCTTAAATTCCCTAATTTCTTGTCGTGTCGTTCGTGTCGTTAAGCTATAAAGTTAATTGAATACAGTCCACATATATAATTTAAAGATATCGAAGTAAAATAATCCCCTACATTTTTTGTTCCCTCGACCGGATAATTGTAAAGTGACCGTGGTTAATTTTCGATTTAAAACCCTTTCATTATTAAGTAAATTGTTCGTTGTGAAATCATAAAAACATTGGAGGGTAAGATTAGAAACACTTGGCTTGGGCGTTTTTCCATTAGTTAAGAAGGTGCGTGTTCATACTGTGCATAGACTAAAATTTGTTTCGAGTTTCGATTTAGTGAATTTCTGAACGCAACCATAACTGTCATCGCTGTTGTGTCAAAGTGAAAAGTAAACATAACCTCAATTGATTCCTTACATAAATTAAATTTATATTAAATAGTTTACTAGAGTAACATGGCAACGGAAAGTTTTGATAAAAACCGTGTAGGGCGGGATTACGCCTTTGTGCGGATGGAGTTTATTCATAGCAGTTGCGACTTAAAAGGTTATTGTTTGAGTGACGTGATCAGGCTGGAAGAGGAATTCCACGCCTTTCAAGTTGATTTATTGACGGCGACTGCAGCTGGTGACCGTAAAAGCGAGCTGGAAATATCGGCGCAGTTCGAAAAAATGGTAAAATCTATAAAAATACGTTTATCGGAAACAGGACCCACCGTGTTAAAGACCAATGAAAATACGACTTCAAGTGCTAAATTGCCTAAAATAACTATAGTTCCCTTTGACTCTAAAATTGAAAATTGGGTATCGTTTATTCAGATTTTCGACTCACTAGTTCATAGGAAAAGTATACCTGCAGTTGAAAAGCTTCACTATTTGTTATCAAGTGTGACCGGGTATGCCTTCGATTTGATAAAAAATTACCCATTGTGTGACGAAAATTACATGATCGCGTACAACACACTTAAGGAGCATTTTGATAAAAAAAGAATAATTGCTAGTCTGTTTTATGAAAAAATATTAAACTGTGAGGTGGCAAGATCTAAAAGTCCTTCTGAATTAGTGAGAATTTGTCGAACTTTTAAAGAAAATATTGAAATTTTGTCAAAGTATAAATTACCCGACAGGAATTTTATGCTATTCCATTCATTGTGGTCTAAATTGGACGCTAGTACAAAAGAAGCCTTTGAGCTTCAACTTAATTCAACCACGGAGATTCCTAGTTATGAAGAATTAATGTCGTTTATTGAAAAGCGGAGCCAAGCATTAGAAAACAGTCTCGGTAAGTCATTAACGGTTAGTAGTAAACCAGTGTCGAATAAGCCCATGCTTAATAAAGTTAAATCTTCATTTCTTGTTCCTCCAGTGAATAATGTGAGTGACTGTGTTATGTGTTCCACACCAGGGCACACATTTGAGCATTGTCCAAAATTTTTGGAATTGCGGCCAATGGATAGGTTCGCCCAAGTGAAGGAAAAGAAACTTTGTATAATGTGTTGCAGGCCATCCCATTCAGTTAAGAATTGCAAGTCCTCGGTGTCTTGTGGCGTTTGTAAACATAGACACCATACATTATTGCACTTTGATAAGGAGTTGGAACCGTCCACTCGGCAAACTCAAGTGACATTGACTGTCCATAATGCAAATGCACCAAGCCTGTTCTCGACGGCTATTGTAATGATAAAAAATAAATATAACCATTTAGTACCAATTCGTATGCTATTGGATAATGCTTCCGCATGTAATTTTGTTACATTAGAGTGCGCTCGAAAACTAGGAATACCAATTAAAGTTAACTCACCATCGGTGAACGGTGTCGGTCTAGCGTCAACGGACACTTTTGGAATTGTCGATTGTGAGATAGTCCCGGCAAATGGGGACTCATCTTGCACATTTTCGTTTGAAGCGTATGTGCTTCCTAAGATCTGCCCTGATATGCCACTGGAGCCACTTAATGTGTCGTCCTGAATGCATCTAAAGGATTTAGATCTCGCTGATCCATATTTTCATAAGTCTGGACCAATAGACATGTTGGTTAGTGTCAACCTTTTTGCTGCGGCATTACAGTCTGGTGTTGTCAAGGGCAACCCAGATGAGCCCATAGCCGTCCGCACGGTGTTTGGCTGGTTGGTGATGGGTGAGTGCCCTAGAGACATTAACACTTCTCGTTCTCGTTGTTCTAAGGGGTCCGGAGGTGATACGGAGAGGTGTTTTCTCGTGTCGAGTCTTTCATTAGACAACAGCATCAAGCGCTTCTGGGAGTTGGAAGGCTTTGATCTGCCTAAAAATATCGTTTTGTCGAAATCGGAATTGTCGTGTGAAAACCAAATGGAAAATTCATATTGTCGCAGTCCCGAGGGAAGGATGGTAGTACCATTAACTTATGTCGACCCTCAGGACAAACCAAGGTTTTCAAATTCTCGTGAGATAGCTCTCAAGCGTCTCTTAAATTTAGAGAGGAAATTTAAATTAAATCCTCAATTTCGGACAGCTTATGTCAATTTCATGGAAGACTACTTAAGTTGTGGTCACATGGAAGAGGTTGGTCCTCCAGTGGCGTCTGAGGGTCAGTTCTATTACATACCCCACCATGGAATTTTGCGGCCAGACTCCGTCACTACGCCTCTGCGTTGCGTTTTTGACGCTAGCGCCCAAGACTCTTCGGGGCAGTCCTTAAATAGTGCGCTGCTGCCAGGCCCAAAATTGCAAAATAATATATTTGATTTGCTGGTTCGTTTTCGATGGCATGCAGTAGTGTTCACCGGGGACATCAAGCAGATGTACCGGCAGTTTCTTGTCGCTTTACAGGACTGCGACTATCAACGCATTTTATGGCGTCCATCATCTGATGAGCCTGTGAAAGATTATCGTTTGCTCACAGTGACCTATGGCGTGTCCTGTGCTCCCTATCAGGCGCTTTGGTGTATATCCAAGCTAGCAAAGGAGTTTTCGTCTCGCTCTCCCCAAGGTGCTGCAGTATTGGCTAGGGATGCATATGTCGATGACATTGTCTCAGGTGCAGACTCTGTTGAGGATGCGTTAGTGCTACGCCAACAGTTGGTGGAAATATTATCGTCTGCGCAACTTCATTTGCGCAAATGGACATCAAATAACCCCGAGTTTCTAAAAGGTTTACCTGGTTCAGAACTATATTCGGAACAACTTCACAACTTTGAAAACGTTCATGATCTGTCGCTAAAAATTCTCGGCCTGTCATGGCTTCCCAAGGAAGATACCTTCACATTCAAGACCTCCTTGAATGATTGTCGTTGTACAAAGCGATCGATCCTTTCGGATATCGCCCGTATTTTTGACCCTCTGGGCCTATTGTCGCCTGTCGTATTTTTCGCAAAATATTTAATTCAACTCCTATGGGTTTCTGGTGTCGATTGAGACAACGAGGTTCCTACTGACATCGCCCAAGAGTGGCGTAAATTTAAGTCACAATTGGTGAAGATGAATTCGTTATCCATTCCCCGTAGAATGGTTGAATCTTTCGTATCGTTGCAGCTTCACGGGTATTGTGACGCCTCGGAGAAGGGGTACTGTGCTGTCATTTATTGTCGTGTCGTTCAAAATGACGGAACTATTGTCGTGCGCCTTTGTTGCGCTAAAACCAAGGTGGCTCCACTTCGTAAATGTTCCATTCCGAGGTGCGAGCTGCTAGCTGCTGTTTTGTTGTCGGATTTAGTCGTCTCGTTTACAGACGCTTTAAAGGATGTTCATACTTTCGATGACATCTATGCTTGGTCAGACTCGACTGTTGCGCTGACTTGGATTCGTTCGTGTTCATCCAAGTGGAAAACCTTTGTAGCTAATAGGGTTGCGCACATACAAGAGAATATTTCTCCTGAAAAGTGGCACCATGTTTCTGGTTTGGATAATCCTGCGGACTGCGGCTCCCGCGGCTTGTTACCTGCTGACTTAATCGAGCATACGCTATGGTGGGCGGGGCCTACCTGGCTTTCCAAACCTCAAGAATCTTGGCCACAATCTGAGATCTTTCCAGATCAAGCCGCTTCGAACGAGCAAAAGATTTATAGTTTGCTCACGGCGTCTAATATGTCTATGATCGATGACATATTAAATCGATTTTCGTCCCTACAACGCATATTGCGCATTCTTGCCTATTGTTTTAGGTTCATGCACAACTTACAAATGTCATCTTCGAGATATACAGATTTGAATCTGTCACCAGAAGAAATTTCCAAGGTTCTTCTTTTTCTAGTAAAGCATGTTCAGGAGCAAGCCTTTGCTTCGGAATTGCGTTGTTTATCGAAAGATAAAGCCACTCACTCCCTATCGAAACCCATGCGGAAATTGGCGCCGTTTCTGGACAACCGTGAATTGCTAAGGGTGGGCGGTCGCCTTTCTAAAGGAGACCTGTCGTTCGATGTGAAACATCCACCACTATTGCCTCGCGATCATAGGTTGACCACGCTGATCATAGAGGATTATCATCACCGTTTTATGCACCCTGGAGTGCAAACATTGCAAAACTTATTAGCCCAAGAATTCTGGGTTCTATCGGCAAAAAGGGCTATAAACTCTGTTGTTTCATCCTGCATGAAATGTTTTCGGGCTCGTCTTACTTTGGAACCGCTCACCATATTACCTGAAAGCAATATGGTTGATGCAAAATTAGGTCCACTTCAGAGATGGAAACTGCTCCAAAAGATCCATCAAGATTTCTGGCGCAAGTGGCACGTCGAATACCTGCACACCTTGCAGCAACGCCACAAGTGGTTCGATGACCAGAAAAACATCATCGTCGGGACGCTCGTGCTCATTGTCAATGAGCAATGTAGCCCCATGAAGTGGAAGATTGGCCGGGTGGTACAACTCCATCCAGGGAGCGATGGGATCTGTCGAGTAGTCACGGTCCGCACAGAATCGGGCGAACTTAAACGCCCAGTAGTTAAACTGTGTCCACTGCCTCTACAAAATTAAATTATCTAATAATTCACTATCGTATCGTATCATTGTAAGCACTAACTTTATCGTAGATTTAGATTAAATTTCATATTTAAACGTATGTAAACTTAAACTAGGGAATTAACCCAAGCCATATTGTTCCTTTTTTTTTCTTATCCTTAGCATACAGTACTTGTGGAAAATACGTTGCATTTTGGCGGGCGGAAAATGTTAAGGATTGTAGCTTTAAAAATATATTAAAAATAATTTCGCCTGGCAACATTATGCAAAAAAGTAAAAAAAAAAATATAACCGTCGATTCACTTCTCTTTTCCCATGTCGTCTCGAGGAGCATGTCGCGCTAACCTTTTCGAAATTAAAGTAAAATATAATATACTCGTGAAAAATCGTGTGTGAGTTTGTGGAAGGCTGATCGATTGAAGAAGCACGTCGCCTGTTCCATTTTCGGTGTCTGAGCTGGTTAAGGTAACTCGGATTCAAGGTAAGTCTGGACAAGCCGAGATTCGAGGAGCCTGGCCAGCCACCGCCGACTGCTGCATCGTCGCCTACAGCCGAACAAGGTGAGTGCTTCCCACAATCATAGACTAAACTAAATAAAGGAAGACGTGTAACTCAGTACATCGTTTTATATGTTTGACTCGTAAAACAATAGATGGCATTACTATACTCTCGCGACAAATGGTATTGTTCAATTCACGAAATAATTTCATTTAAATGACCTAAGTCGTATTATTTCAAAATTTGGAACATGATCGTACAACATTATCACTATATAACACCGAAATTAACAAAAACAATTAAGTCATTTTTTACCAATCGGGTACTTGAATCAGATTCAATTCATGGGAAGTGTTTTGTACGTTTGATGACTAATAGCAAACATTATAATCCGGTAGATGGCGCGTATGCAAGATGCACAAAACTGCATGCTAACCAAAATTGCCATATTGAAGATAACAGTTTTAGTATTTGTTTTGAGTTTTTAGTAATATATTATTCCAAGATAGTTCTAAATTACCTTGGACGTACATTCCAGAATAGGCAAAATATGCTACGTAAAATATTACAACACTAAGTGCGTTTTCACATTATTCGATCAGATATCGGATGTAGGAAGGATTTCAAAGGCGAAAATCGAAAAAAGGCGGCTTAAATATATGGGATATCGGTCCTACATCTGATATCGGATCGGATAATGTGAAAACGCACTAAGACGGAAGTATTATTTTCTGATTATTTAATTTTTATTGCATTACATTACAAACAGCATACGGCCCGCCTGATGTAAAGCGGTCACCGTAACCTATGGACGCCTGCAACTCAAACAGTGTCAAAAGCGCGTTGCCACCCTATTAGAAACATGTACACTCCCTTTTGCTGTGTTAAGTACACAGCAAAAAGGAATGTACAAGTTCTAAGGAGGGTTCGGGTAGCCGACGACTCAAAGGACAATAGACGGAACAAGTTAGTTCCGTAAGTGCTCCCGTCATCAACACACCGCACCCTCGTTGAGCTCTGGCACCCTTACTCACCGGCAGGAACACAACACTATGAGTAGGGTCTAGTGCTATTATTTATTTGGGGTATTTTTTACATATCGAATATTAATGGGGAATAAAACAATATATTTGTGGGATATTGTTATGCCTCGAATGAAAACCCAGCAATAAACAATGAGTAACTTTTAATTAAGCAGCAAATAAGAAATTAACAGATTTTACTAAATTCTTTCACGTTCGAACGCTCATCGTTCAAAACTATTCTCCCATCGCCTTTCACACCTACTGTCATTCTACTATAATACAACGTTCTGTTTCACGCCATCACCTTACGTTCCGATCCCACATTCTCGGCTGTCCTGCTCTCATATCTGCCCTCAGATGGGCATTTCTCAGTGTTTAAATTTTTTTGTTTTCGATGGCAACAGTTTTACATGAATCCTGTAAGAGTCACATGAAATCCTGTCAATTTAAATAGAAGTCGCGGATTTGTACCAGAAACAAAGAAAACTCATGGTTCGGGTACTAATGCTGCCACCGAAATCAAAAAAGTTGAAACACTCTGAGAAATGCCCAGATATACTTCAACGTTCATTCATCTAACTACATCTCATTCATTCAACATTACATTTCAACATAAATTGAAAAACATCCGACAATACACCGTGTTTCACTTAACACTAAAAACCTGAAAACAGTTTGTTCAGAATCGAGAGTAGAATCGATTCAGCTATATCTTGATGGGGGTAATATTTTTATTTAAATTTGTATTATTAGTTATTTTTTACGTGCCTATTCTATTGTACTCGTAAGACAACATTGTGTATATCGCATTGCTAGAGGTTGTTTACCTTTTTCAGTATTTAGGGGTATTAATACTGGCTGGTTACTTGGACGATTATTTTTTCGCTACGAGTTTGACGTTGTTTGTCAGTTTAATCTTAATGTTTATCATAAGTCATAACAAATTGAACTCGTACCTAATTACAACCTTGTCATTTTAAACATTGGGTTTAAATTTGATTACCTGTCCAATTTGAAGTTTACTGTGACAAAGCTTTAAAGTGTTTTACGGTGACATATTAGCTGTCTATTGGTAAACCTTATGTCGTTGCAGTAACGTACACAAATAAATAGTTTTGTGGTTTATGGTGGAAGTTAGCAATTATTTTATTGAGTGTAGAGCTAAAAGTCAAGTAGAGCTGTACAAAAAATTCAAAATTCAATTAAAAAAAAAGTAACCATCAGATTAAAAGATGAATACTCTAGATGAGTTTAAAAAAATAAAAATCAATTGGGGTGTCTGAGGTTTTGAGTGTTACCGGAAACACCGTTTATAAGCATTAGATATAAAAACAATAACTGTAACAACTTTTAGCATTTTACAACACAACAACATTTTAAATATTCACCAAACTTACTAAACTTAATAAAGTAACAAATCAAGTTAACTTTTAGGCACCAAGAATTTCTTACACGAGATAAAGTTTCATCTTCACAGTACTTCTGAAAGCTCTTTTCTTTAATGCTTTACCTCGGGCAAAGGTAATATGTATAGGGTCACCAAACGTCTGCCGCTGCAACTGCCACTTGCTAATCACCTCTGCTCTAGATGTCGACTTCATCGGGTAGGGCCACACACACTTGGTGAACGCATCAACAACTGTAATTGTGTGATCGTAGGGCTTCTTCGTCTCAGTGAATGCCCTTTTCCTCATTCTCATAGCAAAATGACCATTACTATGCACCTTATATGCAACTTCCTTCCCCATTACCTTAGGCACCACCGTTTGCTGTTGGTCTCCTTTGTTTGGCATGCCATTTTCCAAACACAAGTCATTATAGTCACCATCTTTCAAAACTTAATTATTAATTAAGTAATTTATCTATGCCTATATTTGACATCTTAGCTGTGTAATTTATAAAATGTAATAAATTGACTCAATCCTTGTGTATATTTGTAATGAATTATTGTGTAACAAATTATATTGACATTTTATTGTACATACTTTAAATAATTGTTAAATATTGCATGCCTTGCTTGGTAGAACATAAGAACTGCTTTTCAATGTTATCATCTTATGTAATCTCACTATGTTCTTGCAATAAACGATTGACTATTGGCTATAAAATCAGCTGTTTAGTCGCATTGAGCTCTTCATTTCGCCACAGGGATAATTATCATCTTTCAGAGTGATCTTGAGCTCGATCGGCGCTTCCTTAGTCTGCATACTCGACAACCAAATGCTCGACGTTTTCCTAACAGTACCATCGCGATCAGAAACAGTGAAGTTCTCACTCACGCAATCCACTTTAAATTCGTCGAAAGAGTTTTTGTTGATTAGGTTATATCCACTGCCAGAGTCTATTAACGCCTGCGTTTCTACGTCACATAAACTTTAAAGGTTTTTTTTAGTAGTTTTCGTCTTCATATCATCTACATTATCGTATTAAGTATTTTGTTGCAATGTTTACATCGTGCCGACAACTGTTTCCGCCATGTTGACAGCTGTCTCGTCATTGGCCAATATTCCAATCATGACCGCTTGTCGACGAATATCTGTCGCCGCGGACTGCTTTACCGATGGAGCCGCTTGCTAATTCGCCTTTTCTCCCGAGCCATAGGTGCAACACTGCTTTACCGACGGATCTGCGCAACCAGCATGGTCGCGCGATAGACGATAAAATATCAGGCCGTCCCTATCGCACTTACATATAGTGCGATTGGGACGGCCTGCTATTTTATCACTTATCGAGCGACCATAATTGCTTGCCAGGTCTTCGAAGGACACTCGCTGAGTCGCTGCTTATATGGTCATAATAGACGGAGAGCTGGCAGAGTTTTGGAGTAGGTCCTTGAGGCAACCTGGAAAGGTGCTCAGAACATCAGGTCTGCAAGTCTGGCTTTATCGAGCTATAAATTTTTAAAGATTTAATTTTTTGAGGCCCAAAAAAGGTGTTTGAGGCAACCTGGAATTATTAAAAAGTGAAATTAGAGTTCCTCAGAATAGTCATACTTGTTATGGAGAATTTTTGGCCAAAAGCTGCACTTTTGGAAGGAAGCAAGCCGCTTTGCATGGTGATAGTAGACATCATAGTAAACGATTTTTCCGAGGATATCGAAATTTCATCCCTTAGGAAGCCGAGCGTAGCGAGGTGTTTTATGAAAATGAAAAAAATTCTATCTTTTTATTGTATCGTCCGATTTTGACAAAACGTATCTCAAATGAAAGGTATTGATTTGTGTAATTTAAAAAAAATACAAGAAAAAAAAATTGAAAGAAAAGTAAGAAAAAAATAAAAACAGTAAATTTACGTCTCGCACTGAATAACTTCAAAGAATGACAGACAAAATGTACAATGTCGATATACGAGTTTTTTCTAATCGAAGATGGATAAATTTTTAGTTGAAAACTGAAGACCGCATCGAAATCAGATTAGCATTTTTTATGATACAAGTTGCCAAAGTTGGGAAAGATCGTTTTATATGGCCACTTTGAAATTCCTTTGCCAGAAAGTCAGAAATAATATGTTTTTCTGACACAGAAAAATACATAGTAACAGTACACATCAAAATAAAATTAAAAATTCCGAGGATATTATAATTTCATCCCTTAGAACGACGAGCGTAGCGAGGTCGGTTACGAAAACCGAAAAAAAATCTAATTTTTTTGTACGTCGTCCGATTTTGACAAAACATGTTTCATTTGAAAGGTATTGCTTTATGTAACTTAAAAAAAATATTGAAAAAAATTGGAAAAAAAAATGTAAGATTTAAAAAAAAAAACCTTAATTTTCGTATCACACTGAATAACCGCAAAAAACGGTAGACACGGTGTATAATTTCGATATATGATTTTTTTAAATTAAAGACAAATAAATGCATGATTATAAACTAAAAACCGAATCGAAATCGAATCAGTAGTTTTTAAGATGCAAGTTGTCAAAGTTGGCTTAGTTTGTTTATATGGTCGCTTATAAATTCCTTAGCCAGAAAGTCAGAAACATTATATTTTTCTTACAGTTAAAAGTGTGCATAGGTAATAGACATCATTATAAACATTTTTTACAAGGATATAAAAATTTCATTTCATTTTTTTCCTAATTTTTTTCAATATTTTTTTTTAAGTTACATAAAGCAATACCTTTCAAATGAAACATGTTTTGTCAAAATCGGACGACGTAAAAAAAAAAAGAGATTTTTTCGACCTCGCTGCGCTCGTCGTTCTAAGGGATGAAATTATAATATCCTTGGAATTTTTAATTCTATTTTGATGTGTACTGTTACTATGTATTTTTCTGTGTCAGAAAAACATATTATTTCTGACTTTCTGGCATAGGAATTTCAAAGTGGCCATATAAAGCGATCTTTCCCAACTTTGGCAACTTGTATCTTAAAAAATGCTACTCCGATTTCAATGTGGTCTTCAGTTTTCAACTACAAATTTATCTGTCTTTGATTTAAAAAACTCGCATATCGACATTGTACATTTTGTCTGTCATTCTTTGAAGTTATTCAGTGCGAGACGTAAATTTACTTTTTTTAATTTTTTCTTACTTTTCTTTCAAAAATTTTTTCTTTGTATTTTTTTTAATTACACAAATTAATACCTTTCATTTGAGATACGTTTTGTCAAAATCGGACTACACAATAAAAAGATAGAATTTTTTTAATTTTCATAAAACACCTCGCTACGCTCGGCTTCCTAAGGGATGAAATTTCAATATCCTCGGAAAAAATCGTTTACTATGATGTCTACTATCACCATGCAAAGCGGCTTGCTTCCATCCAAAAGTGCAGCTTTTTTTCATAACTTAGTATGACTAGAAGTCGCATGGTATTTATGCCAGATCATTTGGCCGGGTCCTTCACCGTGCCAGAACAGTGCAAAGTGGTAAAAAAAGAACCAAAAATGGTTCTAGAGGCAATCTGTCATTTTTACCAGTAAAAGATGAGGGTCTAAATAGCCATGGAAAAATAATGCCATGACATGAGGTGGGTTCCGTACCCTACCATTCGATCTTGAAAGTAATTTTTTTAGTTTTTCGTAAATAACTCGTAAACGGTGGCCCACAGCAAAAAATATATATGTTTAACAGAAAATATCTACATAAAATATCCTACAAGAAAGGTTATGTACGTTTTTTCGATATGATCAATATACATATAGAATAGAATAGAATAGAAATATTTTTTCCCCTCACTAGCTCGGAAACACGTGTTTTGTCCTTTAATACCAGCGGGTAAAAACGCATTTTATCCACTAGTGGGTAAAGTAATTTGACCTTGAATAAAGTCAAATAAACTGCTTTAAAATTGATAAAAGCAGGTGAATCTGGTAATAAAGATGATTTACCACCTGTGGAACTACTGGAAGCAGTAATAAACGCATTTTTTTGCCTTGTAGTTTCCTCGCTATAGTGAGGGGAAAAGTTTTGTGTTACACTCGGGTGCAAATGTATTTTACTTCTCGTGTGTTAAAAAACTCGCAAGTTCAGGATTCTACTCTCGAACCACTCGCTTCGCTCGTGGTTCACCTATAGAATCCTTACACTCGCTCGTTTTTCAACTCCACACTCGGCGTTAAACTCGGTGTTGGTCATGATTAGAGAAGCATCTGAGCACCTTTCCAGGTTGCCTCATGGACCTACTCCAAAATCCTGCCAGCTCTTGGACCATAATCATTGCAAAAAAACACTTCAGTCCTTTAGTACATGATCCTCTTGACACGGCGGCAAGTGATTGGAGAGTCGAGTAGGTAGATAAGATAGGTACTTCCCTATGGGCCTATCGGTTTTATAAACACACATACAACAAGTAGGCGCGAAAAATTTATACTTACTTTTCTATGATTCAAATTCACATCATATTTTATTTTTCTAATATTCAACTAGGTAGATAAAAAAAGTGAAAAACAACAACATAATTATTTTTAAACAAATTTAAAAAAAAAACGGAGCTGGGTCTCGAACCTGAGATCTCAAAAATGCAAGTCAAATACTCTAACCCCTGAGCCAAAAAACGAGGTGCCGCCGCCTCGAAATATTGAATCATATTCAGTTATGGTTACTCGGCAATGTAATTAATTATTATCTCACTAGACGGCACTTTTAAACATTGAAAATAGCGCCATCTGTAAATAACTCGAAAACTAAGAGGTACCAGCGACGATAACTCGCGTTTAAGTAGGCCATGTAGCGATGTACTGAGTTACCAATCTTTCTTGATTTATCTATGCCACAATTGACCCAGCCTATCTTAAATTCCCTAATTTCTTGTCGTGTCGTTCGTGTCGTTAAGCTATAAAGTTAATTGAATACAGTCCACATATATAATTTAAAGATATCGAAGTAAAATAATCCCCTACAGCCTTTAATAAAAATATATTACCTCCGGTATAAATTAAAATGCTGGCGCATTTGTAACTAACCTATTTAAGGGAAGGCTCTTTAAGTTGAATACAATCAATGTAATAATGTAATATCTAAGAAATTAGTGTCATAACTCATAACTCTTATTGTTATTGAGTTATTAAATAAAAAAATTATAATGACTGCCCAAGTAAATCAATTGAATCATTTACTATGTCCTAATGTTATTTACTAATATGGTATTCTTAAGGTACACATATTAACTTTTTTTTACTTTAACAAACAATAATTAGCTTCTGTTGATGAGCCTAAATGTCCTATCAGAGTTAACGGAAATAGGAAAAAACACGGTGTATAAACAGCTGACCTAAATGATAAAATTAGAAAATACATACCATCAAACTTCATGAAGGCTTCATCGTCATCATCTGACTCATCAACGCTTCGGGATTCTTGCTTCATGGCAGCTAAAAAAAAAAAATTGTAGGTATAAGTATACACGGTGCTCGTGAGCATTGCGAGAGATTTTAATAGCATATTCCTGGTCCTATTTTAAGACTAAAATGTCATATAATGTCATACTATTCCGGATTTCGCCTAGTTTCAGAGTTATTACCAAATGAAAAAAAAATCTTATTGTTACTCAGTACAAAAGGCTTTCTTAACGGCGTTGATGCCATTATTGAGAATAGTCTCACTATCCTCATTGATAGATATCAAAAAGTGACAAATAAAACCTTTTAAGAAAAATAAAACAATAAAACTCATTTACGTAAGTGCCAGTTTTATGAATAACATTTGTTTTTTATGTGAAAATACATTAAAAAATAGTAAAAAATTGTTAGAAAAAAATTGTTTTTTTTGCAAAATTTCTTACTGTATTTAAAAAAAACTTTCTTTTGATCTCAGAAATGCGTGGTTAAAATTTCTCGTAATACTCAGGAACACTGTATAAAAACCAACAAAAATATACAATTTGGACTTTTAACAGGCAACCAACCTAAAAATTCTTCAGAAAAAAATACAGAAAATGAAGTTACAAGATAGTCTAAAAGTGTTTTTATAAATTAAGTTATATTTACCATCACCCTCAAAAGGTTCAGCTTTGACTTCAAAACCTGTAACAACAAACACGACTTAAAAAAATACTTTGAAAAAATCTCGTATCTCACGCTGCTCCTCAAAGTTAAAACGCAGTAAGTCTATATGCATTCCATACATACTTACTACAATTTTCTTTTCATTGACAGACGAAGATACAAGTTTTTTTTAAAGTAGTGACGTAATGTTTGTAAACTCGAGTATTTGTAATATGTCACCTGTACAGTTGAAGATCTGTGGCCCATTTCTCAAAACTGAAAGTTACAAGTTGCAAAAGCGGAAGTCTCTTTCCAACTTGTCATATTAGACATTGACTACCACTTGTAAATTGTAACGTGTAGCTTCGAGAAATGGGCCCCAGGGGCCCGTTTCTCGAAAGGTACAAGCCTTGTATTACAAGTGTGTTTCCATGACAACCCATACGATTTGACAGTTCGCGCACTTGTAATACAAGGCTTGTACCTTTCGAGAAACGGGCCCCTGGCCATATGAACTTTTTTGCCCAAGTTGATACTGACACATTTTGGCTAAAGCTAGACTTTCGTGGCTAGCGGCCGATGCGACAGCCGCGTGCGGCCGACCTTCGTGACAGCGCCTATTCAAATGCAGCATGTGATAGGCTAGTAGACATTCCTACATGTTCATGATGTAGACAACGTAGTAGTGATTGAATACAGATAAACCGCCTCTCCATACGATAAGGGATAGCCTCTGTCACGTAGGTTAATCATGTATAAGAAACTGTACTTTAGTATTCAGAGGAGTATTAGGAGATATGTGGAAGATAATACACCATCTGAACAACTACTGTCTACAAGGTTCAACCACCTCCCAGGCACTCTGCCTATTTTAAGCACAACCCCTTCATGTACAGTCAGCTGCATCTTGCATACAAATTTGTATGCAAGGGGGTCTACTTTTCTCTGGTACAGTCAGCAGTCAAGAAAATAGAGTGCACACTTACCTTTGACCATGTTCTTGCTGTACATCTCCTTGAAGCGTTGCTCGCAGTCCTGCACCTGGCGCTTGAAGTTGGAGGCGTCTCGGAGCCGCCCCACGCAGGCCTCGCATATTGTGTATGTGGCATCGGAGAGGGGCCCCGTCATGGGGACAATCTGGATATTAATATTAGATGTAGTTTGATCTATTTGTAAGGGACCGGCCACATCAGAGCGTCGCGTGTCTCGGGGCGCGCAACGGACGTCCGCGCCACGCCACCTGAGTGTAATTCAAAAAACGTCTCAGTACATTTTGTATAGGAAGGACGTAAGACGCGCCGCCAAGCGGCGCGGCGCGCGCCACGCCGCCGCCACGCCACCTGGGGCGCGTCTTACGTCCTTCCTATACAAAATGTACTGAGACGTTTTTTGAATTACACTCAGGTGGCGTGGCGCGGACGTCCGTTGCGCGCCCCGAGACACGCGACGCTTAAGTGGGAACGCTGGCTAACATGAGTATTTAAGAAGACTGTAGCTGGCATGCCAGTTGTGCAAGCTACTGGCATGTGTATTGCAGGCTTAAGACTCCCTATTTCTCAGCAAGGTCACAAAGAGAATTACAAAAATATGGGAGTACTTAAGCATTTCATCCTTCAGCTTAATCAGATTGAATTTTATATGAGCTTATCAGTCTGTAATCTTATTTATTTCAATGTATTAGAGGCCTGGGGCCCATTTCTCAAAACTGAAAGTTACAAGTTACAAGCGGAAGTCTCTTTCCAACTTGTCATATTAGACATTGACAACTTGTAAATTGTAACTTGTAGCTTCGAGAAATGGACCCCTATACGTATTTTTATTACTAGCCTGTACAGGTGTAACATATTCTAGCCAGCTATCTTGTTGTATTGTTGGTGTATTTCTGTATACTGCAATTTGTAATAACCACATCTTTTTTTACATGAGATGGATGCTATCTAGTTAATTAATAATTTTATTTTAATTTAACCTAGTCATAAATTTAAATGTAATGTATGGACTCTGAACGTCTCAAATAAATGATTTCATTCATTCACAACTAAATTTCCAAATTCATCTTTGTCTAATAATGCCTTAATTGGTATAAAAGCGAAAAATACATAACATTTGCAAACTTGAGTGAAGATATTCGCAGTACCCGTCGTAGTTAGGATTATGAATAGAACAAGCGTCTTATCTTATCCATCGCTTGCCGCCCTAATCGATGAGCGTGCCTAAATCGATTGATTCCTTTTAAAGCTATGCCAGTAACGAGTAATCAGCAAATAAACTTAAATATACACTATTGTTGATTGGAAAATAAGTATTTTGCAGTACAATTTGTATAAAAGCGCGTCAAGCGCATTAATCAACGAACCGGAACAAAAAGGGGCGCTGAGCGTCGGGGACTTTATACAAACCTTGATATCAAGACAGTCTTTTAACATGACGGAGTAGATTTCCTCCTGCCCCAGAAGGAAGCAGGGATCCGATAGATGTTTAAAGGAGCCCTCCGCGTGACAACATCGGCACAAGTCCTTTTCTAGCTTCCACATTGCCGACATTTTTAATGTCCAATAACATCACACTTTCAGTGCAAAACGCCACAATTCTTGTTTGGTCGGTAAACCAAAGCTAAGACATAACACTAAACTAAGTTTTAACACAAAATTGGCAAACGTTTAACGTTTTCTAGAAATAAAGCCTAAATTATCCGCTAACGCCGTAATCTCCGTGCAGCGGCCGCCATGTTGTTGTATCTTCTTTTTTTTTTCATCGTTTAGCGTTTTGTTCGCGTTTAAGTAGCCGTGAATTCGTTTGGGTATCCGTGCAGGACAGTGTGTGTCACACTTAACAAAAGAATTATGCAATTGTAACGCCATCTGTTGTCGAGTAGTTAACACTTACTTCAACTGAGACAAAGACAAGTGAATGATAAAGACTTATAATTATTTAAAAAAAAAGTTATAAATTCTTGAATATGACGTGACATAGATCAACCCTTCCTGTGTTTTTGTTTATAATTTACTGGTGATCTTGAAAATGTAAACAATTGAAAGATAGGCCATATGAAAGGTAACAATTCTACTTAAGTAAATGAAATAAATATAATAATTAAACAGCATTTATTTATAAAAACAAAAAAACATTTATACATTTTTTAAATCAGTATCAAAATCTGGCTGGTGTGAACACTTATTTATTTATTTAAACTTTATTGCACAACTAAAGAAACATGTACAAATGGCGGACTTAATGCCAAAAGGCATTCTCTACCAGTCAACCATTGGGTTAAACAGAGACATATATGTTGGCGCAGGAGAAATAATAGCTAATAGAGACAAATATAATCGTGACATCACTGACTTATATGAAAACAACAACACTTTTGTATAAAAGCAGCTTTACATATTGCACAAGCATGGGGCTTTTCAGTCGTGTGTATACGCAAATGAACTTTCAGAGTATAAGGTTCAGCAAATCGTTTACTACAAAATTTACATTCAAAATTCTTCGCCCCAGAATGAACAACCAAATGTTTCTTCAAAGTCCATTTATAACCAAAGATTTATCCGCATTATTGACACGGATATTTCCTATTTTTTTTTTTCAAATGTGAATACTGAACATGAGCACTAAGGCCCCGGAGCTAGCATTTTTATAACAAATATCACATTTATATTCAGGTTTTTTGAGATTTGGTCAGCTAAGTGTTGTAGCCGTTTTTGATATTGCAAAAACACTTCGTCACACTCTGGGCATTTGTACGTAATTTTGCTATGATATTTTCTGACATGATAAGCTCCAGTAGAAGCATTACGAAATTTTTTTTCGCAAATTTTACATTTTAATTCATTTTCCTTAATGCAGCGTGCAGTCTATGGTGGGGTAGGAACTTTTTCCCGCAGTAATGGAACACGAAATTGGCACTACGTTCGTTCATGTGAACAGAAAGGTTTTTGAAAAACGTAAATTCTCTTTTGCAAAATGTGACATCGAAACTTTTCGGATGTCATATCAAAACGTAGAAGTCCATGAGATGACTTGAATTTGGAAAAGTTAAAATAAATCTTATTATGCTTTTTTAATAAATGATCTATCAAAATATCTATACTTTTTAAAGTTGTATCTGTTACTTACACCTTATTTCGCTAACTTAGGTTTTTATTAAGTTCTTTGGTGTTTTTAAACATCTGGATATTTCCTTTTCGGTGACATTGTTATGTTTATCGTTAATACGGATTTTTAATATTTGAAAAACAAATGTGAGCTGTCGCAGTATAGGCAAGTGTATTTATATTTGTTAATATTCTGTAATTGCAGTATGGTCGACTTGCGGTGCAGATTCTGTCTAGAGTCTGCACCGCACATCCTGGCAGAGTGCCCCTCTCTAATGCGCACACGTAACATGATTCTGGGCAGCTACCAAATACACCCAGAGGATGTGAGGTATCTCGATCTCAAAAAGATACTAAAAATCTTTGAATTTGTAGGACTTGATCGAGAGTTGTAGGTGGTGATCACAATAGATCAGAAATGGTCGCAGTGATACATAAGGCGCTCTGAAGCCTTACAAAGCCCCTAACCAAGAAGAAGAAGATGGTCGACTTTTCCAATATAAGTGTGATGTTTGATTTGAGATGACGGTTTTCGATGTAGCTTTCGGGAGTCGCTTTTGAAGATTTCCAGCATGATGATTCTGAAAAGAATGAAAATTAAATATTCATTAATCATTTTAGTCCTACGAGCGCAAATAATTGACCACAATCGCAATTAAAACAAAAATCTTAGTTTTTAACTGCAAGGTTTTTTAATCGCTGGCTAGATTAGACAAGTGGTACTTCCGAGATCAATTAATGAAATTGGATGCCTAAAATACTGAAATTTAAATATCAGTTTCTCTATTCGCAATTAGATGTCAACAGTGTGTAATTTTTGACGTGATAACGTCTAATAACTCGTTACTACGGGCAGCATGCACGAAAAAGATGACGTCATTGTCCCGTTTCGCAATATAGCTTTAGCGCCATCTATTGGCGCGCGTTGGAACTAAGCGGCTGATCGATGCGCTCGGTATGGTTATAGCGTGTGGCCTGAGTAAAGCACCACAGCTGGGACAGATGGCGCGCCCGTGTGTTGTTCTCGTTAAGCTGAGTTTAGACCAGCAAGTTATTGCTGCAAGTTTTGAGACGCAACTATAGGTAAGAGTGAGTGGCAAATATCTGCATCTCTTTCTAGCATATACTTCTGTCTCAAAACTAGCAGCAATAACTTGCATGTCTAAACTCAGCTTTACAAAATTAATTATTTTAATTTATACGATTTTTTACAGAACATATCCCGTCTGAACTCATCATAGATTTAGAATTATTAAACTAGATTGTGTAGTTAGGTCAAAAAGTGTGTCCACATGAGAGGTCATTGTTTGGGCTGGTGTCCCTCTCGCACTTACTGACAATGTCAACATTATTCAGTGAACGTCGTTTTTAATTATACAAATCTTTGATTTATTGGCATCAAAATAATTACATTGTAATTACATTGTAATTATTTTCCAATTAGCTGGGGAGTTTATTGCAAAACCTTAAATTTTTTGACCAAAGCATGAAACTTGGCACAGTTGTTCCTTATATCAAAATAAGCCGATTAAGATCGGGAGCCTTCGGGAGCCTCCCCCCTGGGGCCCGGGAGGGGGGGTCAAAGTACCGCTTCACCCGGCTTGGTTTGAAAAATTCTAACTTACCCCGTTTAGTTAATAGGTCATGTTTGGTATCGTTTTCGAGTAAATCAATAACGTAGAATTCGTTTTTAGTACTAAAATTATAATTTAATGGTAAATAAAATAAAAAAAATAAAAAATTTGAAATTTTCATCCATGATTTACAAATTCAGGTCATCATAAATGACAAACTGTTTGCTTTTTCTATAAATAAAAAATATAACATGATAGCCTATTTAATATAGATTATAAAAAATATAACTTTTATCCACCTTTACTAACGTTAAGTTCCACAAAAAAATTACTTTAAGACGCGCGGCGTCGGGACGCCGCGAGCGTAATTTTAAAATGCCTTTATTTTAGAAACTCTATTAGACCCCGTTTAGCTATTAGGTCATGTTTGATATCGTTTTCGAGTAAATCAATAACGTAGAATTCATTTTTGGTACTAAAATTATAATTTAATGGTAAGTAAAATTAAAAAAAATTAAAAAAATTGAAATTTTCATCCATGATTTACAAATTCAAGTCATCATAAATGACAAACTGTTTGCTTTTTCTATAAATAAAAAATATGATATGAAAGGCTATTTAATATAGATTATAAAAAATATAACTTTTATCCACCTTCACAAACGTTAAGTTCCACAAAAAAATTACTATAAGACGCGCGGCGTCGGGACGCCGCGAGCGTAATTTTAAAATACCTCTATTTTAAAAACTCTATTAGACCCGGTTTAGCTATTAGGTCATGTTTGATATAGTTTTCGAGTAAATTAATAACAAAGAATTTATTTTTGGTACTACAATTATAATTTAATGGTAAATAAATAAAAAAAAAATATTCATCTATGATTTGCAAATTCAAGTCAACAAAAATGTCAACTGTTTGCTTTTTCTTTAAATAAAAAATATGATGTAAAAGCCTATGCGTATGTCAGCAAACACCCAGACAAGTTTGGTGGAAACTTCCTTCACGAACTGCTTGGTGTCTGATGACCATGGTCCAAATGTTTCAAATGCAATTGCCGCAAATATGTGGTAGTTGTTTTTTAAAAATGCATATTTGCGCGTTTAAACTGGGCGTTTTGCAGCAGCAGTCCCTGGTTTCTGGGCCGAACGTTAGACGTTGGACGGAGCCAAGGTATCCACACAGGTCACGCCCCACGCCAAGGGTCGTCCCAGAAACCAAGGCAAAAGCGAGCAACCATCAGGCCGCTTTCCGTCTGCTGCTGACAAGCCGACAGGTTCGAGGGTTGTCGGTATGTTCGCTGTGCCGAGAGCCTTGCGGATTAAATCGTTAAGTGCAGCGTGTCACAAAATTCGGCCAGCACTAGACTGGCAGTGGAGTCCGTGGTGTCCTAATGCGTCGGCAGCAAGGGTGTGGTTGGCATGTCTTTAGCCCCAGTCTTAGACAAATGGCAGTATATGATGAAGTAAGGCAGCCTCGGAAGGAGGTATGTTCTCCAAGTGTCGATCTTTTCTAGTAAAGAGGTTCTTCCGGCACTCATTCACTGCTGCGTAAGGACCCTTGATCTGAAACAATATGTGCATTGTCATTTTATTTAAACAGATTCTGCAACTATCAAATTACAACATTTTGGTGGATCACCTTCACTATTACACACTTACCTATCATACAAAATAATTACAAACTTTAGTAGAATCTGATTAGCCTATCTATGATATTGCTCCATCTCGTAATAGTTTGAAGCCTTGGGTGGCCATGTTTCTCCCTTGTTGATCGTTTCAAGCTGCGTTTATCGTACCTATCCCATACTATGTCTAATCTAGAAACGTTTTCTTTTGGCTTTGAAGCTTAGCCAGGCCACCCAAGGTGTCAAACTATTACAAGATGGAGCAATATCAGAGGCAAATCAGATTCTACTAAAGTTTGTAATAATTTTGTATGATACGTAACGTAAGTGGGTAATACTGAAGGTTACGTGATCCACCAAAAAGTTGTAATTTGATAGTTGTAGACTCTAAAATGATAATGCACATATTGTTTCAGACCAAGTCGTTGCGTAACGGTGAATGAGTGGTCGAAGTACCTACCTCTTTAGGTACCAGAAAAGATCGACAATTGGAGAACATACCTCCTTCAGAGGCTGCCTTGCATCAGCATATACTGCGCACAGTGTACCAGGGGCCCATTTCTCGAAGCTACAAGTTACAATTTTCAACTGGTTGTCAGTGTCTAATATGACAAGTTGCAAAGAGACTTCCGCTTGTAACTTGTAACTTTCAGTTTTGAGAAATGGGACTCAGGGCGTTCTTGTTTGGAGTCAGGCGTTGGTGCCACACCAAAATTTGCCAAGTCCGTCTTCTTGGGGATGGAAGGAAGAAGGAGACGAATGGGTAGTGTGGTACCCATTCGTCTCCTTCTTCCTTCCATCCCAGTCAGGCAACACTGAAGTGGCCAGTATATGCTTAGAAGTTACAAGATGTAAATGTAAATCAGGTTGCAAACACTTCGTTGTCCTATGAGTATGAGTAGAGCCTTCTGTTGTCCTATGAGTATGAGTAATCTGTCAATTAGGACACCACAGACTAAACTATAAGTGCTAACTTTTCAGTGTTGGATACTCTATGGCAGTTCCGACTCAATTATAATAAGCTCATTATAATTGACTTTAGTTAACTATAATAATTTCAAAAATAGAACTTCATACAATTTCTATACTAATTTGCTATATCTGGCAAATTTTCCTGCATCTGAAACACATTTTTTTTATCTGTCGCGTTATCGGCCAATCAGAGACGGTTATTACAAACAATTGGTTGCTAGGTAATTCGATGTTGATACAACGGTGAACGACTCTATTGACATTAATTTTAACTTGTGCATGAATGGTGATATTTCCGTCCATTGATGATGAAGATGATGACTCGTAGAAAAAGTATTGTATACAATAGTGATATAATTAAGCTTTTCACTCTCGTACCGTACTACACATGGTACTCGACTGAAAAGTTTTGTATTATATCACGATTGAATAAAATACTATTATATAAATTTCTTACAGGATTCACTACAATGAATAAATAACAGGTACAGTCGGTCTTTAGATCGTGTGGTCCGACCCAAGTGTTGCCGTTGTCGACACCGGAGTCAATAATAATGAATCTTTTTCTATTTATGCATTAACACACCTCTGACACTGACGATCAAATATATGAAAGAGGCGCGTTCCCCGCACACAGTCTAAGCTCGCGTAGGTGAACGCGTACTATCCTTTGTGAATAGGCTTTAATATCATATTTTTATATTTATAGAAAAAGCAAACCGTTTGACATTTATGGTGACTTGAATTTGCAACTCACAGATTTTTTTTTTTAATTTCATTTAACATTAAATGGTCATTTTAGTACCAAATTTAACTAAATTCTACGTTATTTATTTACTCGAAAACGATACTAAACATGACCTAATAGCTAAACGGGTTCTAATAGAGTTTTTTAAAATAAAGGCATTTTAAAATTACGCTCGCGGCGTCCCGACGCCGCGCGGCTTAAAGGTTTTTTTTATAAAACTTAACGTTAGTAAAGTTGGGTAAAAGTTATATTATTCATAATCTATATTAAATAGGCTTTCATATCATATTTTTTATTTGTAGAAAAAGCAAACAGTTTGACATTTATGATGACTTGAATTTGTAAATCATAGATGAAAATTTCAAACTTTTCATTTTATTTTATTTTATTTACCATTAAATTATAATTTTAGTACCAAAAATGAATTCTACGTTATTGATTTACTCGAAAACGATACCAAACATGACCTATGAACTAAACGGGGTATGTTAGAATTTTTCAAAGCAAGCCGGGTGAAGCGGTACTTTGATCCCCCCTCCCGAGCCCCAGGGGGGAGGCTCCCGAAGGCTCCCGATCTTAATCGGCTTATTTTGATATAAGGAACAACTGTGCCAAGTTTCATGCTTTGGTCAAGAAAAAAAAGGTTTGGCCTCTTTTTGTCGATAAACGTCCCCACTACAATTCTTTGAAATATATCGAAACCCTAGTTTGAATATAACACTAAAATAATATAAGAAGTTATAAAGTCAGGTAAAATATATATATAAAAATACTACTATTATGGCTCATTAACACTGGCCACACGTGCGAGAGGGACACCAGCCCAAACAATGCCCTCTCATGTGGACCGTTTTCGATAGTTCAGAATAGCGAAAACGGTCACCTTTTTGTCTCAGTAATAAGGTTCAATTTAGTATGGCAAAAAATGTGATTCCGCTGTCCCCTGTCTTTGGAACTCACTGACAATGACATTTGGGCCGCTAAACATGGTACAATAGGGACTGAGCTCACACTTTTTTGCCATACTAAATTGAACTTTATCACCGGTGCAGAAAGGCGTTCTTGTCAGACTAGTAAAAGTTTTTGGCTTAACAACTCAATCTAGCTTAATATATATAAATCTATGGCATAGAACAACATGTCGGGTCCCTATATATAGGTCTAAGGTTTTATTTGAAAATTGAAATGGTCATACAATGCCAAAAATTGTAAGTATTTGCAATATTACTTTCTATTATAGTAAAACATATATTTTTTAAGGATTATAATATATATACGTATGTTTTTTCATAGCCAAATCTGGTCTGCTTTGGCAAACATTGCCATCATTGCGGTAAATGGATGGAGCGAAGAGCTTTGAGGAAAGATTGTAAGTATTCACTTCTGATAATTGTGTTAAAGGTTTTTTATCTATCTACTCACACCAGTATTCCCAAAAGTTATTGGCAAATTACTAGAAAGAGTGCAGAGGAAGTTCTGTAGGCACATTTACAAACGACTGTACGGATATTACCCATATATGTATCCATCTCTATTCGTAACAGGAATGGTTGGTCTTCAAACTTTAGAAACCAGACGGAAACTGCTGCATATTATGCATTACCGCCAACTGTTTCACCATAGAGTAGATGACGCATCCGTGCTTGAGAGAATGGGGCTGCAAGTGCCAAGAGCGAATGTGGTGGTTGGCATGCCGGGCGCGGTGCCGGCGCGGCGGCGGCGGCGCCTGTTCGCGGCGGCCGGCGCACCGCTCGAGCCCGAGCTGCTCTTAACCGCATCATGTTGGAGACAGACGATATTGACATATTTGCTGATAGTGTTGGTGTGTTTTACAGAAAACTCTTAAGGTTCATAGACTCTACACTCCTTAGGTGATTAATGTAATAACCATAGTTTAACTTTTAAGTGTGTTTGCTTTTATTTATGTCAATTTAACATGTACATAATTATATTACCACATAAGTGCTTTGGTGAAATACTGTTAACTTTTATGTATTTTTAATAAATAAATAAATAAAAAAACGTGAAAAAAGTCCCAGAATCGGGCCCCTTTTGCTATACTCTGACCGCCCCTGTCTATACTACTGTAATGTTTGACGTTATCACGTTAAACTACCGTCCGTAAACCGACTTTACAGACAACCAATTTTTTTTCTAAATGTTTAAAATCTATATGTATTACCTACTTATGTTTATGAGTTATATTGACGACCGGTCTGGCGCAGTCGCTAGTGACAGTAGTGACCCTGCCTGCTGCGCCGCGGTCCCGGGTTCGAATCCCGGTAAGGGCATTTATTTGAGTGATGAGCAGTTGAGCATAGATATTTGTTCCTCAGTCATGGATGTTTTCTATGTATTTATATCCATACTAATATTATAAATGGGAAAGTGTGTGTGTCTGTTTGTTTGTCCATCTTTCACCGCAAAACGGAGCGACGAATTGACGTGATATTTTAAGTGGAGATAGTTGAAGGGATGGAGAGTGACATAGGCTACTTTTTGTCTCTTTCTAATGCGAGCGAAGCCGCGGGCAAAAGCTAGTATTATATATATCGTTGTCTGAGTACCCACAACACAAGCCTTTTTGAGCTTACCGTGGGCCTCAGTCAATCTGTGTTAAAATGTCTTATAATATTTAATCTGGGCGACCGAGCTTCGCTCGGTTGTATTTTAATATATCACGTCTTTAGATAATAAAAAACTCTTATAAATACAAAAACAAAAAAAAAAGACAAAAAACAAAAACTTCATTTCTGGCCGGGATTCGAAACCCTGACACTTACGATCTATCTGCGTACATTAGACCGACCTCGTACGACTGAGCTAAGCGGAATCGATGTGCGCGCGGCGAAATTAACGACCATATTTTTACATTTACTAACGCGAAAGAAAAACTCATGAAAACTCAAAAATTCGCGTTTTCCTTGATCTAAGGCTACGCTAGATCGATTTTTCACCCCCGAAAACCCCCACATAACAAATTTCAGCGAAATCGTTAGAGCGGTTTCCGAGATCGTCGGTATATATAAATAAATATATAAATAAATAAATAAATAAATAAATATACAAGAATTGCTCGTTTAATAGTATAAGATTTATTTGTTGTTGGATGTGAACTCTAGGCCTACCAAATCATCATTAGACATTAGTACAATAAAAAAAATACCTATGTAGTTTATTCAGGGCACATGAATCTCCTATCGTTATCATGAGCTCTCATATGCTCCCTCAGCGTGTAACTCCTCGCATAAGCTTTACAACACACTGTACAAGTAAACGGTTTCTCCCCGGTATGTTTCAACATATGTTTCTTCAACCCATGGTTAGTTATAAACGCCATGCCACATTCTGAACATTTTTTATTCTTATGCCCGTGCGTCTGTCTTATATGCGTTGCTAAATAATGTTTTATATTGTATTCTCGAGCGCAAATAGGGCATTTAAATTTATGTGTAATGTTATGCGCTTCAGACATATGCTTGATTCTATCGTTATAGTGTTTCATAGGTTTAAAACATATCTGGCATTTTATAACACGTTTTGAATGCGCGCTCTCCATATGATTAGCTTTAGATGTTCTAGTTTTCAGTACTTTCCCGCATTCTGAACACGGGAAACTGCCAGTATCGTGCGTGCGTTTATGAACCTTCAGCCTTTTAGAGTTGAGGAACGATTTCCCGCAAACATCGCAAATACAATTAGCATAATGTTCATTCAGATGCGTCGTCAACGTTCGAAAAACATGAAACTCTTGCGTACACAAATGACAAGTATACGGACTCGCATCGACTTTATAATCAGCGATGCATTCCCTATAAATAACCTTATTATGAACGTCACCAAGATGGCGCCGCATGTTTTCGACATCGGTCAAATTCAAATTGCAATGGCGGCATTCCAAATTCGAAATTTCGATTTGGAGCGAGCGTGGGTAGCGTTTTATTTTTTTTAATTCTCCCTCTATGTCTGAATGCGTTTCGTTCGTGTGGGTTCTTAGTAAGTTAAGTTGTATAAAGTTTTCGTGGCAGAAGAAGCATTGGAACCAGCTTTTGTGGTGACGGAAGGGGCAGGCCGTGGTGTTCCTCAGGACGGCGCCACACGTCAGCATGACCCGTCTCCGCTCTGATATTTGCTTGATTGCGTTTATTTTGATAAACTGGTTGCCTGGGAAC
Organism: Leguminivora glycinivorella; assembly: GCF_023078275.1. Classification (NCBI taxonomy): domain Eukaryota; kingdom Metazoa; phylum Arthropoda; class Insecta; order Lepidoptera; family Tortricidae; genus Leguminivora; species Leguminivora glycinivorella. Next base: position 1,863,325 of record NC_062996.1, on the reverse strand, counting down.
GAAAAGAAAAATATACACAAACTGGAATTTTCTTAATAGAATAGAATAGAATTCATTTATTTAACGTCAAAACATAGTACACACAAAAAGAAGGCATGCAAACAAAACATACAATGGACGCTAAATAGGACCCTCACTCAGCATGATGCCGGCAACCCGCAGCGCTGGTTTTCTGTGTGTGGTGTGCTGGTTAATAATAAAATATGTAAACAATGAACGCAAGCCAGCACAATAGCACATATCAAGCGTTAGTAGCAATGAAGTGATGATCACATGGGTTGTTAGATTTAGGGAGGGGGGGGGGCATTCATAAAATCTTTGGGATAAATTATCATTGTTCTTCTTATTGTTCCCTATGTGAAAAGGACGCCATCTATATTAACTAGCGACATCTAGTGGCGAGTAGAAACAACTATTTTCATATTTTTTATATCATTGCCAACTTTATCATATGGGTGGATGGAATGGTTAATTATGCAGGATTACAAATAATAAACTTACTGTTTACACAATGAATACTAATGACTAACCTGCAATTGCATTATCTATTTTATCATCAGTTTCTTCACATTCCAGGTCAATATTTTCCAAATTATCATCAATAATATTGTCGTCAATATCTTGACTTCTTTTAGACAATAATTTCAGAGGAGTATCGGAATCACTGTCAGAGTCATTTCTAGTTTTTCCTTTAGCTCTTGAATGTTTATGTCTTTTTCTATTTACAGATTTATTTTGTTTCAATGTTAACTTCACATCCTTTATTGGACTTGATTCTGTAACAAAAGGTAAATAAATAACTTATTACATAGTTTAGTTTTAAGTTTCGATTATAAATTTGCTCTTTAATGTTATAACAAATTAAACATAATATGTCAAGATAAATTATTTGTATATGGTACTCATTTAAGTGAATTGTAGAAATTCTTATAAGTAATAAAGATTTTTTTAAACCTACATAAATGTTATATAATAACCTACATCGTAACTAAATCAGTTATTTATAAAGCACACATTTGAATAAAATTACTAAATTTTCTATTAAATTATAGTAAAAAGTTATTGGTGTGTCTTGAATATTTTTATTTATCTTTAATATAATGGTTTTCTATCTGCTTAATGGTGCCCCCACACTGGCTGTTAAATAACATTTGTAACAGTTCGGTGTAGAAGCATGAACACCATAAGTCAGTGCCGGGCAAACTTTTTTCATGGCCTGGGGAAAATAAGGAATTTCAGAAAGGCAGATTTACACCAAAATTTTTTTCTACAGTGCTGGTCACATGACAGACTATTTTGAAGTACAGGTACAGCACAAGAAAAAGCGGGCCTCAAAAATGCAGATGGTCTAGAGCAGCGGTTCTCAAACTTATTTTGCCATGGAACCCTTTTAGAAAGTAAAACATCTGACGGAACCCTTAATTTTTTTTATTGCAATCTTTATTTTAATAAGCAATCATGATAGTAAAATCTAATCACTAGATTCTAATGTGAGGTATTACATGAAGCAGTTTTTTTTATTTTTTAACAATTGGTGAATATTTGGTTATGGAAGAGAGTTGAAGTTGCATATCAGGTACCCAAAATTCACACGGAGCCCCCAGAGAGGCTTTGCGGAGCCCTAGGGGTCCGCGGAGCACACTTTGAGAATGGCTGGTCTAGAGAACTGAGAAGGGCGTGGATGAATGTCGCAAGAAACAGGAAGCATTGGAAGACTTTAGAACTTTTAGAAGAGACCTTCGTCAAAGAACTAGTTGGAGTTGCCGATGTAAATAAATAACAAAATATGTACTAGAAATGAAACTTCGATAATAAAGGCTTTTTTTTAAGCACCAAAGGCTGAATAAAGTCCTTTTGCAGGGCTAGAGATGGCATATAGGCTCATTTCTCACCACTGGAGTAAGTAATGTTAGTACCTGTTCTAGAAATTTCCTCTTGTTCAGCAAAGCCGTCGCACAGAAGTCACTTGGTTCAGTCTTTATCATTTCTATACAGTCTGAAAAGTGAAACAATATTAAATCAAGCCATAATTTAGTTTAGTTCATAATAAATCAGTGTACCCACATATGCTAAAATTTATTTATTTATTTATTACACGCAACTATGGGAACAAATCAAATTATTTTAACAAATATTCTGATTTGTGTTTTTATGTAGTCACACTACTATATATAAATTAAAAATCGAAATAAGATGTCATATATTAAAGAAAAAATGATGTATATTTATTATAGTTTAGAAATATATTATTATTATTATTTGTATGTCTTACCATATCTCGGGACCATGGGGTCCCGGACTTTTGGGAGGCATGTGTGGGGCCGAAGCCAACAGCACAGAGGCCCTTTTAGACACTTTAATCTAAAGGCAAGGGATACACCTGGCGGATACCATCCCCGAGCGCACAATATGATACATCCGGAGATGGTCCCCGCCAGGTGTAAAGACTATTTCAGTGCAGCACTTTTGTGTTGCGATGGGAACTAAGGTCATAGGCTATTGTTGTGCAAGTTGGATGGACTGGATAATGGTCTATGGGGAGACTATCGGACACCTGCCATGACAACTAGTCTCAAGATTGTAAAAGACAGGCGGTGACTCGCCAACTCATTGAGTGGGCCCTGCAAAACGGCCGCACGCATGGTGCGACAACAGAGCAACACTTGAAGAGTGGCTGAAAGGTTGTCGAGAGGTGAGACTGCGGTAGCCAGATCCCGGTGATCCGTTCAGCAGGCCGCCGGCGTTATGACATTTTACACTTCCAACCTGGAGCATAGGTCCCGCTCTTGCGAATCCACTCTGGCCGGCCGGTTAAGGCAAGCGCAGAGGCGAGGGCTAGATGGAAGTGCCCTCTGGAATAGGGGTCCGCGGTGTCGCCACTCACCGTCAGCTCGCCACAAGCTGCCCCCGCGGGCTTATTATTATTATTATTATTTCGTTTTAGACAGGCAGCTGATGCTGGTACGTCTAAATCGTAGTATACAGTCGTTTACAAACAGTACTTATACAATATTGCTAAAGTTTAGACCTAGAGTTTCATTTGTTGCATAAAATCACAGTCTGTTTTTTAAATTTTATCCAAAACTAAACATTTGAGTGTCAGGAAAGGAAAAGATGCATTATTACCTAAAGAAAAGCACGTTTTAAAGTATTATCCCGTGGAGCGTCCTATAGACACACGGTGTCTATATAAATAGTATAATATAATTAACAGACTTGATAAACATTTAAAACTAAAATATAAACATTAACTATAGAACAACAAGTGCAGTGATATACACGCATCAGCTATCAGCTGCTAGTGTATCAAATAATATAATAATAATAATAATAATTTAGGGGGGCGGGCGCTCCATGGGTTAATGGAACAAGTGAATATATCTATGTTAAAGAGCTTGTCATTTTCATTAAATATATCAGAACAATTTTTTTTTTATATCACATGGTGGCAAACACGCATACAACCCAATAACCGTAAACAGTCAGTCACCACATCCTATAGTCGCCTGCAACTACTTACCTTTCTTACTAAGGTATTCCGTGAAGAATCTGTCCGCTTCTTGCACTTGTTTCTTGAAGCTGGTAGCGCCCCGCAGGTGTCCCAAACATAGCGCACACACCAACCGACTTGGACCCCATTCCGATAAGTAGGAGAGCTAAAATTCATACAAAATATATTCAATTACTGCTTAACAATTTTTATAGGTATATCGGGTAATTTACAAAGTATGGACATAAAAGGGGCTACTATATATTGATGTTGAAATAGCTAACATGTTAGTATTAAAATAGTACTTACAGATATCCCGTAGCATTCCTGCAAAATATCTGAAAATACCTCTTTGATTCCAGTCTCTGTTACGTATGATGCTGTAAGGTCCCACGTGCCGCTGGCTGAAAGGCAGCACCGACAGACGTCTGGTTGTGATAACCAGCTCTTTAAATTCTCTACGTCCATGATTTTATTTAGAAATTACAAAAATCGAGGAAAAAGGAAAATCCTATTGAATTTATGTATATGTGACATTATGCTGTTTATATGTAAACGGAAATCCAGATGTATAGCTCGATCTCATTCAACATGGTGTAAACAAGTATATTATAAAAAGAGACAAAGACATTATTTGACAGTTTTTAAAGGACCACCACATTTTGTAGCATTATATTATTATTTGAGACAACTTTTTGAACTTTGTTTACTGACGCCTGTCACAAAAAAATAGTGACTCGAATACGATGATTCGTTTAGAAATTAATTTTTCGCATCAACCTTTTTTGTATATTCAATACACAGATTCAATATAATCCGAGCAAGCTCGATAATATAATATGAATAATGTACTAAAAATAGTAAAAATAAGAAGTAATATGATTGAATGATTTATTTACTTTGTTTTTTTGTGAGAATAAAAGACAGAAATAATAAGTAAAAACAGAAAGAATATAAAAGTCAAATTATTAGACGTTCATATTCATATTCATATTCATATTTCTTTATTGCATCCATGGTGTTATAAGATGTTACAAAGTAGGTGTGCTCATGGACCCTATTAGGGCGTGGCAACATATTTATATGCTATAACTACATTTACATTAAACATTAACACTACACATTTTACTAGGTAAAAACAAAAACTTAAGTATTAACGCTTCATATAAATTTATAAATAAATAAGTTATTTAATTGTCCATGAACTCTTGGAGAGTATATGGGCATTCATTAACAAGATAAGTTTTGAGTTTATTTACAAAGTTAACATATTTGTGTTCATTTTTTATATACTGGGGGATCTGGTTGTATATTCGGATGGACATGGAATAGGGGCCTCTATTGAACATATGAAGATTAGCTGGAACTGCTTGAATAAGTTTATTGCGGATGCGTAAGTTATGATGTTGAGGTTCAGGATTATGAGGGCTGGCAAATAAATTTTCGTGTTTCCGTACAAATTTACAAGTTTCTAAAATATATAGTGATGTTAGGGTGAGTATCTTTAAATTTGGGAAATGTGGCCTACAACTGTCTTCATTATTTAAGTTTGTTAGCACTCGTATGCACCTTTTCTGTAGTAGAAATAAATCATTAGTGTTTACACTATTGCCCCATAAAATTATACCGTATTGCAGCCAAGACTGGGCAAAAGCGTGGTAAGCACTAATAGCGGTTTTTAAGTTAGTGTTTATTAAAATTTGTTTTAGAGCATATGCAAATCTGGATAATTTGATTGAAATTTTATCAATGTGGGCTTTCCAGTTCAGGTTTTCATCAATGTCCAAGCCAAGTAGGGAACAGGCGCTGGTAAGTTTTAAAGGTTGTGATAAGTATGAATAATTAATTAATAATTAGTTTATCTACTGTCACTGTCAAAAAATTAAAATTTAGCCGATTTGGGATTTGGCGCGCACCACACCTAAACCACTTGCTGAATTAATTTGTTGATATTCTAAACTAAAACAACCATTTCACAATGCGTAACGTCGAAATCAAAGCAAGAATAACCGACTACGAGAACATTTGCAAAGTGGCTGCAGAACTCAGTCAATCTGACGGAACCATTATAAAGCAAGACGATACTTTTTACAGAGTAAACGATGGTCGTTTAAAGATGCGTTTTTACGCGGACTCGTCGGCTACACTGGTGCGTTACGATCGTGATGATGAAGGCGGACCAAAGCTGTGTAATTATGAGTTGCTGGAGTTTTCGGCGAACGAAAGTGAGAAGGCGTCACTGCTGGATAACATGTTGAAGAAGTGTTTAGGGGCTCGAGGGCGAGTGGTCAAGGAGCGGTATGTTATAAGTTTCTGAATATTGTTTTAAAGTTTCTTCCATTTGTTAAATCTTGAACACAGATTGGGCCCACCTCGGACACTGGCGATCAAATATATGAAAGGGGCGTGTTCCTAGCACACAGTCTAAGCTCGTGTAGGTGAACGCGTACTATCCTTGTATGAGTGAAATATGACAGGTCGACTGTTCGCGTTTTTGACAGGTGGTAACTGTGAAGTAACCGAGAGGGGGTTGGCAGCACTTTACCATACTGTATGATAGTATTCTGTATTATACTGTGGATTGGGTTAACAATGTGACGCAATGTTTATATTAGGTTTCTGTCTGATAAGAGTGATAAGTAAACAAAACACATTATTGATCTAGAGATCCAACTGGAAATCAATGTGTTATTATGAACTAAATTTTCTAAAGTATTATTTGCAGTAGAATTATTTTCTTTTGAGTTATTGAGTTGACTCAAAATTATTAAAGAAAATACATACATACATACAATCACGCCTGTATCCCTTAAAGGGGTAGGCAGAGCACATGAAACTACTAAAGCTTCAGGGGCACTCTTGGCAAATAAGTGGTTAAAATAAAACAAAACTGTGATTAAAGAAAATATTTTTGAAATACTTATAAAGAGCTCTTTCCTTTCATATGTAACACAATATGGTACAAATACTTTGATTTTTAATTTTCACTTTTACACCCCCTATGATTAATTTTCTTTATTTAAATTACATGTCCGTCAGGTTTACATAAGTGTGCCTTTCAAGTTAATCAGTTTAGTAGAAACTTGCCATACAAAACATTCCCCTACAAAAACTAGTTTGGAATGGAAACAAGCACAGTAATCCTACTAAAGGCTTGAAACATCTGCATTAATTTACAGAAGTTTGTTTTTACTTTACAGCAAGCTGTACATGGTTGACCAGACCCGAGTACACATAGACACCGTCCAAGACCTCGGACATTACATGGAGTTGGAGGTGGTGCTGCGGCCCGAGCAGCCGCTTGAGGAAGGACAGGCCATCGCTCGGGACTTGCAGACCAAACTTGGAGTTAAGGACGAGGATCTGATTGAGTGTGCCTATGTTGATCTGTTAGATAAGAAGTAGGGTGTCATGGCTTTCAAAACGTGAACCAATCATTTTATTTGATTTGATGAAATATAAAATTAAGGAACAAACCAAATTATTTTATTGAATATTTTTTTGATATGTTATTTTCAAGTAGTCACACTACTATACACCCTGTTTTTATTGAATTCCGTTAACTTTAAGGGAAGGTTCTTTAGATCAAATAGAATTAATTTTTATAAGAAACTAGCGTCTTAACTCTTACGGCTATCGTGTTATTAAAAGAATAAAGATAATTACTGAACAAGTGAACATGTGTGACAGCCTTTACCAATTCCTAATGTTGTTTGTATTGACATGTGCCGTCAATCACTTGACACTAACTTGAATGTTATTCTTAAGGGTCTCTCACACACTAATAAATTCATTTATTATGTACTAGCTTTTGCCCGCGGCTTCGCTCGCGTTAGAAAGAGACAAAAAGTAGCTTATGTCACTCTCCATCCCTTCAACTATCTCCATTTAAAAAAATCACGTCAATTCGTCGCTCTGTTTTTCCGTGAAAGACGGACAAACAAACAGACACACACACTTTCCCATTTATAATATTAGTATGGATTAAAATGATGAAACAATTTTTTTTGCGAATTTAACTAAAAGTGATATACAGGGTGGTTCCTGATAATGTACCTAGCTACGTGTACGAATTTAACGGGGAACAAAAAAAACACTATATATACGAAAGAAAAAACGACAAGGCCCACTGGTGGCCGAGCCGGGATTGATGAAATAATTTGATTTGTTCCCTAGTTGTATGAACCAATTCTTTTATATGCCATAGAATGTAAAGATACTTCCAAATACTGAAAATGAGCCTTATGAAGGCTAGTGATGATTTTTGTAAAACTGGCTCTAGTTTTTAATGAAAATTCTTGCATCATGATCAGAGATCGGATTTTTGTGCGTCATCTCATACTAAAAGTCATTAAAATGACGTAAGTCACTAAGAATATCGCAAATCCGTCCGATCTCTGATCATGATGATTGTTTATTTCCATTGCTTGCTCTTTAAGGGCCCGTAAGCTTAGGTTAAGATAAAAAAGGCTGTAATTTGTAAAAGTTTATTAAAATAATTGTAGTCTTTCCTTACAAATAAAATATTAAGGATGTTACATGAACATTTATTTTATTCTATGTACTATGTAGATGGTGGTTGATCAGACTTGCTAGCAATAACTGCCAGTATGGATCTGTTCAGAGTCACACATATGTAGTACAGTCGACTACAAACAGATGTATCCATTTTTTCACCTTATTACAATGGAATAAGATGAAAAGTGGATACATCTCTTTGTAGTCGACTGTACATAAAAAAAAATATATAGGACATTCTTACACAGATTGACTGAGTCCCACAGTAAGCTCAAGAGGGCTTGTGTAGTGGGTACTCAGACATCGATATATATATAATCAAATACTTATATACATAGAAAACATCCATGACTTGGGAACAAATATCTGTACTCACACAAATAAATGCCCTTACCGGAATCCGAACCCGGGACCGCGGCGTAGCAGGCAGGGTCACTACTGACTGCGCCAGACCGGTCGTCACAATATACATAATAGTTTAATATCGTATTTTCTGAAAAATATTTAACATGCTAGTTCATCAAAATTCAGTACTTTTCGTTCAGTCAACCAATCTGAATCCTAGGCCACTGTAGAACCCTTTTACAGTAAAAGTCAAACTGACTTCTATAGCAAATAAAGCACGGTGTCAATACGACAGGGTTCTAGAGTGGCCTGGGATTCTAATTGGTCGACTGTACAAAGACCAACAAAGTCAGAGAGTTACTGTCAGTGTCAATATAAAATAGTGTAATTTCATAATAATATTCTAATAATGACGCTATCCTAATCTGGAAGCTGGTTACCATACAATGGTTACGAATTGGTAATGATTTAGTCTCATTTTGTAACCAGTTACAACACGGGATTCTTTTTCCCTTTCCGAAGCCGGTTACCAGACGTGGTTACAAATCAGTAGGTAATGGGAAAGTCCCAATTTGAAGCCAGTTACGAATTGGGATTTTTTTCCCGTTTCGAAGCTGGTTACCAATTTTAGTTACGAAACGGTACTAAAGGATTTATAGTCAGGTTCTTGGTTGTGAAGGTGTCAATTGGGTGGCATATTCTCTTTGTCGGTGAGCCGCCACTCGGGCGCGGCGACTGCCTCCGCCAGCCGCCAGAGGGCAGCGCTGGCGTCCGGCTGAACCTCTATACTGAACGGCTGTAGTAGCTTCCGGGACTCGCTTTTCACATCTGATATGTTGCTCAGAAAATCATTGTTAATTCTATAAAAATAAGTTTTTCAGTACAGATGGTCGTTTTTTTACGCACTAGTGCGAGAAGTGGTTCATTATATGCCAGATCGAAACTTCGGAGGCTCATCTGTACTGAAAAACGTCGTACGATACACGTGCGAAAAGGAAATTCGTAACTCGTGTCGATTTAAAACACTCCCTTCGGTCGTGTTTTAATTTATCGCCACTCGTTTCGAACTTCCTTTTTTACGCACTTGTATCGTAATGTACTATTTTGCAAAAATTTCATTTTTGGCACTTTATCGCCTTTCTTTCAACAGTCTACTGCTCTCCGAGACTTTAAAAACCCCTTACTCGATGGGGATACGACTTTTCATAACAAGAGTTCCTATGACCACCTTTCTGCTCCATCATCAGATCAGCTCCATGATACCATAATATTGCATTGTCACGTGATTTACATATGTGTGCAAAATTTCAGCTCAATCGGAAACCGGGAAGTGGGTCAAAAGTTTCTACGTTTTGACGCACACTAACATACTAACAAGGTAAGTTGAATAAAGCTTGTAAAAAGGATACAGCCTTTGCAAATGTTGGGTGGTGCTGTGTAGTCAAACCTCACTCCTGTCAGCTCTTTGGCAACTTCATATGATAACCTGTAAAACATAATCATAACCTGTAATAATCATAATAATCACAAACACTTATCCCCTTCATCATAAACGTCTAAATTTATCAAGCTGATAAAGTTCGTTTGTCTCTTTCTGATGTATTGGTGTGATAGAAAAGGACAAACGAACTTTATCGGTTTGATAACTTTAAAGGGGGTTGATGTTGATAGAAATATCAAAGGAATAATGTAGTCTCTGTTAAATTAATCAGAACCGGTATTCTTAAAAATCTGTGAAATAGCTACTATTTTTAACCCCCGACGCAAAAACGACGGGGTGTTATAAGTTTGACGTGTCTGTCTGTCTGTTTGTCTGTCTGTGTGTGTGTCTGTCTGTGGCATCGTAGCTCCTGAACGGATGAACCGATTTCGATTTAGTTTTTTTTATTTGAAAGCTGTGTTAGTCGGGAGTGTTCTTAGCCATGTTTCATAAAAATCGGTCCACTAGGTCGCGGTCGGGGGTTTTTTCAAAATTTTAATTTTGAATTGTATTATTAAGTTTTACATAGGATTGAATCATGTTTCTAATAGATATCAATAAATTATCACATTATCAGATTGTTCTAGTGAACGTAAAATAATTAACAAAGAATGAAACAGAATAATACTCATTCATTTATTTATGGAATAAATACCAGTATTCAAATTTCAATATTTGAGATTGATTGTGATTACTGATTAAAGGTATGGCAAAAAAAAAATACATGTGATATGTTCCTGACCCCCCCACCCCCCATGGTGATATTTGGTGATTTTTCCATGACCCCCTCCTCCCCTATACAGCATGACATGATTAATGAACGCACCAGATTAAAAAAAACCGGCCAAGAGCGTGTCGGGCCACGCTCAGTGTAGGGTTCCGTAGTTTTCCTTATTTTTCTCAAAAACTACTAAACCTATCAAGTTCAAAACAATTTTCCTAGAAAGTCTTTATAGAGTTCTACTTTTGTGATTTTTTTCATAATTTTTAAATATATGGTTCAAAAGTTAGAGGGGGGGGGAACGCACTTTTTTTCCTTTAGGAGCGATTATTTCCGAAACTATTAATATTATCAAAAAACGATCTTAGTAAACCCTTATTCATTTTTCAATACCTATCCAACAATATGTCACACGTTGGGGTTGGAATGAAAAAAAAATATCAGCCCCCACTTTACATGTTGGGGGGGTACCCTAATAAAACATTTTTTTCCATTTTTTATTTTTGCACTTTGTTGGCGTGATTAATATACATATTGGTACCAAATTTCAGCTTTATAGTGCTAACGGTTACTGAGATTATCCGCGGACGGACGGACGGACGGACGGACGGACGGACGGACAGACAGACATGGCGAAACTATAAGGGTTCCTAGTTGACTACGGAACCCTAAAAAACAAACCAAAGCTTTTACTGTTAACCATACTTTAGTCTGTTCAGAAAGAGAAAAGTAGTGAAATGTATGGGGTCCAATACATTCCAAGACTCTTTTTCTTTCCAAACAGACTCTTTCAATTTTATTGTAAAGTCAGGTTAATACCAGCAGGAGCAGCGGCTGATCCATACAAGCCGATTCCCACAGGCTTGCCTAAAATTGATTAGTAATTACCTACTAGTAAAGGTAGGTTTCTTATTGCTCAGTATTGCCTAGCAGAAAATTTTCACCAGCCGCCACTCACTCTGACTCTGACAGTCTTTGGTGTTCAATAAAGAATACTTTTTTTTTATTGGAGGGACACCTTCCACAGATCAACCTCGCCCCAAACTAACCAAAGCTTGTACTATGGGTGCTAGGCGACAATAAACTTATATAGATAAATACATACTTATATACATATAAAACATCCATAACTCGGGAACAAATAGGTATCTATGTTCATCACACAAATAAATGCCCTCACTGGGATTTCAACCCAGGACATTAGCTTAGCAGGCAGGGTCACTATGCGCTAGGCCAGACCGGTTGTCAATGTACACAATAGGCTAGTTACCTATACTTAAAATAAAATATTTTATACAGTGCATATATTATAACTAATTAGTACTCAATTTCCCAATTTATGTTGAATATAGTTACGTAAAATCAATTTCGCATGTTAGTATGTAAGGACATAATGAAGTTTTTGTACGCCATCAGGCAGAGTATAGTGCTACATATATGATATTGTTTACCACCACTGTAATCAGTTTGACATATACTTACAAATAAAACACTTTGGACTTTGGACATGAAATAAAGCACTACCTAATTAGAAGAAAAATATGGACAATAGTTATGTTTAAACATAATTTATATTTAATAAGTCAAAGAGAAAGATATAAAGTAAATGAATTGACCGTGATGTCACTCCTCAGTATTTCATAGTAATTCCATATTAGCAAATGTTTTGACAGTTCTTAAAAGCTGATTTGACTACTAGGAAACTAGCCTATTGTGTAAATTTGACCACCACTGGTATACTATCAAGTCTGTATAAATTACTAACTTGGCCTGATCAAGCCTTGTCTGGTCGTTGTCAGAGATGGTGACCTGCCCAGGGAACATCGCGCACAGTCGGTCCAGCTCCGAATACCGGTTCGAAACCTCTTCTAACTGTCGTAACAGCTCCGCCTACGACCAAACACACAATTTTTTTAACTAGTTAAGTATGAACAAGGAAAGATGCGGAATAAATGTAAAAATTGTCTATTTCAGTCTAAGAAAATGTCTTAACGATTCTTTAGTAAACAACTCACGTTCTTTTTCATTTCCTGAGCTAGTTTCTCTTCGAGTTCAGTATTTTTCTTCCGCGCTTTTAACTGCTGCTGGTCTTTGTCCACTTTTTCTGTTTATAGAACATAAATTAACAATGAAATACCGACATAAACTTTAAAATAAGCGTATCAGTGTAAAAATTACCTTCAACTCTTTTACAGAAAGCATCTAATTGATGACATATATCTAAATATATTGGGTCTTTCTTCTCCTCTAGGCTCATTTTTGGAGATAAGTGAATAGATGAAGATATAAAATAAAGTTATCCCAGTACAGTACACTCAACGCAACGCCAATCAAAAGGATTCCGAATTCGAACTCGAACGACTAACGAAATGGATGAAGCGTTCTTATTTTGACAGCTATAGGGCTACCAGCCTACTAATTTATTTTTACCACAATTTTACTCAATAATAAAAACAAAAAAAGTGCGTGAAGTCCCTCCGTGTGGAAGAAGTGAAATTTCTAATACAAACAAACACAAAGGAAAACATACAAAGAGTAAAAATTACACTAAAATTAATATTATAAATCCTAATACAACCAAACACAAACGAAAAACACACAAAAAGTACACGTGTGCCGAGGATCGAATCACGGACCTCTGTCTTGTGTGCTTATTTTAAAATTATCATTTACAAAACCAAACACAAACAAAAACTACACCTGAAAAAATACAAAAACTACACCTGAGGTACCTCTGTCTTGTGACTCTGATTTGATAATATACATTAGAAGTTTCACTTCAAAAATTACTAATTGGTATTGCAGCATTTTTCGACTATAAATGTTGCATTTCTATGTAAATGAATGTGCTAATTGCTTCATAAACTGAAAAAGAAAATGTTTTCAAACGTTTATAATGACGGCTGTTTCCCTAATGATCGCTCAATTTTCCCATAATATAAGGGTATATTCATTAGTATGGCAGCACCGTATTTTGCGTTTCGTTACTGCAGTATATAATTTTTTTTTAAATAAAAGATTTATTTTAAATAAAAACAACAAAATTAAACAAGATATGATACACGATTATTAAATAATACAAAAGAAATGCATGCACAGTAAGGGTGTAAGATCGATAACAATGCGGTTTGGTCCATCACTAGAAACGTCAATTTCAATAGAGAAGGAAACCTAAGAAAAACACCGCCCTCAAGTCCACAAAAAAAAAAAACCTAAGGAAGCCAACTGTCAAAAATCTGTTTGTGTACTTTGTGTCCACTTTGCAGAATTGTTTTTAATCACTTTTTATAAAAATACCCAGTCAAATAATTATCCAGTCTCTATCCGAACATTATTAACAGAGGAAATAGTTTTTCTTTATCTATAACATTATACAATGGCACCGGCACTCTTCACGGGTGCAATTTGTGTAGGTACTAAAAGAGAAAAGTTGACGGGTCACCGAAGCTTTTGCAGGTAATATTATTTTATAGAGAAGACCAAGTTAACGCGGCTGTAAATGTAAAAAGTAATGACCTCGGTAGTAACGACTTTCTGGTTATAGCTACGTCAAACTTACGTCCCTAGAATTTAAAGCATACTTTCGTAAGAAATTCTATCGGATATAGCGACATGTTTTTATGAACAGATTCCTAGAAGTCTCTTGCAGATATTGCGACTGAGTCGTCAAACGCGCAAAGACTCATTCATAAAAGTATTAACCTTTCTTATGGCCGCTGTACACATGGGGCCAACGGTTGGACCAACCCTTGGAGGAACCCCCTGGCCAAGCGTGTAGAGGGCTACTTGGCCGTACGTCGGCAGTTTGCGCCAGCGCTGGTTGACCAACCGACTAGTGTCGGTTTTTTGTCCCCACATCAAAGGATATTGGCGCCAATGGCCAACTGCGTTCACACGTTGGCGCCTCATTCAGTTTGTCATCAGCCGTCAGAGAGGACAGTAGTGAAAGATTTACGAGAATTATAAGTTTATCTATGCCAATAACAGTGTTGATTTTAGGAAATACAATACCCTTGCAAATGTTTAATGTGCCTAAAAAGATAAACATGCTTATCAGAATATTCAAAAAAAATTTAATATTTCAGATAATTTAATTTTGTCACAAGGTTATTATTTATTAATTCAATTTTGCTGACAACGTGAATGACCTAGAATTACCTAGCCTTTTCCATTCTACGTCCATCTTGACACCAGATATGATGCTAAAATATACAAAACTTATGTCAGACCTATACTGGAGTACGCTTTTCAAGCCTGGAGTCCCTACTGTGCCAAAGATATTGATATGCTAGAGAAAGTCCAACGTAGCTTCACTAAACTGCCAAGACAACTTAAAAACAAGCCATATGAGGAAAGGCTAAAAGAACTAAAGCTCACTACTCTAAAAGACCACAGAGAACGTGGGGATTTAATAGAGACATTCAAAATACTAACTGGACATTATGACCTCAAGGAATTTCAAGAGATGTTCAAGCGTAATAACAACACTCGTTTGCAGGGCCGGATTAAGGGTAGAGCGAGTGGAGCGGCCGCTCTAGGCGCCGAATGGTAAGGGGGGCGCCAAAATCGTCATTACGTGGGCGCACACATAGCCTAAATTGGCGAGAGGAGCCGGGATCGAATTTTATTTAGCTGTTTAAAGTCTAGATTTGTGATTCTGATTATCTGAAAAGTTGCACCACAATGCCAAAATGTACAACATTCATATAAGGTGGGAGCTGTTGCTAGGGCGCCGTGAAAGATGATTCTAATAGCTCTTGACGAACCACATTGTTGCGACGCTGAGCGACAAAGTTACGTCGCTATCCAAATGACATGACCGACAATCCAAAGCGGAGTCCCTCTTAAAGCCAGAGGCGCAAAACGTCTCAGAGAGGCGCAATTTTGTATGAATCAAAGGAGCGTAAGCGTGATGATGAACGAACTTCTAATCACTAGGAAACCGAAGGGCACATGTCAAACCACTGATGCCCATTATGGCATCCCGACGCTGACTACCGAGTTACCGTGGCCTAATTAACTCTTAGTGTTATAAAAATTAAACCGATGACGAGATAAAAGGCCTAGAAGTCGGGAACGTAAGCATACTGAAGTCTGAATTCCCCAAAATATGCCAAAGGTCGAACAACATGAGAGCATAATTAACCTATTTAATTCCAAGCTCTGCAGTTTTGCAGTTGAAGTCTCGTAAACATCTCGATTTTTCAATGTCTGTCCAAGTTGGCCTTTGCCGCGATTTGCTTTTGTCTCCCATGTCTTTCTTGCCTTGGCCCTGAAATGAAGCTCAATTCCGACTGTTATCAGTTTCGTAGGAAAGCTTTAGCCTCGCGTAGGTACGTGTGCCTATGAAAGACAGGGGCTTATGTAGATCTCCCCATCAATAATAGAAAAAAATTTCGCGCTCGCTTCGCTCGCGTTAATATAATAATTTTTATTAATTTAATGTTTGTGAGGTGTCAGACGGACAAAGCGAATCTATAACGATGGCGTTTTGGGTTCGGACCCCAAAAAAGTTTAAACAAGGGGGAGCCAAAACTGTATCTCGCTCTACCCTGATCGAGTGCGCGGGCCGGCGCTGCTCGTTTGAGAGGTCACCTCTTAAAGCTAGAGAGTGATAGATCTCACAGTAACCCTTATAAACACTTTTTGAGCAATAGAGTAGTGAGATCTTGGAACAAACTCCCAGAAGACGTAGTCTCAGCACAAAATGTGAATCAGTTTAAAAATAGACTAGACAAGCACATCACATCTACAACTCGGCTATGATTACTGTCACAATGATCACTGGATACAGGCTATATCAGTTCTTTAACTGCCTGCCTGCTTATTAAATAATAATAATAATAATCTTTTATGAAGGGCCAATGCCAAGTGATTGGTTCACCAATGTGTAAACAGCGACTCTTGTCTTGGCATAGGGGTTCCTCCAACCCCCCCTAGGGTACCCACCTTGCCGTGGTGGGGGGGCTTAGTAACCGTGGACTGGTCACTCACGGTGAAGCTAAGAGGTACCCAGGGCCGGCCGGT
Organism: Leguminivora glycinivorella; assembly: GCF_023078275.1. Taxonomy (NCBI): domain Eukaryota; kingdom Metazoa; phylum Arthropoda; class Insecta; order Lepidoptera; family Tortricidae; genus Leguminivora; species Leguminivora glycinivorella. The sequence continues at coordinate 1,846,744 of NC_062996.1, read as the reverse complement.
TTGGGGAGCTGGCTGGCCCGAGGTGTTCGCTCTAAGTGGGCTTTACACTTAAGACGCGTCTGGGAGGACTGCGGTGGGAGGGAAGATCCGGCAGTATGGGATGCCGCTCTGTGCCCTCCCACGGTAGCCGAGGTGGGATCGCAGGGGGAGAGGCGTGATGGTATAACGGTGCGCCACTCTCCCTACCCCCTGCGACCTTGGCGGGGCCGCTCCGCTGTAGCTGCATTGGTGGGGCGGCAAGGGAAGAGGAGTGCCGGTATTACGGTGCGCCGTTCTCCCTATCCTTTGCGGCCGACTTGGTTAGCGGTGGAACCAAAGACCATTTCCACCGCTGGGCGCCCGAACATTCTGGCGCCCATGGCCTCTTTGTGGTGGACTCGAGGGGGGTCCGTCACTGTACCTATAAGCGGCCGAGGAGGAAGGTGCGCCCTGTCATCCGGCGCACTCACTGTGGAGGGCCTTTGGGCATCCGCGGAGAAGCTGCACGTGGGCGGCTGCCGCCGGCGGGGTCGCCGTTGTGAGCGCAAGTGTTCCGGTAACCCCGCCAACAAAGCGGCGAGGTGGCATGTGGGGGGTTTTTAGTGGGTATACCGTGGCCTCATTAGCCAATACGGGAGTCCCACATAACCACTAGGGTCCCCCCTCGCACCCTAGTGGTATGCGGAACGCATTTTCCCCCCCTAAAAAAAAAGGGGTTCCTCCAAGGGTTGGTCCAACCGTTGGCCCCATGTGTACAGCGACCATTATTTTTTGTTTACATTTACAAATGGCCAGTAATGATAATTTTTTTGAATATTGTATAACTAGCTTTATTAATAGTGTATAACCTGCCTTAGAAATCTATATTATTTATGGTCATGGTTCGTTAATATTTCTTGTATGTGGGTAGCTTTTACACATTGTAATTTTTCCTCAGTCACCCGTTGACCATGAACGCTGTAAAGTGTTCGAAACATCGGGATGAATTGTAAATTCATTATACGTGATTTAATCAGTTTCCATAGTTTTATGTCATAAGTCAATTCACCATTTTTTGTCACAGGTCGGAAACAAAGTAGCAACTGAAAATTTCTTTCCAGTGCCCTAAATTGATAGCAATGCCTATCATAAAATCTGCAGTAAACCCAGAGGCAAAACATGCTGGCACAGCATCCGCTCATGTCCAGTTAGGTAAGATGTTATGCGTAAAAATATACATATTTAGTTTATTTATTAGGAATCTCTCTCTTCTCTCTTTAGCCTGATTCTACCCTTCGGGTCATGTGCCACTCGTCACGGTTTTGTGCGATCTGGAGCCACTTTTTCCCAGCTGTCCTTTTGATATCGTCCGCCCAGCGCATCTGCGGTCTTTTTTGACGGCGCTCTTCTCCCCATGGTCGCCATTCAAGTAGTCTTTTATTCCAGCATTATTAGGAATACTTATGCCTAAAGTTCCAAAAAAGCTTGTACATAAACAACAAGCCGGTAACAAATTTCTACAGGTCATTTCATTACTATTTGTATTGGTGTTATATTTTTACTCTAAGTGGGCTTACTCACGGCCAAAAACTAACTAAACAAAGCGACCGGTCTGGCGCAGTCGGTAGTGACCCTGCCTGCTACGCCGCGGTCCCGGGTTCGAATCCCGGTAAGGGCATTTATTAGTGTGATGAGCACTGATATTTGTTCCTGAGTCATGGATGTTTTCTATGTATATAAGTATTTATATATTATATATATCGTTGCCTGAGTACCCACAACACAAGCCTTCTTGAGCTTAACGTGGGCCTCAGTCAATCTGTGTAAGAATGTCCTATAATATTTATTTATAAAAAAAAAAAGCGAAGACATGACCTACGATGGCCCGAGTTAGCCCAGAAGGCCTGTTCACCCTTGATTTAAAGGTTACTTACTGCATCATGCATGGGTTATATAAGCGGGGGAAATTTAGTCACGTAAAGTATAGGCTAGTTTCCTCCTTTTTAAGAACTGTCAAAACTATTTGGTAATATGGAATTACTATGAAAATACATTTGCACCCGAGTGTAACACAAAACTTTTCCCCTCACTATAGCGAGGAAACTACAACGCAAAAAATGCGTTTATCACTACTTCCAGTAGTTCCACAGGTGGTAAATCATCTTTATTACTAGATTCACCTACTTTTATATCAATTTTAGAGCAGGTTATTTGACTTTATTTAAGATCAAATTACTTTACCCACTAGTGGATAAAATGCGTTTTTACCCGCTGGTATTAAAGGACAAAATACGTGTTACCGAGCTAGTGAGGGAAATATTTTTCCTTCACTGGCTCGGAAACACGTGTTTTGTCCTTTAATACCAGCGGGTAAAAGGGGTTAATCTAGTGATGAAGATGTTTTACCACCTGTGGAACTATTGGAAGCAGTGATAAATGCGTTTTTTGCGTTGTACTTTCCTCGCTATAGTGAAGGGAAAAGTTTTGTGTTACACACAAGTGCAAATGTATTTTACTTCTCGTGTGTTGAAAAACTCGCAAGCTCAGGATTCTATTCTCGAGTCACTCTCTCCGCTCGTGGTTCAACTATAGAATCCTTTCGCTTGCTTGTTTTTCAATTCCACACTCTGCGCTAAAATACAACTGTGCACTCTTGTATTACAAATAACTATTATTGTAGGAAAAAGTATATGTAGGAAACTAGCCTTATCCATTCTTTAAAAAAAAAAGCAATGCAATGAAAAGCTTTTAATATATTTGTACTCAAGCTAATCTTGTCGACAGATTTTGGACTATGTCGCTTCTGCGAGGCACTGGGAGAACACATAAACATGGCGGCACAACAAGCGACGAGACATGGCCGGGAAAACTACGTTGACATGCTTTTGGACTTATTCAACGTGTTTGTAAGTTACTTTGATTGAAAATTTGATTTTTTCGCTGGCAGGCAGGTCGCTTGATGGTACGCGATCTCTGCCGCCCATGGACACTCAAATCACCAGCGTTTGAGGTGCGTTGCCGGCCTTTAAGATGGGTGTATGCTCTTCTTGATGGTTTGTCTGTGACTGAGAGTCATGTTTTATTTATTTATATTTTCTAGCGGTGACATGGTATCGTACGGAATCCTAAGTCACATCGAAAAAAATGTACGAGAATTGTACTAAATTGTACGCTAATTTTATAAAAAAATGTAACACGCATTTACAAGAAAACAATGATCAATATGTCACCGCTAGGATGCATACTTTCTGGCGGGTGCTATCTATTTCACTATGTAACAGTCCAGTTTTCAAATTTCTTGTGAATCAGACAAAATTGTACGAGAATTGTACTAAATTGTACGCTAATTTAAAAAAAATATATTACGCGTATTTAGACCGCCTGTTGTCTGCCTCTATTTATAATCATTTGTTTTGTCTCCACTGTATCTTTTGCTGAGGTGTGCCAATAAAGAGTATTCTATCTATGTAACAGTCAATTTTTCAACTTTCTTGTGAATCAGAAAATATGTACGAGAATTGTACTAAATTTTACGCTAATTTAAAAAATGTACTACACGCGTATTTTCAACTATGATCAATATGTCACCGCTAGGAAGCATAATTTCTGGCGGGCGCTCTCTATTTCACTATGTTACAGTCAAGTTTTCAATTTTCTTGTGAATCAGAAAATATGTACGAGACTTGTACTAAATTGTACGCTAATTAAAAAAAAAACTACACGTGAATACAGGTGTAAATATATTTTCAGTACAGATGGTGTTTTTTTACGCACTAGTGCGAGAAGTGGTTCATTATATGCCAGGTCGAAACTTCGGAGGACCATCTGTACTGAAAAATGTCGTACGATACACGTGCGAAAAGGAAATTCGTAACTCGTGTCGATCTAAGACACTCCCTTCGGTCGTGTTTTAATTTATCGCCACTCGTTTCGAACTTCCTTTTTTACGCACTTGTATCGTAATGTACTATTATGTAGCTGACCGTCCCAGTTGGTGTGGTGAAAAATATTATGTTCAGATTCTTAAACATTTTTAGGTTGCTTACTTTAGAATCTGAACGTGCAATTCCTTTACATATTTTATAATTCACAAGAAAGTTGAAAACTGAACTGTTACATAGTGAAATAGATAGCGCCCGCCAGAAAGTACGCATCCTAGCGGTGACATATTGATCATTGTTTTCTTGTACATACGTGTAGTATTTTTTTTAATTAGCGTACAATTTAGTACAATTCTCGTACATTTTTTTGATGTGACTTTGGGTTCGGTGCAATACCATTTCACCGCTAGAAAGTATGACACGTAAAATGTCAAAAATACAAATGTTAAATAAGAATATCCCATAGTATATATTTTATTTATTATTTATTCTTTTACTAAGCTGTACTTTATTTTGCAGCTAGCAACAGACTCAAAAATCAACTCCCTTATATGCACTACATGTGCTCAGCGATTACACGACGCGCGCGATTTCAAGAAGCTAGTGCTTCATGCACAAAGCGGCTTTCGGCTTGCAGCGACCACTGAGGATCAAGGTAACTTAACCGCAGTATAATAAAGAGTACTATCGTACAGTATGGCCACTCCTGCTCCCCGCTGAAAGTGGCGCCCAGCCCCGCTCAGTTACCTCACAGTTACCGCCTATCAAAAACGCGAACAGTCGTCCTGTCATATCTCACTCCATATACAACCATGGTACGCGTTCACCTACACGAGCTTAGACTGTGTGCTAGGAACGCGCCTTTTTCATATATTTGATCGCCAGTGTCCGAGGTGTGACTGAACCGTCTACTTGAACTTACTTCAACCGGTCTTAAGCCCCCCTTTCACGGTACGATATATCTGTACGATCCGTCGCAACAGATTAATCGAAACGACCGTTCGACAGTGTATGTCAACGTCGTTAACGATTTACTTGATCGCATACGATATCGCAAATCGCAACAAAATCCCTTGCAATCGAAAGTGTGTTGCCTCTTGCGACCACCGATTCTATTTTTATCTCATACTTACATTTTATTATTCCGTCTCGTACTATATTGTAAACGATGGAACGCCTAGTGTGTGGCCGGCGCTTTCGATGCGACCGATCGTTCACGATATCTGTCCGATCGATCGAAGTGATGAATCGTACCGTGAATGTGAGGCTTTAAGAATTCAAGAGGCTAGCGCTTCGTGCGCAGATCGGCGTTCGGCATGGGATAACTTGTGTCGCTTAACTTCAAACTTGGGTGAATCCTTAACGGTGGGTTAACCTGAGGGTTAACCCACCATTTTATATGTAATATGACAGACGACAGCCCATTAAATCTAAATTAAGTGGTTGGTGCAACTAGGCCTAAACTAAAGGTTCTATTTTTTAAATTCGAGGTATGGAAACGAAAGCTTATAGATATTAATATTTATGTATTACAGACACACCAACTAACCCCAACACACTCAAAATAAAGCAGGAACCCCAAGACGAACCAGAAGACCCGGAACCCAAGGTGCATATAAATACTAAATTTAAGAAAGTGCTTCACAAATGGCTTTTGGATAAAATGTGCTCCACTTGACTTTTTAAATAATCTCTAAACTAACTGTCCATTTATAAAATAAATAACTACAGTCAAATGGGGTGAATAGGGATGCCGGGGTGAATAGGAACGAGTCTTAAAATGTGATTTGCCCTCAAATTTCTTTAAAAAAGACTACAGAAATAGGCTACTTGACCCTTTTTTAAAGTCTATTTTATATTATTTATTACAGTCCAATTAACCGAAAAAAATACTACCATATTTTATTACGACTTGAAAACCACAAAAAAACATTTATAAAGTTTACTTTAACTCAATTAGGCAAAAACATCATTAGCCATGTTAATCTATAGATTGCGCATGACGTAAATCGAATTGAGCACAAAATTTTCTGACATTTAAGTTATGAGGCATAAAGTTCATCATGTCAGTGATTGACTCGGCATTAATTTAAGTTGGGTTATATGACGTCACTACACGTCTGACAGCGTTTTCGGTGGCCAAAGTTAAAATAAGTATTACACACATTTTTAATCGAAAATACGTAGCCACCATACACTTTTAATGCCCAAAATCTATAAAAATTGGTTTCTTGTGTCAAATACTACAGGAAACAATCATTTCTTGTGCCAAAATCGATAAGACTCTAGTAGCCTATTGTATCATCCAATTGTTATGATTATTATACACTTTGTGTAAGTGGGTATTTAGTAAATGTCCGGTAAATCACATTTTAAGCCTCGTTCCTATTCACCCCGGCATACCTATTCACCCCATTTGACGTTAATTATTGCACATTTGAAATTTGACATAATATATTTATTTTCTGACGAATTACGAAGTTTGAAGACTGTGTAATTTGCTTTAAATTGTATTTTGTTTTTAAATTGTAAATAGCTTTTTCAGTACAGATGGTCGTTTTTTAGGGTTCCGTAGTCAACTAGGAACCCTTATAGTTTCGCCATGTCTGTCTGTCCGTCCGTCCGTCCGTCCGTCCGCGGATAATCGCAGCAACCGTTAGCACTAGAAAGCTGAAATTTGGTACTAATATGTATATCAATTACGCTGACAAAGTGCAAAAATAAAAAATGGAAAAAAATGTTTTATTAGGGAACCCCCCATACATGTAAAGTGGGGGCTGATATTTTTTTTTATTCGAACCCCAACGTGTGATATATTGTTGGATAGGTATTTAAAAATGAATAAGGGTTTACTAAGATCGTTTTTTGATAATATTAATATATTCGGAAATAATCGCTCCTAAAGGAAAAAAAAGTGCGTCCCCCCCCCTCTAACTTTTGAACCACATGTTTAAAAAATATGAAAAAAATCACAAAAGTAGAACTTTATAAAGACTTTCTAGGAAAATTGTTTTGAACTTGATAGGTTCAGTAGTTTTTGAGAAAAATACGGAAAACTACGGAACCCTACACTGAGCGTGGCCCGACACGCTCTTGGCCGGTTTTTTACGCACTAGTGCGAGAAGTGGTTCATTATATGCCAGGTCGAAACTTCGGAGGCTCATCTGTACTGAAAAACGTCGTACGATACACGTGCGAAAAGGAAATTCGTAACTCGTGTCGATTTAAAACACTCCCTTCGGTCGTGTTTTAATTTATCGCCACTCGTTACGAACTTCCTTTTTGACGCACTTGTATCGTAATGTCTACTATTCTTGCATGCTTTGCATGACGCAAATAGTACAGAGATGGTTTTTTTATGGGATAGGAGGCAAACGTAGACTGCGGAAAAGAGACATTTATTATTATTTTTCACATCTATTATATATTTTTCATCACACCCGCACTTTAAATGTCCTATTGCACGCAGGCGGAGCGTAAGTTATAGAAAAATCGTTCTCCCAAGGCAATAATGAAATTTCTTGTACCATACTTAACTTTTTTACATCTATTTACATATTTTACATATTGCGAGTGTGATGAAAAACATTGTGTGTAACTCGGGGAGTATGAATATTACTAACTCGAGTCTTTAAACCGCTCCGGCAAGCCAAGTTAGTATTCAACTTCCTCCCCTTGTCTCCCCTTCCTCCCCTCCTGTGGTCTGACAATAAATCGTTTCATTTTAAGGATCTAGAGCCCAAGGATCTAGAGTCCAAGGATTTAGAGCCCAAAAATCTGGAGCCTCAGAATTTGGAACCCAAAGATCTGGAGCCCGAGAATCTGGAGCCCAAGGAATTGGAACCCGACCCCCAAAATCTAAGCGAATTTGTAGTAAAGCGTGAGCCGGATATTGAAATAGTCGAGCATGAAATCACACAGACAGGTAACACTCCTAATAATATAAATACTAGAGATGCAACGAATAATTGTTAGCCGGATACCGGATCCGGCCGCCGAATATTCGGACAGTAGAATTTTACCTACAATATCTACAATTTAAGCAGGGAGCGGGCGCGTCGTGCAGGTTTTGACTTATTTCGTAGTGAACTTCGCGCGGGCGCTCCGGTTTTGTTTAAATGTTTTTTTTTTTTATATAGTAAAGGGCTTATGATTATAAGTATTATAACCGTAACTGTTTTTTTTACATTTAAGGCGAGATGATCTGTCAAACTAACCAATCCAAGGGGGTGAGGTGCGCGGCGTCCGGGCAGCCCCGCCCGCGCGGCTCTGTTCGCGTGTCGCACACGGGAACACAAATCCGCGCGGCAGCATGGCACAGACGGATCGCAGTATAATGATCGCCGTATTTTAACTGGGCTTTCTTAGTTTTTTCATGAAATAGGAGGCAAATGAGCAGGTGTATCGCCTGATGGTAAACGATCACCGCCTTTATTTTCTTTATTAGGTTTCATCATTTGTGTAAATAATACTAATGATTTATAGTTACAGTGTGGTTTGGTCAGCGTTGTCGGAGCTTTTAAGGACCATTCAAACTTTGCATAGTGACTTTTGAGGTCATTATGAACAACTTTTATTAAGGGTCCAATGCTGAAACCACGAAAAAAAAAATTGGATGTTCCATAGAAATGAGCTGTATAATGACAGTCGAAATGTATAAAAAGATATTTTTTTTGCGTTCTCAGCATAGTCCCGTTATGGGACTGCTGGGACTCCCATAGTAAATAGGAGCACAATTTGAAAATTACGAGTTACAACTATTTACCTGCAAAGAATTCTGTAGACAATTTTATGGAAATATACCTACTTCTCCTAAACATCATAACTGTAGCTTTTACGGTTTTCCTGAATATATAAAAAAAACTGAAACTCAATATATGAAAAACTGAAGGGAGGAGGGGAAAGATTAACATCTCGGCGAGTTTTCTACTTCATGTAGAAGTTTTTTCTTATAAACATATTGTTAACAGAACACAGTAACCGTCATTCAGCTTCTTTGACCATAGACTTTATGTAAAAAGTTTATTATGTATGTATGTATGTAAACACTTTATTGTACATAAGACAAGTTAGGACATAGAGATACAGTATAGTTATGGTGTACAAAGGCGAACTTATCCCTATAAGGGATCTCTTCCAGTCAACCAGTTATGTCATGTCACTGTTGTTTAAAAATACACTTTTTTGTCAGTCGTGAATAAATAACGCTTTTTCATTTTCATATTGAAAGCTTTTAAGCTGTATACATGCCAAAGTTTCGAATTTTATTCTTGTTGTTTATGAACCTAATAATAGCAGGCAAGTAAGTATACTTGTATATTTTGATGATCATCATTCAAACATGATGAAATCACATCCAGTCACTGATGAAATCTATGCTATTTATATTTTAATATATGAATAAAATCAAAAGTGTGAAAACTATGCAATTAAAACTTTGTCTATTTAATAAAGTTGCTATTGATATCATATCCTGACAATTATATTTATCTGGTTTAAACCAGACCCAAAATTCGAGGATTCAGAAGAACGACAAAATGCTTCAAGAAAACAGCTTTACTCTTCGCTTGACTCGTGTTGGCGGGGGCACTACCGCCACTACCGTACCTCCAAATAAAATACAACCCAGCACAAGATAAAGTATCAATACCATTCTATGCCTACCTTGAATTCTCAAGTATATTCATATCAAGTATCATCTGTTGTCAAAGGAGTCAGACAGCTTGTTGAAGGATTCATATAATCTTGCAAATTAGTCAAATATCTGTAAATATAAAGTACCGTAATCATACCCACCAAATAAAATAAAAAATATGTCCAGCTTTATCAATGTATGATTATGGACTTTCATCAAAATTTATTGAGAAGTTAAAATACTGAAATCTTTTTACTATTGTGGAAAAATGGCGACAGTTGTCAAACAAAATTTCTGTCAGGCTGGCCACATGTTTGGCATAGACACAGAAAAAATATAGACGGAGGGTAGCACGATCTAATTAACCTTATACCAAATTTTGAAAGACAAATACCTACCCTACCTGATCTTCAATCAGTACTGTACCTACCGCCGTCTTTTCTTTCTAACAACTCAATATTTTTATGAAAATTATACGTAAGTTTTTTCACTAACTGGACATCAGTCATATATTTTCCAAGTGGAAAAGTTGTGCTGTAATGACGTCACAGACGCGTCATCTAGGGGTTTCTAAAATCTATGATGTTTAGATATCGTAAATGTCACTTGATAACATCATATGAAAATGAAATACTTACGAGTATATATAAATTATCATTTTCCTCCCTTTTCACAGCACGCAATTATTATTTCTGCCTCCTCAAAGCTTTGTTCCCCATTGTTTCAATGACACGTGACCACGCGGAGAAAACTGACACAGGTCCATCCTCTGAAAGCGCCGCCGCGCGACTGAAGAGGCCATAAGTGCCATCGGAAATGTTTTCAATTTCAAAATTTTTTTCAAAAAAAATTTTTTTTTGCGAAAACAGGATTAGTAACAGGTCTTAAAATTGGGTTCATAGTTGTTCCATCTTTCCTTTGCGGATTTGGTAGTATTTGGTAAATATTATATTATTTTAAAGACGCTACCGGCACAAACTCATCAGATTCGTCTAGATAATCTTATTACCTATATATTGAAGTAAAAAACAAGTCAAAAAAGTTTTTATCCTAGCTATGGGAACGATTTCTTGTTAAAAGAAGAGGTAACTTTGGAGTCATTTTCTATCGAGCGAAGTTATAACATTCATGTTGTTCAACTCCATAACATACTAACCAGATCCTGAAATTTAACATAATATCGTTTTCAGATTTTTCCATTGCGTTTTCCTATGTTTTTAACGGCTTCAAAAAACGAGTGCGCGCAGCGTCTACGGAAATATATCGCCTTAATTTGTTTACCCCAAAATCATTCATTCAAAAATAGCACATCCGGTATCCGGCCGGATAGTACGTCACTATCCGGTATCCGGCCGAATATAAAATAAGGGCCGAATAGGCCGGATACCGAATAGTAACCGAATATTCGGTGCATCTCTAATAAATACCCCGTGCGTTTTTACATGCTTCACAGAAGCGTTGGTGGACCAGCAGTAAGACTGTGCGACTTTCAATCCGGAGGTCGCGGGTTCGAACCCCGTCTCGTACACGTCGACTACAAAGAGATGTATCCATTTTTTCACCGTATTACAATGCAATAAGGTGAAATAGTATATTACGATACAAGTGCGTAAAAAAGGAAGTTTGTTCTAAATCGACACGAGTTACGAATTTCCTTTTCGCACGTGTATCGTATGACTTTTTCAGTACAGATGACCCTCCGAAGTTTCGACGTGACATATAATGAACCACTTCTCGCACTAGTGCGTAAAAAACCACCATCTGTACTGAAAAAGTGTATACATCTCTTTATAGTCGACCGTACCAATGAGTTTTTCGGTACTTATGTCCGAAATGTCATTTGCCATTCTCGGTGAAGGAAAACATCGTGAGGAAACCGGACTAATTCCAATAAGGCCTAGTTTCCCTTCGGGTTGGAAGGTCGGATGGCAGTCGCTTTCGCAAAACTAGTGCATCCAAATCTTGGGATTGTTGGCAAAGCGGACCGCAGGCTCCCATAAGCTGTGGCAAACGCCGGGATAACGTAAGGCGGATGATGAAGCCCCTGCTTCGTAGTTAGTTGCTGCATAGAATTAGTACCCGCAGTTGATTATGATTTTTATGACACCCTATGTTCCTCTTTCAGACTATAATAGTGGAGAAGAAGAGTCACCTGAAACGCCTGGCGATGGAGAACCAGGTAATAAAACGAATCAACCAAACGAAACGAAACGGGGGTGTCATAAGTTTGTGTGTCTGTCTGTGGCATCGTAGCTCCCGAACAGACGAACCGATTTAGATTTCGTTTTTTTTTTGTCTGAAAGCTGAGTTAGTCGGGAGTGTTCTTAGCTATGTTTCATGAACATCGGTCTACTATGTAGCGGTCGGGGGTTTTTTCAAAATTTTAATTTTGTGGTTAGGTTATGTAGGTATTAGATTAACCACTATTGTCCCGGATCTGTAAGTCCACATTTTTGACACATTTGTTTTGAAGTATGTTGCGATGTGGCTAAAACCTATCGTTTGCCAAATCTAACGATTAATTTCGAATTGGTTGAATCGATTAGGCCCTATGTACAAGGAGGCGCTTAAACAAATAATTATACGATTTCTATCAACTTACTGAAATGTCATTTGAATCGAAATGACAGACTCTAGTTTAAAAATAAAAATGAACGATTAATGACATAATAAGTAAATCCTGCGTGATAAATTAATATGCGAAATCAAACCTTATCGATATGGAAGTAGACGATGCGATGAGACGCGACGACGACGGTCGATATGATTTGTCTCTCTACACCTTATAAGACAAAGGCGCCCGCCGCGTCTGTCTGTGTGTGTTCGCGATAAACTCAAAAACTACTGAACGGATTCTCATTCGGTTTTTTATTACCAATGAATAGAGTGACTTTTGAGGAAGGTATATCATTTGTTGAGATTTTGTTTTATTTGGTTGAAATATTACAATATTTGCTAATCAAGTGGGCCAAAATTCCGCTGGCTGAGAGCTTTAATCGAAACTGCCCAAACCGTTAAGCTATATCAAAACAATGTATGGCGAAAGTGTGTCTCTCTCATAGATCAACAAAAAATTCCGCGATGGCATATGTCTATCTTTTACGGATAATTTACCATAACCATTTTTATGAGAAGCCGCCCCGGCTAAGCACGGGGTTCTCATAAAAATGGCTATATTAATATGGGTATATTTTTCAGAACCTAAAAAACAACGACTGGAAAATAATGAGCCCAGCAAAGCTGATTCGTTCCTAACCGAATTGGTGGCAAACTATACTCGAGACACAACGGAGGAAAAAACACAAAATGGTAAGATTCATATTTAAATTAACTGACTGTATGTACGTTCTCTATAAAATAAATATTTTTTTCTCAAAAAAATCATTTTTGGAACAAGCTTTTATCGCCGGCTGTGCTTTTCTTTCAACAGTCAGCTACTGCTTTCCGAGATGTTTCTGAAGTCCCCTTGCTCGATGAGGATACGACATTTCTTTACAGAGTTCCTATGGCCACCTTTCTGCTCCATCATCAGATCCACTCCATGATACCATAATATTGCATTGTCACGCGATTAACATTATACATACATACAATCACGCCTGTATCCCATGAAGGGGTAGGCAGAGCACATGAAACTACTCAAGTTTCAGTGCCACTCTTGGCAAATAAGGGGTCGATAGAAAACGAAAGTGTGACATTGCAGTGACAGGTTGCCAGCCTCTCGCCTACGCCACACTTTAACCCATATCCCACAGTCGCCTTCTACGACACCCACGGGAAGAAAGGGGGTGGTGAAATTCTTAACCCGTCACCACACGAGCTAACAACTATGTGTGCAAAATTTCAGCTCAATCGGTTAAAGATATCTGGCTCTGGATTTTCATTCCGTTTTCACTTATTACTATTGTGATATTTGGGACAGGTTTAGGTGTATAGTTATTAGTTTGTTAAGATTTGTTCGTGTAACGTGTTTCAATAATAAGTTACAAAAAAGCAGGGTTTGAAAAAAATGGCCCAAATACGATTAATTATTTGCCAGAAATATCCCATATTCCAGGTTTTTTATCCCATAGTCCAGTATTTAGTGCATAACTTTCATTAAATTACGTTTTTGAACACTTTCGTTCATTTATATTTTATTAACCTCCTTATAGTCCTTATATCCTGGCGGGTGCTACCTGCGTCCCATGTCACGGGCAAGGGTAGCACCCGCTCGGAGTACCTACCCCTTACATTTCATTTGAGTGTCAAAAGGGCCTCTACGTGTTGGCTTCGGCTCCGCGCACGCCTTCTTAAGGTCCGGATTATCCTATGGTTTCCGTGATGGGAAAGAAATACGATTCACATTGAATGGGTCCCACGGTAACCTCAATAAGGTGCACTTAAAAATCAAAATTGGTTGAATTATGATATGACGATAATTGCTAAGCTAATGATGTTGGAAAAACCGGAATCTGTCTATACATACATACATACAATCACGCCTGTGTCCCATGAAGGGGTAGGCAGAGCACATGAAACTACTCAGGTTTCAGTGCCACTCTTGGCAAATAAGGGGTTGAAAGAAAACGAAACTGTGACATCTCATCATGTGAATCTGTCTATGAGTTTAAAAAACCGGCCAAGAGCGTGTCGGACCACGATCAGTGTAGGGTTCCGTAGTTTCCCGTATTTTTCTCAAAAACTATTCAACCTATCAAGTTCAAAACAATTTTCCTAGAAAGCCTTTATAAAGTTCTACTTTTGTGTTTTTGTTCATATTTAAAATATAGACAATATCAAAAAAACATTTTTGAAAACCCCTATACATTTTTAAATACCTATCCGACAGTATATTACACGTTAGGATTGGAAGGAAAAAAAATCACTTCCCGCTTTACTTGTAGGGGGGAGGGGGTACCCTAATAAAACATTATTCTAGTGCTAACGGTCACTGAGATTATCCGCGGACGGACGGACGGACGGACAGACATGGCGAAACTATAAGGGCTCCTAGTTGACTACGGAACCCTAAAAAAAAACATTGTCCAAATCCGCTTGAGATACCACCGCTAACCACAAAATTAAAATTTTGAAAAAACCCCCGTCCGCGACATAGTAGACAGATTTGCATGAAACATGGTTAAGAACACTACCGATTAACTCAGCTTTCAGACAAACAAAAACTAAATCGGTTCATCCGTTCGGGAGCTACGATGCCACAGACAGACACACACACAGACAGACACGTCATACTTATAACACGAGTTAAAAACGAGTGTACCTAACACAATTTTAAAACATATTTATTTTCAGAACCTAAAAAACAACGACTATTGGAAAATAATGAGGACAGCAATACAGATTCGTTTCTAGCCGAGTTGCTGTCAAACTATACTCAAGACACAACGGAGAAAGAAACACAAAATGGTAAGATAGTATAATTACATTTAATTATACAATTTGCTTTATACGCTTCAACATATCTGATTACATAGACACGAAATAGTTATTTGTTATACAAGAGTGTAAAGTTGTATTTTTAACGCCGAGTGTAGAATTGAAAAAGTTTTCGTTGGTAAACTTCGGAAATAAAGAACGGGGGGGGGGGGGGGGGTTACATTTACTTCAAAATTATTTTTGTTATTTGTTATACAAGTGGGCAAAGTTGTATTTTAACGCCGAGTGTAGAATTGAAAAACGAGAAAGCGAAAGGATTCTATAGTTGAACCACGAGCAAAGCGAGTGGTTCGAGAATAGAATCCTGAGCTTGCGGGTTTTTAACACACGAGAAGTAAATAATTTTGTCTGTATACTAGTTAGTGCCCTGGTCTGCGGGAGCCCGCAAATTTTTAGAAGAGTTCTAACTCCATACATCAGTAAATGCGGGTTATTTGTATAGGCATAGTTAAGTGACATCTAACGACAATCAAGCATCAATCACGCGTCAAATAGCGTGAATTATCAGTATCACTACTCGATACTAGATGGCAACTGTGTCTCGTGTGCCAAAAAAATAATATTAGAACAGTTTACAACTTACATTACAAGCAGAAGGAATTGAAAACAGAATTACTATTGTAATATTAGCTAAAAGCATTATACTTTTCGTTCGTCGCGACATCTGTTGACAAGTAGCAGTACTGATAATTTACGCTAGTTGACGCGTGATTGTCGCTAGATGTCACTTAACTATGCCTATACAAATAACCCGCATTTACTGATGTGTGGAGTTACTACTCTTCCCTTACTAATTCCTCTACGGTTCATAAGGATTCTTTTATAAAATAAAAATGTAAAATCTATTTCAGATCAAAATACGTCCACACGCGGTTTAGAAAGCTTCGACAAGTTGTTTCGAGACTCATATTTCAAGAGTGTTCCTCACGTAGAAGAGGATAATAATTTAGATAGCGTCTTCGAAGTACCTGAAAGAGATATGATGGACATGGACGAGGCGACTGTATTCTTCAAAACTGGATGTGGCTGCAGACTATCATGTCTAGACAAGTTTGAAAGAAACCATGTCCTGAAAGCAAGGTTGGACTGTGGAGAGCAAAATTATTACTGCCACGACCATATGAATCATTTGGAGTTGATATTACTAGGCGCTTTAAGCGCATCGACTCGAATAGGCTTAAGTGATAAAGCAAGAGAAATGCAACCTAAATTGCATGCCCCCTACTGGTTCAGAGGAACACCGGTCTGCAAGAAATTCTTCCTGTTCGTCTACGGCGGACTTACTAGCCAAAAATGTGATAAAATACTGAAGACTTTCAGAGAGAGAGGGGTAGAAGCCTTAAGGAAACATTCCAAAGTACCTTTAATGACGAGACAACAGAAGGCTGACGTTATTGCGTTTATAAATAACTTCTCCGAGCAAAATTCTCTAGTTTTACCGGGCAGGTCACCTGATAAAACTGATTTGCATATACT
This sequence comes from Leguminivora glycinivorella, assembly GCF_023078275.1. Lineage (NCBI taxonomy): Eukaryota > Metazoa > Arthropoda > Insecta > Lepidoptera > Tortricidae > Leguminivora > Leguminivora glycinivorella. The sequence continues at coordinate 1,830,355 of NC_062996.1, read as the reverse complement.
GCCCAGTAGTGTTACCAGAACGTCCCTATACGAACGGTACGTTAGAGCGTCTAGACTGAAGAATACTTATCCCGCTACCCGACCTTTGTGGTACAAATGTTGGGACAACTTCTGCCCTAACGTGGTAATAAGCCAACCTGCAAATCCTTGCGGAACTTGCGAAAATTTCGTCAGTGTGCTATCCGAATCTCAGGCAGAAGACGACAAAAAGGAATGCCTGCGAGACGCACTGAATCATCTAAACGATGTCCAAATGCAAAGGAGTTATTATCAAAGTGTTATAGCCCAGGTCACTCCGTCTATAATGAAGAACAATTTGTCTTTAGGTGGGAATCCTCCTTGCAGCTATGAAGGATCAGCGCATTATTCTTTCGACTATATCCAACAGATCCATATACCTCACAATCCTGATCAAATAGGGCCTCAAGACTTTCTTGACAAATACAAAGTGTCTCTATTCGGCGTTGCTATAGAACCTCTGAATAAATTCATACTGTATGTCATTCCTGAGTGTGTCCCCAAGGGTATCGCATTGATCATATCCTTACTGCATCATTTCTTCGAGCACTGCGCTTTAGGGGAAACTCACGTGGTATGTCACTCCACGAATTTATGCAAAGATATGACTTTAATCCAATATGCCGCTTGGAGAGTGTTATCAGGTTTGCACAAGAGTTTCCAACTATCATTCCTCCCTTCAGAACATTCTAAGTTTGCCCCAGATGTTTATTTCGGAATGTTCAAAATGATGTTTCGGGAATCAAATGCCTTTTGTCTAAGCCATGTATGTGAGATCGCTGAAAATTCCCTTGGTTTCAGATCAATAACCAGTATCATAGTTGCGAATGAGACTGGAGATAGTTTCGTCAACAATTATGATTGGAGAGATTTCTTTAAAACGTTGCAAATACTGGTTCCGCCGTCAGGCGACCTACTTACACACAGCCACTTTAAAGCCGACTCACAGAATCCATTTTCAGTGATGTGTTCTAAATCGTCACCCAACCACTTTTCGGATCCAGTTAAGATATTTGACATACAATCTGATTTGGAAATGCCAAAGATTATTGAGCCGACACAGTTATCTTTTGCAAGACAGAAATATTTGTACGAGAACATTAGACAATATGTGTCTCCTGAATTTCAAGATAGGCTCTGCCCCGTACCTAATGGTGTAGCAGAAAGTACTGTAGAAACTACTAAAGATTCAACGGATAAATCTTACCAGATTAACAGTCCTATCACTTCATCAGATAATGAGACTAAGCAAACTAAAAAACGTAATCCTCGGCCAAACGAAACCAAGCAAGGAGTTAATTCATGTCCGAAACGACAATTAGATAATACAGACTCAAAAGCTGCTAAAAAGTGTGCTTTATGTACACCTAATGGTTCCGATGTTGATTCTAAATTAAAAGAGATCACAGAGAAATGTGTAAATTGTAACACGGCGAGTCAAAGTGTCACCGATTTTTTATGTACTTTAGATACAAAAGATGATAAGGTAGAGAGTGGGGGTATTACTAAGAGAGTGCATGTATGTTCGTACTGTGGGTTACCGGGACATATGAATATAGTGAGGCATGGCATATATTTTTGTAAAAAAAGGCGGGATGATATAGAGGCGGCTGCTAATGAGTAAAATAGCTTAAAATGTTAATATAGTCATACCAAGCTAAGTTGCTATGATTGAAACGCTGGTGGCTTAGCGGTAAGAGCGTGTGACTTACGATCCGGAGGTCGCGGGTTCGAACCCCGGCTCGTACCAATGAGTTTTTCGAAATTTATGTGCGATGTCATTTAATATTTGCCAGTCGCTCTTCGGTGAAGGAAAACATCGTGAGGAAACCGGACTAATTCCAATAAGGCCTAGTTATCCTTCGGGTTGGAAGGTCAGATGGCAGTCGCTTTCGCAAAAACTAGTGCCTACGCCGAATCTTGGGATTAGTTGTCAAAGCGGACCCCAGGCTCCCATGAGCCATGGCAAATGCCGGAATAACGCAAGATTGGCGATTTTTCTAACCCCGTCGCTGCAAGTGTTATTTTCAGCGTCGAAAGCCTATAATATAAAATTATGACGTTTACTTAATAGCATAGGCGGGGCTATTAAGACCGTGCCAAGATTAGCCTGACTTCAACAAATTGTCACTTGTGCTGTTGGGAGCTGGAGGGCGATTTTTGAATATCGCATACGGGATTTTGTCACTAAAATACCGGTTGAAAAGTGACTTCATTGCTTATTATTTTCAGTGTCAATTTTCTGAATTCGAACGCGTGAGACTTAAAATCGGCCCGCTGGAACGGAATTAATTATTTTCCTTGTTGTATATTTTGTAGTGTATTTTTAAAAGAAATGTAATACTGTAATCAACACAGTTCACATTGTTTGACAATACAATTGAAATAAAAAAATACAATTAAGAAAGTATTTTTATTCTGCCAATCCATTGTTGTACAGTAGAGTTCATAAATATATGTACCTACATTTTTTCACCTTATTTCTACGAGTTAAGATGAGGAAATGTACAACAGATATTTATGAACTTGACTGTAACAATATACACAAAGCTTTTACAAAAACCATAAGGTAAATTTGTTTGCTACGCAACGTCAGCAATAAAATAGTACATTACGATACAAGTGCGTAAAAAAGGAAGTTCGAAACGAGTGGCGATAAATTAAAACACGACCGAAGGGAGTGTTTTAAATCGACACGAGTTTCTAATTTCCTTTTCACACGTGTATCGTACGACGTTTTTCAGTACAGATGAGCCTCCGAAGTTTCGACCTGGCATATAATCAACCACTTCTCGCACTAAATATATAGGTATTATGTATATAAGTAGCTGTTTATGTAAGTATATCTTATAGAGTATATGTGTAAGTTCATCCCCTCATTATAGTATTTAATGATAATAGTTTTAATTTGTAAATAGTAGAATAGAAAGTGATATCTGATTATTGTTTTCTGTCACGATGCCTGCACGTACCAAATGTTTCTTTTTAACCCAGTGGTTGAATGGTAGAGAATGCCTTAAGGCATTATGTCCACCATTTGTACTTATTTTTTTATGTGCAATAAAGAATAAATAAATAGTGCGTAAAAAAATGCCATCTGTACTGAAAATATACATACGTTTGATTGAAGTGCCAGAAATATGTATACAGCACACTGCTATTGTCTGTACCAAAGAGACTCAAGTATTAAAGAGAGTTACTGTCAAAGTAAAATATGTAATCACAGTGTATAGACTGCCATCTCTCGACACAAGCTTAAAACTTTTATTAAACCTCAGTTTTGACAATTTGGCCCATATTGTTAGCTTAATATGTGTTAAAATGTCAAATATTAATATTAGTGCCAATAGTGCCATCTAGCCGAGCGTCCCCCAAAGGCGTAACGCCATCTATTATAGGTCACCGTACCTTTTTCTATATGGCTCTGTCTATACCAAAAACATATATAACTCGATCCACTTTGGTCTATACGGAGTTACATAAGTCTGATCTGTATATTAAGGTCGTGTATACATACTTTTGCACTTTGACTGTGTTCAAATTGATGCTGAATTGCTGACCGTCATAAAGAAGTGATTTCTGTACCTTGTCTCTTTAAATCGTTTGACAAATTCGTATGACATTTCAAACAAGACGTTAATATGACAAGGTTTAGAAATCATCACTTATTATTTAAGTCCGTGTCTGTACAGTCAACTAATTGGAACCCTATTGTCCCGGATTTGTAAGTTCACATTTTTGACACATTTGTTTTGAAGTATGTTGCGATGTGGCTAAGACGTATCGTTTGCTAAATCTAACGATTAATTTCGAATTGGTGAATCGATTAGGCCCTATGTACAAGGAGGCGCTTAAACAAATATACGATTTCTGTCAACTTACTGAAATTTCATTTGAATCGAAATACAGATTCTGCCACAGCACTAGTTTAAAAATAGAAATGAATGATAAATGACATAATAAGTAAATCCTGCATGATAAACTAATATCGTAAAATACTCACTAACGAAGATCCGCAAAAATGTAACATGTGTTAGATTATGTTTAAAGTAAGCGAAATATTGTTTTTAAGTACTTGATTTTTTTAAATTTTATTACAGGATTTTATTTAAAATTTCATTAGGTTGCGCGAGTTTACGTATTGTGGACGCTGTCATGTGTCAAAAAGAGGTTCTTACAGCTCTGGGACAATAGGCCACTCTACAACCATGTAAAAATGACAAGCAGTAAGAGATTTCTTACAATCTGACTTATAACGTCACTGTGACATAGTTCTACCACACCTCCGACACTGGCGGTACACCTCTGACACTGGCGATCAAATATATGAAAGAGGCGCGTTCCTAGCACACAGTCTAAGCTCGTGTAGGTGAACGCGTACTATGCTTGTATGAGTGAAATATGACAGGTCGATTGTTCGCGTTTTTGACAGGCTGTAACTGTGAGGTAACCGAGAGGGGGTGGGCGGCACTATCAGCGGGGAGCGGGAGTGGCCATACTGTACGATAGTACTCATATTATACTGTGGTTCTACAGTGGCCTAGGGTTCCAATTGGTTGATCTTACATGTAGCTAGAGACTCCGATGATCTTTTAAGAGGATACGGTAGCGAAAATGCTAAAATGGAAAGGAGCCCCCTTTTCAACTTGGGAATTTTAGTTAAATATACAAGTGTTATTAACTAGATTTATCGAAAAAAAATTGTCCATTAAGAACAACTCAGTCAAAAGATATTTCAAAAAAATTTTTTAAATCGAGGTTCCGCTCTCGACTCTTTCCTCCTTCAAAACTTAATCAATCGGAACGAAATTTGAGAATCTGAATAACAATGAAATAATCTATGTCGGACCGTTTCGCTTTTTTGGTTAATTGTTACCAATCTTGAGTATCACACCTTTTTTTGCGCCACAATGAAAAAGGCCGTTTTTGGAATTTTTTGATTGGCTCTAGAATCTTTAAAAAGCAGAATATCAAAAAAATCAAAACGGTCCGACACAGATAAAAATAATAACAATCTGTGTTGAAAAAATCATTGCTCTATCTTCAAAAACCAGGGAGGAAATAGTCGAGAGCGTTTGTATGGAAAATTGACCCCTACCGTATCGTCTTAATGAGGTCAAACCTTATACGTGATTCTACATCGAATCTTAACTTTACAATTTATGAACCTTAATATTACTTAATTATTAACAAAAAAAATTGAATTACCTAAGTTTGTACTCTCATTTAATATCTGAAAAATTAATTATTACCTAGAAAGATAACTTTAATAATAGCTAATAGGGACGGAGATATTAATAGAGGCAGACCAAGGTAACTTAGCAACGATTTTGGTACCACAGATTACGCATGGATTACTTTAACCCTTAAATGCATACTGATATTAGTGATGTAGATATATATATATATATATATATATATATATATATATATATATATATATATATATATATATATATATATGCACCATGCATTTTTGACTCTATAAACAGCATGTCAAAATTCAAATTTGAATAAATCTTTGTCAAGGTCATGCATTTAAGGGTTAAATGTCATGTCTATGAAATTGTTCTACGTGAAAGTTTGTAAGGTGTACTCGGGTAATTCCGAACGTCAAAAACCGTCGGTAAATTCCGAAAAGGGACCATTATTACTAAGGAATCACGGATGATTATCATTTGAATTTCGGAATTATTCGATAAACGGCATTACCCGAATACACCTTACTGTAAAATCCCTGCTTACTTGATGCTAGCTTGGTATGTCTCAGTTAATACTTTCACACAGCTTGTGACTGCTGGAAATGCTGGAATCACCATACAATGCATAACCTTCAAATGTAAGTATCGAAGTTATCTGTAAATTATCTAAAATATGTATAAAAATCATATCACTGAATATTGCACTAATATTTAAAGATATTACATTATATTCAAGGGGAACATTCATATTTAAATACTATGAGCTCGACTGTACCTAAGTTTTAGATGCGTTATAACAAATTTAAAAATATTTTAAGCGGGTTACTCACGTATTAAGTCGATATAGCGTTCGACATGTTTCGGTCCAATTTCGAGGACCTTTCTCAAGAGTAGCGACCCCGCCTTTACATGTCGAGAGCGCGACGCATACGTCGTATCGTCGTGTGTCCTCGTCGTATATGCGTCGCGCTCTCGACAATGTAAAGGCGGGGACGCTACTCTTGAGAAAGGTCCTCGAAATTGGACCGAAACATGTCGAACGCTATATCGACTTAATACGTGAGTAACCCGCTTAAAATATTTTTAAATATGTATGAGTCTCACGGGAGTTTTATGCGTTATAACAAATCAAATTATTAAAAAAAATATTTCAGTAAATGAATGATCGTTATGAGATGTAGAGGAAAATGCTTGGATCAAAACTTTTGGCTTCATAACCTTGTTTAGACTAGTTAGTAGCTAAACATATCAAAAATCCCAGGCCCTACCCTTTGAGCCAGCGGGATGAAGGGGGTTTGAAGGTCTCGGATTTCCGTTTAAATCTTGGATATTTTAGTATCCAATATTTAAGCTATACATAATCTTGGATACTATAGTATCCAAGATGTAAGTTATACATCCTAATTATATTCAATAGTCATTCTCAGAAGGCGGTAAACTCTTCAAGTAGTCGAGTGCGCGCTGTATCGCTGGTGGAATGGGGGGTGGAGTGGGGAGGTGGTCGCCCGTCGCTTGGAAACCGTTCTCGTCTGCTCTGTAGATCACGTTTATCACCTGGAAAGGGCATGAGATACATTATTAATCTTTTAAGCGTCACTCAAACCAAAGAGATTGTACATCTATCAGGTGTCCCTAAAACCAACGCCAAAACGAAAATGATCTTATTAGCTAGCATATTAAGCGAATTTGACCTTAATGATAATGTCATGGTTTTTGAGTAGAGTGGCATGGCAGTAAAGGGTTAAGTGAAGTCCTCACGAAAGATAAGATTGAAACGCCCAAGTAGATTTAAGTCTCCGCCACACATACAGCGTTTTGATAGCGTATTATGTTAGCGGAGCGGAATGCGCGCGCGTTCCGTTCGTAATCCTCGCGCATTCCGCTCGCAATCTGCGCTCGTTAGTTCCCGCCGGCGTCTGCTGGGCGCAACGCCAGCGTTCGTCCGTCGCACCGCTATTTTCGCGCTCCGATAACGCTCCGCCTAGTCCGCCTACGCTCCAAAACGCGCATGTGTGGCCGAACTTGTTACTTTAGTTGATAGTCCAAAGTGTTTTATTTGTAAGTGTGCAATTTCCGAAAAGTTTGTTCATTTGGATCACGTCTCCGATTTGGATAAAAATTGGTAGGCTGATAGAGTCCGTGATGCTTAACAAATTCCACTAAGTTTCCCAAAATGTCCTTTGTAGTTTGTATGAAACCTTCCTTTTTTGTTACCAGATTTCTATACATGTTTGGTAAAAAAAAGGGAAGTTTCATACAATCAACTTAGGACATTTTAGGAAACCTAGTGAATCTACCAATTTTTATCCAAATCGGAGACGTGATTCAAATGTACAAACTTATCGGGAATTGCTGAACTCAATCCTATACGGATATGGTAGAAAGGGGCAGCAATACTCGTCATGCCCACCGCTCCATCGGTTTTATGGAACGAGTTCAAGGGCCGGCAACTACCTAGTGCGATCAATCGCGCGATTAGGGAAGTGTGCATGTGGCCGAGGTAAAAACATGTACCTAAGTAAGACTGTAAGTATATGTAGTATAGTCCTCCTCGCCGGCAGTTCTGGCATTGAAGCATAGAACGCTCTGATGTGGCTTGTGAAACCAAATTTGATTTTGGAAATGCCATCACAGGGTGCGCAGTAGCTGGCCGACTGGGGAAGGTATACGAGGGTTTCGGTCGCATTTCGCGGAGAATTGGGAAGATTGTAAATAATTTGTACCTGTCCATCAGGAGCTGTGTACTGGTATTGCCCCTCCACCACTAACGCCGGTTCCTGCCCCTGTAGCAAGCCGCCTCGTGGTAGACAAGGAAGGCATCAGGGATTGCTAAGGAGAGAGAGAGATACCTGTCCATCAGGCGCTGTGTACTGGTATTGCCCCTCCTCCACAAACGCCAGTTGCCCCTGTAGCGAGCCGCCTCGTGGTAGACAAGGAAGGCATGACGGATTGCTAAGGAGAGAGAGAGATACCTGTCCATCAGGAGCTGTGTACTGGTATTGCCCCTCCACCACTAACGCCGGTTCCTGCCCCTGTAGCGAGCCTCGTTCCTCATGGTAGATGCCGCCTTCTGTAAGAGTAAGTGTTTGCCTTAGTGCGTTTTCAAATTATGCGACCCGATATCGGATTTCGGAAGGATTTCAAAGGCAAAAATCAAAGATGGCGGCTTAAATGTGTGGGATATCAGTCCTACATCCGATATCGGATCAGATAAATGGAAACATACTTTTTCCTATATGTAAATAAAATAATAAATATCATAAAAAATCTTACACGGTTCACTATTATCATGCAGAAACTTATTTCGCATATAAGTATTTGATTTGCATAATAGTTCTTGGCAGAAGTCACGTTTGGCAGAAACACCTTACACAGAATATGCTTTGGCATAAATCATTTCGCAGATTTTTGTAATACCGAATCGTACGTTGGCATAATGTTGATGGGCATAATAGTCTTCCGGTCGAATATAGTACTTTCGTAGATAATATTTAGGCGCCATAAAATTGCAATTTGCTTTTTGATAGCGAGTCAGATGTGTCGGGGATGCAAGATACCTAACACTCCTCCTCGCTTCACTTGTCGTCGTACCTAACGGGGGCTCTGGAACAGTATTTCCTTTTCGATAGCATACAATTATTGTAGTAGGTACTTACATAAAATTATGCTAAATTAAAGTCGACACAAAGTAATGTTCTGTGAAACAATATTCTGCCAAATGTGTTGTATGCGTGGTAGTAATACTAACCAAGTTTTCTGCAAAATTACCATTTGACAGAAAGTGTTTCTGCGAAACATGTTATGCGAAGTGTGTTTCTGACCAAACTTATTCTGCCAGATGAGGGTAACCCGTCTAATGGACTTACCTGTCTGATAAGCGAACTTGTACGAGCCATCATCGTTCGGTCCTTCGAAGTCGTTCCGCACGATCTCCTCCTGGCACTGACATAAACCCAGCAGGAGCACCTGTAACGAAATAGATACATTAAGATACAAGTGCGAAAAAAAAGAAGTTCAAAACGAGTGGCGATAAATTAAAACACGGCCGAAGGGAGTGTTTTAAATCGACACGTGTTACGAATTTCCTTTTCGCACCGTGTATCGTACGATGTTTTTCAGTACAGTACAGTACAAGTTTCGACCTGACATATAATGAACCACTTCTCGCACTAGTGCGTAAATAAAGCACCATTTGTACTGGAAATTAATGTTAATACCTACAACAAAAAATAGTAGAACAAAGTGTCACCTAAAAAACCGGCCAAGAGCGTGTCGGGCCACGCTCAGTGTAGGGTTCCGTAGTTTTCCGTATTTTTCTCAAAAACTACTGAACCTATCAAGTTCAAAACAATTTTCCTAGAAAGTCTTTATAAAGTTCTACTTTTGTGATTTTTTTCATATTTTTTAAACATATGGTTCAAAAGTTAGAGGGGGGGGACGCACTTTTTTTTCCTTTAGGAGCGATTATTTCCGAAAATATACATATTATCAAAAAACGATCTTAGCAAACCCTTATTCATTTTTAAATACCTATCCAACAATGTATCACACGTTAGGGTTGGAATGAAAAAAAAAATCAGCCCCCTCTTTACATGTAGGGGGGGTACCCTAATAAAACATTTTTTTCCATTTTTTGTTTTTGCACTTTGTCGGCGTGATTCATATACATATTGGTACCAAATTTCAGCTTTCTAGTGTTAACGGTTACTGAGATTATCCGCGGACGGACGGACGGACGGACGGACGGACGGACGGACGGACGGACGGACGGACGGACGGACGGACGGACGGACAGACATGGCGAAACTATAAGGGTTCCTAGTTGACTACGGAACCCTAAAAAAAGGAATCGGTGCTGTGAACATACATAAAAAACAAATAAAAACATATGAACCCTAATACATACATAACCTCAATAAGAAATCTGTTAAAAATGGCGGCAAATTTGAAAACCGGCCAAGTGCGAGTCGGACTCGCGCACCGAGGGTTCCGTACAAACCTAAGGTTTTCGGAATTTTTCCTTTATGTGTGCTATAAAACGTTGCTTCATGCCAAATTTCAAGATTCTAGGTCGACTTGCGAGTTTCAAAATATGCAGCTTAAATTGCTGTTTCTTTTGATTGCGTTGACATAGAAGTTTGATTTTGTTACAGCTTAAAGGTATTATAGACCTGAGTATTTGGTATGAATTTCAATTTAATACCTCTACGCGTTTATGAGGAAATGGGTAGTAAGGTTAAAATTATTAAAAAAAAAAAAATTATGTGATGTAACTAAAAATTTATGGTTTTCGTAATTTTTCCTTTATCTATGCTATAAGACGTTGCTTCGTACCAAATTTCAAGATTCTGAGTTCACGGGAAGCACCCTGTAGGTTTTGATTCCCTTGCAAGTGTCGAAAATTTGCGGCATAAACGGCTGTATCTTTTGATTGCGTTGGCTTAGAAGTTTGATTTTTTCACAGCTTCAAGGGACAGTAGACCTGAGTAATTGATATAAATTTCAGCTTCATACCTTCACGCGTTCCTGAGAAAAAGGGTCTTGACAGACGGACGGACGGACGGACAGACGGACAACAAAGTGATCCTATAAGGGTTCCGTTTTTTCCTTTTGAGGTACGGAACCCTAAAAATGTAAATAAAATGAATGTCGCGCCTTTTTTGGTGACAAGATTTGCTTGACCGTCTATAATGTCTACTTATATAGTTACTAGCTTTTGCCCGCGGCTTTGCTTGCATTAGAAAGAGACAAAAAGTAGCCTATGTCACTCTCCATCCCTTCAACTATCTCCACTGAAAAAATCACGTCAATTCGTCGCTCCGTTTTGACGTGAAAGCCGGACAAACAAACACACTTTCCCATTTATAATATTAGTGTGGATAATTATAATATATTATGCTTAATTAGACAGACTAGCTCGTACATTGACCCTTAATTTTTTTTTAATTATACGAGTAAATGGGCTTTACTCTTAGCCACAGACTAGCCAAAGGCAAAGACGTGGCCAGGCCCCGTAGCCGAATGGCATTTCTCCGACGCCAAACGAAAGCGATACGCCGCTGGCTCTGTCGCGCCAATACGCAAGCGCGATAGAGATAGATATCTACTAGCGCTTCGTTTCGTGAGCGTTTCGTGAGCGATTGTGCCATTCGGCTAGCCACCCAGCACGGGAAGCACGGTCGTGCGATAGACGATAAAATATCAGGCCGTCCCTATCGCACTTACAAATAGTGCGATAGGGACGGCCTGCTATTTTATCGTCTATCGCGCGACCATGCTTCCCGTGCTGGCCTACGATCACACATCAGACACTTGCGATCAAATATATGAAAGAGGCGCGTTCCTAGCACACAGCACAGTCTAAGCTCGTGTAGGTAAACGCGTACTATGCTTGTATGAGTGAAATATGACAGGTCGACTGTTCGAGTTTTTGACAGGCGGTAACTGTGAGGTAACCGAGAGGGGGTGGACGGCGCTTTCAGCGGAGAGCGGAAGTGGCCATACTGTACGATAGTACTCTTTATTATACTGTGCTACGATGGAGTGAGCTCGCCCAGAAGATGCCTGTTCACTCTTGATTTGAAGGTTGCCGAAAATGTAATATTCAAAATTGGCTATTCATTAATATTCCATAAGCCAGCGCACCTACTATTACATATTCATCGGTTGCGTATCCGTTCATCTAATCCGTTAACTTGATACATCTAAACAAGTTAATTAATTTTTCACCACACCAACGGGTAAAGACTTACTTTGCTATTCGAAAACAGATAGCAAAATTGCATTTTATCCACAAGAGTGCAAAGTAATTTCATACAAATTTTAACTTGATGCCTTAAGCTAGCTGATAGAATTTACCTATAAATGATGATTTTGAATCATGAATATTGAATAAATCGATGGATTTTATTTAGTTTGATGTTTTATAGTCAGTATTTTGTTCGTGTTGGTGTGGTGAAAAATTTTGTGTTTCACTCGGTGGCAAAGTTTGTTTAACCTTCGTGCCTTGAAACCCTCGCAACGCTCAAGATACCACTTTTTGAACCACTCGATACGCTCGCGGTTCAATATTGGAATCTTTCGCTTACTCGGGTATCAATATTGGCACGTGCGGTTAAACAACTACTTTGCCCCCTTGTAAAACAAATAACTACTTATTGTCTTCGATTGAATATAACTGATTCAGGGTTTGATTCCCAGATTGACTTGACTATCATTTGTAATACTTATATTATAGTATTTTATGCAATTAATAGGCGTTTAACCCTTAAATGCATGGTGATGTATATATGCATCATATCTTTGATGGCCCGTAGCTCGATATGTAGCTATCCAAAATCACATTTATTGCTTAATTATTATTCATTACTTATTATTATTTAATAAACAATTAAATCAATTAAATAATATAATGATTTACTATTTATTATTTAAGTATTAAGATGAAATGGCGGAAAAGTGTGAAAAAACAGGACGATGGCGATTTTTAGTACTTATGTGATTTAGACTGATTTTTTCGGAGTTAGTAATTAGTTTATGTTTAAACATTTTATCATAAAGGTTTCACAAATAGTTAACCTTTTTAATAGTAGTCATTTTTTTAAATAAAACTTACCAATTACGATATATGTATATAAATAAGATTTGGCCTATTTAACTTCTAGTTCTAACGCTGATTTAGTATAAAAATCGATCTTAATTTTTTTTATTATTATTTTTCTCAGAGTCAGAAAACCATTGTCTATCACATATATTAATATCTGTTTAAAAGAAAAATTCATGCATTTAAGGGTTAAAGAAGGTAAAAAAAGACGAGTGGACAAGTATTTTTTGACTCAGTTAAACACCGTTGCATATATAATACTACGAGTGATCTATATAATGACACTCTTGTTCTCAGCGTTCGAAAGCTTTACCTATTAAGAGTGGTGTTGTACGTACATAAAAAAGTAATAAGCTCAGCTGACTATAATGCATTACTTCCCATATAACCATAATCGGTCGCCGTTCCTACGCAAATCCTCCTATTTTGTGTACACACAGGTCTTCGGGTCTCAATGCTTAGTCGCAGTACGGTCGACGTTTAGTCGCGGCGACCCAAATGGGGACGATTGGTAACAGGCACAAATGGTCACAGAAGTGACAGAAGTGTGCACTACGCGTGCACACATTGTTACCGTTTGGCGACTACTTTCCCAAAATCATTCGTTCATTTCATTCTTTTCAAATGGCGACTGTCAGAGACGTCAAAGTAAAAAAGAAATAAAATCATTTGACATTAAAATGTAATGGCGTAAGAATTTGTTAAAGATAAATATTGTTTGCATTTGTAATATAATGTGGGCTAATTACCATGGCCAATTAAATTGCTCGAGTGATTTCATAAAATAAGTCTAAATTTATCAACGCGCCATCAATTTACCTCAGTTTAACCAGTAATAATATTATTGACTACTCGGTGTTTGCGTGTTATGTATATTGATTGGTGAAGTTTTAGTGCTCTGGTGCATATACTATACTGAAATAATAAAAATAATGCCTAGAAAACCAATAAAGTTGTTAAAATATGGATTAAGACGGTAATATTCCATGTAAAAAACAGTCGCCAAACGGTCACCAAACGGTCAACAAACGGTCGCAAAATGGTCGCAGCGTACACGCGTGACCGAAAGCAGAATGGCTTCTTGTATTCATTTTTTCAGGTATCCTCAAACTTTATAAACAATTAAATATGCCGTCGTACTCAGTTGCCCTCACTAAAGAAGATTAAAAAAAAATTGTAACGTGCGTACCGAGCTGCTGGGTTGTAAAGGATCGGGGATCATATTATTATGGTCTTCTATAGAGCAACTAGTATTGTGCGGCATTTCACAATTGACACTTGTTGAAGTAGTCTTCATTAATATTACTATCAACATTCATTTCAGCGATCTGTACTTCTTTTGTCAAGATTTTTGTATAGATAAGTGTCTACAAATTTGTAATGTTAAAGAGACATAAATAAAACGTAGTAGAGTAAATAATGTGTTTTTTTTGTAACCCAAACAAAATACTTGTAGATACGAGTGCGGAAAAGAGGAAAATCGATACGAGTAGCAATAAATTAATACACGAACGAAGGGAGTGTTTAAAATCGACACGAGTTGTGAATGTCCTTTTCGCACGTGTATCGTACGACGATTTTCAGTACCTAAATCTAAGCTAAGAGTTTCGACCAGACAAGAAATGAATCATTGCTTGATTTGCTCGCACTACTGCGTTAAAAAAAGCAGCATCTGTACTGAAAAAAACTATCATTGCGCAACAGAAATTTTATTAATATCACAGTAAATACTCTATTTCATTTGATTCCTACTTTTATTGTGTAAAGCAACACTACACTTCATTTTTATCAATAAGAATTAAAAATTATATATTTAATACATTAAGTAACTATAAAGTGCTTATCTATTTGTATTATCATTCTGCACTTTTCTTAACTTTCCCACATTTCTATAAAATGTCGAAGAGTGCTTAAATGGTCGTCGTCGTTTATTATTATTTAATTCGCTCATATTTAAATGATTCAAAGCAACCAGTCCACAACTTCACAAGACAGTTTGAGAAACCTTCGTATTTCAGATTGTCATTTGCGGATACAGTGGTTTAGGAGCAGTTCGGTAATCAGACCTACACATGTGTGTACAAATTCTGTCAATGTCACTGTCAGAAACCGTTCTGACAGTGACAATGACAGCCACAAATTCGTCCACATGTTGTTACCGTAACGAGTGCACACGACGACTACATTTTGTTATTGTATCAATACGGTCGCATTGTTTGCACGCCGTTACCACGCGTTATGTCACATTTGACAGTTAGTTACTGATTTGAAGATTTTGCGACTGAAATGGTTGTATGGGTTCAAAATCGTATATTTCAAATTCCCGTCACAACTGCAAAAACCACATTTGCTCGTCATTTCTCGCCCTTCTTATATCCCCGAATTTATAACCGACTGGTTAAGATTTACGACTTTAAAAAACACTCTGTTCACGAGGCAAAAAGGCTTTTATCAAAGAAATTAATGCATGTATCATATAAAGACACAGAAAATCTTATCAAGATACTATATTAAAAAAAAAAAATTTTTATAAAAAAGTAAACTCACAATAAACACAGAGAAACACACACACACACACACACACACTCACCCACACACATACACACACACAGACACACACACAACATAAACTATATATATACAAGTATATGGGGAAAACAACCTGTTATGTTATTTAAAGTCAAATTTTATTCCAAAGAAGAAAAATATTACTTTCCTTATTATAAGTACTTACCTAATTATAAAATAATTGCGATCTCTTTTTATTTTGTTTCTAAATATTTTCGCCTTTTTGGTACCTCTGTAAACTGCACCGTTGAATCTGAATTACTTACAATTTCGTTTATTTATCTACGCAAAACACTTAATTGTTTCTGCTCTTTCGTATTTTTACCTGTAAGAATCTTGTTTTTATTTTGTTTTCAATTATAAACTCTGTTTATGTTTTATGTCCACCACAGGACAGGCTGTGCCTAGTGTGGGGACCAGAATAACATGTAACACTTTGTTATTTTAATAAACGTTTCTTTCTTTCTCTTTCTTTCTTTCTTTCTTTTCCACGACCATGCACTGTTCCTGTATGTATTTTGCTCCGCCAGCGCAGCTGCCCAAAGCTATCCCCCGCCAGCTTACCGCGCACGCGCGCAGTATCGTTTTAACAATGCGTTGCCATGGATACAGAGCCAAACAATGCGTTTTCAATTTTTTCGTTAGGTAGGTAATGCGCGCGTGCGCGTAAGCCGGCGGGCGCTGGCTTTGGGGAATAGACTTTTATGTATGCACGACCCACTAAATGACGAATAGTTCGGGAGTAGAAAAAAACGTTATTCACACAAATTTAAAAATAGGAAAGTACAGCGGTCTCGGCGCCGAATATATTTTTATCCCATTCGGCGTCGAGACCCTTGGCCCGTGGGGCCCTGGCGCTCTGTCTCTTCAAGGACCTGTCGAAGAGACTGAGAGACGCCACCGGAGACCGAAGAGCTGGCAGCTTCCTCGCTCAGCGCATTAGCTTGACAATCCAGCGAGGAAATGCTGCCAGCGTCTTCGGTACCATGCCACAGGGGCCATTTTTAGATTTATTTTAGTTTAATTTTAGTTTTATTTAGTTTAATTAATTTTTATTTTAAGTTTAATTTTAGTATAACTTTAGATTTATTTAGTTGAATATTATGAGTACTGAAATGTTAATAAATATTACTAATACTTAATTTAAAAGTCCCACATTATATTCGTAAGGATAAAAAAGTCAAATACAATTTGAAGACGACATATATTTTATTTTGATCATTTTCGCGCAGGTACTGTTTTGCTTTTTAAAAAAATTAATAAATTATTTAGATCATTGTGACCTAAATCACTCATCGAAAGTGAATTATCTTATTTGATTTATTAACTCATCTTAAATGAGTCGATAAGTCATAAAATTAATAAACAACCTTCGAGTATTAGTGGAAGTCAAATCGTCCCACACTGAACACTTCACAAAAGAACCGTTGAACTTATATTAGGAAATATCTGTCACGAGTGAAGAAACATGATTCATGATTTATTGGTATGATTGCAACATTTTGGTTAAAATGTTGATTTTCCACTAGAACTCTGTTAAGACACTTGAGATTCGAACATGCGACCTTTAGGAGGGGCGTGGCGATAGGTGAAAGATAATGGTCTCAATGAAAGTGGCATAAGAATTTTCTCATGATTTCCAGATATTTTACGAAAAAATTCAAAATGTTCCACAGTCTCTGTCGCGCTAATGTGAAAGAGCAAGAGACAAGAAGCGTTTCGTTATCAACTTGTAAACGAATGTCATCTTGGATGGCACCCAGTTGTGAAATACTGAAGGTCAAGTTTGAGCATTAAAATTATAATTTTATGACATCTTATGGTTCAGCTTATTAGTGTAGCCAAGAACGATATATACCGGGACTGTCAAAGCCGATACAAAGAAATGTATGGGCCTTTTAGGGATATTTCCCCAAATATTTTTGCGAGTTTTTAATTTATTATAAGAACAAATGCCAAATTTCTTTAGTATAATATCAATGATATCACGTCAATACACATTTTGAAAATATAAAATTGAGGCATCATCAGTCTAGTTATGATTAGTATTCAATAGATGGCGCTAAAAAAGTGTGGTACGATTCTTAGTATGGAATGAAGATTATCAATCCATACTAATATTATAAATGGGAAAGTGTGTGTGTCTGTTTGTTTGTCCGTCCTTCACGGCAAAACGGAGCGACGAATTGTCGTGATTTTTAAGTGGAGATAGTTGAAGGGATGGAGAGTGACATAGGCTACTTTTTGTCTCTTTCTAACGCGAGCGAAGCCGCGGGTAAAAGCTAGTCCTATATAAATCATCCTTGGTGTAGCTACTTATCTAAGATCGTTCTCAACATTATATCTACATATCGGAGTAACACAGACACACACACACACAATTTATTTTATATTATACATATGTATTCTAAACGAGGAGGATATAAGGAAGAGGGTCCAAAGCAGCACCTTTCTTCCCTGCTATTAGGAGGGATGAAAGTACGGAGAGCGCAGAGGTGAAGTGAAACGTTCCGAACCGAACCCAGTGCGGAAAACGTTCTCACAACGGAAAAGAGGGTGAAACGCCGGAGTGGGTTTAGTGGGTAGGGCCGTTTCTCCCCTTCTCGCCAGGAGAAGGGAAAGCAACGGCGAGTCCCACACAGCGTGCGCAACTGCATTCCCACTCCATAAAAAAAACCGGCCAAGAACGTGTCGGGCCACGCTCAGTGTAGGGTTCCGTAGTTTTCCGTATTTTTCTCAAAAACTACTGAACCTATCAAGTTCAAAACAATTTTCCTAGAAAGTCCTTATAAAGTTCTACTATTGTGATTTTTTTCATATTTTTTAAACATATGGTTCAAAAGTTAGAGGGGGGGGGACGCACTTTTTTTTCCTTTAGGAGCGATTATTTCCGAAAATATTAATATTATCAAAAAACGATTTTAGTAAACCCTTATTCATTTTTGAATACCTATCTAACAATATATCACACGTTGGGGTTGGAATGAAAAAAAATATCAGCCCCCACTTTACATGTAGGGGGGGTACCCTAATAAAACATTTTTTTCCATTTTTTATCTTTGCACTTTGTTGGCGTGATTGATATACATATTGGTACCAAATTTCAGCTTTCTAGTGCTAACGGTTACTGAGATTATCCGCGGACGGACGGACGGACGGACGGACGGACGGACGGACGGACGGACAGACAGACATGGCGAAACTATAAGGGTTCCTAGTTGACTACGGAACCGTAAAAAAGGAAGGATCAAATTAGTACTTTTTGTTCTAGACCAATTTTTTGTGAATTACGAGTACCTAATTCTTTTCTAGGTACTCAATATCATTCTCAATGTACTCCCTCGCCGTAAATAATAGTTATTTGTTTTACAAGGGGGCAAAGTAGTTGTTTAACCGCACGTGCCAATATTGATACCCGAGCAAGCGAAAGATTCCGATATTGAACCGCGAGCGTAGCGAGTGGTTCAAAAAGTGGAATCTTGAGCGTTGCGAGGGTATCAAGCAGGGACCGGCCCGCTATCCCTTATACGGGGTTTTGTATGGGTATTTCGTTAGGCTTAACTTACCCTACCCTTTTGACGCGATACCCTTTTATTTTGCTTTTAAAGCCCTAACGAAAGCGCTTACCTAAAATAGCCCAATACCCTTTCAAAACCCTTATCATCGGCTCAGCCTAACGCCATAAGGGTAAGCCTTATATTGGGTTTTATTTGCTTTCCCTTATAGAGCATATCGTGCGAGTTTAAATCATGTACCTCGCTCATAAAGCACACATTACTCCGAACGAAATAACATACGATCGTCACCTACGGCGGCACTGTGTGTGATATTTGCGCGTTTCTGTTTGATGGAAAGGGCTGTAGATAAAATAAGGTTCAATTTTCAATACCAAATAAATACCAACTAAATACTTATAGTTATGATAGGCTCCTGCTTGCTCAGGTGTAACACAGGCAAACGCTGCTTTTTTTTATCGGATGAGTACCCGAAGTCTAGGTGATGCTGAACCCTGGCTGCACCTAGGGGAACTCGGGTTTGGTGTAATACAGGCAAACGCTATTTTCGTCATCGGACTTGTCTTGATGAGTACTCGAGTGAGCAGTACCCGAAGTCCAGCTGATGCTGAACCCTGGCTGCACCTAGGGGAACTCGGGTTTAGTGTAACACAGGCAAACGCTGTTTTCGTCATCGGACTTATCTTGATGAGTACTCGAGTGAGCAGTACCCGAATTCCAGCTGATGCTGAACCCTGGCTGCACCTAGGGGAACTCGGGCTTAGTGTAACCCAGGCAAACGCTGTTTTCGTCATCGGACTTCTCTTGATGAGTACTCGAGTGAGCAGTACCCAAAGTCCAGCTGATGCTGAACCCTGGCTGCACCTAGGGGAACTCTGGTTTAGTGTAACACAGGCAAACGCTGTTTTCGTCATCGGACTTGTCTTGATGAGTATTCGAGTGAGCAGTACCCAAAGTCCAACTGATGCTGAACCCTGGCTGCACCTAGGGGAACTCGGGTTTAGTGTAACCCCGGCAAACGCTGTTTTCGTCATCGGACTTGTCTTGATGAGTACTCGAGTGAGCAGTACCCGAATTCCAGCTGATGCTGAACCCTGGCTGCACCTAGGGGAACTCGGGCTTAGTGTAACCCAGGCAAACGCTGTTTTTGTCATCGGACTTCTCTTGATGAGTACTCGAGTGAGCAGTACCCAAAGTCCAGCTGATGCTGAACCCTGGCTGCACCTAGGGGAACTCTGGTTTAGTGTAACACAGGCAAACGCTGTTTTCGTCATCGGACTTGTCTTGATGAGTACTCGAGTGAGCAGTACCCAAAGTCCAACTGATGCTGAACCCTGGCTGCACCTAGGGGAACTCGGGTTTAGTGTAACCCAGGCAAACGCTGTTTTCGTCATCGGACTTGTCTTGATGAGTACTCGAGTGAGCAGTACCCAAAGTCCAGCTAATGCTGAACCCTGGCTGCACCTAGGGGAACTCGGGTTTAGTGTAACACAGGCAAACGCTGTTTTCGTCATCGGACTTGTCTTGATGAGTACTCGAGTAAGCAGTACCCGAAGTCCAGTTGATGCTGAACCCTGGCTGCACCTAGGGGAACTCGGGTTTAGTGTAACACAGGCAAACGCTGTTTTCGTCATCGGACTTGTCTTGATGAGTACTCGAGTGAGCAGTACCCGAATTCCAGCTGATGCTGAACCCTGGCTGCATCTAGGGGAACTCGGGTTTAGTGTAACCCAGGCAAACGCTGTTTTCGTCATCGGACTTCTCTTGATGAGTACTCGAGTGAGCAGTACCCAAAGTCCAGCTGATGCTGAAACCTGGCTGCACTTAGGGGAACTCGGGTTTAGTGTAACACAGGCAAACGCTGTTTTCGTCATCGGACTTGTCTTGATGAGTACTCGAGTGAGCAGTACCCGAATTCCAGCTGATGCTGAACCCTGGCTGCATCTAGGGGAACTCGGGTTTAGTGTAACCCAGGCAAACGCTGTTTTCGTCATCGGACTTCTCTTGATGAGTACTCGAGTGAGCAGTACCCAAAGTCCAGCTGATGCTGAACCCTGGCTGCACTTAGGGGAACTCGGGTTTAGTGTAACACAGGCAAACGCTGTTTTCGTCATCGGACTTGTCTTGATGAGTACTCGAGTGAGCGTACCCGAAGTCCAGTTGATGCTCAACCCTGGCTGCACCTAGGGGAACTCGGGTTTATTGTAACACAGGCAAACGCTGTTTTCATTATCGGACTTGTCTTGATGAGTACTCGAGTGAGCAGTACCCAAAGTCCAGCTAATGCTGAACCCTGGCTGCACCTAGGGGAACTCGGGTTTAGTGTAACACAGGCAAACGCTGTTTTCGTCATCGGACTTGTCTAGATGAGTACTCGATTGAGCAGTACCCGAAGTTCAGCTGATGCTGAACCCTGGCTGCATCTAGGGGAACTCGGGTTTAGTGTAACCCAGGCAAACGCTGTTTCCGTCATCGGACTTGTCTTGACGAGGACTTGGGTGCACAGTAGCCAAGACAGCGCTGTAGCTGAGCCCTGGCGGTACCTAGGGCAACTCTGGTTTCAGTGTATTATAATATAGAAATATTTCTTGCAATGTCAAGTTAGGCATAAAAACATAATATTAACTAGACAAAAATCCTACCAGAAGTGAATATTAACATCAAGTAGTTAGAACAAATTTATTAATTTGCCATACATGTAACACTTTATTTATGTATAAAAAAATACGTATGTATATCCATTTGAATATCAAAATTAAGTACAGTCGATTTCACTAATATTAACACAGGGAATAAAGAGAATACTGGAGTTCCTTGCGCCCATAGACTGCGGTAACTACTTACTATCAGACGGGCTGTATGCTTGATTGCCACCAGAAAAGTATTTCTGTTTCAAACGATCTTTATAGAATTCACAACAATCAACAGAAATAGTTTGACAGATTCTATGGTACTACTCAACTCAACCAAGTACCAGTCATAAAGACAAGTCTAAGATATATTACACGAAAAATACTATGAACAAAAAAAATCGATTATTTATATTGCACCGAACCTGAGTTCCCCTAGGTACCACCAGGTCTCAGCTACAGCGCTGGCTTGGGTACTGCGCATCCAAGTCCTCATTAAGGCAGGACCTATAACGAAAACCGGGTTTGTCTATGTTGCACCAAACCTATGTTCGCCTAGGCACAGCAAGGGTTCAACATCAGCTTTACCAGTACTCATCAAGACAAGTCCGATTACGATAACCACAAAATTAAAATTTTTAAAAAACCCCCGACCGCGACATAGTGGACCGATTTTCATGAAACATGGCTAAGAACACTCCCGACTAACTCAGCTTTCAGACAAAAAAAACTAAATCTAAATCGGTTCATCCGTTCGGGAGCTACGATGCCACAGACAGACACACACACAGACAGACAAACAGATAGACAAACAGACAGACAGACAGACAGACAGACAGACAGACAGACGGACAGACAGACAGACAGACACGTCAAACTTATAACACCCCTTCGTTTTTGCGTCGGGGGTTAAAAACAGCGTTTGCCTATGTTGCACGAAACCAGAGTTCCCTTAGGAATAGCCAGGGTTCGGCATCAGCTCTACCTTGGTTACTGCTCACTCAAGTACTCATCAAGACAAGTCCGATGACGAAAACAGCGTTTGCGTATGTTGCACGAAACCCGAGTTCCCCTAGGAATAGTCAGGGTTCAGCATCAGCTCTACCTTGGTTACTGCTCACACAAGTACTCATCAAGACAAGTCCGATGACGAAAACAGCACTTGCCTATGTTACTCCAAACCCGCGTTCCCCTGGGAAAAGCCAGGGTTCAGCATTAGCTCTACCTTGGTTACTGCTCACACAAGTACTCATCAATACAAGTCCGATGACGAAAAGAGCGTTTGCCTATGTTGCACAAAACCTTAGTTCCCCTAGGAATAGCCAGGGTTCAGCATCAGCTCTACCTTTGTTACTGCTCACACCAGTACTCATCAATACAAGTCCGATGACGAAAACAGCGTTTGCCTATGTTGCACGAAACCCGAGTTCCCTTAGGAATAGCCAGGGTTCAGCATCAGCTCTACCTTGGTTACTGCTCACATAAGTACTCATCAAAACAAGTCCGATGACGAAAACAGCGCTTGCCTATGTTACTCCAAACCCGCGTTCCCCTGGGAAAAGCCAGGGTTCAGCATCAGCTCTACCTTGGTTACTGCTCACTCAAGTACTCATCAAGACAAGTCCGATGACGAAAACAGCGTTTGACTATGTTGCACGAAACCCGAGTTCCCTTAGGAATAGCCAGGGTTCAGCATCAGCTCTATATTGGTTACTGCTCACTCAAGTACTCATCAAGACAAGTCCGATGACGAAAACAGCGTTTGCGTATGTTGCACGAAACCCGAGTTCCCCTATGAATAGCCAGGGTTCAGCATCAGCTCTATCTTGGTTACTGCTCACACAAATACTCATCAAGACAAGTCCGATGACGAAAACAGCGCTTGCCTATGTTACTCCAAACCCGCGTTCCCCTGGGAAAAGCCAGGGTTCAGCATCAGCTCTACCTTGGTTACTGCTCACTCAAGTACTCATCAATACAAGTCCGATGACGAAAACAGCGTTTGCCTACGTTGCACAAAACCAGAGTTCCCCTAGGAATATCCAGGGTTCAGCATCAGCTCTACCTTGGTTACTGCTCACACAAGTACTCATCAATACAAGTCCGATGACGAAAACAGCGTTTGCCTATGTTGCACGAAACCCGAGTTCGCCTAGGAATAGCCAGGGTTCAGCATCAGCTCTACCTTGGTTACTGCTCACTCAAGTACTCATCAATACAAGTCCGGTGACGAAAACAGCGTTTGCCTATGTTGCACGAAACCCGAGTTCCCTTAGGAATAGCCAGGGTTCAGCATCAGCTCTACCTTGGTTACTGCTCACATAAGTACTCATCAAAACAAGTCCGATGACGAAAACAGCGCTTGCCTATGTTACTCCAAACCCGCGTTCCCCTGGGAAAAGCCAGGGTTCAGCATCAGCTCTACCTTGGTTACTGCTCACTCAAGTACTCATCAAGACAAGTCCGATGACGAAAACAGCGTTTGACTATGTTGCACGAAACCCGAGTCCCTTAGGAATAGCCAGGGTTCAGCATCAGCTCTATATTGGTTACTGCTCACTCAAGTACTCATCAAGACAAGTCCGATGACGAAAACAGCGTTTGCGTATGTTGCACGAAACCCGAGTTCCCCTATGAATAGCCAGGGTTCAGCATCAGCTCTATCTTGGTTACTGCTCACACAAATACTCATCAAGACAAGTCCGATGACGAAAACAGCGCTTGCCTATGTTACTCCAAACCCGCGTTCCCCTGGGAAAAGCCAGGGTTCAGCATCAGCTCTACCTTGGTTACTGCTCACTCAAGTACTCATCAATACAAGTCCGATGACGAAAACAGCGTTTGCCTATGTTGCACAAAACCCGAGTTCCCCTAGGAATAGCCAGGGTTCAGCATCAGCTCTACCTTGGTTACTGCTCACACAAGTACTCATCAATACAAGTCCGATGACGAAAACAGCGTTTGCCTATGTTGCACGAAACCCGAGTTCGCCTAGGAATAGCCAGGGTTCAGCATCAGCTCTACCTTGGTTACTGCTCACTCAAGTACTCATCAATACAAGTCCGATGACGAAAACAGCGTTTGCCTATGTTGCACGAAACCCGAGTTCCCTTAGGAATAGCCAGGGTTCAGCATCAGCTCTACCTTGGTTACTGCTCACATAAGTACTCATCAAAACAAGTCCGATGACGAAAACAGCGCTTGCCTATGTTACTCCAAACCCGCGTTCCCCTGGGAAAAGCCAGGGTTCAGCATCAGCTCTACCTTGGTTACTGCTCACTCAAGTACTCATCAAGACAAGTCCGATGACGAAAACAGCGTTTGACTATGTTGCACGAAACCCGAGTCCCTTAGGAATAGCCAGGGTTCAGCATCAGCTCTATATTGGTTACTGCTCACTCAAGTACTCATCAAGACAAGTCCGATGACGAAAACAGCGTTTGCGTATGTTGCACGAAACCCGAGTTCCCCTATGAATAGCCAGGGTTCAGCATCAGCTCTATCTTGGTTACTGCTCACACAAATACTCATCAAGACAAGTCCGATGACGAAAACAGCGCTTGCCTATGTTACTCCAAACCCGCGTTCCCCTGGGAAAAGCCAGGGTTCAGCATCAGCTCTACCTTGGTTACTGCTCACTCAAGTACTCATCAATACAAGTCCGATGACGAAAACAGCGTTTGCCTATGTTGCACAAAACCCGAGTTCCCCTAGGAATAGCCAGGGTTCAGCATCAGCTCTACCTTGGTTACTGCTCACACAAGTACTCATCAATACAAGTCCGATGACGAAAACAGCGTTTGCCTATGTTGCACGAAACCCGAGTTCGCCTAGGAATAGCCAGGGTTCAGCATCAGCTCTACCTTGGTTACTGCTCACTCAAGTACTCATCAATACAAGTCCGATGACGAAAACAGCGTTTGCCTATGTTGCACGAAACCCGAGTTCCCTTAGGAATAGCCAGGGTTCAGCATCAGCTCTACCTTGGTTACTGCTCACATAAGTACTCATCAAAACAAGTCCGATGACGAAAACAGCGTTGCCTATGTTACTCCAAACTAGGGTTGCCAACCGTACTATATAATATAGTACTGTACTATATTTTGGCCCAGCGTACTATATTCTATATAAAGCATATATAGTACGCAAAAGTACTATATTTTTGGGGTCCATGCCAGTGGCGAATTCACACTAGGGTTAAACCGCCAGGAGCGGCGTTTTGATAATGAAAAAAATTTCGCGCTCGCTCCGCTCGCGCTTTTGTTCATATTTAAATTATTTAACCTTCACTGTACATTTCATTACTTCATTCTGTCCTGCAAATATTGCAGTTACGTATAAAGCCACCATTGTTTGCGAACATTTGTATCTTTTCCATGATATATTAAATAAAATTTCTTAAGGGGATTCTCTACTCCGATGAGCTTCGATTTGAATCCATTGCTATTATGAATATTACGATAGTTTCTAAAGCATATCGTATTAACAGAATCGTCTTTAAACAAACTAGCATTCCAAAATTAGGTACCTACTTCACAGCTCATTCAGATTCTGTGATATTTAGCATCAAAGTTGAACTATTTTATGACCGAAACTGGTTCTTTGGTCAAAAGTTTTGCCTTAATTAGTTTAAAATTAAAATCGCCTTTGCATTTTTACAAATGTCTGGATTTCATTGAAGTAAAAATGTTTTTAAAACAATGTCAAATTTCATAAAAAATGTAAGTACTTATAATATGGGTATTTTTTTTTTAAATATGGGTCTTATAAAAAAAGTAGGTAGGTAACTATTGAAATTAAATAGTTATTTGTTATACAAGGGGGCAAAGTTGTATTTTAACGCTGAGTGTGGAATTGAAAAACGAGCAAGTGAAAGGATTCTATAGTTGAACCACGAGCGAAGCGAGTAGTGGTTCGAGAATAGAATCCTGAACTTGCGAGTTTTTTAACACACGAGAAGTAAAATACATTTGCACCCGAGTGTAACACAAAACTTTTCCCCTCACTATAGCGAGGAAACTACAACGCAAAAAATGCGTTTATCACTGCTTCCAGTAGTTCCACAGGTGGTAAATCATCTTTATTACTAGATTCACCTACTTTAATCAATTTTAAAACAGTTAATTGACTTTATTCAAGGTCAAATTACTTTACCCACTAGTGGATAAAATGCGTTTTTACCCGCTGGTATGACAAAACACGTGTTTCCGAGCTAGTGAGGGGAAAAAGATATTTAGCATGCAATTATTACACTGTAATAAAACAATAAGTTGGGAAATGAACATTCGGCGGAATAAAATTGCGCGAAACGTGAGTTGGGAGGTGATATTCGGCCATACAACTTTCGACGATACTTAAATAAGAGAACCAATGCAACACAAAACTTGTCAAAAATCGATGAAAACCGAATGGAGCCCCTTAGAGTGGACAGAAAGAACGATCTCTACGACTTGGTTATCGATTATGTGTACCGTGCTATATTTTATTTCGGTGTACTATATTTTTTAGATGGAATTTTCTAAAATACTATATTTCCCTAAAAAAAAGTTGGCAACCCTACTCCAAACCCGCGTTCCCCTGGGAAAAGCCAGGGTTCAGCATCAGCTCTACCTTGGTTACTGCTCACTCAAGTACTCATCAATACAAGTCCGATGACGAAAACAGCGTTTGCCTATGTTGCACGAAACCCGAGTTCCCTTAGGAATAGCCAGGGTTCAGCATCAGCTCTACCTTGGTTACTGCTCACATAAGTACTCATCAAAACAAGTCCGATGACGAAAACAGCGTTGCCTATGTTACTCCAAACCCGAGTTCCCCTGGGAAAAGCCAGGGTTCAGCATCAGCTCTATCTTGGCTACTGCTCACACAAGTACCTACTCATCAAGACAAGTCCGATGACGAAAACGGCTTGTTTTTATGTTGGCAATTAACGTTTTCAACGAGTAATGTTAATGGTTAATTGTATTGATTTTCGGCCAACACTGTATATTTACATGCATACATACTTATTTACATAATTATATTCATACATACATACCTACATACATTCATACATACCTACATACATTCATACGTACGAACATACATACTGATCTATGGGCGACGATGATCATTTACCATCATCAGGCGATCCATCAGTCCCTTGTATCCCAGTTCATTAAAAATAATTTCTAGCCGTGTTCTACTTTTATCCAACGAAAACATGTTTCGTTGCAAAATTAAAAATGGGGCGCATAGTGCGGAGTGGCAACAGCGCATTTTCCTTCCTGTTCTTACACTAGCTTAGATTCATAATCCTGTCTCTTTCACGCAAGGCTCGACTACGCTTTAACAAAAGGGAAAGCCTTATAAATAGCGCTTAAAATAAGGGTAACCCTTATTAAAGGCTTGCAAGCCGTATCGGATAGCGGTAAGCCAATGCACAGGGCTAGCTTTATTGTTTTGCTGAGTTTTTTGTAAGGGCTAGTCAAATGAATGGGCTTGCAGTTGGAAAGGGAGAGTCTCTCGTTTGGGTCGTCCTTACGTTAGGGATTCCCAATGAAAGGCTTGTAGCGCGGAAGGGGTTGTCCGGTCCCTGGTATCAAGGCACGAAGGTTAAACAAACTTTGCCACCGAGTGAAACACAAATTTTTTCACCACACTAACACGAACAAAATACTGACTATAAAACATCAAAATAAATCAAATCCATCAATTTATTCAATATTTATGGTTCAAAATCATCATTTCTAAGTAAAATCTAACGGCCAGATTAAGACATCGGGTTAAAATTTGTATGAAATTACTTTGCCCCCTTGTGGATAAAATGCAATTTTGCTATCTGTTTTCGAATAGCAAAGAGAGCCTTTACCAGTTGGTGTGGTGAAAATAATTTTTCCCCTCACTAGCTCGGAAACACGTGTTTTGTCCAACAATACCAGCGGGTAAAAACGCATTTTATCCACTAGTGGGTAAAGTAATTTGACCTTGAATAAAGTCAATGTAACTGCTTCAAAATTGATAAAAGTAGGTGAATCCAGTAACAAAGATGATTTACCACCTGTGGAACTAGTGGAAGCACTGATAAACGCATTTTTTGCGTTGTAGTTTCCTCGCTATAGTGAGGGGAAAAGTTTTGTG
The DNA here is from genome assembly GCF_023078275.1 of Leguminivora glycinivorella. Lineage (NCBI taxonomy): Eukaryota > Metazoa > Arthropoda > Insecta > Lepidoptera > Tortricidae > Leguminivora > Leguminivora glycinivorella. Next base: position 1,801,701 of record NC_062996.1, on the reverse strand, counting down.
TTACACTCGGGTGCAAATGTATTTTACTTCTCGTGTGTTAAAAAACTCGCAAGTTCAGGATTCAATTCTCGAACCACTCGCTTCGCTCGTGGTTCAACTATAGAATCCTTTCACTTGCTCGTTTTTTAATTCCACACTCGGCGTTAAAATACAACTTTGCCCCCTTGTATAACAAATAACTATTGCTCTCTTGTGACACAATCGACCAGTAAGTATTAATAGTTATTTGTTATACAAGGGGGCAAAGTTGTATTTAACACACGAGAAGTAAAATACATTTGCACCAGAGTGTAACACAAAACTTTTCCCCTCACTATAGCGAGGAAACTACAACGCAAAAAAATGCGTTTGTCACTGCTTCCAGTAGTTCCACAGGTGGTAAATCATCTTTATTACTTGATTCACCTATTTTTATCGATTTTAAAGCAATTAATTTGACTTTAATCAAGGTCAAATTACTTTACCCACTAGTGGATAAAATGCGTTTTTACCCGCTGGTATTAAAGGACAAAACACGTGTTTCCGAGCTAGTGAGGGGAAAATAGAGTTTATTATGATAATCTTTAATAAATAAATAATAAACGAACAGACAGCCAATATTAGATTAGATTATGTTTATATTAAAAACCGGTAAAGCCAAAAGTCAGAGATGACATTTTTTCTTCCTCTTTCAAGAGCGTATATATCGGAATCAATAAGTACTATAAACTATTTATAATTTATATATAGTAGTGTGACTACTTGAAAAAAGAACAAATCAAAAATATTCAATAAAATAATTTGTTCCCTAGTTGTACTATAAACTACATTAGAGCCGTAAGTAATTTGAATAAGCAAATCTCTATCTAGACCCAGTTCAGAGCTGTACTGTGAAGGTACCTCTAAGTCCTCTAACTTCCAACTTAAAATAAATCGTAGCCAAATAGATAACTCTAGACCAGCCATTCTCAAAGTGTGCTCTCTGGAGGCTCCGTGTGAATTTTGGGTACCTGATATGCAACTACAACTCTCTTCCATAAAAACAAATATTCACAAATTGTTAAAAAATAAAAAAACAGTTTCATGTAATACCTCACATTAGAATCTAGTGATTAGATTTTACTATCATCATCATCATCATTCCCTTGCCCTTTTCCCATTATTTGGGGTCGGCGCAGCAAATCTTCTTCCTCCATTTCTCTCTATCAGCCGTCATTTCCATACTAATACCTTTCACTCTCATAGATTTTACTATCATGATTGCTTATTAAATTAAAATAAAGATTGCAATAAAAAAATATTTAATTTAAGGGTTCCGTCAGATGTTTTACTTTCTAAAAGGGTTCCATGGGAAAATAAGTTTGAGAACCGCTGCTCTAGACCCTTATAGTGCATTTTCCTATCCGAATATCAGATGTCGGAAGTCGGAAGGATTTCAAAGGCAAACATCAAAGATGGCGGCTTAAATGTATGGAATATCGGTCCGCTATCCGATATCGGATCGGATAATGTGAAAAATCGCACTTATAGTGTTGTGTTCCTGTGGGTGAGTAAGGTTGCAAGAGCTCAACAGAGGCGCTGCATGCTAAAGTAGGCAACGCGCATGTATCACCCCTGGAATTACAAACGTCCATAGCATACGATCAGTTGCTGGTGGGCCGTATGCTTGTTTACCAACAAGGTAGGTAATATAAAAACTTAGTCTTTAAAATTTACATTTAAGTAGATATTTTTATTGATAAATTTATGACGATTTTATTTTACAACACGTTTTAATTGGGCTACTGTTTAAAGATATAGTATATTACTACAGAGGCCGGGACAAAGGGGGTTGCCGGCCGAAGACATATAGACGGCCGAGCGAAGCGAGGCCGGATAGGTCTTAGGCGGGCAACCCCATTTCCCGCCGAGGTATGTATAGTGCTTTTCTCAAACATGGTATGAAATAAATAAAGTCTACTGAAAATAGTAACTTTGGATGGCTGTATCTCCTAAACGGTGCGTCGTAGCGCAAAAATAATCGAATTTTCATTCCCCTTTAATGCCCCGTATACGCCTATAAAAAAACAAAAAATTAAAAAAAAAACGAAAAAATTTTTTTTGTATGAAAACGCACCCAAAATCAAATATTGTCTAGGGCCCGTACCAGTTGTAGTCGGCACGTCTATAAAGCCCCTTATAGTTTTTTTTTTAATTGGCTAAATACCTGGATGTTATGTCACAATTATCTATGTTTGGAAATTAAAAAAGAGGACTTTGCCGGCCTTGGCCTGCAAGGTTTGTATGAAATTCCATTATCTATCAATCGTCCTAGCCGCACCTGCAACGTCATACTTCGCTGCCAATTATAAGGCACATAACATCAATATTTCATACCATGTTTGAGAAAAATTAGTTAGATACAAGGATGATTTATACAAAAGACTAGCTCTTGCCCGCGGCTTCGCACGCGTTAGAAACAGACAAAAAGTAGCCTAGTCACTCTCCATCTCTTCAACTATCTTCACTTAAAAAATCACGTCAATTCGTTTTTTTAAAGAACCCCGCACGGAATGTTCGGAAAAATCCGTTCGGTCGATTTTGCTGAAATTTTGTGAAAAGATAGCCTCTAATACTCTAATTAACTGTGCGAAGATGCAAACTTAATTAATGACTAGTTTTCAAAATATAACGATTTTAGGTTTAACGAAAAATGAAGTAAGTACTTATATATGACGCTAATGTGCACTTACTACCTTTTTCCCGAAGTCAATTTTATTACGTTATTAAAATGTTCTTGATATATGTATATAAATCGTTTCACAAGGCTTTTAAAATATTGTTGATAAAGTTACTTAATTTTTTAATTACTCGTGACATTCAGATACTGAATGATGATCCCCAACACCTGCGTTTAAATATTTTAGGTACGTCAAACGACTTCGCATACTTGTCTTGTTGTATATGCAATCATATATTGTCACTGGAATGTCGGGTTTATATATTTACGAAAAAAAAAACATGTATGTACCGTATAAGTACTTATGTTGCAGAGCACACTTAGATGAAAGAGGGATTTTGGCACAGGGTATTTTAGAGAATCTGAGATATGTCAACAGGCCATTTTCATTAAACGGAAATGAGTTACAAATGTTTGTTCTTATTACGGAAAACGACTACGCATACTAAGTAAGCAATATTCATCGTAGTCTTGTAGTGTAAGTAACTTTGTCAACAATATTTTAAAAGCCTTGTGAAACGATTTATATATATCAAGAACATTTTAATATCGTAATAAAATTGACTTCGGGAAAAAGGTAGTAAGTGCATATTAGCGTCATATATACTTACTTCATTTTTCGTTAAACCTAAAATCGTTATAAGTATTTTGAAAACTAGTCATAAATTAAGGTTGCATCTTCGCACAGTTAATTAGAGTATTAGAGGCTATCTTTTCACAAAATTTCAGCAAAATCGACCGAACGGATTTTTCCGAACATTCCGTGCGGGGTTCTTTATTTTTTATAGCTTTATTTTTTTTATACCGTCCTTGGTTAGACATATATAATTTTAATTAGGTATCCTTTATTATTATAAATTAAATTTTGATAATGATCGGTCTGGCTCAGTCGGCAGTGACGCTGCCTGTTAAGCCGCGGTCCTGGGTTCGAACCCGGTGAGGGCATTTATTTGTGTGATGAGCACAGATATTTGTTCCTGAGTCATGGATGTATTCTATGTATTTAAGTATGTATTTATCTATTTTAGTATGTATATCGTCGCTTAAAATGCACCCATAGTACAAGGTTTGCTTAGTTTGGGGCTAAGTTGATCTGTGTAAGGTGTCCCCAATAATTTATTTTATGGCCCAGTCATGTCAAAATAAACAACAAATAACATCTATACGAAATTTCCAATACTCGTTGACATTTCCATCTCACTTGCGCAAAATCGTAAAGGCAAAAAAGACAATTAATTAATCGTTTTTGAATAAAATTATGTTAATAGCAGGCTTCTTCGCACTTTGAAGGACAAATCATAATTATAAAATATCTAGATATTAAAACATTTGAAAGTCTAATATAGGTATATAATATATTTGCATCTTTTTTATGGACGTTGTAGTAGTGGTATTTTATTTTAGTAATAAGCATTAACATTGAGTTACCAGTGGCACTATTACCAATTACTATAAACACAACAATTGTCTATTTTACAATACGTAACGTGTTAAATGCATTGCATTTCTATTGTGCTAATTGTTATATTAGTAACGCCTACATGTTAGAAGTTTCTTCATTGTGGTTGAGCGACCTACAAAGCTTCTAGATTTCGATAAATTGGCTGTATTTATTTAAAAGTTCTAAACGCATTTTACAAGTAACCATATCAGTTATTGATTGTGTTATAGGTTGTATAATAATGATTTATATAGTAGGTATTATATCTTCTTTGTAAAATTTTGCAAGAAAATTAAGGTCAAGTATCTAGTTATGTACATATTTTACGCGGTTTTTTGACGATTTACTTACTTTTTTCCAACATAGCGAAATCATATTGTTTTAAATTGTGTTTACAATAGAACCAAATTAATAGTTTTTAATATACAGGTTGACCAAAATTAGTAGGTAAGTATTTTTTTTAACAATGACTTCGCGTTTGTGTTTAGGTACTTACTTGGTACACCTAAAGTACTCGTCTCGTACCTACCTAGGCTAGGAAATGCGATTTAAGCTAGGAACACACTACGCGGACGTCCGTCGTAAAACGACCGCGACCGCGACCGAACAGTGTGCACGGAACAAAACATCCAGCGAGCCAGATTTCGAACGGACGTCCATGCGCTCAAGGCCACGTCCACGTCCGTCGACCGATAGTTTGCACGGCTATGTGTATTTCCATTGTCCAGATTCCCGTCCGCGGTCGATTCACGACGGACGTCCGCGTAGTGTGTTCCTAGCTTTAAGCTAGGAACATACTACGCGGACGTCCGTCGTAAATCGACCGCGACCGCGACCGATCAGTGTGCACGGAACAAAACATCCAGCGAGCCAGATTTCGAACGGACGTCCATGCGCTCAAGGCCACGTCCACGTCCGTCGACCGATAGTTTGCACGGCTATGTGTATTTCCATTGTCCAGATTCCCGTCCGCGGTCGATTCACGACGGACGTCCGCGTAGTATGTTGCTAGCTTTAACATTACGTAACGCCTGTTACGTCACACATTATGTTGCGTTTGAAACATCGGTCCAAACATAGTGTTTCGTGATAAGTCCCAGTTTCAATTGAATACATATTATGATTAAGTACTTACTTACAACAAACTGTTATACAGTTTGGCGATTATTTGTAACTTTAAACTTTAAGGTTTTTCTTTTTTCAATAAAAAAAAAATGCGCTAGTAGCCTAGAGGTAAGTACGTACGACTTTCGTTCCGGAGGTCGCGGGTTCGAACCCCGGCTCACCAATGAGTTTTTCGGAATATATGTGCGAAATGTCATTTGATATTTGCCAATCGCTTTTCGGACCGGACCGGAAACTGGACTAATTCCAATAAGGTCTTGTTTACCTCTCGGATTGGAAGGTCAGATGGCAGTCGCTTTCTTAAAAACTAGTGCCTACGCCAAATATTGGGATTAGTTGTCAAAGCGGATCCCAGGCTCCCATGAGCCGTGGCAAATGCCGGGATAACTAAATGATTATGGTTACTACAGCCGGCCTTGCCGAAATGACAAACGTAAGTCCGTTTCCACATCCGATCGGATATTGGATGTAGGATAGGGCTTCCAATACCGGGATCCCGGTATCTCGGGATCCCGGGATCCCGCCTTTTTTTGGGCATATTTCAATACCGGTATTTATTTTAGCAATACCGGGATCCCGGTATTTTTAGAAACTAACAAATTATGCCAAATGAACGTAAATTACTCATCAAAAACGTTAAATTTCTGCATCACGATTGTCACTACACGCATAAATCTTACTTCTTGCTCTCGTTTTTCGATTTGACACATTCTCTGTTTGGTGTTTTTGCAATATTTGTATGAAAATGATAGTTTTTTTCGATGATTACCTAGATAAAGAATTAAAGATACGTGTCAAAAGCATTCATTGAGGACGGTCTGCCGCGAACATTTTTTGACACATTTGTCGCACTTGTGAATTCGCACGTAAGTGCGACACAGAAGCAACACGTCAAACGTAATTGCAACAGGCCACAGATCCTCTGTAAACAAATCGCCTTGATGCATCTATATCATAGATATAACTTTTCAAAAAATTGGTTAATGCATACGAACTAACGTATACCGTAGCTACTCTACTCTGGCTCAAAACTTTGCCGTACCATTCCCTATAGTAGCGAAATTGGGAACTCACTACTCAACTATCAAAATGAAGAAAATTACTTTTCTTATCCGTAAATTAAGTGTTCCTATTCTGAGAAGTAATCTTTTTGATTTTGATTATCATGGATTTCCGCAAAGTAATAATGTGTGATTCCATAGATTATTACTTAATGTGATTTTTAATAATCTATTTCGGACAATTTAGCTTTCTTGGCTAATTGTTCAATGATTTGGCGGATTTATTTTATTAGAACAGAAGAAAAACAAAAATAACACTAAATTGTACCGTAGATATTGATTACAATGTGTTTCCAAAAAAAATCATCTGTGTTCTAATTTCAAAAGTCAATGATGAAACTATAGAGTGTGTGTAATCGAAAAATGCTCTTAATGCTTGTTATTTGATCACTTTGTGATATTATAGTTAACTCTACAGTGACTACAGTACAATTACACCATTAACACTGACTATAAAATGTAACACAGCATAAATGAGACACAGCTTCCTAGTATCACAGCCATACTCAAGAAGAGGCGACTGAGGTGGCTCGGACATGTGTATCGAATGGAGCGGACTCGTTTGCCATGTTAAATCCTGCTGGGAGAGGTTGCAGATGCAAAGAGACCGGTCGGACGGCCAATGTTGCGCTTTAAAGATTGCGTGAAGCGTGACATGGTCACATTTGATATTCCATGAAACCAGTGGCAACGACTAGCCGAAGACCGACCCACGTGGCGCCGTGTTGTCCATGACGGTCAATTCAAGCACGCCAATGCCTGGTTCTCCTCCTTGAATGATAAACGCATGAGGCGACACGAGCAGGCCTCTAACCTCCGCCCATCTGGGGGAGCATACACCTGCCGTGTGGGCGCACGAGGAATCCTCTCTCGAATTGGGCTATAGAGCCACGAACGTAAGCGTCGCAAGGATGCTGCTTGAATCGTCTGTTATAGATGGACTGTTATTATTAAAATGTAAGAGGTTCTATTCCGCACGAGCTTAAAGAGATCGATTTGGCACAAAACATGGTTTGCTATGGCCGCGTCTTCTTGCAAAATGTCCGATCTGGTGGCGATATCTAACTTACAGAATCACCTGAGTAGAGATCTGGCGCTCTTTCCCGCTTGCTTTTATACTGCGTCCTCAGTCCCACTCATTACAAAAATAAAGAGCATAGGGCGTAGCCCTTTGAACTATGTATACTTAAAAACAATCAAAGTTGAACCGATTTGGCCACATAAGTTTGCGAACCATTTTGGGTTGAAATCGAAACTTTTTAAGTTGGAAATGTAATCGATTTGATCCATTTGTAAGTCGGATTGGCAAGATTTCGCTGTAGTATAACACGCATGAAAACTAACAAACGAAATTTTGAATAAAATTTGTTATTTTAAGCAAATTACTTGGTTTTTATATTTTCCCGATTTCAATACCGGAAATCGCCAATACCGGAATGAATACCGGTATTGGATATGGTCCGGTATTTGGAAGCCCTAATGTAGGACCGATATCCCTTTTTTTATGCGATAGGAGGCAAACGAGCTGACAGGTCGCCTAATAGTAAGCGATCACCGCCGCCCATGGACACCCGAAACACCAGAGGTGTTGGAGGTGCGTTGCCGGCCTTTAAGATGGGTGTACGCTATTTTCTTGAAAATTTTAAGGTCGTATCGGTCCGGAAATACCGCAGGTGACAATTCATTCCTTATATTACAGGCGCCATCTTGGACTTTTCCCATTGAAATCCTTCCGACATCCGATATCGGATGATGTGAAAACGGATTTACGCTAGACGCCGACCGACTTTGATTTCAAAAAGGCCTTTGATGTAGTTGACAACGACATTTTACTCCAAAAATTCGCAGCAATAGGTTTCTCGCCCAATTTAATCAATTTCTTTTCATGCTACCTTCGCAATCGATCGCAGTTTGTCCGTCTTTCAGGCTACGATTCCCAACCTTATTTCACCCGCTCAGGAGTCAGTCAGGGAAGTACACTAGGGCCTACACAATTCCTTATTATGATTAATGACTTGCCGAGGGTTGTTCGCACTGCTAAATGCCTTATGTTCGCTATATTATTTTGCCCAATTTAATGCCTTATGCTACGATAACGATATTATCATAAATTAAGTATAACAAGATCACACCATCCCATAACTTAAAATGCGACCGCCTACGAACGCGCTTACACTCCACCACACATAGATGGCGCCACACAAAATGCCTTGTTGCCACCGATTATTTGTAGATTGGCATTAAGTGTCAATTCCGAGCCGTAAATCTATGTCAAAAGTGATACTTAACGCCATCTACAAGTATAATCGAAAGGTACAAGACATTTTTTTTGTGGCGTCATCTATGTGTGGTGGAGTGTAAGCGCGGTCTTAGGCGGTCGCATTTTAATGTATGGGATGGTATGATCCTGTTATATTTAATTTATGATATTATCGTAACCTTTTGTGCATTTGGCTACGTATCCAATCGTGCTAGTTTATTATTCGGTAATATTGAGTAGGAAATGTACACGCTCTACCAATATTTAAGCCAATTTGTTGAGTGTTTGCTGATGATCTTGACACTGAGCGCCTGAGCCTCCGTTGCGTAACTACAACTACTGACCGCACTTCACAAACTTCTGTCCAAAGGTATATAATACTCACCTACTGTCTCTACATAATTATAGAGGTGGTATTTGTAGAGGTACTATTATATATTCTGTGGTGGTATAAAAATGTACCTAGTACAAGGATAATCAAAAAGTGCAGTATTCTTTAAAAACTTCCCCTCACTAGCTCGGAAACACGTGTTTTGTCCTTTAATACCCTTGAATTTAGTAAAATTTGAATATAGTAAAATTTTCTGCTTTAAAACTGATAAAAATAGATGTATTTAGTGATGAAGATAATGGAATTACTGGAAGCAGTGATAAACGCGTTTTTTTGCGTTGTAAGTTCCTCGCTATAGTGAGGGGAAAAGTTTTGTGTTACACTCGGGTGCAAATGTATTTTACTTCTCGTTCTCGCTTCGCTCGTGGTTCAACTATAGAATCCTTTCACTTGCTCGTTTTTCAATTCCACACTCAGCGTTAAAATACAACTTTGCCCCCTTGTAAAACAAATAACTATTGCTGTCTTGTGACATAATCTATGTACTAACGGTACTAATGATATATATTAGGTTGTATATGCAACTCTCAACAAATATGATCGACCATAATGGTAATCTACTCATATGTGATGACTTGATGAGCGGAGTGAAAGGTATTACATAAATACTTAAATAGGATTTAAACGGGTCATAAGTTCGTCGATCAAACTATCATAACAACTTGACAAGTGACTTGGTATCTTTGCAATACGGTGTAATGCTTGAAAATGTGGGCCAAGTTCTTTCTTTTTATTAACACTTAAAGTATGTGGAAACAAACGGCTAGTTGGTTCTGTGAGCATTTGTGAAAATAAAACAGTTACTTACGCAACTATGGGAACAAATCAAATTATTTTTAACAAATATTTTGATTTGTGTTTTTTATGTAGTCACACTACTATATACAAATTAAAAATCGAAATAAGATGTCATATATTAAAGAAAAAAATGACGAGCACCACCAGTGGTGAAGGCCGGATTCGAACCGGCGCATTTAGCAATCCGGGCCAAACGCCATGAACCCCTAGGCCACCTCGCCACAGCGGAAGCCGTCGAAATTTCTCTTCTATATGTCATCTTCATAAGACTAGGTGTCTTTGACCAACTCTAAGGGCAAGGTGGTAGGTAGGTTAGAGTTGGCTCATTGGGTGGGCAATATCCAGAAAATTGCGGGTCAGAACTGGATGAGACTAGCTCAGGACCGGGACAAATGTCGAGTATTATAAGAGAGGGCTATACTCAGTGGGCGATAAAGGGCTGATGATGATGTTGATTGTCCAAAAAAAGTAAACCTGATGATACTTAATGGAGACTGAAACTTTCATGTGGATTGTGACTCTTGAGATGAAGATTTTTGCTAGTCGTACAAAACTGTTCAAACTTCATTTAACATTATGTGATAAGTCTTTATATCTTCAAGGGCCGCGAATAGGTCAGCTTAGAAACACTAAATTAATCGTCGCTTCTCTTTCGCAATACATTTGCACAAACTGGGGCGAGTCTTGCGAACTTGGCATACAGCACTGCCGCGCCCTTATGTTATACGATCTGCTAAAGGTCAAGTGTGCGCTCAATTTGTGTTGAGTTATTGGCCGCCTACCGAGTTACCTATGTCGGACCAAGTTGAGTTGGCAGCGGCGCGTTTTTGCGCATACTGTGAAGTGTTAAAAGGATAGGGAACGATGGAGTCACCGTTTTCAACCGGTATTTTAGTGACAAAATCCCGTATGCGAGATTCAAAAATCGCCTCCTGATTTTTGAATATGATTTTTCACATTATGAATTTTAAGGCCGGCAAGTCTTAGTTTCGCCACAGACTGTCTTAAAATTCATAATTTAAAAAAAAGAGTTGTATACATACAATCTGTCAGATCAATCTGAAAATTCTGTCAGATTGAACTGACAGATTGTCTTTTTTTCAGATTATGAATTTTAAGACTGTCTGTGGCGAGCTTAACATTCATATATGTTAAATAATATAATATTGAAAGGGTTCAAAAAGTGCCACTTTGCTCCCTCTTATCAGAGCAGAAAAGGTCCGTTTCTGAAATGATGGCGTGAAGAATCCTTAAATTGATTCTTCATTAAGTACTCTAATTGATCTGTTTTTGCAATATCCATCTATCTCGACCGAATAAATGAGACAAGTTCACACAACGTTCCCTTTCATTTTGTGAGGTCAAAGCTAAATGCTACTGTTGACATGACATACCTACCGTGTAAACGTGTCACGAAACTGTCGGAATTTTGACATTTTGTCATTTGGAATACTGAGCGTGCTGAGCGCGGTAAAGATCAACAACTAATCGTTTGACCTGGTTAAATTATTGGAGAGTCAAACTAAGTTAAATAACGGTTTTTATAAGTACCACGCATTCGGAATGGGAACTTTTCTTACCCGTTATGCCCGTTAGGAGGGATCAGTGAACCATTCTTCCCTGCCAGGAGGTATATATATAATAATTTGGTACATTTTTAAATATTTAGTTATTTGTTTTACAATGGGGCAAAGTTGTTGTTTAACCGCACGTGCGAATAGATTCCAATATTGAACCGGAGCGTAGCGAGTGGTTCAGAATGTGGAATCATGAGCGTTGCGAGGGTTTCAAGGCACGTAAGCTAAACTTGTCAACTTAGGTTGGTTTGACTCTAGAGTAGGTACGGTTCAGGCATAAATAAGTGATTTCAGTGCGCCTCGCCTCGAGTCTGACATATCCTCCAGGATAGCAAAAGCTGCAGCAGCCTTTGGCGGACTCAACCAACGAGTTTGGAAATCACACGATCTCAGCCTTCACACTAAACTCGCCGTTTACAAAGCAATAGTTCTGCCTGTGTTGCTTTATGCTTCGGAGACCTGGTGTCTGTACAAGGGAGACATCAAACGTCTCGACACCTTCCACCTAAAGTGTCTCCGAGCAATTCTTCGGGTGAGATGGCAGGATCGTGTTCCAAACTCGGAGGTTTTGCGTCGTACTGGTATGACGGGTATGGAATGCCTACTCATCAAAGGTCAACTGCGTTGGTGTGGACACCTTGTGCGCATGCCACCATCAAGATTGCCCAAAATTGTGTTTTACTCTGAACTAGCTTCGGGTAAACGCAAGGCTGGTGGGCAATATCTGAGGTACAAGGATGTCCTAAAGCGCCACCTGTCGGCCATCGGTATATCGTGTGAATCATGGGAGGAGCTTGCAACTCAGAGATCGGACTGGCGAACTGCGATCAACAGTGGTCTCAACGACTTCGAAAGTGCACGCCTCGAAGATCTTGACGCTAAACGCCAGATCCGAAAATCTCGGCCCAAGCCCTCCTACACATACACCTATGACGCAAATGGTGAGCTTTACTGCATGACTTGCGACCGGAAGTTTAAAACAAAACTCGGCTTCGCAAGTCACGTTCGAGCCCATGCACGTCAGAACTAATAAAATACCTGAATTGTCCAGGTGTCGCCGTCGACGGATACGTCTGGGAGGACATCATCATCACTTCAACGTCGTGTTTGAGTGACATAATGCGATTAATACGTCATACGAAATTGTCAAAAAATTATAAGAAATCGACAAGGTATATACAGAAATCATCACTTATTCATGCCGGTGACTGTACATGTACAGATTAATGTGCGTTTTTCACAATATAATGTAGGGTAAACTCGCCTCATTCGGTGACACGCCTAATTCGGTGAAACAACCAAGAATCGGAATAGTGCTTCAAAGCTTGTATCACCGAATGCGTGTCACCGAATGAGGCGTTTACCCTACCCTACAATAGGCACCAGTTTTATAGCGCTAATTGGCATTTCTACAAAACTGGTTAAAGTAGGACAGAAGAGTTTAAAGTTTTAAGCCGACATTGCTCAACACAAGAAGCTAAAGAGAGTTGAGACAGACATACACATCGTAATTAATCGTGACATTTCTTAATTTATTTATAATCATGCAGCTTTGATTTCGTAATTCTCGGTATTGTTCTCTGCGCAATTATTGCAAAGCTTTAAAGTAAACTCTATGGCATTTGATAAGTTGATAACAAGGATAATTTATAAATGTACGATTTACAATCTTCATAGGTACATACTTACTAAAAATCGTACCTCGATTTTTTAGCGCCACCTATTAAATACTATCGTAACTACACTGATGATGCCTACAATTTTTTTTTTCAAAATGTGTATTGACGTGTTATCATGATATTCAAATAAATTTTATATTATTTAGAAGTGACCAATTCTAAAGATTATCAAACTTAAGACCCGTAGGTCGAATGGCGTGACCCGGGATTGCTAAGTTAAGTTGATAATGAATAATGATGTTAAGAAGAATGGTAGCACTTGGATTGGACCAACCTCATGACTTGACCAAAAACGTGTTACGCCGTGTCTTGCGTGGGCGACGGTCGCGCGACCATCGCCGTCGCGTCTCACACTTCCATATCGATAAGGTTGGATTTCGTATGCGTCGCATCGCCGTCGCGCGACCATCGCGCGACCGTTGCCCACGCAAGCCACGGCGTAATTAAGTATAAGCAAAAATTATAACGTTATTAGTTTCAAGATCGCCAACATTATAATAAATGTCCGTACCTAAACCAAGGTTAAACATAACATTAATAATACCTAATGTAAAATTATTCTCAAAATGCCGCTTGCTATGTCTGTTGAAAGGATAGAACCTTCACTTGTCTTTGAACTTGCTTTAAAAAAACAGCATCTCGTATGTACTGCTTTAATAGATGAGATCTCCCCGCCAGTCGGCTGTGCCCGGCAACTGTCATCGTCAGTCGCAATATACCGATACGTGAACTGTCCGTGTCTCATTTCTCGGCACCCCTTTTCCCTCCAAAATAACAAAAAAAAATTTGTTGGCATCATCAGTGTAGTTACTAGTTATGATAGTATTTACCAGAAAATAATACAACACACAGGAAAAAGAGCTTATTACAAGTACAAAGGCGAACTTATCCCTTTAAGAGATTAATAGGTGGCGCTAAATAATCAAGGTACGATTCTTAGTATGAAGTATGTAAATCCTGTATAAATAATCCTTGGTTATAATAAAGAAAAAATGAAAGTAGAAAATAGCACTGTGCAGTGCAACGTGGAGCTAAAATTTAACATCAATGCTAACGAGGAGTAAGTTTAAAGACACGAGTTTGCAATATTCTTACGCCCCATACTTTACAAGAAAATTCATAGCTCCTTAGGGAAAACAATATTTTTTCTATAACTCCCGCTTTTCCTGCGTGCATTTGCACATTTACTGTGGGAGTGGGATGAAAAGAATCTAATAACGGGATGTAAATAACTAGGGGTTATGAACACTGCAGGTTAGGCGAACTTACTTTAGTCTGAATCTACGTTAGCAAATCAGCAAGCAAATCTTTTCACTAAAACATGGCGGCAAACTTGAAAAATGTAGCGGCGAAGGTTCATCGTCCAATAGAAAATTTGAATTTCGCGCCTTTTTCTAGTGACAAGATTTGACAACACAAATAAATACCTGAAAAATATACTTACAGTCATAAATCCAACAGCATGCATCGTGGTTCACGATAAGCACTACAACTTTAGTTAAAAAAAATGTGTAACTACTTATTTCAAAGCAACAAAAAATATTAGTAGGCAAACTCTTAAAAACTAAACCACGAATTCAAACTATCAAAATCCTAAACGAAATAAAAAAAAATGGCGCGCCCGTTCCCCGCCCAAGTTGACAGTTTGCTTTTTTAATTAGGTCGAGTTATCGCGGCGACGCGTGGCTCAGAACTAGTCGATAATGCCGTAAAATGGTTAGACGGTGAATGCGACCCATGACCTCTACTTGACGCTTCACCTGTTTGTTTTGCAATCGTAGCGCGCATTAGGGTTCCGTCGAAAATGTATTAATTAGATTAGCTTTTGCCCGCGGTTTCGCACGCGTTATATTCGAAAATTGCGGAATGGTCCATATAAAGTTCCTTTTAAGTAGCCTATATTACCTACTCTTCATTACTTCAATTATCTCCACTCCTCTTTAAACATCCCGTCAATTCGTCGCTCCGTTGTGGCATGAAAGACAGACACACACTTTCCCATTTAAGTATAATATTAGTATGGACTAAGTCTTGCATGATAATTTTAAGAATATATTTTGTACATAATTTTATGTTTTATTTTATTTTTAACCCCCGACGCAAACACGACGGGGTGTTATAAGTTTGACGTGTCTTTGTGTGTGTGTCTGTCTGTCTGTTTGTGTGTGTGTCTGTCTGTGGCATCGTAGCTCCCGAACGGATGAACCGATTTAGATTTAGTTTTTTTTGTCTGAAAGCTGAGTTAGTCGGCAGTGTTACTAGCCATGTTTGTTTCATGAAAATCTACTATGTCGCGGTCGGAGGATTTTTTAAAATTTTAATTTTGTGGTTAGTTAATTAAGGTATTTAAAGTAAATGCGGGCTTTATAGATAATAGTTATTTGTGCAACAGGAGAAAAAAGTAGATATTTGCATCTGTAAAATCAACTTTTACTAAGTACTCATTTATTTGTCAAATAAATATACAATTTGATACAATGATACATCAACATAATTTGCTAAACAATATATTTAGTAAATTAATTGGTCAGGTGGTAAAGGAGAAAATATTTGTAAAAAAAAAGTACATAATTCATTCATACACTAATATTTAGTCTTATATAAACTTAACCTTTTAACCGATTTCATACGGACGTAGTTACGCAGAAACGTTCCAATCCTTCTCAAATTGTCATTGAAATGAAAAACTTTTGTTTTTCATACAAGGTCTAAAACGGAATGACAATTTCATGTGGATTGGAACGTTTTTTTTTTTTTTTTATGGGATAGGAGGCAAACGAGCAGACAGGTCGCCTGATGGTAAGCGATCACCGCCGCCCATGGACACCCGAAACACCAGAGGTTTCTGCGTAACTACGTCCTACGAAGAATTGAACTTTTTTTTTTAATTTGTTTATGGTATATTTCAACTAAGTGTGGAGTTATAGTAATAATTAAAATAATTGAATTTGTTTTTAGAGCAAAACAAACATTTCGTTTTATTTATCAGACTTCAGCGAGTGAGCTGTGCGTTATATATCGGACTACAGCGCTTAAAAGGTTAAGCAGTGTTCTTGTCCATTCCATAAACTAAGAAACAAAGACTACGTTCGATTAAAATTAACCCAGTGACGATGTGACAGTATGTATCAATATTTATATTTAATATGACATCATACTGTAGGACTTTGACTTAGAAAATTTTTCATATGGCGACTCCAAGGATTTTAGAACCACGGTATGCGATAAAAAGTCCTAAGTCTACTAATCACTAAGTTTATTAAGATTTTCCAAAAATATTCAGAACATAAAACTTTATAAGAATGTAGAAATACTACATACAATAATACTTCGTACTTTAAAGCTTTATTTTTGGCCAGTTTTATGTATCTATAACAAACAAATATATGAATATTTAAAGGTATAAATTAATAATTGTTCTAAATACAAAAATTCCTATACATAGAAAGAATAAAAAACTAAACCTAAACTAAATCTAAAAAAGGTCCCCGCGGCAAGGTGCCGCAGATGCTGGCTGCGTTACCTCGCTGGACTGCCAAACTGATTTCTCGCGTCTTCCAAGCCCGAGATCTCATAGTTTGTGCGAAGTATTTTACCTACGAGACCCAAGGAACTATGTGCAGACGATAAAAAAGCAGGCAGAGCTACCCCGGACATGCTACGGATGCCCAAACCTCCGTGTCTAATGGGAAGCGCCCCTTGACACCATGAGCGGTCACTTCGTTTCATTATCACAGTACTCGCGTAATCTTAAGTAGTAAGGTGCATTGAGGTAATTTCGAAACACAGAAATGCTCAGGTAATTTCGAAAGGGGAATCTTGATATGATGGAAATAATGGTGATTTTTAATGTGACTTTCGAAATTACCCCAATGCACCTATAGTATTTCACCTGGAATGAGTTCCGTGACACTTGACAATTTTCCGAATTACACATCATATACTATGTTCGCGAAATATATTTGAAGAAAATTTTATTTTTTGAAGTAAAATGACGAAAAAATTATAAAAACTATACATTTTTAATATATCAGTGTATTATAATGCAACTGCAACTAAAAAGGCTAGTTGCAGTTGCATTACAATACACTGATTATGCTAAAAATTAAATAATAAACCGGCCAAGAGCGTGTCGGTCACGATCAGTATAGGGTTCCGTAGTTTCCCTTATTTATATGTATATAAGTATTTGTATATTAAGGTTAGTGCGGACAAGACCGGCATAATTTATTTGAAATAAAGTTTGAGTGGATAAAACTCTATAATTAATGCAGTCTGGCGTAATGCGCATGGTCCTATGGGATAGCAAATATTATATTTTACAAAGCTTTTACAGTATTTTGGTGAAATAAAGTACTTTTAAGTGATAAAAATCACATTTTTTAAGGCTCGGCGGGTTGACCGTTCTCCCGCGATGAGCACGGAAAGACCGTCTAGTGCTTGTTGTCGCGTAATTTCATATGAGACTAGGTTCCAAAATCATGATCATTGTTATTTTACGTAATAACGGGGCAGAATGTGCTAGATAATTATTAAAATAACGTTGAAATTTTGAACATATAAGCATTTTTATATTTATAAGGCAAGACCGGCATATGTCCCGTAGATGTAGTCTAGAGCCAATTTGGCCACAAGTCGTCTCCTTCACGATTTTCGTCGACATCTCTTCTAAATACCTAAAACAGGTATGGATATGTTCCTCGTTCTCTCCAGATTACGAATTGACCTGTTTTAGTTTAAGGAGGGGGGGACGGGTCGAGAAAAAGGGGGGGAAAATGGCGACCGACCATCATAGATATTTATTCACATCTCGAGTCCTATGGCACCAATCTGTTCGTGCGAGGTGTCATTTGAAAGCTTATTAAACCTTCTTTAATTGTTTTCAAATAACTATGCTCATAAAAGTAACCGTTTAGGAAATATTTGAGAATATGTGTTTTTTTATCGCGCATGAATTGCACAAGTACTAGTAAAAAATGCGTCTAACTCAATAAACAATAACTTTACCACAATTGATGTTATTATAAAATTTTTCTACTCCCGAACTGTTATTCGTCATTTACAGGGTCGTGCATAGATCTTTAAAACCCTACATAAAAGTCTGTTCCTAAAGCCAAAGTCCGCCGGCTTTCAGCGCATGCGCGCAGTATCGAAAAAACTGAAAACGCATTGTTTGGCTTTGTAACCATGGCAACGCATTGTTATAACGATACTGCGCGCGTGCTGAGCTGACAGTGCAAACCTTTGCGTCAAAATAAAGGAAACAGTATGAATTTCACGAAAGTTATTCAAGAAAACTATTAAAAACTAAGTGCATAGTCGTAGAAAAAGTATTGTATGCAACGGTGTTTAACTGAGTCAAAAAATACTCGTGGCGTCTTAATAACAATTTTCGGCTTCGCCTCAAATTGTTACCCACGCCACTCGTCTTTTTTGACCCCCTTTAAACGCCTGTTGCATAAAATACTATTTCGCGTCTATTCATGTTCTTTCTAAAAATATAAGTTTCATTGGTATATGATAATATATAACCATATAATTAAGAATTTTGTTTGGCAGGGGTTATCCTCCAGGTCGCATAAACGGGCGCTGACCGTAGTAAAGTATTCAATATTTTGGAGGTCTTATTTTACGGATCCATATGTGAGAGGTATCGTTTGAAAGATAATTAAACCTACTATAATTGTTTACACATAACTATAGTATTAAAGGTAGCTGTTTACATAATATTTGAAAATATGTGTTTTTTATCGAGCATGAATCGCACAAGTACTGGTAAAAAATGCTTCTAAGTCAATAAACAATAACGTTACCGCAATTGATGTTATTATAAAATTTACGCGACTATTCATGAGCTTTCTAAAAATATAAGTTTTATTGGTAAGTGATAATATAACCATTAAATTACGAATTTTGTTTCGTAGTGGTCACTCCGCCGGTCGCATAAAAATGAGCGCTGACCGTAGTAAAGTATTCAATATTTTTAAGTTCTTATTTTACGGATCCATATGTAAGAGGTATCATTTGAAAGCAAATTAAACCTACTATAATTAGTTTTGAATAACTATAGTTATAAAGGTAGCTGTTTACAAAATATTTGAAAACATGAGTTTTTTTTTCGAGCACGAGTTGCACATATACAGATAAAAAATGCTTCTAACTTAATAAACCATAACTTTACCGCAATTAATGTTATTATAAAATTTACGCGAAATTTCATGCGCTTTCTAAAAATATAAGTTTTATTGGTGTATGATTATATATGACCAAGTAATTACGAATTTGGTTTAGCAGGTGTCACTGCGCCCTGTCACGATATTGGGTGCTGACTGACGTCGCCAAATTTTCTACGTTACTCAGATCCTATTTTACTGATAAATTTGTGAGAGGTATCATTTGAAAGCATATTATGCGTAGCGTTGAAAAAACCGGAAAAAATCAAATGTTTTTTTCAGGAGTTTATGAAATTTTCGTTTTTTTCGGTTTTTTTCGGGATTTTTAGGAAAAAAACGAGCACATTATTAAAATAAGTATTTATTTAGTCACTCAAATCACTGTCACTCTCATCATATACCTCAGTTATTTCTTCTTCCATATGGTCGGTGTAGTCCGTTTGTAGGTGCAAATTCGCCCGAATAAAGATTAATTTTGTAGGTATTTTAAGGCTATGATAACGCTTATTAATATTCACTAAGTTTACTGGACAGGACAATCTAGGACTACTAGCGCCATCTAGTACACCCCGGTTGAACTAAACATGGTTTTACTCAATATATCACTTTTCGAAAAAGGTAAAAATTTACTGATTTCTGATATTTTCCTGTGTTTTCACCTAATTACCTGTCTCCATGCCAAATTTGAACTTTCTAAGTCATCTGGAAGTGGGTTAGAATTTATGTCTATAGGTATATAATATATATCGTCGTTGAGAATGCCAAATCCCTCATGTGCGCGATTTTGAGTAAAGTAAATAACACTTTATGTATTTTGTCGCTAGCTAACTATTTGTCAATCAAAAATCGAGCACATAACGGATTTGGCATTCTCACCGACGATATATGATAAAAATGACGATTTTTGGACGTTATTATCTAAATAACCGTTTGAGATGTATTTATGAAATTTGGCGCACATGTCTATCTGGCATGTCTCAATATATGAGCCAAATTTGACACGTTTATGTAATATAGTTTTTGAGTTATGAGGGGGTCAAAAGTAGCTCCAAATGGTTCGTGTAATATAACACACGGTGCTGCTCGCCAGTTCTGTTACTTGAACTTGGCTTGACACGCTACCGCGTGTCTAGATTAAGACGCTTTGGCAATAGCCGATTTCTGTCTCTGGTATGTGTCCGTCCAAACAATGACCA
Source organism: Leguminivora glycinivorella (assembly GCF_023078275.1). Classification (NCBI taxonomy): domain Eukaryota; kingdom Metazoa; phylum Arthropoda; class Insecta; order Lepidoptera; family Tortricidae; genus Leguminivora; species Leguminivora glycinivorella. Next base: position 1,781,302 of record NC_062996.1, on the reverse strand, counting down.
ATTTCTCTCAGCTGCGGCGGACGATGGAGGAATACTGAGCAATCTAACCGCAATATTTGACAGCAGTTTGGTAGAACATAACCCTTTCCACCAACTCAGTGGGGTTATGTTCATGACAGGCCGCCAAATAACTTCATTTGCCCAAAAACCTTCTTTTGCTCTCTGCATACTCGGCGAATTCAGCCATCAAATACCCGTCAGTAGTAAAAAGCAATGTGTAAAGGTTTCAAAACCTTTAAAAAGTCAAGTACATACTTTTTAACTGAAAATTTTAAATTGAAAACTACATTCGGTTTTTTTCAATTCGTTTTTTTCGGTTTAAATCGTTTTTTTCCGAAAAATACGAGCCGAAAGTTTCGCGGTTTCTTTCTATAAATTTCTGAAAAAAACAAGTGAAATGGAAAAAAACCGGGAATTTTCCGGCTTTTTTCATCGCTAATTATGCGTACTATCTTTATTTTTAATATTTCAAGTCGAAACTGTAGAAGTTTACAAAATATTTGATTAGTAATATGTGTATTTTACTGTGCATGAATAGCATTGGCATTGATAAGACACGCTTCTAGCTCAATAAATTATAGTTTTCCGCAATTGAAATAATAACAAAATAAACGGAAAATGTATGACTTACACAAAAAATAAGTTTGGTTTGTATTGCATAAACAATTAATTTGAATTTGTTCAGCTCACCTACTGCGCACCATCATATAAATGGATGTCCACCGTCGTTGCCTTTTTTCATGGTTTTTCAGATTTTATTTCACTAATCGTATATTCATAATAAATATAATCTATCACGTATCGAATTTACTTATATACTTAATTGATCAGTAAAATAAAATCTGTAAAATGATGAAGAAATTAAGGCAACGGCGGTGGACATCCGTTTATATGACGATTGACCGTGCGCAGTGGGTATGGTGGACAAATTAACATTAATTGTTTAAGCAAATCTAACAAAACTCATTTTTTGTAAAGGCTATACATTTTGCGGTTCATTTCGTTATTATATCAATTGCGGAAAAATATAATTTATTGAGCTAGAAGCATGTTTCACTCGTATCAGTGCGAATGCTATTCATATACAGTAAAAATACACATATTGTCAAATATTTTGTAAACTTCTATTGGTCTGTGCTTCTACAATTACGACTAAAATTATTAAAAAGTAACGATAGTACGCATAATATGCTTTCAAATGATACCTCTCACAAATTGATCGAGGATCTGAGAAATACATAAAATTAGGCGACGGTTAGCACCTATTTACGTCACGGGGGTGCAGTGACACCTGCTAAACCAAATTCGTAATTACTTGGTTGTATAATATCATACATCAATAAAACTTATATTTTTAGAAAGCATATGAAATGTCCTGTAAATCTTATCATAACATTATTTGCGGTAAAGTTATTGTTTATTGGTCATGCACCAAGATACAATCTTAAAAATTATGAAAACGGCAACGAAAATGGTCATCCATGTATATGACGGTGCGCAGTGAGTATGATGGATAAATTAACATTAATTCTTTATGCAATACTGACAAAACTTATTATTTGAAAAGGTCATACATTTCGCCGTTTATTTTGTTATTATATCAATTGCGGAAAAAATATAATTCATTGAGCTAGAAGCATGTTTTACTCACATCGGTTCCAATGCATATTTTCAAATATTTTGTTAGCTACTACAGTTAAAACTAAAATTATTGAGAACCAATGATAGTACGCATAATATGCTTTCAAAAAATTCCTGTTAAATAAAATAGGATCTGAAAAATATAGAAAATTTGGTGACGGTCAGCATCCATACGTGGCCGGGCGCTGTGGCCCCTACTTAACCATATTTGTAATTACTCGGTTATATAATATCATACACCAATAAAACTTATGTTATTAGAAAGCACACGAAATTCCGCGTAAATCTTATACTAACATCAATTCCGGAAAGTTGTTGTTTATTGATTAAGAAGCATTTTTTACCAGTAGGTACTTGTGCGACTCATGGTCTATAAAACACATATTTTCAAATATTTTCTAAACAGCTACCTTTATGATTATAGTTATTTATAAAAAAATATAGTAGGTTTAATTAGCTTTGAAACGATACCTCTCGCATATGGATCCGTAAAATAGGACCTCAAAAATATTGAATACTTTACTACGGTCAGCGCCCATTTCTGCGACCGGGCAGAGTGACTCCTGCTAAACCAAATTCGTAATTACATGGTTATATATTATCATATACCAATGAAACTTATATTTTTAGAAAGAGCATGAATAGACGCGAAAATTTTATAATAACATCAATTGCGGTAAAGTTATTGTTTATTGAGTTAGACGCATTTTTTCTAGTACTTGTGCAATTAATGCGCGATAAAAAAACACATATTTTTAAATATTTCGTAAACGGTTACTTTTATGAGTATAGTTATTTAAAAACAATTAAAGTAGGTTTAATAAGCTTTCAAACGACACCTTGCACGAACTGATTGGTGGCATAGGACTCGAGATGTGAATAAATATCTATGATGGTCGGCCGCCATCTTTCTCCCCCCTTTTTCTCAACCCGTCCCCCCCTCCTTAAACTAAAACAGGTCAATTCGTAATCTGGAGATAACGAGGAATACATCCATACCTGTTTTAGGTATTTAGAAGAGATGTCGACGACTTTTTGTAAAAGAGGTCGTTTGGTCCCTGACTAATGGGGTTCATAACCTTTTCTTTTCAGGTCCAGATATTGCATAATACTGTTTTTCCAACGAACACCTGCGAATACAATTTAGTCACGATATTACAGGCTCATATAAATCCAACTACTTATCTGTTTTTGAAACTATGTTATTAAGAAAACGTAATAAAATTTTAAGATACGTGAATTAGTTTGGTAACATTTCTTAGCAATGCTTGGTTTTGCTATAGTCACTACAGTATGAATGAATGCGTTATTTTTTTTTCATCATACTCGCACACTAAATGTGATTTTGCACGCAGGCGGAGCGTGAGTTATAGAAAAATCGTTCTCCCAAGGGAGTTATGAAATTTCTAGTACCGTATTCAATTTTTTTTTATCTTTTTACATATTTTTATATTGCAAGTGTGATGAAAAACATTGTGTGTAACTCGGGGAGTATGAATATTACAAACTCGAGTCTTTAAATCGCTCTGGCATGCCGTCGCGATTTAACTTACTCTCGTTAGTACTATTCAAGTTCCTTCCCTTGATGCACAATGTACTATTAAATGCTAAATAAAAAACTACTACCCACTATTTATCCATTACAGCCTTTGTTAAAATACGTCAAATTGGCATTGTTAATACCAAGTTATTTTTTTTACAAGGGCGTTTTAAAGTCGTTATTTAATCGCAAGTAGGCTTAGTTCTGTTCACCACTTATAATTCTTCACAACTACGTCATTTTTATTTAATAATTTCGAATGATATTAGTAACACCATACGAATCATTACCAAAACTGTATTTCGAAGTTAAAATCAAAAACGGTACAATTATCATAAGCCAAAAACGTACTTATATATTGATATTGTTTACACTAAAGCCTAAAAACCGGCCAAGAGCGTGTCGGGCCACGCTCAGTGTAGGGTTCCGTAGTTTTCCGTATTTTTCTCAAAAACTACTGAACCTATCAAGTTCAAAACAATTTTCCTAGAAAGTATTTATAAAGTTCTACTTTTGTGATTTTTTTCATATTTTTTAAACATATGGTTCAAAAGTTAGAGGGGGGGGACGCACTTTTTTTTCCTTTAGGAGCGATTATTTCCGAAAATATTAATATTATCAAAAAACGATCTTAGCAAACCCTTATTCATTTTTTAATACCTATCCAACAATATATCACACGTTGGGGTTGGAATGAAAAAAAATATCAGGCCTCACCTTACATGTAGGGGGAGTACCCTAATAAAACATTTTTTTCCATTTTTTATTTTTGCACTTTGTTGGCGTGATTGATATACATATTGATACCAAATTTCAGCTCTCTAGTGCTAACGGTTACTGAGATTATCCGCGGACGGACGGACGGACGGACAGACAGACATGGCGAAACTATAAGGGTTCCTAGTTGACTACGGAACCCTAAAAAGGTTGGCAACTCCTTGTTTATCGTATGCCGGTCTTGCCTTTCTCTTTTATGCCGGACTTTCTGAGTAGGCACAATTTCTAAGTTACATATTTCAGAACATAAAACAAGAAATTGAACGCGTTTTGAGTAGATTAATAGTACTAGTCAGAAAGAACGGTTATTAAATGACTACGTTACATCCATACTTCCATATCCATACTTCCATACTAATACTAATATTATAAATGCGAAAGTAACTCTGTCTGTCTGTCTGTCTGTCTGTCTGTCTGTCTGTCTGTCTGTCTGTCTGTCTGTTACGCTTTCCCGCTTAAACCACGCAGCCGATTTTGATGAAATTTGGAACAGACAATCTTTAGACCCTGAGACAGAACATAGGCTACTTTTTATTTCGAAAAAAAGGCATGAAGGGGTTGAAAAAGAGGTTGAAAGTTTGTATGGGATTTCTTAATTTTAAAAGATAAAACCATGAAACTTTATATTTTAGCACTTGATAAGAAATCATTAAACATATATTTAAAGTCACATACAGGTCGAACGCGATTAATTAACATTATTTTTACCTTTAAAATAAACATGGTGGGAAATAAACATTAACTAAAAGCGGGTAGATTATATTTATTTGTCTACCCCGAACATTTATATAAATTAATATCGGGTAGTTTTGTGTTGTTTACATCTCCGGTGACATTTTGCTGGGACGTCAGTCTTCCGCGACCACGGCCAGTGCAACCTGGCCGAAACGTTGGGAAAAAAGGTAAAAATAATGTTAATTAATCGCGTTCGACCTGTATGTGACTTTAAATATGTGTACAAAGCGCGAGAACTTAAAGTGTTATATCATTAAACATCTTGATAAGGGATAAGGATAGGGATAGCGATAGGGATAGCGATAGGGATAGGGATAGCGATAGGGATAGCGATAGGGATAGCGATAGGGATAGGGATAGCGATAGGGATAGCGATAGGGATAGCGATAGGGATAGCGATAGCTATAGCGATAGCGATAGCGATAGCGTTAGCGTTAGCGATAGCGATAGCGATAGCGATAGCGATAGCGACAGCGTTAGCGATAGCGATAGCGATAGCGATAGCGATAGCGATAGCGATAGCGATAGCGATAGGGATAGGGATACGGATACGGATAATATGGGTATCGTTAGAGGGATACGGATAATCGGTCGGCGGTCTCTTACAATCAATGTGCTCTAAGACGATCGTTGTTTGCTTGCTTGAAGATTACGTTTGCGATAAGTATAAGCAAAATGTAAAAAATTGTAAGGGATAATAGAAAAAAGTACTTTTTACCCACCGATCATAGTGTCGAAATACGGGCTATGTGGGATGTTTATAAAGGTTTCCCCAGCGTATATAGAATTACCTACGCTGTGGTCGATTTGTAATATTTCTACAATCATTGCAAGCAAAAGTATTATGTGCAATCGAAATAATCGCAGATAAATATACCTACAGAGAAACCTAAGGATCCAAATGAAAATCTTAATGAATACTTTTATTACGCGGGCGAAGCCGCGGGTAAAAGCTAGCTATCTATTTTATTTTAATTTTTTGCGGAACCATGTTGAACTCGATGCTCGAGTTCGAAACACGGATCAAGTTTATTGTTAACTAGTGTTCGTCCTAGGGATATGTATTGAAGACCAATGGCTTAAGGATGAAAAACTGATATACCTTCGGAGGTGTGAGAGACGTAGATATATAAACACAAAAGTTATAGTCAATAGACGGTCTTTCCGGGTAGACGGTCTTCCCCACACTGACCTTATATATATCGTTGTCTGAGTACCCACAACACAAGCCTTCTTGAGCTTACCGTGGGGCTCAGCTCAGTCAATCTGTGTAAGACTGTCCTATAATATTTATTTATTTATCTCAAAAACTATTCAACCTATCTTTTGAAACAATTTTCCTAGAGAGTCCTTATAAGAGTTTACTTTTGTGATTTTTTCATATTCTTTAAACTTATGGTTTAAAAGTTAAGAGGGGGGGGGGGGACACATTGTTTGAACTTTTGGAGCGATTATTTCCGAAAATATTAAAAATATCAAAAACACATTTTCGCAAACCAATATTCATTTTTAAATACCTATCCAACAATATAGTACACGTTAGGATTGGAAGGAAAAAATCACGCCCCACTTTACGTGTAGGGGGTTTACCCTTATAAAAGACTTTTTCACTACACCAACTGTTAAAGACTTTCTTTGCTATTTGAAAACAGATAGCAAAATTGCATTTTATCCACAAGGGGGCAAAGTAATTTCATGCAAATATTAACTCGATGTCTTAATCTGGCTGCTAGATTTTACCTATAAATGATGATTTTGAATCATAAATATTGAATAAATTGATGGATTTATTTTCATGTTTTATAGTCAGTATTTTGTTCTAGTGGCCTGGTTCTGGTGGCCTAGCGGTAAGAGCGTGCGACTTTCGATCCGGAGGTCGCGGGTTCGAACCCCGGCTCGTACCAATGAGTTTTTCGGAACTTATGTGCGAAATGTCATTTGATATTTGCCAGTCGCTTTTCGGTGAAGGAAAACATCGTGAGGAAACCGGACTAATCCCAATAAGGCCTAGTTACCCTCCGGGTTGGAAGGTCAGATGGCAGTCGCTTTCGTAAAACTAGTGCCTACGCCAAATCTTGGGATTAGTTGTCAAAGCGGACCCCAGGCTCCCATGAGCCGTGGCAAATGCCGGGATAACGCAAAGAGGATGATGAGTCAGTATTTTGTTCGTGTTGGTGTGGTGAAAAATGTTGTGTTTCACTCGGTGGCAAAGTTTGTTTAACCTTCGTGCCTTGATACCCTCGCAACGCTCAAGATTCCACTTTTTGAACCACTCGCTACGCTCGCGGTTCAATATTGGAATCTTTCGCTAGCTCAGGTATCAATATTGGCACGTGCGGTTAAACAACTACTTTGCCCCCTTGTAAAACAAATAACTATTTTCCACTTTTTATTTTACCACTTTGTCGGCGTGATTGATACCTATACATATTGGTACAAAATTTCAGATTTCTAGTGTTAACGGTCACTGACGGACGGACGGACAAACATGGCGAAACTATAAGGGTTCCTAGTTGACTACGGAACCCTAAAACAGCATAGTTTTTGTATATTTTTCATTATTTTTCGCCAAAATTTTGCGAACATAGTATGTATACTTATATGTATGTATAAACTCTTTATTGTACAAAACACAAATATTACACCGGATAGACAATACAAAGGCGAACTTATCCCATAAGGGATTTCTATGCATATCATAGTATACGTAATTCGGATTCCCAGGAGAAAAATGGCAGTTACGTCAATTTAAAACACATTACAAAAACTAGACTACCTACTTACAAACAAAAATCACATTTCACTACAGAAATTGTTCAATTCACGAGAAGTGGTTAGGCTGGTTTTAATGTCAGTCCGTTTTCACATTATACGATCCGATATCGGATGTCGGAATAGAAAAAAAACCAAGATGGCGCCTGTAATGTACGGGATATCGGTCCTACATCCGATATCAGATCGGATAATGTGAAAACGCAGTCACGTGGACAGACCGCGCGGAGCGATCCGCACCGGACTAATATATATTAAGTTCAGGGTTCAGGGTAGGTACGCAGCCGAATGACAGGAACGCTCACGAAACGAAACGCTCGTAGATATCTATCTCTATCGCTCTTGCGTATCGCCGCGACAGAGCTACCTGTCGCGGCGTTTCGTTTTCGTTTCGCGTCGCAGAACTGCCATTCGGCTAGCGCACCTGGGAACGTTTTAGAGTAAGTGCGTTTTCCCATTATCCGATCCGATATCGGATGTCGGACCGATATCCCATACATTACAGGCGCCATCTTGGATTTTTTCCATCGAAATCCTTCCGACACCCGATCGGATAATGTGAAAACGGCCTAAGTGCGTTTTCACATTATCCGATCCGATATCGGATGTCGGACCGATATCCCATACATTACAGGCGCCATTTTGGATTTATCCTGGCCTGGGTAGTGACCCTGGCTGCTCCGATTGTCCTGGGTTCAAATCCCGGTAAGGGCATATATTTGTGTGATGAATAACATAATCATAACATTCGTGTATATTTTAGATTTGTAGAACCATACTTTAAGTTATTAATTGTGTAACTATTTACTAATAATGATCTCAGTTGGTCAATTGGTCATTAAATAAATAAAATTGAAAAATGATACAGTTAGCTACAAAGATATGAACACAGCCAAAGATACTTATACACGGCCTTAATGGACAGGCAATAAATTCCTGTATACATATTTGACGACCGGTCCGGCTCAGTCGGTAGTGACCCTGCCTGCTAACCCGCGGTCCTGGGTTCGAATCCCGGTAAGGGCATTTATTTGTGTAATGAGCACATGATATTTGTTCCTGAGTCATGGATGTTTTATATGTATATAAGTGTGTATTTATCTATTTAAGTATGTATATCGTCGCTTAGCACCCATATTAAAAGCTTTGCTTAGTTTGGGGCTAAGTTGATCTGTGTAAGGTGTCCCCAATATTTTTTTTTAATTTTTTTTTTTCACTGTGGTTGTATTCACTGTACATTTTTAATTAAGTATGTTTATCTGCGTATTACATTTTCACAAATACATATCGATATTATTGTTCTTTAGTGTGCGTGTTTTCATGAGCAAGCAACTGATGTTTGTGTGTGAATTTCTTACTACATAAATTACAGCAGTGAGTTTTTTCCGCGTGATTTTTTTTATGTTGATCCAAATTACCTTTCCGTTTAAATTTCTTACCACACTGTTCACAAACATATGACTCATCTCCAGTGTGCATTATTTTGTGGAATTCTAAGTTATATTTGCTGTCAAACCCCCGGTTACATTCTTCACAGCGATAAGGTTTTTCTCCGATGTGTGTCTTTTTATGTCTAGCTAAAAGAGTTATTAGTAAAAATTTCTCGTCACAAACGTCGCAACTGTATTTATTGCCTCGAGCGTGAATTTTTTTGTGTTTTCTTAAACTCACTAAGTATCCAAATAAATGACCACATTCATTGCACTGAAATAATTTCTCACCCGTGTGAGATCTTTTGTGTTCAAGTAACGTAAACTTTTGTATAAAACGTTTGCCGCATATATCACAGCCATGTCGTTTATCTCCTGTGTGTGTTTTTTTGTGTCTCCTAAAGGTACTATTATCTCTGAATCGTTTTTTACATTCCTCGCACTCGTACCGTTTCACACCAGTGTGAACAGTTTCGTGTAATTTTAAATATTTAACATTTGCGAATTTCTTATCACATACTTTGCATGAATATGGTTTCTCACCAGTGTGTACTCTTTCATGGATCCTCAATTGCCACATTTGTTTAAACGTTTTGTTGCAAACTTTGCATACGTGACATATCTTCATATGTTTGCTAAAAATGTGTTTAGTCAAAATTGATTTATCAGTGAACTTCATATTACAGGTATCGCAAATGTATGTTTGTTGCTTGTGAGTTGCTTCATGCCGTTTGAGGAGAGTTTTGTTCGAGAAGTTTCGGGGACAGATGTTGCATGGATAGATTACGTCAGTGTGTGTGCGCTGGTTATCTGCGTGAGTGTGTTGTGTGGCGTCAGGGAGCGTGGAGCGAGTGTTGTGATGTGTGTGCCTGCGTTGTGTGGCGTCAGGGAGCGTGGAGCGAGTGTTGTGGTGTGTGTGCCTGCGTTGTGTGGCGTCAGGCAGCATGGCAGATGGAGCTCGGTCGTGTGACGTCACGGGTGAAGAGCTAGCTGAGGGCAGAGTCCCGTGGGCGACAGACGACGATGGCGGGATCTCGGCTGATAACACAGACAGATACAGATGTAGTTCGAAATGCTTTTTCCTTAGTATTTTTACGGAAACTCTCGTATTTTTCGTGCTAGTTCAGACAATGTCAGTACTTGTACTGAGACTGACTGAAATAGTATGACACGTTCGTGACAGTTTTGATTTTTTTGATATTTTTATTTTTAAAGACGCTAGAGCCAATGAAAAGTTTACAAAAACGGCCTTTACTTTATGGCGCATAAAAGGTGTGATACTCAAGATTGGTAACAATTAGCCAAAAAACTAAACGGTCCGACACAGACTATTTCATTGTTATTCAGATTCTCAAATTTTGTTCCGATTGATTAAGTTTTGAAGGAAGAAACAGTCGAGAGCGGAACCTCGATTTTAAAGATTTTTTCGTAATATCTTTTAACTGAGTTGTACTTAATGGACAATTTTTTTTCGATAACTCTAGTTAATAACACTAGTATATTTAACTAAAATTCCCAATATTGTCTTCGGTTACCGCGATAGTTACTCATGAAATAAAACTATAAAAACGGATTAAATCGCGTATAATAAATTTACAATTACGAAGACTGTGAGGCATTTGTGTTGTATGGTGTTGGACATTTGGAGTTTGTTTTTGTCAATTTTGTGTAGATTAATTGATTAATTGTTTTTTTAACATAGTAAAGGTAAATTTTTTTAATATTGTTTTTAGCTTTATTTATAGTGTGTGAACCTGCCTTAGAAATCTATATTATTTGTGGTCATGGTTCGTTAATATTTCTTGTATGTAGCTTTTGCACATTGTAATTTTTCCTCAGTCACCCTTTGACCACGAACGCTATAGTGTTCGAAACGTCGGGATGAATTATAAATTCATTATACGCGATTTAATCCGTTTTCATAGTTTAAATTCCCAAATTGAAAGGGGGCTTCTTTCCATTTTAGCATTTTTTCGCCCCTGTATTGTCTTAACGCACTATTTTGACAATTTAAACAGTCACTTCTCGCTGTCTGCTGACTGTCCCTATGTATGCTTAGATCTTTAAAACTACGCAACGGATTTTGATGCGTTTTTAGTATTCCCAGGGGCGGCTCACTCCGCGATCCTTTCACCGCGCTACAAGTACATGCCGGCGGCCGCGAGTTCGCGGCCCATTCACTGGCGACGACCTTCGCGCGGCGCAATAGAATTCAATGTCGTCTGCACGCGTGCGGTCCGTTTGTTAATGTAGGTAAGAATTTAGAATGGCGGCGTTTTGTGAACATCAAAGGAGTGAGCCTTCTGTACTTGTACTATTATATATTCTGTGGTACTCCGTACCAAAAAGGTACAAAAGGGTGAATAGGCTTTTACTGAACCAGTGAGCTGCAACTTCGGCGTTGTCGTCACTTTTCATCAGGCGACTAGGGTTAATCACTAGGCTTGTGCCGTTTCGTTCGTTGATCGGAGCGCTCCGATCTCATTCAGTCGCTCCCGCGAACTAGTTCGATCTTTTAGGTATTTTGCTCATTTAGTTCAGCCAGACCAGCGACCACTACGGTCGGAAAGATCAGAACGAATGGGACCGAATAGTGTCAATAGATACGAATAGTCCACATACACCGTGTCCAATAAGTCCGAATACTCACATTTTACCTCAGTTCTAAAGATATAGGGATCACAGGCCATCAAATTCTTATTTAAACTGAAGAGTATATTCCTTTTAATAAAATACAAGCACAAAGTTCATGAAATTTCCGAAGTGTCTAAGAAAAACAAAGAGGTAAAGTGCCAACAAAATACTTGCTCGGCACGCAGGTGACGAGTTATTTTTTATAAGCAGAATCTGTATGTGATAAAACAGACGCCACGTGTCCAAAATAAACTATTATGGGTACCGAGGATAGATAACGTTCCGGGCAACTAGAAAAATGTGCCTAGGTTCCAGAGCTCACCATCGGCCCAGGTGTGGGATGCAGTATGTAAGCGAGGTAAACTACCTTCAGTACTTACAGATAAAAGCGTTAAAATCAACGTTTTTTTCTTTAAAACCAAGGTTTTGGAGAAAAAAATGCCTTAAAGTTAAAAAGGATGCTTGGGAATGAGTATCATGTGTCCCAACAAGACGCACCTCCAGCACATTCGGCAAATGGTATTCTAGCGTAGTTTCAGACTAATTTGGCAGTTTTTTATCCGAAACATGAGTGGCCACCCAGGCCTCCAGGTTTAGGCGTATTAGACTACTTTGTATGGTCATACATGCTTTGAAGACTAAATTTTTATAAAATCATAAACCTAGATCATTTCAAAAAGATTATTGAGAGTATTTGGGATGAAATGTGAAGAAAACGGTGCGTGCCGCGTGTGATCCGTTTGAGAAGCGTTTGAGGCTGGTAAACAAGTTAATGCTGGAGTTATTCCAAAACATTTGTTGTGAATGTAGTAAATAAGAGTGCCATTCATAAAATATAATAATAATGTAGTAACTATTTGTTCATTTTGTTTTATTGGCTATTTGTGCTGTATTCAAACTTATTGGACACGGTGTATAATAACTATTCCGGGCCGAAAGGTTGTAAATAACCGAAACTTAATATGAAAACTTGACGTTTTTGTGTTGCTTTGCTAAATAGCTCTCGCTCTCGCTAGGCGCAGTCACACACTCGTTCTCAATCCGAACCACTCGCGCTCACCGATCCTATACTGAACTAAATGAGCATACCGATTTACAGAGCACGGAAAGATTCAGTTCATTTCGGTCATTGATGGGATTTTATTCCTAACAGTTCATAGTTCGTGAACGACACAAGTCTATCAATCACTAGTTTATAAAAAAAATAATTCTAAAATACTTACACCACACATCAAACACCTGATCATCTTCCATTTCCATTCCGTCGTCGTCAGACTCCCGTTCAAAAGATGATTTAACACCTAAAAGAAATAACCAGTTATTAAATCGTAAACCGTAATAAGATAACCGTAAATGTAGGTTCGATGTTGCTGTAGTTTTGATAGAAACACAATTTTTATAACGAAACCGAAACCACACCTCGGACACTGGCGATCGAATATATTGAAAGAGGCGCATTCCTAGCACAGTCTTAGCTAGTATAGGTGAACGCGTACTATGCTTGTATGAGTGAAATATGACAGGTCGACTTTCGTGTTTTTGACAGGCGGTAACTGTGAGGTAACCGAGAGGGGGTGGGCGGCACTTTCAGCGGGGAGCGGGAGTGGCCATACTGTACGATAGTACTCTTTATTATACTGTGCCGAAACGTTGGTCTAACATTAGGTAACTATTATCTTGAATATTATGTACATACATAGATAATCACGTCTGTATCCCATAAAGGGGTAGGCAAAGCACATGAACTACTAAGTTACAGTGCAACTTTTGGCAAAAAGGGGTTTAAAGAAATCCAAACTGTGAATATTTATGTATTTGTTAATAAAATTCCTATAATAGTACATCGTACTTGACGATCGTAATATGAATTCTTGTAGATTGACCCAATTTATACTGTAATTTGTATTATGAAATAAATGAATCTAATCTAATCATGAATGATATTCCGCTTTGTGTGGTAGGGCACAGCACAGCGGATATCGTCTCGCTCGAATCTAGAGCAGAGCCCAACTGGGGTAGTACCTCCGCCTTACAGAAGACCGCAGCCAAATAGCACTAGACCCTACTCATAGTGTTGTGTTCCTGCCGGTGAGTAAGGCTGCCAGAGCTCAACGAGGGTGCGGTGTGCTGATGACGGGAGGACTTACGGAACTAACTTGTTCCGTATATTGTCCTTTAGAGTCGTCGGCAACCAGAACCCTCCTTGGAACTTGTACACTCCTTTTTGCTGTGTACTTAACACAGCAAAAGGGAATGTACAAGTTTCTAATGGGGTGGCAACGCGCATGTGACACTGTTTGCGTTGCATGCGTTCATAGGTTACGGTGACCGCTTTCCATCAGGCGGACCGTATGCTTGTTTGCCACCGACGTAGTATTAAAAAAAAAAACATTACAATGCAAGCGCGGAAGGGAAATGTTTTAAATCGACACGAGTTACGAATTTTCGATATAGGCACATAAAGTACCACTTCTCGCACTAGTCCGATAAAGTTGCACCATCTGTACTGAAGACATCAATAACAAATAAAAAAGCTAGCAAAATCTTTAACTACACAGCATAATACCAGCGGCGGCTCACTCCGCGATTCTTTGGCCGCGCTATAAGTACATGCCGGCGGCCACGAATTCGCGGCCCATTTAGTCGTGACGACGTTCGCGTTGCGCAACAGAACTCAATGTCGGCTGCTCGCGTTCGGTCCGTTTGTTAATGTAGGTATGAGGTATGAAAGGCGGCATTTTGTGAACATCAAAGCAGTGAGCCTTTTGTACTTTGTACTATTATATATTCTGTTGATAATACTTACACGGCCCATCAAGTTCATCCTTCACATCGACATCCTTATGATCATTTGTTATTAAACTAGAGTCGTCTGCGATGTGTGCAGGGTCGTGTGTGTAGGCTTGTATGTGTGTGTGAGTGGGCTTGAGCTGCTCACTGGTGATAGGCCTCCAGAAGTGTGAAGTCACGGGGCTTGGCTCGCGGTGTGACGTCACGGGGCACGGCTGGCTCTCGCGGTGTGACGTCACGGGGCACGGCTGGCTCTCGCGGTCTGACGTCACGGGGCACGGCTGGCTCTCGCGGTGTGACGTCACGGGGCACGGCTGGCTCTCGCGGTCTGACGTCACGGGGCACGGCTGGCTCTCGCGGTGTGACGTCACGGGACTAGGCTCGCGGTGTGACGTCACGGGACTAGGCTCGCGGTGTGACGTCACGGGGCACAGCAGGCTCGCCCGTGGTGAGTCGCGGAGACGCTCCAGTTTCACAAAGCACCCTAGCGACAGCTTCTGCACAGCGCGCGGGGACAGAGGCGCCGTGTTTACTTTATAATCCCCGGGCAAAGACACTGAAACATATTTAGAGATTTTAAACTTTCGTGAAACAGATTCAAATGTTTAAATAAATAAATATTGGGGACACCACAAAAATCTTTTGTCGGGTCATGGGACGCTATTACAGCCATATCGTATGTGAGAGGATAATACTTACATGATGCTTCGACAAGCTGCTCATCTCTCACGTCATCATAGGGTTCTGTTTCTACATCTGAAACTAATATATCAACATTGATTATATTATCAAAATTTTAAATATAAATATTGGGGACACCTTACACAGATCAACTTAGCCCCAAACTAAGCAAAGCTTCTACTATGGGTGCTAAGCGACGATATACATACTTATATACATAGAAAACATCCATGACTCAGCAACAAATATCTGTGCTCATTACACAAATAAATGCCCTTACCGAGATTCGATCCCAGAACCGCGACTTAGCAGGTAGGGTCACCGACTGAGCCAGACCGGATAAACGGATGTGTGCCAGTAAATCCCCACATACACTTAAAGCTACAGTCTAGTCCACGATAGGGTGACAATAAGGTTGGTATTTTGTAAATCCCCATGTATATTCTTCGGTGATCTATGTTAATACAATAAATATTGTACTTACGTAAATGTTTGTCCCGTGAGTCTTCTTTACACGGCGGACCCGGGAGCTCCTCGTCTGAAGCTAAACACGTAATAGTATATTAAACAAGTTTCCAAAATATCTTGATGCCATTTAATATAATGCTTTCCATACTTACATAAAGGATATTCTAAAGGCTCACTGAGCGCGCCATCGTCAGAAAGTTCATCTATGTTGTCTATGGCTTTCTCATCTAAAATAAAACACATTATTAGGTATTAATGTCTGAAATAAACGTTAGAAAGCGTAAAACTAATGGAAATGCATTATTTCATGAATAACTATCACAATAACTAACATTATTCAAGTGTCTGTCTTGAGGGGTCTTATAAAATTAAAAGGGAGTGCTAAATTATCGAAAAAGTTGGCCTGGGTCGTATGAGGTTCAGAATGTGTGGCACACAGTTTTAATCACTAATAATTTCATTTCAGTTTTTTCTTACATATAATATGCTTGTGTAGTACACGTAAGTACAAAAGACGCGATTCGCTGCACTGTACTAGACCGAACTACTCCCAAATGATTCTGCTCTCTAGTACATTTAGTACACTCTCTTACGCGCAACAGAATGGGAGCGAAAGGAGTGAAGAGCAGAGAAGTGACAATGACAGCAAAGCGATCCGTGTGATCTGACCGCAACCGAACTAGAACCGACTGACTCGGACCGAGAGCGAAAACGGCCGATCAGCTCTCGACTAGTACGCGAGCGTTACTATACGCCATATGCAAAATTTTTCTCTCGGTGTACTACTGTACTAAATGTCCTTAAGGAACGAACTAGTACACTTCGGAGATTGTACTAGTTGGGAGCGATCTTTTCAGTGAATGAGCAGGCACAACTCTATATAAGACAGATTCTGCCTAATTTGAAGTCAACCAAATCGGGGAAATATTGCAAAAAGGAACGGTCAGAAGTATTTGAAACCGGCGAGCTTGTATGACAAACATTATGAAAGTGTGTGAAGCGAAAGTTTGTCAGGATCTTAGCAAATGGATCTCTGCCTAGCCTACCCCTCTAGGAAACAGGTGTTATTGCCCTTATCCCAGTCATTTGGAGTCAGTGCAGCAAGTCCGTCTCTTCCATACCTCTCTATCACCCGTCATCTCATAAATAACCGCACTTACCGCTAGGCTACCAGCGCTTCCATTACAAGTATGTAACATACATCATAGCAAAGAGGAAAAGTGCCACTTTGCACCCTCCTTGCAGTGCAGGGAAGAAAAGAACTCTTTCCAAAATGGTGATCTGATGTGAAATAGTGTTTCCACCTTCGGCTTAACACTCAGTATTCAATTACATATATAATACTTCGCTTCGTTCACAATTAAATTTATATCCTAGCTGTAAATATGCAATTTTGCTCCCTCGTAACACAATCTACTGTTGCTGTATAATGCTGTTAATCATGCTTAACAGTATGGAGGGCCATCTAAGAATCTGAAAAGCCATAGCCAACTGAATTTGACTGTAACTTGACAACTGACTTTAAATAAAACAACACAATACATACGAGTATGTTGAAGTAAAACTTAAAATTTACCTTTGACAGTCAGTTTTTCCTCCCGATCTAGCCTCTCCTGCAACTCGTCCTGACAACTCTGCACTTGCATCTTGAAGACGCACGCTTCCCGCAGACGGCACACACACACCGTGCAGATACCACCCTTGCCTTTATCACATGATCTTAGCTGCAAGTATACATGTCATCACTACTTTGAAAAAATCTCATATCTCACACTGCTCCTCAAAGTTAAAACGCAGTAAGTCTATCTGCATTCCATACATACTTACTTCAATTTTCTTTTCATTGACAGACAAAGATACAAGTTTTTTTGAAAATAGTGATGATGTGTGAATAAATAAAAATTTGGGGATATCTTTCATCGGTCTCTTACCTAGTAATACTATTATTCCAAATCATTGTATCTAACCAAACCAAAGTGGATCCATCTTTGTGCCCAGGGGGGGGGGTCACGTGGTAAAGGCCCAGGCCCCAGAGGGGGGGGTCACGTGGTCTATTTGTATGGCCAACCTAGGCTGGGGAGGTCATGATTTTCTTATAATTGTCTGTTTCTTTATATCATGCATGGTGTATGTAAAATACCAGCAAGTCCCCTATTACCATTTGTTAGAGTAAGTATTTATTAATGCCTTATTTTGATTTATCTTACTGTCATTTATGATGAAAGTATTAAAGAATATCAATTGACTAATAGTAGTCACTGGGTTTCCGCCATGTTGGAATGTTATAAAAATGGCGGACAAGCAGTGACGGGGGCCAGTTCGAGTACAGACGAGTAGTAGTGAAGAAGTCTTGAATTATTTATTGTAAATTGGTTGTTAATATGTTTGTTATAAGTGAATAAAGTAAATGTGATGGTACAAGTAATAGTTTTCATCATCAACCTGGTAATATCCCCAACAGTTCAGAAGTTGGACGAAACAAAAATCGATAAGATTTTTGCCACGCCACACAAGTGTAAGGTTTTTTTTTTTTTAGTCAAAATAATGTAACGGATTTATTTAACGAAACGTGCATTTAAATTGCTTTGGTAAGTGAGACATGTATTATATTTATTTCTTAAAATTAAACTTCATGTTCTGAAACTGGTTTGATAATCTACCCTCATGGCAGTATAAATTGATGAACTCTCATTATTGTTTTATTTAAAAGATGACTTACTTTTGTACCTAAAAATCTTTTTACAAAAGGTGTGTAACATTACATTGCCCATTAGTTATTGAAACACATAAATCTGATAACTATATGACTAGTATATTCTGGATACACAATAAGCGCCGTCATATGATACGTCATTCAGTTTGTGACAGTAAAATTTCATAAATTAATTGGCATAAGGAAATCGTGGAATTATGAGTAAAGTAAATTTGTATCTTATCAATAGAAATAAAGTTCTGATTAAACGACTGCTTTATTTAACGATGCCTCGAGTTGTTAAACACAAGCCATTTTATGTTGTTTCCGAAAAGTGGTGTAATTTATTCCAACGAGGCAATTGTCCTGCTGTTGTATTCTGTTATTATAATATAATTATACATATTCGAGCTTATCAAGTTATACAGATCAGATAAACAATTAAACATTCATGCTGAATGAAATACGCTGTGTAAAATATGTTCTCATAAAGTACTTCAATAATTTAATCCCTCGTGTCCGGTAACACAAGATTGGTAAAAATTATGTATACTTATGAAAAGTTGATCTCAATTCAAACTGAGAATTATAATGCAGTTCTTAATTTTGATATTTAATGCTTTAAGTACGATTTTGAACAAAAACGATTCCTGTTCATTTGCAAATACATATTTAATAGTGAATTTAACATATTATATTAACCGTTAAAATTGAAGTTGTGCAATTGTGGGTAGTTTAATTCTGTTAAGTACTGAATTTAAATAAACAACTTTGATAATAAGGTTGCCAATCCCTGGTATGAATAATGGAGAGTAAGTTGTATCTCTAATCATCTTCAGATATTTTATGATAACTCGTTATAAAAATGTTTAGCGTTTTAAAGTTTTAAAACTCAACGAATTGTAATGTGTTGTTTTTCAACGTTTTATTTCACGAATTGGACTGATTGATCTCATTTTGATTGTTGACGGTATGCTACCACATTTATGAATACTATTTTATAATGGCCAGTGATGGCAGAATTATTTAATCAAAGTAACGTATAAAACAAAATTCTTCGCATTTTACCATGGTGATCATGAGTGATAATTCGATGGGAAATCGAAAAATTACATCTATGGTGTGAATAAATATCATTAAGACATGTTTCAGACTATTAGTAAATAAAGTAATATCTGTTTGCTTCTTAAGAATAACGATTCAATCTTGATATGCTTATATATTATGGTGCATGTGACATGACATGGGTGATGGTCACATGTAGTCATATGTAGAGTCATATGTAGAGTCATATGTAGAGTCATATGTAGAGTCATATGTAGAGTCATATGTAGAGTCATATGTAGAGTCATATGTAGAGTCATATGTAGAGTCATATGTAGAGTCATATGTAGAGTCATATGTAGAGTCATATGTAGAGTCATATGTAGAGTCATATGTAGAGTCATATGTAGAGTCATATGTAGAGTCATATGTAGAGTCATATGTAGAGTCATATGTAGAGTCATATGTAGAGTCAGTCATATGTAGAGTCAGTCATATGTAGAGTCAGTCATATGTAGAGTCAGTCATATGTAGAGTCAGTCATATGTAGAGTCAGTCATATGTAGAGTCAGTCATATGTAGAGTCAGTCATATGTAGAGTCAGTCATATGTAGAGTCAGTCATATGTAGAGTCAGTCATATGTAGAGTCAGTCATATGTAGGTCATAGAGTCATATGTACGCGTAAACTCGAGTATTTTGGCCCCAGTATAAAATAATGACTTGAGCCAGGGTATTGCACAATGAATCGTATCTTGTGGAATAAATGGTTGACGCACGCGGATGGACGTGCGGGATTTAGAGCGCGTGGATGAACGTGCGAGATTTAAAGCGCGTGGATGAACGTGCGAGATTCAAAGCGCGTGGATATACGTGCATAACATTTAAGCACGTTGATGAACGTGAAAGACTTTCATTTCAACCTTTATAAATACATGAAACATGAATATAAAAGTACAACATAAATGACTGTGCCTTAATATCAGAATGTATATTATTTGCGACTTTTGATTGGATAAAGCAGTACAGCAATAATTACATATTTATCTTTTGGCTACGTGTAATACGTGTATCCAGTTCTTTACATGTTTTATAGTCTTAGGTGATCAAGAATAAAGTAACAAAAAAAGAGACTTTATTGATAACATATAAAACTTATTACCTAGCAGGTTTAGCTCGTAAAATATTAAAAGTGAAGTACTTAAACTTTGTATCGGTTATGAAGAGACCTATTAGATTTAAAATAAAATCGTTACTAACGACTAGTTTCCCTTTCATAGATAAAAGAAATAAATTGAAAATGTGCAATTTGAAATCTAGAGAGCAAACATTAATAATCTTTTGTCTTTAAATTCGCGATAGCTCTTCATGAAAAGAAAATATATACTTGCTTTATGTGTGAATAGATCTTTTGATAATTAAATGAATTGCTTACCACTTGCGGCTTGTAATCAGCGCGAATAAAGATACGTCGGATATCGTATTTGGTTTTTCATACGACACGGTATTTATTAAAAAAAGAGATTATGTATATAATGTCTGACGGGTGTCGCTATTGTTGACCTGTAACCTAAATAGTATATGTACAAAGAGTTTTTCTATTTCGGCATACTATTGCATCAATCTTAGCTAGTACCTAAAATAATAATAATAATAACAGGATAAAAAAAAATAATAATAAGGACCTACACCGTAGTCGTGTACTTGCGATTAGTCTTAAATGGTTGCGTAATATAATATGTTTACGTTACAAATGGTAAATATTAACTAGGCGCGATATTTTATTGACAGGTCATTTGAGTATTTAAAGATTCTGTAAATGTGTATGATATATACATCTGAAAAATCTTGAATATAATTACTCAGTATATATAAACAGTAGATATATTAATAGGCGATGACAATAATTTAATTAATCATAACGACTATCGATACATTATGACTTATTGAATTGATTACCGAACCATAATCGTTTTACCATAATTTCGAAGACAGTCGAAATTATGTTCCTAAAGAAAGTGTTGCAAGTTTCAGATCAAGGACCGAGGAGCGTCCAGGTGAAAGGGCCAGGGTCTGGTATTCGTTTACCACCCAGGAGTGCCCAGGTGAGAGGGTCGGGGTGTAGATTCACTTCCGACCCAGGAGTGCCCAGGTGAGAGGGTCAGGGTAAAGATACCTCTGTTTCGATCGTCCACCGTGGGTCCTCATACGCTGGCATGGTATGCGAGCTTGCGTCTGGCGGCGCAATGTCCGGCGTCCGTGATGAGCAGCATCGGCAGCACTATCCAGGCTGACAGAGCTTGGGTGGCCCATGATGCTGTTGCAGCGGACGGGTACATCATGTTGCCAAAGCCCGTGGCGGCACGGGAATTTCATTCAATCGTGTGATGAGGTGGTGATGTCATAAAACCGTGTAAATGTGTTCTTTTTGCTTGTTTCGCGAGTGAAGTGTGAAGTGAAGTGTTGCATTGTTTACTTAAATATGTTTATAACTTGTGAAATTAATTTAATTATCATAATTTAATTAGATGTAATGAATTCAATTGGATGTAATGAATTTAATTAGATGTAATTAATTTAATTGTATCGAAGTTAATGTTATTCATATATTTATTTTTCACGGGCCTATATTTCTTGATAAGATTTATGGAAATATTTAAAAATCCATTTTATAGGATATCGTAATTATGGGGTAAAGGTATCGGTATGAAGTGAAGTGATGTTTTGTGTTTCTATTGTTTAAGAATTATTTCAAATGCATATTATACTACACTTTTATAATCTTTTTCTTGTATAAACTGATATTGTCTTTCTTTTGAATTATTTCACATTAAGTTTTGGCGAAGGGTCTCGCCTCGAACAGGATGGCCGAGCTGTTAGAGTAATTATTTATTAATGCCTTATTTTGATTTATCTTACTGTCATTTATGATGAAAGTATTAAAGAATATCAATTGACTAATAGTAGTCACTGGGTTTCCGCCATGTTGGAATGTTATAAAAATGGCGGACAAGCAGTGACGGGGGCCAGTTCGAGTACAGACGAGTAGTAGTGAAGAAGTCTTGAATTATTTATTGTAAATTGGTTGTTAATATGTTTGTTATAAGTGAATAAAGTAAATGTGATGGTACAAGTAATAGTTTTCATCATCAACCTGGTAATATCCCCAACACATTACTATCCATATCAATATTATAAATGGGAAAGTGTGTAGAGGAGCTGGGGTGGCCAAAGTAGTGCTACCTCGTCTATTTCATGCAAAATAGGCACAATGGTTGTTGACTTTCGTCAAATGCGCAGTAAAACTAACTAACTAACTAAGGATAAGGGTTACTAACTTTAATTTCAAAACATTCTTCGATCATGAGCGAGTATATCTCCGTTATGCCGAGATGAGTGTACGGCGTCCTCAAATCTTTCGCCGGAGGCCGCTGCAGGCAGCAGTGACACTGGTTTATCGACTCCATCGCACTGAGTATTTATTATTCTTATTCTATTCACTGACTTTATAAATTCGTTTAAATATAAATATGAAACAACAGCTCTTCCCTACCCAACAATCAACGTGCATGCACGTGTATTGACACTGACAGGTGACAGCACAAGTGAAGTTTGAGTTAAGGCTAGTCTAGACGGGATAAACGAATTATGAAATCTAGCGGTTTCGATCACGGCATCACGGCATCATGACCTTAAACAAGTACAGCACTGCACTGTTCGCATTTTGTTTAAATTCAGGGAGTTCAAGTGGCACCATAAATCTAAAATTTGTGAAGTAGCTTGCAGATTAATGCCAATTTCTATTCTGATCAAATCGGCAGATTTGATTACCCGGTCTGAAGTTGCCTTAACGTGCACTACACTTGGGCTGTCATTTTTGGATTGTCATTGCCTAACTAAGGCTCCCCACAGACAGTCTTAAAAATTCATAATCTTACAAAAAACTTGTATGCAATCTGACAGTTCAAACTGACACTGACAAGACACTGACAGATCTGAACTGTCAGATTGCATACAAGTTTTTTTTAAGATTATGAATTTTTAAGACTGTCTGTGGGGAGCCTAATAGTAGGAATTTTGCGGAATTCTCCCGATTTTTCGCATAATATTATCGAAAAAAGTCCCGAAAGACTACAAAAACAATAAGCGTTGCTGATGCGCTGCGCCACTCAGTAAGGGATCATCCATAAATTACGTCAGACGTTAAGGGGGAGGGAGGGGGTCGGCGAAGTGGGACAATGTGTGACATGGGGGTGGGAGGGGTCCTAAAGTTCTTGACGTCACGTTTCAAAATCTTTCATAATCTAAGGGTTAAAACACGAACTTTAAACTGTTACTTTATGAAAACCTCATAAGCATATACATATACAAAATTACAAATGCAGGAAGTTCGTTAACCGGATGAAAAGCCGAAAGTAGGCGATAGTCTAGGCCATTTAGAACATTCTTTAGCTATGTCTCGGACAAAATTTGATTCGTCGTTTTTTTTAAACTTTTGGGCGAAAACTCCAAAATTTCGGACTAAATCGATAAGCGTACTCTTGTTGCTGTATTAAGTTGTTTTGGTTTTATTTCGTATTGTAAAACGTCTATCGTATACTATAAAATAAATTTGAAATATATGTGTCTAAAGAAAAACAAACTACAGTGATTTAAAAATTGAATAACATAAAAAAAAAATAATGGAGTGATTACTTCGGCCTATAAATAAACTAAAATTTATCTAAGGTACCATATAGCTAAAAAATGATCTAAATGGATTATCACCTATTTTCGGCTTTGCATTCTGTTATAAAAGATACCAATTGTTTTGCAGGGGTTTCAAAGCACGTAGGTTACATACATTTGTCACACACACACACACCAACAGGTGGAAAATATTAACTGCAAAACATCAAACAATTTAGCTTGATTAATTTTTTTAATATTTAAGAGTCAAAATAATCATTTAAACGTTTATTCTACTACCCATACCCGTGGACATCAAGTTAAAATGACCATGAAAGCTCTATTGTATAAAGTAACGAAATTGTAGTAATTTTTTTGACATTGTGATTTTTATTGTACCTAATTATTTCTTTCTGACACAATTGTAATTTAAATTTGCTTAATTAAGTGCTTATATGTATGCATGATAGACATAAGTAGTACCTATAGCACCGATTAGTACGTAAGGTTTTACTGTTAGTACTAATAGTAAAATAAACAAATAAACAAATGAAATTACTTTGCACTCTTGTAGATAAAATGAAACTTTGTCATTCGTTTTTTGAAGTATCAAGAGAGCCTTTACCTGTTGGTGTGGTAAAGAATAATTCAAGCACATAAATGGAAAAAAGATTGATTTCTAAGTTTTCTAACCGCTGTTTTTATCCAATAATTGCTACATGTAAATATGTGACGTCACACTAGGGAAGGGGGAGTCTAACAAATGTGACCAGCTGTGACAAGGAGGGGTCAAAAATCATGATTTTTAGTGTGACGTAATTAATGGATGATCCCTAAGGAGAAAAATTATTAACTGGTTTAAATGTATGACTTAGGATGATTTAGGTCCACGTATTATCAGTTTCACATATTTGCAAATATACTTAACGTAAAGATCGTTTGGAATCTTGTTTATCTTGGGTTTTGCTTTCTCCAACCAAGTAGTCATCTCAAAATCCCGAATCGAATGTATTTATACCTTTTGTCACGTACGATCTAGCAACCCTAGCTGTAATTTTTTGACGCCAAAGACGGTTTTGTTTGATGTTGTATTGTGTAGAGCACGTGTAGATATTGAAATGAAATGTATTTATAAATAAAATAGGTGAATAGAAGATGAAATATTCAATGTGATGGAGTCGATAAACCAGTGCCACTGCTGCCTGCAGCGGCCTTCGGCGAAAGATTTGATGACACCGTATACTCATCTCGGAATAACGGAAATATATTCGCACATGATCGAAGAATGTTTTGTGATTAAAGTAAGTAATAATATTAATATATTAAAGACCATTTATTTACATGAAAAATTATCCGAGTTTAACAAAAGTGGCCCGACTTTGGGTCTTGGAAAAAAATTCTCAAAAAAATATTTTTTTCGTGTTTTTTTTATAGTGCTTTTAAACAAGTTTAAAGAATTTATTAAAATAAGCACATTTTATGGAATTAATGGATGAAGATTTATGAACAACCTAGACTCTTTTAGAAGGTAGAGCTGTCAAATTCAGCCATAGGATTATTAAGGTTTAATTCAGATTTTTAGATAATTATAATTGTTGCTGTTTTTAGCTGTTTTAGCGATAAGACTGCCTGTTGTTACCTACCACGTTGTATCTGTTCTGAATTATGTTTGTTTTTCTTCTGTAGTGTGCAATAAAGTATTTTATTATTATTATTAATTTTATCTCCTTTATTCATCTTTTGTCTTAAGTTAGGCTGTTTGAATATATAAGTAAAATACAAAAACACATA
The DNA here is from genome assembly GCF_023078275.1 of Leguminivora glycinivorella. Taxonomy (NCBI): domain Eukaryota; kingdom Metazoa; phylum Arthropoda; class Insecta; order Lepidoptera; family Tortricidae; genus Leguminivora; species Leguminivora glycinivorella. The sequence goes on along the minus strand of NC_062996.1, from coordinate 1,755,640 downwards.
AAAAACAAAGACAATATTACATACAAATCAATATAAAAAAAACATATAAACACATTTGACGGCGGGTCTGGCTCAGTCGGTAGTGACCCTGCCTGCTAAGCCCTGGGTTTGAATCCCGGTAAGGGCATTTATTTGTGTGATGAGCACAGATATTTGTTCCTGAGTCATGGATGTTTTCTATGTATGTATGTTTTCTATGTGTATGTATGTGTTTATCTATTTAAGTATGTATATCGTCGCTTAGCACCCATAGTACAAGCTTTGCTTAGTTTGGGGCTAAGTTGATCTGTGTAAGGTGTCCCCAATATTTATTTTTTATTTTACATTATAAAAAACCTAACCTAGGGTGCCGCCAGCAGCGGGCAGCCCAAACTGCCTGTGGTTAGGGCTGCAGAGAGAGGAACCGCCGGACTATCCGCGCTGTGTCCAAGATTACCGCCTTCTGCATCTGACCCTCCAACAACCTAGCGAGAGTCTCTCAAGATGTTGGCCGAAACCCTTTGCTATGAGACCATTCGATCTTATTTTTATAACGCTTGCAGCTACCATCATGTGATACAGGCAAGAGTGGTATCTGCACGGTGTGTCTTGCTCGCCTGCGGGAGGCGTGTTTCTTCAAGATGCAAGTTCAGCACAGCCAGGCTGAATTGCAGGGCCGGTTACAATTTTTAGAGGGAAAATTGACCGTCAAAGGTAATTTTTAAGTATATAGACGTTAAACACTTTCGTGAGAAATTTGAGATATATATAAGTAATTATGTTAGTAGCGATTAGCCAGGTCTGCACAGAGTGAGGAACGCCGCGAGGGAATGTGCTCACACCGGCATACGTCCAAGTGGACGTGCCTTGGCTGAGGCAGGTTGCTCGGCTGAGCATAAAGCTAGGAACATATTACGCGGACGTCCGCCATCGCGCGACTGCGTGAGCGTCAGAATGGCGGGTGTACATCAAGCAATCCTGGTGTGGTATACGTCAGGAGTAAGTGCTAGCAATGTGCTAATTAGCTAGAACTGGAAGTACACCCGCCAACCTGACGTCAGAATGGCGGGTGTCATTAATTTCTTAAATATCTCTGGAGTTCAAAGAGCACATTGCTCGAATTTTGGCGCACATTTGGCACATTGCTAGCACTAACTCCTGACGTTTACCACACCAGGATTGCTTGATGTACACCCGCCATTCTGACGCTCACGCGACTGCGGACGTGGATCTAGACAATGAATATACACTTAACCGTGCAAACTATCGGTCGTCGGTCGTGGACGTGGCGTTGAGCGCACGGACGTCCGATCTAAATCTGGCTCGCTGGATGTTTTGGTAAGCCAAAGCCACGTTCCGAAGACCGTGCACACTGATAGGTCGCGGTTACGCGACCGCGGACGGCCGCGTAGTATGTTCCTAGCTTAACCAGGGGCGGCTCACTCCGCGATTCTATCGCCGCGCTACAAGTACATGCTGGCGGCCGCGAGTTCGCGGCCTAATCAGGGGTTGCGCGCTTTCTCACGGAACGCACGTTCGCACTTTCTATTGTTCCTTTACGTCGCGAGTTTTTTTAAGGTTCATTATGTGATGTCCGCGTATGGAATGGCTAATAATGCTCAGTTAAATAGACATCACGAATAAAATAAATACCATAGGATTCTTACACAGATCTACTATTGATTAAGTCACACGGAAAAGTTCAATAAGGCTTGTCATGTTGGAACTTAAACAAAAATATATAAATACTGTATATATACATACAAAGTACCCAAGACTTGAATATAATAGTATAACATTTTATCTCAGTATTAATTCGTTTTAATCCGTAGGTAACCCTATCGTCAGTCGCTGCGCACGTGCGGCTCGTTTCTTTGTAAGAATTAAGTAGGCATTTAAAAAGGCGGCATTTCGTAAACATCAAAGCAGTGAGCCTTCTGTACTTGTACTATTATATATTCTGTGGCTTAACCCGCGCACTGCCTCGTCCTTGCACGTCTACAAAGCATGCATGCCTCCCTCTATGTCGACTTTTTTCGAGTCACATGGAGACTCATCATCAGGCATGACTGCTTGCGGCGGCTTAGTGGTGGGCGTCTAGCTCTTAACTTACATTTTTTTTTCTATTTATAAGTTTTTATTTAAGTATTTTTTTTTAGTTTAATTGTATTCTGTTGTTGTTGTTGTTGCTGATCGTCCTAAGGTACCCCATAGGTGCATAGGGCCTCCACAAGATCCTTCCACACCTTTCTATCTTGAGCCACCGCCTTGAACTCAGTCCGAACTCCCGCAACTCGTTCTCTACGCTCCGCCTCCAGGTGTGTACGGGGCGTTTGCGGGCTCGCTTTCCTCCTTGAGGCCGCCACTCAAACGCGAATTCTGTAGTGTGACACAAGCACTAATAATGACAATGAGGAGGCACACTGATATTTTATCCCGCCAGGCGCTGTGCAAGTGCCTAGGCATGTCACTGTCATTCATATGTGTGAGAGAGAAAAGACATACATCTTCTCGCTCTCACATATGAAATTCTTTATATGTGCAAAGGACTAATAGGGTGGCGCCATCTGTCATAACCTTTGAGTGTGCCTCTTTGAGTTGGAATACTTTGTAATGTTTTTAGACATTTTAATAGTGTAAAATGTGTTATTTTTAGATGAGAAAGCCATAAATGAATCAGATTTACTATCTGACGATGGCGCGTTCAGCAAACCTTTATGTAAGTATTAAAAACATTATTTTATTTATTTTTGAGCTCAACGAGGGTGTGGTGTGCTGATGACGGGAGTACTTACGGAACTGACTTATTCCGTCTATTGTCCTTTGAGTCGTCGCCAACCCAAACCCTCCTTGGAACTTGTGCACTCCTTTTTACTGTGTATTTAACACAGCAAAAGGGAATGTACAAGTTTCTAATGGGGTGGCAACGCGCATGTGACACTGAGTTGCAGGCGTCCATAGGTTACGGTGACCGCTTTCCATCAGGCGGGCCGTACGCTTGTTGGCCACCGACGTAGTATAAAAAAAAAACTGTGCCAGCACTATTAGTAGGGAAGCATAAGAGGCTACTCAAGTGTGTCAAATTTATTTATTTAATCTTTATTGCACAAAAGAAAAATCTTGCAGTAGAAAAAGGCGGACTTAATGCTTTAAAGCATTCTCAACCAGTTAACCTTGAGGATAAGTAGAGAGATTGTGCTCGGTGCTACAGCAATTTCAGTAGTAAAATCAAAACAAAGAAACTCACTCTTAAAAACAAATTAAATTATATTCTATGAAAATATTAGTTTCATTTGCAAATTATTGAGCTGGTAAAGTCATTCTGTGGTTATGAAGCATTTTTAATTGTAATTGTGATGTTTCAGTGTCCTTGCCCGGAGATCATAAAGTAAACACGGCGCCTCTGTCCCCGCGCGCTATGCAGAAGCTCTCGCTAGGATGCTTTGTGAAGCTGGAGCGCCTTCGCGACTCAACGCGCGTGAGCCAGCCGCGCCGCGTGACGTCACACTGCGAGAGCCAGCCGTGCCCCGTGACGTCACACCGCGAGAGCCAGCCGTGCCCCGTGACGTCACACCGCGAGAGCCAGCCGTGCCCCGTGACGTCACACCGTGAGAGCCAGTCGTGCCCCGTGACGTCACACCTTGAGCCAAGCCCCGTGATATCATACTTCGAGTGCACCTCCACCAGTGTGCAGCACAAGCCCGCTCACACACACACACAAGCCTACACACACGACACCCGCCCTGCACACATAGCAGACGACTCTAGTTTAATAAAAAATGATTATAAGGATAACGATGTGAAGGATGAGGTACTTGATGAGTCGTGTAAGTATTATGCTGTGTAGTTAAACATTTCCTATTTTTTATTTTATTTTTTATTGATTTTCATAGAGCATTCATCATCCTCCTTGCATTATCCCGGCATTTACCTCGATTATTAGAATTAGTCCGGTTGCCTCACGATGTTTTCCTTCACCGAAAAGCGACTGGCAAATATCAAATGACATGTCGCACATAAATTCCGAAAAACTCACTGGAAACGCTAGGCTTTTTTGATTTCCATAGAGCATTGTTTATCTAAAATGGTTCCTCCTAAAATTTAGGTTATTAATCAAATCAATAACATCCAAGGTAGGGTTTGCTCCCGGGAAATACCGGTACCGAAAGTACCGGGAATTCCCGGGATTTTTGACCAAGCAAAGAACCGGGAAATCAACTTGAAAAATCCCGGTACTTTCGGTACTTTCGGGAAATATGTCTTAGTGACATTTTTGCTACAAAATTTATTTATTTCTATTTATATTATTTAAACAGTTAAAAAATAGGCGTAGGTACAGGAACACGCGCTTAATCACTATTTAATAGCGTTTGTCAGGCAACCTGGCAGCCGTAGCCACCGCGATACCCTAACTAGCCCCACTAGCCAGTTCAGTAGTCGAGTTTTGTATTTTTGGTGAATGTTTGTTATATTAATTTGTGTATTTATTTTTTCTCTCTCAATCTCAATTGACTCATTTCTCTGCATGTTATAAAACTGTGTTCGCGAATTTTGCGATAGACTCTAAAACTACTAAAGGGATATTTATGCGTTTTTCACCTATATATGAATAGAGTGATTCATGAGGAATGTTTAAGGTTTTCTTATTATAAATTGATTATTAAAACATGACTGTGTGTATATTTGTGCTAAAAGTCGGTAAAAATCAGGCTGCTTAAGAGCTTCAATCAAAAACCCGGCCCGTACTATCGACTTATAAGAAAATAATGTATGGTGGAATTGTCGCTCTGATACATAAATGCAGGTCTAGAAAAAAAGTCGGCAATGGCTTATGTCTAACTTTTAATGATAACTGCTATAAACTCGCTTAACTTTTAAAAAATGTTTACATATATTGTGATATTACGGTATTCCACAGAAATTTCCAGAAAATGACTAATTTTCTCGAGAACGTTCCCTCTGACTAGCAAAAAAATAGTGCACCATTTCAAATGTTTTGTTTCCTTTAGTTTACATTATTTGATTCAAATTACATGTTTGGGGAATTTTGTGAGGTTTTACTGCCGGTCTATAATCAATTAATATTTCTTTAATAGTATTTGTCTTATTTCTTTTACTAAGCGATTAAACTTCTCCCAGTAATGGCAGATCGCTTAATCGGAGCAATGTATTGCAACGGTAACCATTGGTGCCTATGGTTGCCAGATAGTCTGGTTTAGGCAGAATTCTTCACGATTTTTTGTTGTTGTTGCACAGTATAATCTCACTATGAAAATTACTACGAAATAAAAAAAGGCAGATAAAATAATACGCCGAGCTAATCCGGTGCAGTTCGGTTATGGTAATATAATAATAAAAGACGGAAAATGCAAAAAAATATGTTGTTTTATTTGAAAAAGCGAATTATTAGACCAGTCCCGAAAGTACCGAAAATCCCGGGAAATCCCGGTTCCATATTGCTTCGGTACCGAAAATCCCGGTTCTTTAAAACAGTACCGGTACTGCAATCCCTAATCCAAGGTAATGGTTACTATCCACCCACGTTTCGGTGTCGGCATAAATTTCTTTCATTTTTTGCATTTGCATTTTCGCGAAAAAATAAATTCAAAAACTTTTTTTCGAAAATAAGTAAATTTAATGTTTTTCCTATTCAGAATCACGAGCCCTTTCGATCCTAGTAGGTAAAAAAAACGTTTTCATTTAGCAAAGTAATATTTTCGTTTAGGCCACGTTTAGTCGAATAACGTTTCACATTTTATACATTGTTAAAATATTTTCGAATGAATGACTTACGTATCGCTGTTGTAAAAAAATTACACACTTATAAACATTTTTTTTCTTACATACATAAATACATAGAATCACGCCTGTAGCCCATAAAGGGAGGTAGAGCACATGAACTTCTAAGTTTCAGTGCCACTCTTGGCAAAAAGGGTTAAAAGAAATCCAGATTGTGACATTGCAGTGACAGTGCCACAATTTAACCCATATCCCACAGTCGACTTCCACGAAACCCAATGTATAATGTGAAATTATTTTCGTTGCGGTAATAATTTACATACCTATACTGACAACATTATGTTCTTTAAGAAATTTGGTGAGTTGAAAACAACAATACATAATTTACAAAAATGAATCCTTAGAATCAGAACATGATGATTGATATAAATAAGTAAACGAAATAAATATGAATTACTCTTACTAACGATCTAACAACTAGATTTTCGAATCCGCAGAACACTTTGTACGCAAGCTCCAGGCTCCAGCCAATTCACAAAAAAAAAAACAAATGATCACTCGACCTTTCTCAGTCTTTCGACCAATTTTGTGTCGGCCAATTTTTACAATTACTAAATGATTGTAAATCGGCGTATTAAATTTCTGCCTACCGATTCCGTTTACGAACGAATATTATGCGACATGAGAATCTTCCAATCGTTATTCGGCCAAAACAGACGTCGGCGAATCGTTGTCGGCGTACTGAAAATCGGCGTATTTTATTTCGGAATATCAATCGGGCACCCTACAGCGGTTACAAAGTGGAAAGTATGCAAAATAATAGAACATTTTGGGACCATTTTTTTGTATGTTGTTGTTTGTCCTAAATCGAAAGGGCTCGTGATTTTGAGTAGGAAAAACATAAAAGTTACCTACCTAATTTTTTTTTGTGATTGTCCTAAAATGCCCTTCTATCAAAATTATAACACAATCTTATTACGGTTTTTTATTTCAGACGTGGAATCATCTTTTAAAAAGGAGCCTGATGACGACTTGGAAGAGGATCAGGTGCTTGATACGCCGTGTAAGTATCTTATTTTTTAAATATCTAATACCTTTAAACGAGCAATTCATGTATATTTATTTATATATACCGACGATCTCGGAAACCGCTCTAACGATTTCGCTGAAATTTGTTATGTGGGGGTTTTCGGGGGTGAAAAATCGATCTAACTTATCCTTAGGTCCCGGAAAACGCAAATTTTCGAGTTTTCACGCGTCAAAGACTAGATGGCGACACAGGTCAAGGCTAACACGAATAGAAAAATACTCTCTTTGAGCTTTTGTGGCGAAATGCGCGCCATCTCGTGTGGAGTAGTTGTGTTGTTAAGACTGAGAATTCTTTCGCTCGATGTAGGTACTTGTTTAATGATGAACTAATTGAGCGGACTGTAATTTAATAAAATATCTTTAAGACGAAATTGACAAAGATAACTCGAAATTTTAGAGATTTAAACAAACACTTACTGGGGAAAAAACAGTGCATATGTCACATACCTTTTAGCATGAGGTTCCAGTGGGTTGGTTTCAGCTCGCTTACCATCAGCCTTGGTATGCAAGGCGCACGTGCGGGCCCGGCTTACCGTCTCCTCGAGCCCAGAACTGTTCTTGGAGCAGAGCTTTCTTCCTGTCCACTTTGATAATGTGACTAGCACTGAGTTTAAACTTAATTTAACGATAATTGTTGGGAAAATGTGACTTTAACTATTTAATTAGCAATAAATGGCAATTTTAATGCAGCGACGCGTTCGCAAGTTAGATCGAGAGCGAAAAGAATGTGAGGTAATGGCTACCGGAAATGATTAGTGCCGGGCTAAACACACCGGAAGCTAAAGACAAAATAGTGTTGTTTCTTTAAAAAACCGATATTCATACGAAAGTTGAACATACCGCTCACCTAAATATGCAATATTTACTCTACAAATAGTGCTAGAGTTCGACAAACTACTTAAAAACTATAATGTTAAACTAAGTGATAATACTAGAACGACGAAAGTTAATTTGAAAGTGGTAAAGGACACAGCTTCACAACTGGTCTTCTGTACTGACCAGTAGCAGTTTGAATTGTGACCACTCTACAGACACCGTCAACTCCGGGATGTAGAGCAACGATGCGCCCAAGGGGCCATTTTAAAGGGCTTGTCTGTTCGTTAATCAACAAGACCAAGGAACCCACGACAATGTTTGTATTTACTTTATTCCATTTAGTCCTCTGTTGTAGAGTATGGACGTACTCAGCGTGCCATCTACGCCAGAAGTCTTGATGCATTTTCTGTATCATTTTCCAACGATTACAGACACTTACTTTTTTATCTACAAGATTTTTCTCTGGGACAATCGACAACGGTTCCAGAGTTAAAAAATGGCCTGGAGTTAAGGCTGAGAGATCACTAGGATCCGAGCTAAGAGGTGTCAATGGACGAGAGTTGAGCATAGACTCAATCTGAGTCAGAATTGTATAAAATTCCTCGAAGGTTAACCTTTGATTACCTACAACCCGTGCGAGGTGAGTCTTAACCGAGCGTATCCCGGCTTCAGCTAATCCGTTAAAATGAGGCGTACCCGGAGGGTTAAACGAGAATTTAATTTCTTGGGCATCAGCAGCACCTTTCATGAGTGAACCAAGATAGTTACTAGCGCCCACAAAATTCCTACCCTGGTCAGAGACAATGTTACTGCATCGACCACGACGAGCGACAAACCGTTTAAGAACACAGAGGAAAGCTTCTGTCGACAACTCTGAAGCAAGCTCTATGTGAATGGCTTTGGTACTAGTACATACAAAAACACAGATGTAACCTTTGTACGTTTTCGCACCACGGCCACGACCGAAAGCGATATCAAATGGTCCTCCATAATCAATGGCGACACTCGAAAAAGGTTTAATTTGCGAGACGCGAAAAGTAGGCAAATTTCCCATAAGCGGCGGAGATGCCGCAGAGGGATTGGCACGAAAGCATTTCACGCAGCCTCCAATCACTGCCTGAATTGCTCGCTTTGGCGACAAAATCCAAAACGTTTGCGCAAGTAAATTTTGTAAAGTTTGGGCACCTGGATGTAAAAATCTTTTATGATATTCGTCAATTATTAAAATAGTGAGTCGGTGGGAGCGAGGCAATAAAATGGGATGTTTGACAGAAAATTTAATAGGAGAATTTGCCAAGCGACCGCCCACCCTGACAATACCCTGACTGTCAATGAATAATGAAAGCTTGCGCAAACCCTTTGGCAATGCGTTCAAACGATCCTCCCTTAATTGATTGATCTCTACACTGAACGAAGTGAGCTGCACATGTTTTACTAAAAACATGAGAGCTGCAGTGGTTTCAGCTGACTGTAGAGATCCGACAACTTTTCCATCCTTAGCTGACCGTAAAAAACGGAAACAGTAGGCTAACACACGCTTTAATGTGAAAAGCGAGGAGAACCTGCTAAGGACTTCATCAATTAAGTTAGGATCGGCCGTCACGAGCAAGCTACAAATACGTTGTTCCTCTACAATACAGTCATTGCTTGGATCGTGCAAAGGTGAGCAAGGCCAATCCTTCTCTTCCTTTACCAACCACGACGGACCCTTCCACCAAATATCACACTCTACCAAATCTTCAGGCAGTAACCCCCTGGATCCTGCATCAGCAGGATTGTGGTGTGTACTGACGTGACGCCAGCGATCAGGAGCAACAAGATCCTGGATATGGCTCACACGATTTGCAACAAATGTTTTCCAGCGTGAAGGGCACGACTTGATCCAAGCTAACGTTACGGTCGAATCTGACCATGCAAATATTTCCTGAACAACATAGAGAGGTTTTAATGCCTCTTGTGTTGACTGCATCAGGTCTGCCAACAACACGGCAGCCTGCAGTTCCAATCGAGGAATTGATAATTTACGCAGAGGCGCAACCTTACTTTTGGCACAGCAAAGCTCTACAAAAGTAGAGCCTTGTGTGTCATCGACACGACAGAAGACGACAGCAGCGTAACCACGCTCCGACGCATCACAAAATCCATGCAATTGTAATGAAACAAACGAATGGATGATGCGACGGGGAATAACGACAGATTTCAACGACGGAAGTTGATCGGTAAATTTCATCCATTCTGATGTGATTGCTTCTGGAACATCATCGTCCCATTGCACCCCAGATGACCACAAGACCTGCATTAAATATTTAGCGTGAAACGTGACAGGACATAAGAATCCTAGCGGGTCATATATGCGCGCTATATTCGATAAAATAGTACGTTTAGTACATTTCTGATCACGTGGTGTTGCAACCTCAAATTGGAACGAATCTGTTTGTGGACGCCATAACAATCCCAATATTTTAAGGGACAAATCCGAAAGTTCATCAAAATGTTTAAAATCACTCGAATACAACTCAGAAGATGGAAGGTCAACGATAAAACCTTTATGGTTGGAGGTCCATTTTCTCAAATGGAACCCACCCGACGACAAAATTTCAGATAAATCTGATCTAATTTTTAAAGCTTGCTCAATAGAGTCAGCGCCTGTCACGACATCATCAACATAAATGTCTCTCCCAAGCACTTGTGACCCTTCAGGATAGGAGTCAGCAGTCTCCTCCGCTATCTGTGCTATTGTGCGCAAAGCTTGATACGGAGCCGATTTCACACCATAAGTTACCGTCCGCAAACGATAGTCTTTAACTGGGCCGTCAGTCGAAGGTCGCCACAATATCCGCTGATACTCAGCGTCCTCGTTTGGCACGAGGATTTGACGATACATGGCCTTTATGTCACCCGTAAAGACTATTTTATGCCATCGAAACCTAGTAAGGACATCAAAAATATTAGTTTGTAACTTAGGTCCAGCTAGTAGTGTATCATTAAGCGAAATCCCATTGCTGTCACGACAACTTGCGTCAAAAACGGCTCTCAGAGGTGTACTGACAGATTCGGGGCGCAAAATACCATGATGTGGGATGTAATTAACATTCCCGACACTAGAGACAGGCGGCGCAACCTGCTCCATATGACCACTGACCTCATACTCTTCCATAAAGGAGGCATAAGCTTTACGAAAATCCGCATGCTTTGTAAGCTTGCGTTCCAACGAAAAAAATCTCCGCATTGCAATTTCACGAGTGTGCGAAAAGGTAGGCTTGTTCGAAGGATCGACGAAAGGTAGAGGTACCTCGAACCGGCCTTCACTCGTGCGACAATAATTTGCACGGAAGTTATCTTCACATAGTTGATCCTCTTTCGACAAGATAGGTTTACTCGGACCACAAATATTTTCTAGTTCCCAGAACCTTTTAAGAGAATCATCCAACGACAGCGACAAGTTTGATTGTGAAGCATTCGACACGAAAAAACAATCTTTCCGACAATTAGTGAAAGATTGTGTACGAGAGGCATAACAGTCACCCATCAGAACCCATCCGAAAACAGTCTCCAAAGCCTTTGACTGCCCCTTCCGGCCCTCCTTCTTACCACTTAAAATGGAAGATGCAAATATCTCTGCATTTAAGAGTAAATCTATTGGGCCCGGCTTCGCAAAGTCAGGGTCAGCGAGAGGTAGACCTTGAATGTGATGCCATTCCGATGTATTGACTCTATAGTATGGTTGCTCCGGACAGATAACTGGAAGCACTGACGCTTGGAAGTCAAAATTAACCATTTCTGATCCAATAGGTTTAACAGAGCATGATAACATACCCTTAGGTGCAACTTCAGATAGTCCAATTCCAGTAATTGGCTCGCTAGTATCATCTACCTGTAAACCTAATCTTCGAGCACAGTCATGGGAAATAAAATTGACACCACTAGCACCGTCCAAAAGAGCACGAGCTATTTGATAATTGCCTGAACTATCCCGAACAGCTACCCGAGCAGTAGCAAATAAAACTAATCCATTACTTTGGACCGACGTCAAAGTCACTTTGCTATTTAAACCGCTCACCGTTGGCTGAGGTGCTGGTTCAGCCTCTGGCGAAGCCGGTTCCCTTTTCCAAAGTGTAATAAAGTGTTGTGGGAACAACCGCATATACTGCACCGACAATCTGATTGACATTGTTTGACTTTATGAGTTTTGGAGAAACAACAAACACACAAGCCCTTGTTTTTCACCACCTTAAACCGCTCCGAAGTGTCTAAAACTTTAAATTTTTTACAATTCTCTAAGTTATGCAGTTCAGTACAGAAAACACATATATTTTGTTGTGTGGCAACTAGTGTTACCTTGCCTTTACCTTTAATGGCACTTGTTACGGGCTTAACCTCCGTTACTTCCAGAGCGCGGACTTGTTTTTCAACAAACTCTTGTAGCAATTCAAACTTTGGAATTTCATTGGAATTGAACTCGAGGAGGAAGGCCTCCCGAGTCGCCTTGTCCAATTTTCCCCACAACAGATGAAATAACATAAAGTTTTTATCGGGTAAGTCGAACCTTTCTAACACTTGTAATGTTTCTCTAAACACACGATGAACTTTTTCTAATTCAGTTGAAGACTTGGTCTTCACCTGTTCACAAAGTAAAATCTTTTCATAGTACCCAAAGGCAATTTGCCGTTTTCTATTGTAAAAATTGTTTAAAGCATTGTAAGCATCCATGTAACTGTTGTCCGAAATTGGGTAATTTTTAATCAAATCTAAAGCCTTACCTTGACACGATGTCATAAGATAATGCAGCTTTTCAATGTTCGAAATATTCCTTTTATGAATTAAGGAATCAAAGAGTTCCTTAAATGACAACCAATTGTGCAAGGAGCCATCAAATGGTTTCACAACAATTTTAGGTAACTTCGCTGAATTATTATCACTACTATCTTGTTTGTCAACAGTTTCATGTTTGCTTGTAATGACAGGCTCAGCTTTCCTTAACCTTGTCAAGATTGACTTTACTTTTTGTTCAAAATCGACAGTAACCGAGAACTCCGTATTTACATCCTTTGTTTTCTTCATTATAGCCTTTTGGGCACGATGAAAGTCTTCAACTATTGGGTTTAAGTCGGCCGCGACATAACCCTCTAAATCTATACAATCAAAGATTAACTCTAACCGCATAACCGCGTAATTGCGTTCAACCCTATCCATGTCAACGTCTCTATTGCTCACATCAATGTCCGACATTTTTCACGTAATAATCACTGTTGATTTATCGAAAAAACGAGAACGAAAATATAAATAAACAGTTTACAATTCAATTCAATTTTTGTATTATGGCCTCCATCAAATTCTTGATGATTCTGCCAATGTCAAGGTTGGATAAGACAGTGCAAGTATATTTACTTATTTAACGGTAGACTTTCGTGTTCGGTACAATATCCATCCAACCCGTTGATCTAAAACAAACACAAACTACAACAAACACAAATACAACATACAAAGGTGTTTTTTTTTTTTTTTTTGCTAAAAGAATCGGGACATATTTTTATAGTATCCTATGTGTTCAAACATATAAGGAGGTATTGCAGGTATTATAATTTGATATTATTTTTTGTTAAAAAGTTGTTAAGAATTTTACATTGAGGAGAAAATACTAGTGTTAAAAGGAAATTAATATTTATAGGACGGCTCACATTGGTAGGGATTAAATTATACAGTGGACAAGAAATTTTAGGACATTCTAGTAGTAAATGTTCCACGGTGCCTTCAGCCAGGCCGCACTCGCAAATCGAGCTGTCTCTTATACGTAGTTTGGCCAAAAACACCGGGGAGCAGACATGCCCCAATCTTAATCTTGTAATTATTGACGTATTTATTTTTGGAAAGGCTCTATTCGCAAAAAACCATGGCTTTGGAGGAATATTTGGTTGAAGATTCCCATAATGTCGACCTTTGATCTGTCGCGACTGCTGCCAAATAGTGTTCCATTCCTCAGTCAACAAGGGTTTCACTGAGGCTCTAATATCTCGAGAGTAATGGTTTATGCCTACACTGACTCCCATCCGAATAGCGTCCTTGTTACTCAATTAAATTAACTTGTTGACTTTGACAATGACAGATGAGATGACAACCGAATTGTTGCCATACACCAAAGCATAGACTAAGACCGAACGAGATGAGCGGATTGAACGAACTGTCACACTGCTACCAACCTAACTAAATTCTACTATAAAAGTCACACTTCCGGTCAGCCATTAACCGAATCGAGAATTAAAAGTTTTACCCACCAATTTATTAGAAAAAATATTACGACACGACAAATTTGATATTTTACTAAAAATAGGTAACTTTTCAACGGATCCGGCCGAAGGAACAAATGTTTAATGATGAACTAATTGAGCGGACTGTAATTTAATAAAATATCTTTAAGACGAAATTGACAAAGATAACTCGAAATTTTAGAGATTTAAACAAACACTTACTGGGGAAAAAACAGTGCATATGTCACATACCTTTTAGCATGAGGTTCCAGTGGGTTGGTTTCAGCTCGCTTACCATCAGCCTTGGTATGCAAGGCGCACGTGCGGCCCGGCTTACCGTCTCCTCGAGCCCAGAACTGTTCTTGGAGCAGAGCTTTCTTCCTGTCCACTTTGATAATGTGACTAGCACTGAGTTTAAACTTAATTTAACGATAATTGTTGGGAAAATGTGACTTTAACTATTTAATTAGCAATAAATGGCAATTTTAATGCAGCGACGCGTTCGCAAGTTAGATCGAGAGCGAAAAGAATGTGAGGTAATGGCTACCGGAAATGATTAGTGCCGGGCTAAACACACCGGAAGCTAAAGACAAAATAGTGTTGTTTCTTTAAAAAACCGATATTCATACGAAAGTTGAACAGTACTATTTATTTTAGAACTAGATGGCGACACAGGCCAAGGATACGAAACAAAACCGAGCGAAGCTCGGTCGCCCAGATATTATTTATTTATAAATACCGACGATATCAGAAACCGCTCTAACGATTTCTCTGAAATTTGTTATGTGGGGGTTTTCGGGGGTGAAAAATCGAGCTAGCGTAGCCTTAGATACTGGAAAACGTGAATTTTCGAGTTTTCACGCGTTTTTATTTCGCGTTTTAAACGTAAAATATGGTTGTTAACTTCGCCGACCGCGCATCGGCTCCGCGTAGCTCAGTCGTACGAGGTCGGTTTAATGTTCGCAAGCAGATCTCAGGTGTCAGGGTTTCGAATCCCGGCCAGAAATTAAGTTTTTTTTTGTATTTATAAGTTTTTTTTATCTAAAACGTGATATAATATAATAGAACAGAGCGAAGCTCGGTTGCCCTGATATTTATTTATTTATATGTACCAGCGATCTTGGAAACCGCTCTAACGATTTCGCTGTAATTTGTGGGGATTGTCGGGGGTATAACATTTTTTTTTATGTTAATATTTATTTGATAGTAGTGGATGTTTTTATTTTTTCAAATGTTTATATATAGTTTAGCATAGTTTTCCTCAATTCAAATTGTCTTTTCTTTTATTGAATTATTATTTTGAAATTGGACATGTTGTAATTTAATGTTTTTTTATTTTATTTTATTGTAGTGCTTTCTGTTTGACATGTTTTGTTTGGTTTTGCTGTTGTGTGTATATGCTATTTATTTTAATTTGACAGTGCGCTTTATTTGTTATATTTTATACATTCGCAAGTAAATGGGTATGGCTGACTCTTTGTTAATTTCGTGTCCCCATTGCCCTAATTCATCAAAAACTTTTACAGAACATGGGCTCAAAGTTCATATAGGGAAGAAGCACAAAGAGTTGCGTCGTTCAGTGTCACCGCGACCCCTATCGGTGTCGCAGCACAATGCCCAGTCCGTGTCTCCTCGAACACAAACCGTCGATGCCAGCGCTTCGACTTCGGGTTTGGATGGCCTAGCTACCCTGAAGCAGTCAGTGCGAGTGTTATGGCATATTCCTAGGGGTGCGCGTAATCTGGCTGCGGGAAAAATGTGTGACCTTATAGACCGGTGTCTTGATACTAATGGTGCGTCTGATTGGTTTTCTTTGCTGTCATTCGCCTATTCTGCCTTTAAGACTCCTGATGCTGCGGGCGCTGGTAATTTGACAACTAAGGTCAAAAAACATATTGACTCTGTTTGTGCCTTTAGTTCTGCAGGTGATGGGGAGGCGGTCACAGAGATGGGGGGCCAGCCCTCTCTGGTTAAGACGGTCGAGTCCAAGGTTTTTGAAGGTGACCTCAGAGGCGCAGTTCGGGTGTTGATGTCGGACGATAGCGTGGCGCCTTCGGGTCCGGAGACACTTGCTTCTTTACGGTCAAAACACCCGTTCCCGACCAGGCCTCTCATTGCCGCAGGAGCCTGATAATTCTATTACTGCATATTCCGTGAAGCCGGAAGACGTAGCACACGCACTGAGCTCCTTTAGTAGCAGTTCAGCTGCCGGGCTGGACGGTATCCGGCCGGCACATTTGAAGGAACTCACTTCTGGTTCTGCGGGGGACAATGGTCTACGGCTCCTTGAAAGCTTAACTAAGCTGTGTAATTTTTTGCTTAGTGGCCAGCTAAATGTAGCCGTCTGTCCCTATATGTATGGTGGTTCGCTGTGTGCATTGTCCAAAAAGGATGGGGGTACAAGGCCAATTGCAATCGGCAGCACCGTTAGGCGATTGACGGCAAAGCTTGGGTGCCGTACGGTGAGAGAGGAGATGGCCTCTTATCTTCGGCCGTGTCAGTTGGGTTTTGGCATAAAAATGGGCTGCGAAGCAGCCATTCACGCAACCAGGGCTTTCTCAGCAGACCCCGACAACGTTGATAGCGTAATTATCAAGCTAGACATAAAAAATGCTTTTAATTCAATTGAGCGGGATGTTATGCTATCGGAAGTTAGGGATAGGGTGCCTTCTCTTTACCCTTTCCTCTTCCAAGTCTACTCGTCGCCTTCTTTCCTATGTTACAATGGTTCCCCTATCCTTTCACAGGTCGGTGCTCAGCAGGAGGATCCGCTCGGTCCGCTTGTGTTCAGTTTGAGAATACAGAAAGTGATTTCGGAGCTTCATTCTCCCTTGAACATATGGTATCTGGATGACGGTACTCTGGGAGGTGAACCTGAGGTCGTGAAGCAGGATCTGATTGCGCTCCTTCCACGCTTTCAACAATTGGGTCTGGAGGTAATCGCGGACAAGTGCGAGTTCTTCCCGTGTGGGTCCGTTTCCCGTGCTTCCTTCCCAGTTTTTAGGGTTCCGTAGTCAACTAGGAACCCTTATAGTTTCTCCATGTCTGTCTGTCCGTCCGTCCGTTCGTCCGTCCGTCCGTCCGTCCGTCCGTCCGTCCGTCCGTCCGTCCGTCCGTCCGCGGATAATCTCAGTAACCGTAAGCACTAGAAAACTGAAATTTGGTACTAATATGTATATCAATCACGCCAACAAAGTGCAAAAATAAAAAATGGAAAAATATATTTTATTAGGGTACCCCCCCTACATGTAAAGTGAGGGCTGATTTTTTTTTTCATTCCAACCCCAACGTGTGATATATTGTTGGATAGGTAGGTATTTAAAAATGAATAAGGGTTTATTAAGATCGTTTTTTGATAATATTAATATTTTCGGAAATAATCGCTCCTAAAGGAAAAAAAAGTGCGTCCCCCCCCCTCTAACTTTTGAACCATATGTTTAAAAAATTGGTAAAAATCACAAAAGTAGAACTTTATAAAGACTTTCTAGGAAAATTGTTTTGAACTTGATAGGTTCAGCCGTTTTTGAGAAAAATACCGAAAACTACGGAACCCTACACTGAGCGTGGCCCGACACGCGCTTGGCCGGTTTTTTAGTGACCTGCTTCCGGGTCTCAAGGAGGTGTCGGCTGGGACTTTTACTCTTTTGGGGTCCCCTATTTTTGAGGAGGCCATTCCCGATGCGTTTGAGGTGCGAAGGCAGCTTCTTTTATCCGCTAGAGGTAGATTGAAGAAGTTGTCGCACGTGGCCCTTGTCCTGCTTCGGATTTGCTTCGCGGTTCCCAAGCTGACGTACTTTTTGCGGACCGTTCCGGCTTGGCTTCGCCCTGAAGAACTGGACTCGTTTGACGTCGTCTTGAGGGAGGCTGTAGAGTCCTTGCTTAACGTCTCCCTTAATCCTGACCAATGGGACTTGGCGTCCTTGCCAATCCGGAGTGGTGGGCTGGGTATCCGGCGCGCGCGGGACGTGTGTCTTCCGGCGTTCTTGGCATCGGCGGGTGCGGTCGGAGGTCTGGTTTCCCAAATTTTGGCAAAGGATATTAGCAGCGTAACCATACCGTACTCTGCCGTTGCTTTGGAGGCTTGGACCACTCTTAATCCGGGTATGCCGGTGCCTGAAAGGCCGGAATCCCAACGATTATGGGACGATGTTGAGGTGAAGCGGATTTTTGAGGGCCTGTTGGGTCGATCTGTGGGTGTGGATAGGGCAAGGCTTCTTGCGGGGTCGAGACCGGAGTCTGGGGCGTGGTTGCAGGCGCTTCCTTCCCCTCATTTTGGCACGCTTCTCGACAATGATTCGTTGCGGGTGGCTGTTGCTCTTCGCTTGGGCTGCGATGTTTGTGTGCCCCATTTATGCATTTGCGGCATCATGGTGGAGAGCAATAGTCACCACGCTTTGAGTTGTTGTCGATGTGCTGGAAGGTTTCCTCGCCATCATGCCCTAAACAACATAATTCGAAGGGCGCTCGTCTCAGCAAATGTGCCTTGTGTGCTCGAGCCTCCGGGGCTTAGTCGGTCGGATGGCAAGAGGCCGGATGGATTGACCTTAGTGCCGTGGGAGAGAGGAAAGTGCCTGCTATGGGACGCCACATGCGTCAGCACTTTTGCTGCTTCCCATAATATGTCACTCGCACGGTGAATTTAGCGGGGCCAACTGCTGAGACGGCTGCTATTAAAAAACGCGAAAAATATTCGTGCTTGGGGGGTTACTTGTTTGTTCCACTCGCGGTGGAGACCACTGGGTGTTGGTGCTCGGAGGCTCGGGCCTTCTTTTTGGAGCTTGGGAGTCGGCTGAGGGAGAGGGGGCTCGATCCCCGCTCCGGGTCATTCCTGGTGCAGAGGTTATCGATCGCGGTCCAGCGCGGAAATGCAGCTAGCGTCTTGGGAACCTTTGCACCTGGAATGACTCGTGGTGGGTAGTTTGACTGAATAAAAAGGTATGGTATATGTATGAACATACACACTAGACTGTAAGCAAAACAACCTGTGGAAGAGCGGTGTTCTCTTAACACAAGTATCTAATATACTTAAAAAGAGGCACCAGCACAGAAATTGTAATCGATATTTTTGTTACTGAATAAAATATTTTTATTTATTTATTATTTATACTGATGATGCGGTAAAATGTGTTTGTTAAATATAATTTATTCTACCATTTTTAGTTTTAGGGTTATGTATTTAGGTTTTTAGATTTAATTAAGTTTTATTTTTAGGCTATATCTATTTGTACCTACCGTTTTTCTGTAATAATTGGGGGTATAATAATCAAATTCCTGACTATTTCCACCGGCCGTAACTTTTACCAGACGCCTTGAAAGTCTCTCTAACTTACCCTAATTTACCCAAGCTACGGCCGGCGGAAATGATGATTATCAATGCCTTGCATATATAAAATTCAGCCTTGAGAAATTTAAGGAAAGTTAGTGTTTAAAAAAAACCTTATATCAAAAATGGCCGACGGGCCGAACTATCTAATATTCCGACATTAAATATCGATACGAACTTTACATTATTCCAAAGTTTCTTTGAGAAAATGAGGAAGGTCTGGCGGCTTATGATCTAATTGTTTTTGTACGGCGTTGTCAGCAGCAGCAGTCGAGGTCCCGCCATGGCCGCTTGCCGCCCGTGTGACCCTGCCCCCGGCTAGCTTCACGAGCCTCGAGCACCGCGACTCACTACCCGCGCAGTCTGCGCCCGTCACCTCACACGATCACACTCCGTCTGTCGCGCTGCCTGACGCCACACAACACACACACCATCACACTCCGTCCACGCTGCCTGAAGCCACACAACACACACATCAGACTCAGTCCACGCTGCCTGACGCCACACAACACACACATCAGACTCAGTCCACGCTGCCTGACGCCACACAACACTCTCACACACAACTCTACACTCCGTCCACGCTGCCTCACGCCACACAACACACACTTCTTTACACTCTATCCACGCTGCCTGACGCCTCACAACACACACATCTCTACACTCCGTCGACGCTGCCTGACGCCACACAACACACACATCTCTACACTCCGTCCACGCTGCCTGACGCCACACAACACACACATCTCTACACTCCGTCCACGCTGCCTGACGCCACACACCACACACACCATCACACTCCGTCCACGCTGCCTGAAGCCACACAACACACACATCAGACTCAGTCCACGCTGCCTGACGCCACACAACACTCTCACACACAACTCTACACTCCGTCCACGCTGCCTCACGCCACACAACACACACTTCTTTACACTCTGTCCACGCTGCCTGACGCCTCACAACACACACATCTCTACACTCCGTCCACGCTGCCTGACGCCACACAACACACACATCTCTACACTCCGTCCACGCTGCCTGACGCCACACAACACACACACCATCACACTCCGTCCACGCTGCCTGAAGCCACCCAACACACACATCAGACTCAGTCCACGCTTCCTGACGCCACACAACACTCTCACACACAACTCTACACTCCGTCCACGCTGCCTCACGCCACTCAACACACACTTCTTTACACTCTGTCCACGCTGCCTGACGCCTCACAACACACACATCTCTACACTCCGTCGACGCTGCCTGACACCACACAACACACACATCTCTACACTCCGTCCACGCTGCCTGACGCCACACAACACACACACCATCACACTCCGTCCACACTGCCTGACGCCACACAACACACACATCACACTCCGTCCACGCTGCCTAATGCAACACAACACACACAACTCTACACTCCGGCCACACTGCCTGACGCCACACAACACACACACCATCACACTCCGTCCACGCTGCCTGACGCCACACAACACACACATCACACTCCGTCCACGCTGCCTGACGCCACACAACACACACATCTCTACACTCCGTCCACGCTGCCTGACGCCACACAACACACACATCTCTACACTCCGTCCACGCTGCCTGACGCCGCACAACACACACATCATCACACTCCGTCCACGCTGCCTGACGCCACACAACACACACATCTCTACACTCCGTCCACGCTGCCTGACGCCGCACAACACACTCGCACAGATAACCAGCAGACACATACTGACACAATGTATCCATGCAACATCTGTTCCCAAAACTTCTCGAACAAAACTCTGCTCAAACGGCATGAATCCACTCACAAGGAACAAACATACATTTGCGATACCTGTAATATGAAGTTCAGAGAAAAATCAATTTTGGTGAAACATATTTTTAACAAACATATTCTGAAGATATGTCACGTGTGTAATGTTTGCAACAAATCGTTTAAAGAATGGTCTGGATTAAGGCAGCATCGAAAAATTCACACTGGGAACAATGACAAACCATTCGAGTGTGACATATGTAATAAGAAATATCCACTTCTTGAATATTTAAAGAGACACATGGTGCTTCACAGTGGTGATAAAAGATATCAGTGCGAAGTATGTAAAAAACAGTTCAGATCTACTGCTTCATTGAGAATACACCAAAAAACACACACAGGAGATAAACCATTTAGCTGTGATTTATGCGGCAAACGTTTCATAACAAATCATTCGTTATCTCTACACAAAATAACTCACACGAAAGAGAAATTATATAAATGTGATGAATGTAATGATTTATTTAAACACTTTGGCAGTTTGAGAAGACACAAAAAACTTCATGCTCGAGGTAATAAATACAGATGCGAAGTTTGCCACGAGATGTTTTTACTAAAACATCTTTTAGCTAAACATAAAAAGAAACACATTGGAGAAAAACCTTACCGTTGTGAAATATGTAACAAGGGATTTGAAAAGAAAGTGTTTTTAAAAACCCATAAAATAACGCACACTGGAGATAAGTCATATGCTTGTGAACAGTGTGGTAAGAATTTTAAACGGAAAGGTAATATGGATCAACATAAAAAAAGTCACGCGGAGAAAACTCACTGTTGTAATAGATGTGGCAAGAAATTCACACACAAACATCAGTTGCTTGCTCATGAAAAAACCCACACTAAAGACAAAGCTTAAGAGGCTTCATTAATTTTTGACAAGTTTTGAGTTGAATCTTAAATTTGCACTACAGATGGAGTCATAATAAGTGATAAGATAAACGGCCATCGGCATTTTTTAGTCTTTTATCTAAATTCGTAATGATAAAAGTAAATACTTATTTTTTAATTATATTTTTTAAACAAGGTCTAAAAAAACACTTCATAATTTTAGTGGTTTTACATGTATGATATCGATATGTTTGAATTTAACTTTGAATTTTGTAAAAGTGCAAGAACGATTTTAATTTTAAACTAATTAAGGGAAAAGTTATGTCAAAAACCAGTTTTTCAGCCTAAATTGGTTCAACTTTAAAGTTGATGCCAAATATCAGAAACAATGAGCTGTGAAGTAATTATGGGACACTATTTGGTTAAAGAAGATGCTGTTAATATGATAGGCATTAGAAAAAATCCAAGATGGCGCCTGTAGGTAATGTATGGGATAACAGCTAGCCATACACGTACGGATTTGTCCGCCGGGCAAGGCTCGGATCTCGGATCTGATCCGCGGCTTGCCCGACGGACAAATCCGAGGCGGACATGCTTGCTATTAACTAAGGTGCTATCCGGGCACACACACGCGCGGGCAGCCGACGGATCTGCCCGGCCCGTGCCCGATCTGTTGTTTCGAGCACGGGTAGGGTTGCAAATAGAAAAAAAAACCAATGTTTTTTTTTTCAGAATTGTGAAAAAAACATGAATTAACCTAACCACAAAATTAAAATTTCGAAAATACCCCCGACCGCGACATAGTGGACCGACTTTCATGAAACATGGCTAAGAACACTCCCGACTAACTCAGCTTTCAAACAAAAAAACTAAATCGAAATCGTTCGGGAGCTACGGTGCCACAGACAGACACACACACAGACAGACAAACAGACAGACAGACAGACACGTCAAACTTACAACACCCCGTCGTTTTTGCGTCGGGGGTTAAAAAAAACCGAGCGCCGTGGTTTTTTTTCTAAATATGGTTTTTTTTTCAGATGAACAAATAATTCGACAATAACGGTTTTTAACCGACGCAAAAACGAAGGGGTGTTATAAGTTTGACGTGTCTGTCTCTCTCTGTTTGTCTGTCTGTGTGTCTGTCTATGGCATCGTAGCTCCCGAACAGATGAACCGATTTAGATTTTGATTTTTTTGTCTGAAAGCTGAGTTAGTCGGGAGTGTTCTTAGCCATGTTTCATGAAAATCGGTCCACTATGTCGCGGTCGGGGGTTTTTCCAAAATTTTAATAATTCGATTAACATTCAGTATACAAACGTTTATTGGGGAATGATCGATGCGGCGTGCAGCTGGAGAGGCGGTGGTGTTGCCAACAGTAAATAGTGATAACTACCAACTACAGATTTCGTAAATGTTACTTTTATAAGACCAGAAATTGAAAGTTATTGGATTAAATTCGTTTAATAGTTAACATTAATTCTAAAAAACCGTATGAAAGTATTAACTGCTTCGCAAATTTTGAGATTTCGTACATTAGAAAAAAAAACATACTCCAGAAAAAAAACTTTTTTTTTAAACGTTTTTTTTTCATGTTTTTTTTTCAAGCCAGAAGAAAACCGTTTTTTGCAACCCTCAGCGGATGGGTACCCGGCGGGCAAATCCGTACGTGTACAGTCAACCAATTGGAACCCTAGGCCACTGTAGAACTATGTCATAGTGACGTTATACACCGTGTTTCACTTAACACTAAAAACCTGAAAACAGTTTGTTCAGAATCGAGAGTAGAATCGATTGAGCTATATCTTGATGGGGGTAATATTTTTATTTAAATTAGTATTATTAGTTATTTTTTACGTGCCCATTCTATTGTACTCGTAATACAACATTGTGTATATCGCATTGCTAGAGGTTGTTTACCTTTTTTCAGTATTTAGGGGTATTAATACTGGCCGGTTACTTGGACGATTATTTTTTCCGCTACTAGTTTGACGTTGTTTGTCAGTTTAATCTTAATGTTTATCTTAAGTCATAACAAATTGAACTCGTACCTAATTACAACCTTGTCATTTTGAATATTGAGTTTATTTGCTTACTGCGATTACCTGTCCAATTTGAAGTTTATTGTGACAAAGCTTTAAAGTGTTTTACAGTGACATCTTAGCTGTCTATTGGTAAACCTTATGTCGTTGCAGTAACGTACACAAATAAATAGTCTTATGGTTTATGATGGTAGTTAGCAATTATTTCATTGAGTGTAGAGCTAAAAGTCAAGTAGAGCTGTACAGAAAATTAAAAATTCAATTTAAAAAAAAGTAACGATCAGATTAAAAGATGAATACTCTAGATGAGTTTAAAAAAATAAAAATCAGTTGGGGTGTCTGAGGTTTTGAGTGATACCGGAAACACCGTGTATAAATCAGATTGTAAGAAATCTCTTACTGCTTGTCATTTTGACATGGTTGTAGAGTGGCCTAGGGTTCCAATTGGTTGACTGTACCTATGGCTAGCTATCGGTCCTACATCCGATATCGGATAGGATAATGTGACTCACTAAGGGCAAGCTCTAGTGAAAAGGTTAAGCTTTTACATTATTAGGTTATTTTATTAATGAATTGTTTTTACCACTATTTTCTGCATTACTATCTGACCAATCAAAATATAGTGTAAGTAATTATGAAATCATGTTGACATCTCAAACTGCGTATTTGATAAATAAATGAGAATTAGTAAAAATTGGTTTTTAATCCATTAAACTACCAACTATAGTTAAGGTAGAGCGGGCCAAATCTGACTGGGGGACAATTGTAACTGACCCATTTTTCCATTATTACACTTGAGTTCCACAAGCATCCATTTAATATGCGTGTCATATACATATAACCAGACACTTGAATTAATAATGCAAACATTGTAAAACATGGAACAAAATTTACAAAATGGACCAGTTGCATTTGGCCCCCCAGTCGAAATTGTCCCGATGTACCTCAGTTTGAATTTTCTGAAATGATTTTTTTCTTTCGCCCTTAATTGTTAAACCCCATTCGTTCCATTAACTTTGCAGAAAATTATAATAGTCGCTGAATTGAGGAAATCAATAAGCAGAATGTAATAATCGAGGAGCAGCATGGCCTAAAAGATCTACAGTAGCACAGTATATTTGTAATAAAGAGTACTATCGTACAGTATGGCCACTCCCGCTCCCCGCTGAATGTGCCGCCCACCCCCTCTCGGTTACCGCCTGTCAAAAACGCGAACAGACGACCTGTCATATTTCACTCATACAAGCATAGTACGCGTTCACCTACACGAGCTTAGACTGTGCTAGGAACGCGCCTCTTTCAATATTTGATCGCCAGTGTCCGAGGTGCATGCGCGGATCCAGGGGGGTCATGGGGGTCATGACCCCCCTGGAGCCTAGGTTGGCCATACAAATAGACCACGTGACCCCCCTCTGGGGCCTGGGCCTTTACCACGTGACCCCCCCCCTAGGCACGAAGCTGGATCCGCGCTTGCCGAGGTGTGACAGTAGGGTGAAGCCACGTAGAAGTAACGTGAGTCACGACTTCATTGAGTGTTTATTTGAACTACAGCTGCAAATGAAAGGATCTATGCATATATAGAGAAAGTAACATTAGTAACACTTATTTAGAGATGATTATCACTTGAACTTGTATCGTCCGTAATTGTGGTTGTGACGACCGGTCTGGCTCAGTCGGTAGTGTGTGACCCTGCCTGCTAAGCCGCGGTCCTGGGTTCGAATCCCGGTAAGGGCATGTATTTGTGTGATGAGCACAGATATTACCCCTGATAGCTAGTAATTCTTTTTTCATACACTCAAAGAAATAGGTACGGGCTGAAAAACAGCGCTGTGCAGTCACTAGACTCGCGGCACAAGCTGAGTCTCGAGGCTATTGTCGCACCTAGTATTTAACTGTTCGTAGTTAGTTATTTTAGTCCTCAACGTTGTGATCATAGCTAGTATACAATATAGACATGATTGTACTGTATCATAGCGTAATAGCTTACTCTTAGGGCCGGTTGCTTCAAACCGTCTGTCACCGTTAAAGCGTTCGTTAAATTTTATTGTATGAGAAGTTCCATAGACATCTACTGCGTGACGATGATGTATCTGTCAAATGTGGTTGATGCAACTGGCCCTTAGTTGCATGATAGAAATAAATACTTAAGTAATTGTACCTTAAAATTATTTGCGACAATAAATGACTTTCTTTTTTTTTAATATTTTTTCCTGAGTCATGGATGTTTTCTATGTATATAAGTATGTTTTTATCTATTTAAGTATGTATATCGTCGCTTAGCACTCATAGTACAAGCTTTGCTTAGTTTGGGGCTAAGTTGATCTGTGTAAGGTGTCCCCAATTTTTTTTAATCGTTAATATATGAAACATGCCATAAACTCGTGACTCACGTTACTGTTGCCGCGAATTGACCCAGTAACTAATCATCTTCTGTGGTAGGACTGGTAGGGAACAAATCAAAC
This sequence comes from Leguminivora glycinivorella, assembly GCF_023078275.1. Classification (NCBI taxonomy): domain Eukaryota; kingdom Metazoa; phylum Arthropoda; class Insecta; order Lepidoptera; family Tortricidae; genus Leguminivora; species Leguminivora glycinivorella. Next base: position 1,729,274 of record NC_062996.1, on the reverse strand, counting down.
TATTTTATTAAATATAGTGTATGATATCTATTTCAGTTTAAGGTACAGCGGGACAAATCTCGACTGGGGGACAATTGTAACTAAATTAATTTTTTCCATTATTATTATTACACTATGATGTTGAGTTCGACATGTATCCACTGAACACGCCTACCATATATAACCGGTGGACACCCTATTTAATAATGCAAACATTGTAAAACATGAAAAAATGGATCAGTTACATTTGTCCCCCAACAAATCAAAAATATTTAATAAAATAATTTGATTTGTTCCAGAGTTGTATAGAGGTAGATGACAGCACCATCTCTCTAGCTATACCGCAATCCTGTAAAGGATGCGTATAGGAGGTGCAAGCACACATTGCTGGCCCTTAGAGTTAGTCAAAGGCGCCTAGCTATATCAGAGATAACATACACTAGAGAAATTTCGTCGAGTACCACGGCGGGCGGGTGGTCTAGTGGTAAAGACGTTAACCGCGTAAGCTGAAGACCCGGATTCGATTCCCGGCTCGGCCACCAGTGGGCCTTGTCGTTTTTTCTGTCGTGTATGATATCTATTTCAGTTTGCACTACTAGAAATTTCATAACTCCCTTGGGAGAACGATTTTTCTGTAACTCACGCTCCTCCTGCGTGCAATAGCATATTTAGTATGCAAGTGTGGTGAAAAGGGTTTTTCTTCTGTATTTGGTGCAATATGATTGAAATGAATAAGCTAATAAATTTGAACGGTCTTTTATTTTAAAAATACCTATACACGGTACATTAGGAAACCGAACAATTGTAACCACTCATTTCTGAGGCCAAAACATAGAAATTATCCATACTAATATTATAAATCGAAAAGAGTGTGTGTCTGTTTGTTTGTCCGTCGTCGATTTTTAACCCCCGACGCAAAAACGGAGGGGTGTTATAAGTTTTACGTGTCTGTCTGTCTGTGTGTGTGTCTGTCTGTGGCATCGTAGCTCCCGAACGGATGAACCGATTTCCATTTAGTTTTTCTGTTTGATACCTGAGTTAGTCGGAAGTGTTCTTAGCCATGTTTCATGAAAATCTACTACTACTAGGTACTATGTCACGGTCGGGGGTTTTTCCAAAATTTTAATTTTGTGGTTAAGTATTGTCTGAATTCTTTGTTGAAATCTTCGCATTTGTATGGTTTTATTCCACTGCCGATTCTTCCATGCGCAGCTAAAGAACTCTTATAAGTGAATTCTTTGTTACATTCTTTACATTTGTGCGCTTTCAAGCTGAGCATCCCGTGACGTCCATGGTAGCGTTCAACGTTCCACGCAACCTTGGAAGTCGCTTACAAGTTTCACCTCAACCATCAGCAATCTCCATTGAACCGTTCTCCGCAGCCCTCATAGATTCCCGTTTGGCTTTTTTCCTCGCTCTATATTCTCGCTGATATTCTGCCGGCGTTTTCCTTGTTGGCTTTGCAAAACCAATATCACTAGCAAGCCCAGCAGTTGGTTGATTCATAGAACACCCCCCCGTCCAAATTAGTCTATTACGTTGAGCTTTTTTACGCGCCCGGTACTCTTTTTGGTATTGGGCGGCGGATTTCCTTTTCTTCGATGTTTCTACTATGTTAATTGCAGAAGAATTAGTAGAAGGGATAGTAGTCAACGACTCCTTTTTCAGTTGCGTCTGCTTGTGATCACGGTAATATTGTGCAGTTTTTCTTCCTTGACCTGTTGAAGTGGATGTGCTTGTGGTTGCCTCATCGCTGCACCCTGGAAAATTATGTGTGTTTAGTAAAACATCCCATTTCGTCGATTGCTATAAACGAAGATTGCTTGTATTTTTATATGAATAATAGGGTGAATAAAAAAAAATCACTCTTTTGGAATTAGCAAACCTAATCACCTAATTACCACCGGCTTGGGATCCAGTAGTACATCTGATAATGGAACAAGCACGACGAAGGCTGTGAGGCATTTGTGTTGTATGGTGTTGGACATTTGCAGTTTGTTCTTTGTCAATTTTGTGTAGATTAATTGGTTAATTATTTTTTAACATAGTAATGGTAAATTTTTTGAATATTGTATAACTAGCTTAATTAATAGTATGTGAACCTGCCTTAGAAATCTATATTATTTGTGGTCATGGTTCGTTAATATTTCTTGTATGTGGGTAGCTTTTGCACATTGTAATTTTTCCTCAGTCACCCGTTGACCACGAACGCTGTAAAGAGTTCGAAACGTCGGAATGAATTTTTAAATTCATTATACGCGATTTAATCCGTTTCCATAGTTTTATTTCATGAAACCTAACAGTTATCAATCAATGACTTAGTCTATGAAGCCTTTGTGCAAATTTTCAGCTTTTTAAATCAACATCGTCAGCCCCCGCATTAAGTTTGAAATTTTGAAAATCTCATACAAACCTGAAAATTAATAACGTAGACGAATAAATAAATAAATAAATATTTTAGGACATTCTTACACAGATTGACTGAGGCCCACGGTAAGCTCAAGAAGGCTTGTGTTGTAGGTACTCAGACAACGATGTATATAATATATAAATACTTATATACATAGAAAACATCCATGACTCAGGAACAAATATCTGTGCTCATCACACAAATAAATGCCCTTACCGGGATTCGAACCCGGGACCGCGGCGTAGCAGGCAAGGTCACTACCGACTGCGCCAGACCGGTCGTCAAACGAAACGAATACTAGTAAGGAAAGAATTGTAACTCCTACATGAGCAAATGCGAGTTGTTTGTAGTGACATCTAGCGTCAAATAGCGTAAATTATCATCGTCGTCATCGTCAAGAGTAGAGATGCACCGAATATTCGGTTACTATTCGGTATCCGGCCTATTCGGCCTTTATTTTAATATTCGGCCGGATACCGGATAGTGACGTACTATCCGGCCGGATACCGGATGTGCTATTTTTGGTTGAATGATTTTGGAGTAAACAAATTAAATGTAAAAAAAACACAGTTACGGTTATAATACTTAAAATCACAGCCCTTTATTATTAAAAAAATAAACATTGAAACAAAAACGGACTCCGCGCGAAGTTCACTACGAAACAAGTCAAAACCTGCACGACGCGCCCGCTCCCTGCTTAAATTGTAGGTATTGTAGGTAAAATTCTGCTGTCCGAATATTCGGCGGCCGGATACCGAATATTCGGCCGATGGTTAGGCCGAACATTCGGTATCCGGCCAAACAACTATTCGTTGCATCTCTAGTCAAGAGAGAGAGAGAGACTAAGACATGAGTAGTTTGAGAGGGTTTACCTTCAGTGTCCCGGTCCTCGTCAGCTCCGTCACGGCGATCGCTCACTTCACGCGGCGCGAACTCTACCTCCACCTCAACTGCAAATAATAGTACATTTCGATACAAGTGCGTAAAAAAGAAAGTTCGTAACGGGTGGCGATAAATCAAAACACGACCGAAGGAGTGTTTTAAGTCGACACGAGTTACGAATTTCCTCTTCGCACGTGTACCTTAGGTACGATGTTTTTCAGTACAGATGGCTCCCTTCGGTCGTATTTTATCGCCACTACAACTTCGTTTTTTTCGCAACAGTATCTTAATGTACTATTTTACCACACCAACGCTCTCTTTGCTATTCAAAAACAGAGAGCAAAATTGCATTTATCCACAAGAGTGCAAAGTAATTTCATACAAAATTTAACTAGGCTGGTTACCTACAATGTTGATTTTGAATCATAAATATTGAATAGATTGATGAATTTGATTTAGTTTGATGTCGGCATATAGTTAGGTCCATTATATTTATATATAACCAAAGACCTATATAACTTCGTATAGACCGATAAAGTCTAAGAAAAAAACGTACCCCAAAACCATAGAGAAAAAGGTACGGTGAGCTAGATGGCCATACACCTTTGGGGTACGCTCGGCTAGATGGCGCTAATATTAATATTTGACATTTTAAAACATATCAAGCTAAGAATATGGGTCAAATTGTCAAAACTGAGGTTCAAAAGTTTTAAGCCTGTGTCGAGAGATTGGCATGTGATTACACATCTTACTTTGACAGTAACTCTCTTGAATACTCGATCCTCTTTGATATAACAATTGCTGTTGAGAAACGGGATTTACAATTAACTCACTAAGTGTCAAAACTATGACCACAGTATAAACTATGACCAGAGTACTATCGTACAGTATGGTCACTTCCGCTCCCCGCTGAAAGCGCCACCCACCCCCTCTCGGTTACCTCACATTTACCGCCTGTCGAAAACGCGAACAGTCATCCTGTCATATCTCACTCATACAAGCATCGTACGCGTCACCTATAAGAGCTTAGGATGTGTGCTACGAACGCGTCTCTTTCATATATTTGACCGCCAGTGTCCGAGATGTGCTATGGGGTCACTATCAAGTTTATCTTATCGCTAAACGACTATTTCGGCTAGATGTCAGAAAATGTAAATATACAGTCAGCATAAAGTCAATTCAGCTGGGATGACTTGAAAGTAGAATACTCAATCAGCAAAAAGTTAATTTAACTGGATGGCTAAGACTTAGAATGAATGAATAGCCAAACGTCTGGAAATATACATAGTCCGTATGATTAGCATATCTAAAAAGTCAAAAGTGAAGTTAGTTAATTGACGTCAACACAGAACGATACAGTAGCAAAACGTCCGGAAATATAATGTGTCATGGACGTCATGGTTTATAATAAATATGTAACAGTTCTTATTAACAGTGCGAGAAGGTTTGAATTCTCAAAGCACTTAAGCATTTTAAAACCAGACGTTTTGCTAACGGGTCGTTCGGCGTTTATTCTTTTTAGTAATAAAAACATTAAACAATCCAGACTTTTTGCTCCTCGACTGTTTAGCGTTCATGTCTGTTTTGTAATACAGACATTCGAAGATGAAGATGTTTTGCAGTTAGATCATTTTAAATTGTTACGTTTTAAGATCCAGACGTTTTGCTAAAGATGCATTTAGCATTCATGTCTACGTATCCACAAAGACATAACACAATCCAGACATGTCAGCTATATAGTCTTTTAGCGATAAGGTAAATTTGATAGTGACCCGTGCTATGACATGTCAATCGTATATCTAACACACAAAGCCCGTTTCTTAACAGCAATTGATGTAACATCTATTACAGGTGTATGGCATTTTTCCGAAAAAAGTTACAAATAAAAAAAACTAACTATGCTACTCTGTTTCCTATAATGGATCTAACTATACGCCAAAGTTAACGGAATTCAATAAAAACACGGTGTATCTTTAAACGAGCAATTATTTTATATTTATTTATAAATACCGGAAACCGCTCTAAGGATTTCGCTGAAATTTATTGTGTGGGGGTTTTTTGGGGGTGGAAAATCGATCTAGCTTAGTGTTAGGTCCCGGAAAAAGCGAATTTTTGAGTTCGAAACTTAATCGCCCAGGTACTTGCATTTAAATTTAATTATTAAATATCAAAATGTATAAATGAAAATAGAAATATTTATGTACAAAAAGTTTTAATTCCCAAATTAAATGTTCGCCGCTACATGATATGTAGTGTTGCATATTCAAACATACATTTGATATAAATATTATACATAATAACATAACTTAGTCTTAGTTAAATATATTGCTGTACACTATTCACTTGCTTATATTTCATTATTTATTTATTATATTTCATGATAGTGACACTTCGGCTGTTCAACAAGGAAATATCGACACTGAGTAACAGTGTTACTTATCAACCCAGAAAGGTCTTGCAGGCGACGGCACAGTATAAAACCAGTAATAATTCTTCTAACAAATTTTGCGCCGCGCGGTTTGTCCTTGAGTAGCGCTCGCACGCAGCGAGGTGCAGCGAGTACATGCGGAACCGGATGATACCAGTCGCGCCAGTACGGGCCGCGCTGCCGTGTCGCGCGAGAGAGCCAAATACCGATCGCGTCGCCGCTGCCACTGAGTCGTCATTATACTGTGGTTACGGTGACCGCTTTCCAACAGGCGGACCTTATCCCTGTTCGCCACCAACGTGAAGAAAATAAACAGTGCGTGGCACAGTTGACAATTGAATGCTCGAAGATTCCCGTTGAGCTTTTTTCCTCGCCCTATATTCCCGCTGATATGCCGCGCGTGTTTTCTTCTTTGGTAGTGAAAAGCCATCACTCTTCGGCCCAACAATCGTTTGTGGATCAACAGAAGGCCCAGCAGTTCGGCCTATTATAGCTTGCCGTTTGGCTTTTATACGCGCTCGGTACTCTCTCTGGTATTCCGCGGCTGGTTTCCTTTTCTTTTTCACTGGTCCTGCGTTAATAGAAGAATCAACAGTAGTGTCACTAGTTGTCCACGACTTTTCCTGCTCCGCTCTGCAATATTGGTAACATTGTGCTTTTCTGCGTGCTCGGTACTCTCTCCGTTTCTCCGTGGCTGCTTTCTTCTTATCTACAGATCTTGCGACGTTAATAGAAGAATCAGCAGTAGAAGGGTCACATGTTCTATTCAACAACGCTTTTTCCCACTCTGCTCGCTTTCGCGCCCTGTATTCACGGTAATATTTTGCGGTTCTCCCTAGAACTCTTGGAGGAATAGAAGTGGCTGTGGCTGCCTCGTCGTCTCGCCCTGGAAAATATACACGGTGCTTGTGAGCGTTACGAGATTTTAACAGTATATTCCTGATCCCATTTTAAAACTAAAATGTCATAGAGACTTTTCTTGATTTCGCCTAGTTTCAGTACAAAAGGCTTTTTTAAGTGTTGATGCCATTCGCTGCCATGCCAACTCCGTATAGACGGATAAAGTCTAAGAAAAAAAACGTACCTCAAAGCCCTAGAGAAAAAGGTACGGTGGCCTAGATCGCGTTACACCTTTGGGGAACGCTCGGCTAGGCGCTAATTAATATTTGACATTTTAACACATATCAAGCTAACAATATGGACCAAATAGTCAAAACTGAGGTTCAAAAGTTTTAAGCTTGTGTCGAGAGGTGGAAGTCTATGCACTGTGACTACACATTTTACTTTGACACTCTATAATACTCGATCCTCTTTGGTCTTACTTTCCTAATTGATAGATATCAAAAAGTGAGAAGTAAAACCTTTCAAAAAAAAGGGTTTTTAGAAAAATACACGTTAAAACTCATTTTAAGTGCCAGTTTTATGAGAAAATTTACTCTTTATGTGAATGTAAATACATTGAAAAATAGTAAAAAAAATTACAAAATTATTTTTATTTTTTTGGCAAAATGTTGAAATGAAATGCGTGGTTAAAATCTCTCGCAACGCTCACGAGCACCGTGTATTAGTATGTGAATGAGTGATAATGTAATTTCTAATGTATGTAAATGAGTGATAATGTAATTTCAAAAGAATAACCTGACAATTAATTGATATTCACAAGAGACGTACCTTGACATAATTAAACGTTTAACGCAACCTTGTTGGAACGTTTTTATACGATTTTACGGTCACCGGCATTAAAGAAGTGATGATTTCTGTACCTTGTCACTATCTTGTCACTTTTAATCCTTTGACAATTTCGTATGACATTTCAAACAATATGTTAATGTTAGACATGGTACAAAAATCATCACATATTTTTGCCGGTGACTGTACTAGTTATCAATTACTAAAAAAATATAACACATGCAAAATATACACTATGTAAAAAAAAAAACTAAGAACCTAAAAAAAAGTTATAACCACTATCATTTACGGACTTTAAACGCGGCCATTTTGACGCGCTCGATGGAGCGTAATCTGACGTCACACGTACGAGTCGGAGCGAGAAAAGAATAACTCTTTCTCGTTCCCACTTATAGACGTCAAGTGTATCAGGACGTCACGTTGCGTTTTGAGAATTTAAAAAAGCCGCTGTTTAAAAAAAATCATTTTCACTATTAAATTACGATAACTTTCAAAGTTATTTTGTAAACGGTATGTTTTTAGGGTTCCGTAGTCAACTAGGAACCCTTATAGTTTCGCCATGTCTGTCTGTCTGTCTGTCCGTCCGCGGATAATCTCAGTGACCGTTAGCACTAGAAAGCTGAAATTTGGTACCAACATTTTTTTTTTAATTGTAAACATAATTTACAGCATTACAGTCGAAACCAAAGCACTGTACAATTCAGTTTAGATATTATTAGGTGATTAACAAAAGAAATAAAATACGATCACCTTTCGTCCATCACCTCACAATACTGTAGACTAGGGCTTCCAAATACCGGACCTTATCCAATACCGGTATTCATTCCGGTATTGGTAATTTCAATACCGGGATCCCGGGATCCCGGTATTGAAATCGCGAAAGTATAAAAACCAAGTAATTTGCTTAAAATAACAATTTTTATTCAAAATCTCGTTTGTTACTTTTCATGAGTGTTATAATACAGCGAAATCTTGCCAATCCGACTTAGTGATGGGTCAAATCGAATACATTTCGAACTTCATATGTTTCAATTTCAACCCAAAACGGTTCGCAAACTTATGTGGCCAAGTCGGTTCAATTTCTATCGTTTATAAGTATACATAGTGCAAAGGGCTACGCCCCGTGCTCTTTATTTTTGTTATGAGTGGGACTGAGGACGCAGTATATAAGTAAAAGCAAGCGGGAAAGAGCGCTCTACTCAGGTGATTCTGTAGGGTTACCCTCATCTGGCAGAATAGTTTTAGTCAGAAACACACTTTGCATATGTTTCGCAGAAGCACTATCGGTTGAATGGTCATTCTGCAGAAAACTTGGTTGGCATTATCACTACCACCCTCGCATAAGACACATTAGGCAGAATATTGTTTTACAGAACATTACTCGACTTTGATTTAGCATAGTTTTATAATACCATAATAATCGTATAGCACATGAGCAGAATTATTACACGCTATCAAAAAGGAAATACTGCCCCAGAGTCACCGTTAGGTGCAACGACGAGCGAAATGAGGAGGAGTGTTAGGTATCTTGCATCCCCAACACATCCAACTCGCTATCAAAAAAAAAGCAAACTGCAACATTATGCAGCCTAAATATTATGCACAAATATTATCTGCGAAAGTATTGTTCGACTAGAAGACTATTATGTAGGGATGTACCGACTATTGATTTGGCCGACTAGGCCGACTACCGACTAGTCGGCGCTTGAGTGGCCGATTAGTCGGCTAGTCGGCCAAAACATAATTTTCGACTAAATTCACATTTTGAATGTCATATTTGGTTCTACGTTCGCGCTTTTTATGATTTTTTACAGGTTCAAAGGTTCATGCTAATATTTATACACATTTTCCATTTTTAACAAGCGGCTTGGCTTAGTGGGTAATGATCCTGCCTATGAAATCTGTAATCCTAGGTAGGAAATTTATTTCTGTGATGATTACAGAAATTTGTTGTTTTGACAAAGAAAGGAATTACGAATAGGTACATAATGCAACCATAATTTTCAGCTGATAATTTAGTTTTGTACTGTTTTTCTATCAGTAATGAAGTGCCTACTAATCGGCCTCTTTTGCCGACTAGTCGCCGACTAATCGCCGACTAGAAATGTGGCCGGATAGTCGGCTTTCCCGACTAGTCGGCGACTAGTCGGTATTTTGTGTATTCATTCTTCTATATAAATAATAACATACTTAATGTTTACAATATTTTAATTGAATGACAAGTGTGTCAATTCTGACATGACATACAATACTTTCTCTACCGGCCGTAGAGGTTTCATAGTACGAAATAGGTAACATAACGAAATTGGTATAACACCTCCCTCACAAATCCCTAAGGTCGGTTTTCTGCGGCTTGAATGGGTATTACGGTAGCCAATATCTGGTCTATGTGCCTTATCCAAATATCTCCAGCGTCCGTTCTAATCTCGTAATGAAGCCGGCCTAAGGTTTTAGTTATTGTTCCAAATTGCCATTTATTATGTCCGTTAGCATAATCTCTTGCTTGAACTCTCTGACCAATGGCAAAGCACCGCACTGTTGGTCGGTTTTCTTCGGGACTTTGTAAGTTGACCACGTACCGATGCCCGTAGGCGCGTAAAGCGTTCTAGTTCCTCCATCCTCGTCGCCAGTTTTGTGTATTCATTCTTCTATATAAATAATAACATACTTAATGTTTACAATATTTTAATTGAATGACAAGTGTGTCAATTCTGACATGACATACAATACTTTCTCTACCGGCCGTAGAGGTTTCATAGTACGAAATAGGTAACATAACGAAATTGGTATAACACGGTACATCCCTACTATTATGCACATCAACATTATGACAGCAAACAAGTCGGTATTACAAAAATCTGCGAAATGATTTATGCCAAAGCATATTCTGCGTAAGATGTTTCTGCCAATCGTGACTTCTGCCAAGAACTTTTATACGAATCAAATATATGCGAAAAAAGTTTCTGTAAGACAATAGTGAACCGATTCTGTAAGTTAGATATCGCCGCCAGATCGGACATTTCGCAAGAAGACGCGGCCATCCATAGCAAACCATGTTTTCTGCCAAATCGATCTCTTTAGGCTCGTGCGGAATAGAACCTTGTAGTTTAGTAGATAATGGTTCACTATTATCTGGCAGAAACTTTTTTCGCATATATTTGATTTGCATAATAGTTCTTGGCAGAAATACCTTACGCAGAATATGCTTTGGTATAAATCATTTAGCAGATTTTTATAATACCGAATCGTACATTGGCATAATGTTGATGAGCATAATAGTCTTCTAGTCGAATATTACTTTCGCAGATAATATCTGTACATAATATTTAGGCGGCATAAAGTTGCAATTTGCTTTTTGATAGCGAGTCAGATGTGTTGGGGATGTAAGATACCTAACACTCCTCCTCGCTTCGCTCGTCGTCGTACCTAACGGGGGATCTGAGACAGTATTTCCTTTTCGATAGCGTGTCATAATTCTGCTCTTGCTATACGATTATTATGGTATATAAAATTATGCTAAATCAAAGTCGACCAAAGTAATGTTATGAAATACATGAGATGATTTTTTTTGGAAACACATTGTAATATTTTGTAATCAATATCTGTGGTACAATTGCTCAAAGGTTAACTGGAAGAGATCCCTTAAAGGGATAAGTTCGCCTTTGTACTTGTAATAAGCTCTTTTTCCTGTGTGTTGTATTATTTTCTGGTACAATAAAGTGTTTTACTACTTACTACTACTACTACAATTTAGTGGTATTTTTGTTTTTCGTGGCGCTAGAGGCGCTAAAGCACTAATAAAATAAATCCGCCAAATCATTGAACAATTAGCCAAAAAAGGTAAATTGTCCCACATAAATAATTTTATTATTTACCACATTAAGAAATAATCATGATCAAATGATTACTTCGCGGAATAGGAACACGGATTACGCGGATCTACGGATTAGAAAAGTAATTTTCTTCATTTTGATAGTTCAGATTTCCCAATTTCGTTACTATAGGGAATGTTACGGCAAAGTTTTGCGCTAGAGTTCAACACATTAACGCACATGCACAGTAAACCATAGAGTAGCTACGTTATACGTTAGTTCGTATGCATTAACCAATTTTTTGTAAAATGTTTTATCTATGATATAGATGCACCAGGGCGATTTGTTTACAGAGGGTCTGTGGCCTGTTGCAACGTTTGACGTGTTGCTTTGTGTCACACTTACGTGCGAATTCACAAGTGCAACAAATGTGTCAAAAAAGGTTCGCGACTGGCCCTCCTCAATAAATGCTTTTGACACGCATCTTTATCTAGGTAATCATCGAAAAAACTATCATTTTCATACAAATATTGTAAAAACACCAATTAGAGAATGTGTCAAATCGAGAAACGAGAGCAAGAAGCAAGATTTACGCGTGTAGCGACCGTCATGGTGCAGAAATGTAACGTTTTTGATGAGTAATTTACGTTCATTTGGCAAAATTTGTTAGTTTCTAAAAATACCGGGATCCCGGTATTACTAAATTAAATACCGGTATTGAAATGTGCCCAAAAAAAGGCGGGATCCCGGTATTGGAAGCCCTACTGTAGACACATTTGATACACAATCATCCATCTGCTTGCAAACACATCACATTCTGGTGCCCATGACAAAAACGAGTTCAACTGATTTAGAGCCCGCACAGCTGGTGAATTTCTATGCGCTACAGTTCGTGTAATTGGGGCTGCTAAAAGGTTGTGCTTTCGCGGTCTTAATAGATTTTTGGGCACAAATGGAACACCAAGTTTGACAATTCTTTCTACGAGTTCGGGACAGTCTGTATCGCCGCGTAAAATTCCACATGTCAATATATCAATCATGCCGACAAAGTGGTAAAATAAAAAGTGGAAAAAAATGCTTTGTTAGGAAACCCCCCCCCCCCCACATGTAAAGTGGGGACTGATTTTATTCAATAAATAAAAAGTTACTAATATGTTTTAAGGTACTTTAGTTTTAGTTATTATATTTTACTAAAATCGTTTTTTGATAATATTAATATTTTCGGAAACAATCGCTCCTAAAGGAAAAAAAGTGTGGTGGCCCCCCCACCCCTCTATATTTTAAAAAATATGAAAAAAAATCACAAAAGTAGAACTTTTTAAAGAATTTCTAGGAAAATTGTTTTCAACTTGATATGTTTAGTAGTTTTTGAGAAAAATAAGAAAAACTATATACGGAACCCTACACTGAGCGTGTTATTATATTTATATTTTTATTTTGGCCTATTTGGAGTTACGTCCATATTCCCTATTATCAGTGTCAAGTGTCAATGTCACCGTGGTGAAATAACGTGTGATACTATACAGCACGACCACGGATGATTTTATTAATTCTGATGCGGTACAAATTCACGAAAAAAAATGTACTTTTTTGTACTGACGTTTAAAAAAAATGTACCCTTATGATTTTGGAGTTTCGACATAGGGCCCGTGGTCGTGCTAGGTAGGTACTCCCTGGCACGACCACACTATATTTAATGAGATTTTAAATTTCTGTTGCAGTACAAATTCACGAAAAAAAATGTACTTTTTTGTACTTACCTTTTAAAAAAAAATACCATCATGGTTTCGGAGTTTTGACATGGGGTGTGGTCGTGCTAGATAGGTGGTACTTCCTGGCACGACCACACTATATTTAATGATTTTTTTAATTTCTGTAGTGGTACACATTCACGAAAAAAAATGTACTTTTCTGTACTTACCTTTTTATAAAAAGTACCCTTATGGTTTCGGAGTTTCGACATGGGTTGTGGTCGTGCTAGATAGGTACTCCCTGGCACGACCGCACTAAGTTTTTGAAGTAATTTACATAGTACAATTTCAAAACACTTGTTTAGTATTCATTTGACCATCAAATTAAACATAAATATAGTGTGGTCGTGCCAGGAAGTACCACCTATCTAGCACGACCACACCCCATGTCAAAACTCCGAAACCATGAGGGTATTTTTTTTTAAAAGGTAAGTACAAAAAAGTACATTTTTTTTCGTGAATTTGTACTGCAACAGAAATTTAAAATCTCATTAAATATAGTGTGGTCGTGCCAGGGAGTACCTACCTAGCACGACCACGGGCCCTATGTCGAAACTCCAAAATCATAAGGGTACATTTTTTTTAAACGTCAGTACAAAAAAGTACATTTTTTTTCGTGAATTTGTACCGCATCAGAATTAATAAAATCATCCGTGGTCGTGCTGTATAGTATCACACGAAATAACCCACTGTTGGACAAGCCATAACTCAAAACGGGGATCATTTCTTTTGTCCCTTGTAGACTATTTAGAGATATTCATATTAATATAATTCCCATAGTATACTTACGTGACATATATTCGTCTCGCGGTTCCTCTTCACAAGGCGGGCCCGGGCTCACCTCGTCTGGGGCTGAACACGGAATAACGCATAATTAATGCGGACACATGTCCACTTGTCCAGTGACCGTCACTATATTGTTACGGAACCGCGCACTCTGATTGTTGTGGTTTTGTTAGGTAAGATAATTTCGTCATCATTGCGTACAACCGGCAACCTTCAAATCAAGAGTGAACAGGCATCTTCTGGGCGAGCTCACTCCATCGAAGGCCACGTCTTTGTCTTTGGCTAGTCTGTGGTCAAGAGTAAGCCCATTTATAATAATAAAAAAAAACCGATATTTCGTGTGATAAACGGCTGATCATTATCCATTCGTGGATGTCAGCTGCCACTTCGTTGGTGGGCTGAGGAATGGGGACGAGGCCCGGGAGAAGATGGGTCTTGGAAAACTATTCGTGGCTATAAATGGAGATTATTACTTACGTGACATATATTCGTCTCGGGGCTCCTCTTTACAAGGCGGGCTCTCCTTGTCTGGGGCTGAACACGGAATAACGCATAATTAATGTAAGCACATGTCCACTTGGCGTAGAATAAATTTAAGTGGAGAATGTCGGCCCCAGGTGAGACTTAAACTCACGGCCACTGGATCGAATACTCCAGCGCTCTGTCAACTGAGCCACCAAGACTTCAACCAAGCCATAGTATTAAGCGTAATTATTTAGGGATCTTGATATAAAATTACAAATGTACTTACGAGACATATATTCGTCTCGGGGCTCCTCTTTAATAGGCTGGTCCAGGCTCACCTCGTCTGAAGCTGAACATATAATAACATATGTATATTTGGCCTTTTTACCGGCACTATGGGTGCAAAATTTTAACATCCATACTAATATTATAAATAAAAATGTGTGTGTGTCTGTTTGTTTGTCCGTCTTTCACCGTAAAACGGAGCGACGAATTGACGTGTATTTTTAAGCAACCCCTAGAATGTAACGGAAAATTCTGAAAAATTACAATTTTTTTTGTACCAGAGAACAATTTGAGGGTGTGAGACATAGAACTTTTTAATTTTGATAAAAATATGCATCACCCTAAGCAGTAGTTTATAATATAATAATAGATACTCACGTAAAGAAGGCTCGGCAAACTCACTGCACAAGTCATCTTCAAGAGGTTCATCCATTTTCTCCTCTAAAACATAACATTGGATATAGTTCAGTGTGAACATACTTAGTCGGTCTTAAAATTCTGTCAGTGGCTGTTTTTAATTTACTATGTTAAAAAACAATTAATTAATTAATCTACACAAAATTATAAATAAATTATAATATAATCCTTTCTATAGTTTTATTTCTTGAATATTTATTTATTTAGGAATTCCATCAGCTTTAAAAGATACATTACAATTTACCTTTGACTGGGTTAAATTGTGGCGTAGGAGAGGCTGGCAACCTGTCACTGCAATGCCACAGTTTCGTTTTCTTTTAACCCCTTATTTGCCAAGAGAGGCCCTGAAGCTTTAGTAGTTTCATGTGCTCTGCCTACCCCGTTATGCGATACAGACGTGATTGTATGTACACTACCGTCAAAAAGTTTAAGACCAAACACGATATATGCAAATAATCAACATTTCATGAAGTTCCTATGAGAATATTACTTTTCAGTACCTACAACCGACAAAATAAAGCGTATAATAGTTTTTAAAAAGGGATCATAATAAGAAATAAAAGCTAAACGTTTTTCTCATCGAAAAATCCTCCTCGACGCTTTTTCACTTCCGAGCAGATTTTTGGCATTCTTGCTATAAGTTTGTGTAGCGTTTCTTGGCTAATGGATTTCCACTCGTATTGCAGTATCTCCCATAGAGCTGTTGCAGATGTCGGACATTGTCTTCGGACTCTACGGTCGAGTTCATCCCATAAAAGTTCGATCGGGTTAAGGTCTGGGGATTGCGGTGGCCAAATCATATTTTTTAACACACCTTGGCGTTCTTTATTGACTGTGTAGCTTCTACAGATCTTTGCTGAGTGTTTGGGATCGTTGTCTTCTTGCAGAACAAATGGGTTGCCGATCAATATAATAAGATTACGTTGTTTTCTATTGATTACAAATTTAGTTTGATGATTTTTAGAAGGGTTTATAACAATGACACTGAACATTGTGTTTGGTCTTAAACTTTTTGACGGTAGTGTATGTATGTATGTTACCTTTGACTCTCAGTTCTGCCTCGAGCCTCTCCCGCAGCTCGGTCTGGCAGCGCAGCACCTGCATCTTGAAGGAGCTCGCCTCCCGCAGGAGCCGCAGACACTCCTCGCAGATACCGCTCTGGTCATCATTGCCCAATGTCAGCTACAAGATGTTATTATTATTATTCAATTATAGGCAGCTATTCAGCTGATGAGCCTATGTCACACAGTGTCTAATGATTTATAGTTAGCAAAGTCATGTCACTATCTTATTATTTAAAAGCAATTTGTCTAGTCTGTTTTTAAACACATTCACTGAGGGAGCAGTAACAACACTATCCGGTAAACGGTTCCAAGCCGCTAATTAACAACACAATTGGATAGGTTTTTTTTTTAAGAGACGGTGTCGCTCCATGATACACATCAGGAGTTCTTACACTAAAATATTAAAAATTATACAGTTAATTATTTTCGTCTTGGGATGCCCAAAATCACCATACTGCATAGAGCCTTCGCTTCCCTCGATTGCGGGAAAGCCAAGATTCTATTACAGTAGTAATGTTTTTGAATATTAATGCCTTGAAGCAAAAGTTCATTTCTTCTGTCCTCGTTCCGAACAAACTCCATCATAATATGACACACATCCTCCAATCCACCACACTCATGCAGCTTTAGTAGTAGTATGAGTGCGTTTCAGTTTTAGGCTGTGACCTCGGGTCACGTGGCTGTTGATGTCCAATAGAAATAGTTTATTGTGACAAACAAGCAAAGAGCAAGAGTATCAGCAGGGATTTCCGTGTTATGCAGAATGTGCACGGTGCTTGTTAACTTTTTTTATATGGGGTAGGGCCGGTTGTATCAAACCTTCTGTCACCGTTAAAGCGTTCGTTAAATTTTATTGTATGGGAAGGTCCATAGATGTCTGCTGCGTGACGATGATGCGTCTGTCAAATGTGCTTGATGCAACTGGTCCTTAGTAGGCAAATAAGCAGACAGGATGGTAAGCTATCGCTGCCGCTAAACTAAAACATATTCTTAAAGGTCATTGGGCATTTTGTTCGGGCATTTGACCCACAGCATACCCAAACGAAATAGGGCTAGGAATGTAGGTAAATGTAAGTACTACTGAGTGGCATGAGTCGCATTCTTGCAGGGTATGGGAGAATTGAGAAAAAAAATAAAAAGGATTTCTTATCATTCTAGAATTTTTTCAATGAATAAAGTCATAACTATTGGATTTTTTCAAAAATACTCAGAATAGCTGCTGATATGTTCCATTGCTGTTATACACTCGCGGACAGTAAATACAGGTCACTGACCCTTTGCTCCACTTTGGGCCAACTGGGCAGGGCTTTTTCCAAACTTATACTCGTTATATATTATAGGTCTGTGTAGCCACCAAAAGCAATGTCGATAAATCATCTGAAATAGATGCTAAGGCCAGTAGTAAAGTAAAGAAGGAACATATAGACATAGATTAAATATACTTTATATTTAATCTATAATATGGATGTTATCGTCCACAGCATCCACATCCACACACATAGATAAAAAGTAGATTTCTAGCTAACTACCTATCTAACTACTAGCATACTTATTACAATATCTTGTGTTATTCTTGTGTCTTATTCGGTAAATATTCGGTATTCGGCAATTTCGGCAAGTTTTTCAATGTTCGTGTTCGGTCATAGTTTGGTTACATTGCTGAACATTTACCGAATAAAAAAAGTAAATAAATAGTGTAAGTTGTTTCGTAATTCATCAGATAATGACATCCTATTTCAGCATTCTAAGGGACTATCAAAAAGAGTTAAAAATGCGTTAATGTAAAAAATACATGCGTTAAAACATACAATAATTTTGTAAATAAAGTATCTTAAAAAACAAAAATCAAAATTTTCTTGTGTACTCTAAGCCAGGATTTAAAATATGGCTCAACCGAATATTCGGCAAAGTCCGTATTCGGCCCATCTCTAATATATTGTTAAATAAATAAATAATAATAGAATAAGAAAAAGGTAAGGATTGTTTGGAAGTGCCCAAAATGCTGGTCGCGGTGTCGCTCTGCATAGATATTTTGCTTCACTGCCGTTACGATAACTCCTTGTAGAGCCTCCACTGACGGCCACGAAATTTCAACCACAAACTATGCAAAAATTTAGCTACCAAACAAGACATATTTGCGACTACCATACTATTCAATATTCTCTATGCTTGAGACGTTCGAGTCTTGACTTACTTTGATCACGAAGCATTCTTCGATCATGAGTGAGTATATCTCCGTTATGCCGTGACGAGTGTACGGCGTCCTCAAATATTTAGCCGGAGGCCGCTGCAGGCAGCAGTGACACTGGTTTATCGACTCCATCACAGTACATCAAACCGCTCAGAGCCCGCACGGTTAAAATAATATTCAGTTTTCACGTGTTTCACAATGTTTGTGCGATGAAGCCAGTAAACATTGAGAATAACAGGCAAAAAGAAAGGTGAAAATATATATACTCTTCATAGGTTAAAGAGTGACCAGTCGAGTTGACAAATACAATACATGACAAGAACTGTCAGAAATGAAACTACTACAGAGCCAACATAAGTACTGTGGTGTTGGCGTAATTGCATACAATTTGGCTAGTCACTCGTTTTTTTTAAGGCCCGCCATAAAAATAAATAAATACTGGGGACACCTTACACAGATCAACTTAGCCCCAAACTAAGCAAAGCTTGTACTATGGGTGCTAAGCGACGATACAGTGCGCAGTGACCCTGCCTGCTACAAAAAAAAAGCGGGGATGCAATTTTACTGGTTCCCTAGGTTTGATACCCTAGACGAGTGTAAAAGGGGAGGTAAAGGCAGAGAAAAGAGACTTTATTTAGTTTAGTCTATGGTAAAGGTGACATATGGGTTGTTCTCTGGTCTAACTAAACACAGAATTATAATTAAACCAGAATGAGTAGTTAGGCCAAAAAGTGTGTCCACATGAGAGGTTAAAGTTGGGGCTGGTGTCCCTCTCGCACTTATTACCACTATCAAAATCATTTGAATGACGTCATCACTGTCATCATTTGGGGATACCAGTTCAAAGTTACTACCAAATCTACTAATACCCAATTAAAGGTTTTTAATAATTGCGCAATTTTTTGGTTTTATGGCTTCATAATAATGACTTACCAATTCGTTACAAGGTATTAATACCCTTGCCTCGATATAATACGAAAATAATTTAAGAAGTTTATAAACTTAGTTATCATACAGGTAAAAATACTACTACTATAGTAATTTTTTAACACTGGTCACACGTGCGAGAGGGACACCAGCCCCAACTTTGACCCTCTCATGTGGACACACTTTTGCTAGTCTGTCAAGAACGCCTTTATGCGCAGGTGATAAGGTTCAATTTAGTATGGCAAAAAAAAGTGTGAGCTCAGTCCCTATTGTAAGTCGATGGGTCTAAAAGCTACACAGAGGGACAGGGGAGGAAAAACTAGGGGTTAAGTTTAGATTTAAGTTATTTTTTCTTTTATTTGTTGATTTTATTGTGTTTAATTTTTTTGTAATTTTATCAAGAATACACGCTGGTTTCTTTTTGTGAAAATGCCCTTTTTTATGAAAAATGCGATGAATTTCATCACGCAGGCCGCCTCGTAAGACTATGTGTGGCACTGAGGAACCAGTGAAGTCAGGTCTATGGATTGCTACACTGCTGTCCCGCTTGCACTACTCCGCCGGGGCTATTGCCCTTAATATTATACAAGTAAAAGTATGACTATGTGGCCTTATTTGAAAGTTAATTTTAGTCTCTATCGGAAAATGCCATGAAAGTCATCACATTTCTCATAAAAAAGGGAATTTTCAGCAAAAGAAACCAACGTGTACCCTTGATAAAATTACAAAAAAAATTAAACACAATAAAATCAACAAATAAAAGAAAAAATAACTTAAAACTAAACTTAAACCCTAGTTTTTTCTCCCCTGACCCTCTGTGTAGCTTTTAGGCCAGAGAACAACCCATATGTCACCTTTACCTCCCCTTTTAAACTCGTCTAGGGTATCAAACCTAGGAAACCAGTCAAATTGCATACCCACTTTTTTCCTTTGTAACCACCGCAGACTGGCGATTATTGATTTTAAGAAAATTATTGAAATTTTTTCTTAAAGTACTTTAATGGTACTTTCAAATGATACCAATATTGATAGGTTACGATGAATAAGATTAGAGGTATATCTGCTTGAAACGAATTTTGCGCGAGGTGTAATTTGGTAGACGCCGAATGTATGGGAACGCGTGTCAAGCGGTACTTCCCGCCTACAGGTATGTGCTTGTAGTTTGCTTATTTATTATCCGATCGTAGAAATTTCAAAAGCAACAGATAGCTTAATAATGTAGCTAAATGATTTATATAACATATTTTTTAGCTAAGTGGCCGTTTTCATTGCCTTTTTGAGTCACAAAAATCAAAAAAGAAAGTAAAAAAAAAAGTATTTTTTGCATTATTGTTAATTAAAAAATAACTAACAAAACTATACTTTTCACATATAAGAAATCTTAATCAGCATGTTATACGCTTTCAATAGACACCTCATTTTTCAAAATTGGATAAGGGGTTCTAGACAAATTGGCAAAAAATTGAAACCCGGGACCATGATCTTTGTGACGTCATAGTTAACCCCCCCACAGTCTGAGAATGCGACAAGTCATTATTTCGTACTCAGTAAAGTCTAGCGATCACAACGATACCACTTGTCAGCAGTATACTCTCCAGTCACATCAACTTTTTCCGAGACCCTCTCGCCGCTCTACTATAAGAATGTCCTATAATATTTATTTATTTATTTATATACATAGAAAACATCCATGACTCAGGAACAAATATCTGTGCTCATCACACAAATAAATGCCCTTACCGGGATTCGAACCCAGGACGGCAGGAAAACAGTTGTGAAATTGTATGGAAATCCGTGCTCTCGATCTGATAATGGCCGCTGTACACATGGGGCCAACGGTTGGACCAACCATTGGTGGACCCCCTTGGCCAAGCGTGTTGAGGGCTACTTGGCCGTACGTCGGCAGTTGGCGCCAGCGCTGGTCGGCCAACCGACTGGTGTCGGTTTTTTGTCCTCATGGCCGCTGTACACATATGGCCAACGGTTCCACCAACCCTTTGTGAAACCCCTTGGCCAAGATAAGAGCCGCTGTTTACACATTGGCGAACCAATCACTTGGCATTGGCTCTTCATGAAAGATGGACGTGGAATGGAAAAGTCTAGGAAATTCTAGGTCATAGACGTTGTCAGAAAATTTTTATTAAAAAATAATAACCCCGTAGTAAAATTAAATTATTTGAAATATTAACAATTTTTTGAATATTCTGATAAGAATATTTATCTTTTTTAGGAAATACATTAAACATTTGCAAGGTTATTTTATTTCCTAAAATCTACACTATTATTGGCATAGATAAACTTATTATTTTCGTAAATATTTCACTACTGTCCTCTCTGACGGCTGACGACCAACTGAATGAAGCGCCAACGTGTAAACGCAGTTGGCCATTGGCGCCAAGATCCTTTGATGTGTGGACAAAAAACCGACACCAATCGGTTGGCCGGCAAGCGCAAGCGCCAACTGCCAACTTACGGCCAAGTAGCCCTCTACACGCTTGGCCAAGGGGGTTGGTGAAACCGTTGGCCATATGTGTACAGGGGCCATTTGATGTGTGGACAAAAAACCGACACCAATCGGTTGGCCGGCAAGCGCAAGCGCCAACTGCCAACTTACGGCCAAGTAGCCCTCTACACGCTTGGCCAAGGGGGTTGGTGGAACCGTTGGCCATATGTGTACAGCGGCCAACATCAAAGGATCTTGGCGCCAATGGCCAACTGCGTTCACACGTTGGCGCCTCATTCAGTTTGTCGTCAGCCGTCAGAGAGGACAGTAGTAAGATTGACGAAAATAATAAGTTTATCTATACCAATAATAGTGTTGATTTTAGGAAATACAATACCCTTGCAAATTTTTAATGTATTGCTTAAAAAAGATAAATGTGCTTATCAGAATATTCAAAAAATACATACACCAGTGGTTCTCAAATTTGTTTTCCCATGGAACACTTTAAGAACGCAAGATATCTGACGGAACCCTTAAATGAAATAAATAAAAAAAATAGTTTATTGCAATCTTTATTTTAATAAGTAATCATAATAGTAAAATCTAATCATTAGATTGTAATGTGAGGTATTACATGAAACTGTTTTTTTAACAATTGGTGAATATTTGGTTTTATGGAAGAGAGTTGAAGTTGCATATCAGGTAACTAAAATTCACACGGAGCCCCCAGAGAGGCTTTGCGGAGCCCTAGGGATCCGCGGAGCACACTTTGAGTATGGCTGCTATACACTATAACCATTTCTGCTTCGAATCACGGTTTATAACCAATGTTTAACCATACAGTTTTTGAGAAACAAAGTTTCTTGTTTCGAAACAAAAATGTCTATATTGATTACGCAAATGCATGATTTCATCTCGAAATATTACCTCGACAATAAGCCTCCATACTATACTCCATTCTCTTACATAGCTTACTTCTAAGCCTATATTTTGCAACTGTAAACTTCTAATAAGTATTGAATGACACATAACATAAGCAGGGCCCGTAACTTTCATGCCGATGAAATAAATAAGACCGTCTGCATAGAGGTGATTGAAGAGTTTTATTTAATAATTAATCATTATTACCACTAGTTCCATTGCCTGAATTGTTTTAAATTAAGTATAAAAATTTAACTTCTTTGAATTAATTATTGTGACCTTTCCGCTATTTTGATATAATTCGAATGAACTTTTGCTTTTATTTTATTTTGTTTTCAATTACTTTTATTTGAATATTTTGACTTTTCCGAATAAAATTGTATTGCTATGCATTTAAGTAATCAATTTATTTCATTTCCTTCACAATTATTAATTTTATTCTCAGAATCTGTTTAATGTAAATGACATCTAAATTCGAATGTACCTAATGTGTTTTATTTAAATTGAATTTAAAATATTTATTTCATTGATGAACTATTTCACGTCACTGTATTGAATATTGCATCTTAGATCCTAAGAAATACAAAACTAATTAGCACGTTAGGTTCAACTGTAAGTGTTAATTTGATGCAATAAATTGAAATTGAATTGAATTATTCATCAATTATTTTAATCATGACTTCAATTCTTTACATTTTAAAGGTTTCATTCCACTATGCATTCTTTCATGGGCAACTAACCTATATTTTTCTCTAAATTCTTTGTGACATTCTTTACATTTGAAAGGTTTTATTCCACTATGCATTCTTTCATGGACAACTAATCTATATTTTTGTCTAAATTCTTTGTAACATTATTTACATTTGTAAGGTTTTTTTCTACTATGGATTCTGTCATGACTAACTAAATTGCATTTAATGTGTAAATTCTTTGCTACAATTTTACATTTGTGCGCTTTCAGTCCACTGTGGATTTTTTCGTGAGCAACTAAATACCTCTTATGTGTGAATTCTTTGTTACAATCATTACATTTGTATGATTTTATTCCACTATGGATTCTTTCGTGACTAACTAAATTGCATTTATGTGTAAATTCTTTGCCACATTTTTTACATTTGTGCGCTTTCAGTCCACTGTGGATTTTTTCGTGAGCAACTAAATACCTTTTATGTATGAATTCTTTGTTACAATCATTACATTTGTATGGTTTTATTCCACTATGGATTCTCTCATGAGCAACTAAATTGTATTTATGTGTAAATTCTTTGCTACATTTTTTACATTTGTGCGCTTTCAGTCCACTGTGGATTTTTTCGTGATGAACTAAATGAGTTTTACGAGTAAATGCTTTGTTACAATCATTACAGTTGTATGGTTTTATCCCACTATGGATTCTTTCATGAACAACTAAATAAGATGGTTTTGTGTATTCTTTGTTACAATCTTTACATTTGTACGGTTTCATTTCACTGTGGATTTTTTCGTGGGAAACTAAATTACCTTTACAAGCGAATTCTTTGTTACAATCTTTACATTTGTATGGTCTTATTCCACTATGGACTTTTTCGTGGTCAACTAAATAACTTTTACGAGTGAATTCTCTGTTACATTCTTTACATTTGAATTCTTTTACTCCACTAACACCTAAAATATGTCTTCGTGCGTAATGTGTTTCGACATGCCGCATTAGAGTAAGTTTCGACGTGAACTGCTGACTGCACATGTCGCAACAGTAGACATCGTTATTCGTTTCTGGTGTGTGTGTGATATTTTCCTGTTTGTGTGTGTTAAAACTAGAGTCGTGTGTGAGGTGTGTGGGACGAGTATTGTCTGTGTAGGCCTGTTCCTCGCGGTGTGACGTCACGGGGCACGGCTGACTCTCGCGCTGTGACGTCACGGGGCACGGCTGGCTCTCGCGGTGTGCCGTCACGTGGCACGGCTGGCTCTCGCGGTGTGACGTCACGGGGCACGACTGGCTCTCGCGGTGTGACGTCACGGGGCACGGCTGGCTCTCGCGGTGTGACGTCACGGGGCACGGCTGGCTCTCGCGGTGTGACGTCACGCGGCACGGCTGGCTCTCGCGGTGTGACGTCACAGGGCACGGCTGGCTCTCGCGGTGTGACGTCACGGGGCACGGCTGGCTCTCGCGGTGTGACGTCACGGGGCACGGCTGGCTCTCGCGGTGTGACGTCACGCGGCACGGCTGGCTCTCGCGGTGTGACGTCACGCGGCACGGCTGGCTCTCGCGGTGTGACGTCACGGGGCACGGCTGGCTCTCGCGGTGTGACGTCACGCGGCACGGCTGGCTCTCGCGGTGTGACGTCACGGGGCACGGCTGGCTCTCGCGGTGTGACGTCACGCGGCACGGCTGGCTCTCGCGGTGTGACGTCACGCGGCACGGCTGGCTCTCGCGGTGTGACGTCACGGGGCACGGCTGGCTCTCGCGGTGTGACGTCACGCGGCACGGCTGGCTCTCGCGGTGTGACGTCACGCGGCACGGCTGGCTCTCGCGGTGTGACGTCACGGGGCACGGCTGGCTCTCGCGGTGTGACGTCACGCGGCACGGCTGGCTCTCGCGGTGTGACGTCACGGGGCACGGCTGGCTCTCGCGGTGTGACGTCACGCGGCACGGCTGGCTCTCGCGGTGTGACGTCACAGGGCACGGCTGGCTCTCGCGGTGTGACGTCACGGGGCACGGCTGGCTCTCGCGGTGTGACGTCACGGGGCACGGCTGGCTCTCGCGGTGTGACGTCACGCGGCACGGCTGGCTCTCGCGGTGTGACGTCACGCGGCACGGCTGGCTCTCGCGGTGTGACGTCACGGGGCACGGCTGGCTCTCGCGGTGTGACGTCACGCGGCACGGCTGGCTCTCGCGGTGTGACGTCACGGGGCACGGCTGGCTCTCGCGGTGTGACGTCACGCGGCACGGCTGGCTCTCGCGGTGTGACGTCACGCGGCACGGCTGGCTCTCGCGGTGTGACGTCACGGGGCACGGCTGGCTCTCGCGGTGTGACGTCACGGGGCACGGCTGGCTCTCGCGGTGTGACGTCACGGGGCACGGCTGGCTCTCGCGGTGTGACGTCACGGGGCACGGCGGACTCGCGCGCGGTGAGTCGCGGAGGCGCTCGAGCTTCACGTAGCACCCTAGCGTGAGCTGCTGAACAGCTCGCGAGGGCAGAAGCGCTGTGCCAACTTCGTACTCGCCAGCTTAAGACAAGGAAACACATCAAACACATGTCTATTTCCAAACAACAAAAAGTTAAAATGGCCATTGAACATCCAAACAGATGATCAAGTAATTCAGTACTTATTATGGAAATGTTGGAACTGCAACTACTTATTAGCCTTACGGAAATATAGTTCGGATCTGGAAATCGTTACATATTTTTAATATGCGCATGTCACATAAGGTAGAACACTATATTTAGTCTCAGAGGCACCTAAGCGAATTTTATGCACTAAGTGGTAGGCCCGCCACCGGGTCTTTCAAAATAGTGTGTAATATGGCCACCGCTGTAGTAAATAAAAAAAACATTTTTGGTGTAAATCTGGCCCGCCTCTAAAATTCCTTCAATTTTTGCCAATAAAAGTTTGCACACCCCTGATTTAGTGTTTGGAGAGCTTGTTATTAATACAATTCTAAGTATGTACTTACGTGACAGATATCCGTCTCGCGGCGCCTCTTCACAAGGCGGGGCCGGGCTCTCCTCGCCTGGAGCTGAACGGAATAACGCATAATTAATGTGGACACATGTCCACTTGTCCAGTGACCGTCACTATATCATGACGGAACGAACCTCTGATTGGTTGGTGTCATTAGGTTAGGTAAAAAAATTTCGTGTACTTCGTGTGGTTAATGGCTGATCATTATTCATTCGTGGATGTCAGCTGCCACTCTGTTGGAGGGCTGAGGAATGGGGACTAGGCCCGGGAGACGATGGGTCTTGGAAAGCTATTCACGGCTATAAATGGAGTAGATTATATATATTACACATATTGAGCGATCTTGATATTAAATTACAAATGTACTTACGTGACATATACTTGTCTCGGGGCTCCTCTTTACAAGGCGGGGCCGGGGTCTCCTCGTCTGAAGCAGACCATGTTATAACATATTATAATTAAAGTGAACATGTTCTGTGATCGGCACTATTGGTGCAAAATCCATACTAATACTATAAACGGGAAAGTTTATGTGTCTGTCTTTCACGGCAAAACGGAACGACGAATTGACGTGATTTTTCAAGTGTGTATAGTTGGAGGTAAATAAAAAAAATAAACAGAAATTGAGTTATCTGGTCTTACAACTAAGTGACAGTTATGTAGGTACATTTAGGCATTATCATTAGGATTTGCTGGTTCCTACACTAGGCAAAGCCTGTCTCGTATCGTAGGTAACCGTTTCAGACATGATATTCCATTGACGTGATTTGTGCGAAGGCCAATAAAGGTATGGAGAGTGACATAGGCTACATTTTATCTCTTTCTAAAACCCCATTTCCCTAAAATGGGGGGATGTGGAATTATGTATGGAACATTTCGCAATTTACGAATTTAAACGAGCGACGCCGCGGACAATAGCAATGTAGTTCTTCATAAAGCTGTTACCTATAAATGAAAAGCCAAACTTCCAAATTTCAAATTGATAATTAGCAATGGTTTTGAATCTAGTATACTATACTCACGTAGAGAAGGCTCGGGGACCCCGCTGCACGAGTCATCTTCAGGAGGTTCATCCAACGCTTTCTCAGCTAAAACATAAAATTGAATATAACTTAGTATACACAGAAAACAACCAATATCTGAGTGAACAAATATCTGTGTTCATCACATAAATAAATGCCCTTTCTGGGAATTGACGCTGAGCCACTCTCCATTAGGCCTGATTGGTCTCCAAAAACGTTATGTCAAAGCTTTATTAATGAATTTATTTGTACAAAGAATACCAACAGCCATGAAAGATTACACTGTACCTTACAACCGCCGGGAAGGGAGGCACGTGAACTCTTCCGAGAGATCTGAAAGCGCCTCAGGGAGAAAACAAAAGATCCCCGTTCTGAGTCATGGCTTGTCCAACAGGTCTCTATCGCCATACAGCGGGGTAACGCTGCTAGCGTGATGGGGACCTTTGGACCCGGCATGGCCCAGAACGGGTTCCTGTAGGTATCCTACTTTTTTTTTATATATATATGTAGTAATAATTGTTTTTTTAATTTTATAATTGTATGGTACTTATTATAAGCTAAAACTAATTATCCAAAATCTTTACCTTTGACTCTCAGTCCTGCCTCGAGCCTCTGACGCAGCTCGGTCTGGCAGCGCTGCACCTGCACCTTGAAGGAGCTCGCCTCCCGCAGGAGCCGCAAACACTCCTCGCAGATACCGCTCTGGTCATCATTGCCCGATGTCAGCTACAAGATGAGCAAATAGAAATAGTTGATTTCTGACAAACAACAAGCAAGAAAAAGTAGACTCAAAGTAAGATCAGCAGGGATTAAAATTTTCTGAGTTACGCAGTGTGCTTGTTTAACTTTGCAATGTGCTTGTTTAACTTATTCATAAATTCCTTTTATGTTGTACCAATGTCACATCCTCCGAGAGCTCCAAACTTCTACTCTTTTACTCAGTTGCTTAGAAAATTCAGTAATGAATAGGGTAAATAGCCTACATGTTTCTAAAGTATGACTCTAATATGTGCGGCAAAACAATATTATGAATGACAAATTTTCCCTAGGTAATGATTGAAAGGGTGCCTAAAAGGCTGGACGCATTGCCCCCTGGATAGCTATTTTGATATGCTGGCGTTACGATAACTCCTTGTTGAGTCGGCGCGCTAAGCCTCCACTGAGGGCGCCGCAGTTTGAACGACTAACTCCGCAAATATGTAGCTACTGCCAAACGAGACATACTTGCGATGTTTGAGGCTTCACTACGGCAACTGTACGAATATCGTGCATCATTCACTTACTTTGATCACGAAGCACTCTTCGATCATGAGCGAGTATATCTCCGTTATGCCGCGACGAGTGTACGGCGTCCTCAAATCTTTCGCCGGAGGCCGCAGCAGACAGCAGTGGCACTGGTTTATCAATCCCATCACAGTACATCAAGACTGCAATAAGTTCAGACGAGTGTAGTTTGTGTTTGTCCGATCAAGCCGATGAATATATTGAATACAAATACATGGTTGAATATTGAAGAAAGTGACTTAAGTATTAGTTTGTTTCCAAAATCGTTACCAACTTACCACAATGTACGACAACGAACCGTCATCATGACAGTGACGTGTTAGGGCGCGCGCACACGGCATGGACTTTCAATAGGGACTGAGCTCACATTTTTTTTGCCATACTAAATTGAACTTTATCACCGGTGCAGAAAGGCGTTCTTATCAGACTAGTAAAAGTGTGTCCACATGAGAGGGTCAAAGTTGGGGCTGGTGTCCCTCTCGCACGTGTGACCAGTGTTAAAGAGCATAGCTGGGCACCGTTAATCAAATAGTTAACTTCGATAATCGCTAATCCGTTAATATAAAAGTTAACTTCGTTAATCGTTAAAGCGATACATTTCAACAAATTTAACGGAAGTTAAAGTTAATCGATAATCCGTTAATCGTGATAAAAAAATAATTTTACTATAGCTAGTTGCAACAGTTATCAACTACTTTTGCGTAAGTTTATATGTTATTGTAAAAGCCCGAAGTTCGCCAAAATCTCTTAAAAAAGTCCCAGCTGCCAATTGGTAAAAGCGAAATGTTAATGTGTAAATATTGTCCTCTTTAGACTTATACCGACGTTGGTTCGGTAAATCCTTGGTTTTACTTTGGTGACCTGTAGATATTGGGTCATTCATGCGGTCGTAGTCATGGTGCGTGGGTTGGGTTCCTCGGATTGAGACACCTCTAATCGAAGTTGTGATCTACGGTAACTTAGTAGATAGCGCGGCCCGCCGAACTTTGGCTTGATGCATCGGTTGCGCGATTTGTGTCATGCCTGATGATTTGCATTCTATTTCCCAGTTAGTGATGGGTGCAGTAGGGCTAATAAACTTTAGCAGGTCTCGAACAAGTGATCCAAAGGCACCAATTGGTTTGTACCTCTAGACCAGCCATTCTCAAAGTGTGCTCCGCGGACCCCTAGGGCTCCGCAAAGCCTCTCTGGGGGCTCCGTGTGAATTTTGGGTACCTGATATGCAACTTCAACTCTCTTCCATAAAACCAAATATTCACCAATTGTTAAAAAATAAAAAACAGTTTCATGTAATGTGAGGTATTACATTAGAATCTAGTGATTAGATTTTACTATCATAATTCCTTATTAAAATAAAGATTGCAATAAAAAAAAAAATTTAATTTAAGGGTTCCGTCAGATGTTTTACTTTCTAAAAGGGTTCCATGGGAAAATAAGTTTGAGAACCGCTGCTCTACACTGTGAAATTTACAGGAAAATCCTAGGTTTCGCCGTACTCCGGGCTTTTGCAGTAGCGGGCAGAGCAAGTTTTACTCGACGCGTGCGGAACTGGATTAACGATTAACGGACTCGAAGAAATTTAACGGAAGTTAACGAATCCGTTAACATTTTTTAAAGTTAACTTAAAAGTTAATCCGTTAATCAAAATGTTAACTTCGTTAATTAACGATTAACGGATTAACGAGTTAATGCCCAGCTATGTTAAAGAGATTACTATAGTAGTAGTATTTTTACCAGTATGATAACTAAGTTTATAAACTTCTTAAATTATTTTTGTATTATATCGAAGCAAGGAGATTAATACCTTGTAACGAATTGGTAAGTCATTAAGTCATTATTATGAAGCCATAAAACCAAAGATTTGCGCAATTAAAAAAAACCTTTAATTCGGTATTAGTAGATTTGGTAGTAACTTTGAATATTGACTGGTAACCCCAAATAATGACAGTGATGACGTCATTCAAATAATTTTGACACTGGCAATAAGTGCGAGAGGGACACCAGCCCCAACTTTACCCTCTCATGTGGACACACTTTTTGGCCTAACAACTCAATCTAGCTTATTAATATATAAATCTATGGCACACGGATGCAACAGTTGCACGGCGACATTTTTTGTCTCTGTCGTCACTCCTTGGACGCACGACAGAGACAAAAAATGTCGCCTTGCAACTGTTGCATCCGTGTGCACGAAGCGTTAAAGATCTGTCAAATAGGGTTTTACGCTACATACTTGCTTTCGTTATATCTTTTTTTATCTTATATGACTACTGATTATATGGAAGTAATTAAATATGTATATCTATATTAACGAAAAGAATCTCAAAAAGCAATGTACAACGTATATTGAATCGAAAAAAAAAATTTAGAAGTCTAATTGATATATGTATAAACATTGTTGCCTAGTAACCACAATTTTACGCAATGAAGTTTTGATAAATACATGAATAGGCTTAAATGTGAACGCGAATTTATTTGTTGAAATAAAAAAAAAATTACGGGTTGTATTTCGTTTAACTAACTGACGGTCAACGAGTCTTACGCTAATACTACAAACACCGTGAAGAAGGCACCATAGAAGTCGTGGGAAGGTAGGACTTCATTCCCTATTAATTTGACCCCCTGCCTGTATCGTACATCATACGTACAGTATTGCACCAAAATAAGGTCAAAAGCATCTAAATATTCTAAATGAATACTCACCGTTCTTCACCCAATGGAAATTTCACCATCAATTCCCTTTTTTTATCATTTTTGGTGAGTAGTTCGTTTGCCTTGCCACGCCACATAGGTATTTCCTTATTTGTGAAACTTTTTTTCCTATTGCTGCATGATCGCACTTTGATCATAGTTGACTTTTTTCTGGGGAATCCTTTATTTTCATGAACATAATATACATAATTATATAAGAAACTAAGACTAAACTTAAAAACTAATGTCTAAAATAGGCCCTTGAGGCATTGTACCAAGGATACTGGAGACATTTTCTCGCTATATCGCAATGCTGATACGTTGTGCGAGGAAGTCGCCAGCTCTTCGGTCACCAGCTCACCAGTTACCTCAACCAGACGCTGACTTTTAAGTTCAGCTCAGACAAACTTAAAAGAATTTCAACGAAATATTTCACCAAAACACAGATCCATAGATTTTTATATTATTAAGCTAGATTGAGTTGTTAGACCAATAAGTGTGTCCACATGAGAGGGTAAAGTTGGGGCTGGTGTCTCTCTCGCACTTATTGCCACTGTCAAAATTATTTGAATGACGTCATCACTGTCATTATTTGGGGATACCAGTCAATATTCAAAGTTACTACCAAATCTACTAATACAGAATTAAAGGTTTTTTTTAATTGCGCAAATCTTTGGTTTTATGGCTTCATAATAATGACTTACCAATGCGTTACGAGGTATTAATATCCTTGCCTCGATATAATACAAAAATAATTTAAGAAGTTTATAAACTTAGTTATCATACAAGTAAAAATACTACTACTATAGTAATCTCTTTAACACTGGTCACACGTGCGAGAGGGACACCAGCCCCAACTTTGACCCTGTCATGTGGACACACTTTTACTAGTCTGATAAGAACGCCTTTCTGCACCGGTGATAAAGTTCAATTTAGTATGGCAAAAAAAGTATGAGCTCAGTCCCTATTGAAAGTACATGCACAGATCATCACAAGTAAAACAATCAAACTGACAGGTGACACGAATTTAAACTTAACAGATGAATAGCAGTGATGTTTTACTTTTTTGACGTGATAACGTCTAATAAGTCGTTACTACGGGCAGCATGCACGAAAAAGATGACGTCATTGTCCCGTTTCCCAATATAGCTTAAGCGCCATCTATTGGCGCGCGTTGGAACTAAGCGGCTGATCGATGCGCTCGGTATGGTTGTAGCGTGTGGCCTGAGTAAAGCACCACAGCTGCGACAGATGGCGCGCCCGTGTTTATTATTTTTGAGTGTTTGTAATTTAAAAACATGAAAGATTGCATTAAAATAAGCATCTTTTATAGAATGAAGTTGTTTGAAAAACCTACTTATTTAGGAGTTAGAGCAGTACGAAGTTGCGAATTTTCCCATAGTATTTACTAAGGCGCCAGAGACTTGATAAATTTACGATGATTTTTTTTACCGATATAACCTATGTTAATATTGATAAATCATATAGAACACGTTTAAATAAGGATGTTTTGTTATATAAACTTTTTCTTCTCCATTAATATTTACTGAGATATTAGGGTTCTAAGATTAGTAAATGGCACTAGCACTTTAATAAAATTAACGCGTGTCTCGCAAACGGTCTAGGATACAAAATGACGACTTTTATATAGGTATAGGTTAGGTTCGTTAGGTATCTTCAAACGGCCGAAGGCTCCTATTCTGTGCAGTTTCTGTAATAAGCGGGGCTCCGTCGATATCGCTTTCTGTCTCTGGCGCCTTAGTAATGCTACGGGAAAATTTTGCAACTTTGCACCACTCTAATTCCTAAATTAGTAGGTTTTAAAAAAAACTTTAATTTATATATAAAGTCGTAATTATTGTTACTAATGATGTTCACCCTGGCAACGGAATAAGGATCAGTCTGAAAATCAACGCTGGGTATTATAACCTAGCACATGTTGAGACCTGAATCCTTTTACCAAGCACGAAAAAAAAAATGTACTTAGCTCTTATTTTGCTTAGCTTAAGTGAATTAGCATATTACTTTTTTATTCCATTGCTGTACTCTTTTTGTGTTATGGTAATAAACGTATTTTTATTTATTTATAAAAGATGCTTATTTTAATGCATTATTTCTAATAAGAACAAAACACTATGCTAGAAAGAGTGCAGAGGAAGTTCTGTAGGCACATTTACAAACGACTGTACGGATATTACCCATATATGTATCCATCTCTATTCGTAACAGGAATGGTTGGTCTTCAAACTCTAGAAACCAGACGGAAACTGCTGCATATTATGCATTACCGCCAACTGTTTCACCATAGAGTAGATGACGCATCCGTGCTTGAGAGAATGGGGCTGCAAGTGCCAAGAGCTAATGTGGTGGTTGGCATGCCGGGCGCGGTGCCGGCGCGGCGGCGGCGGCGCCTGTTCGCGGCGGCCGGCACACCGCTCGAGCCCGAGCTGCTCTTAACCGCATCATGTTGGAGACAGACGATATTGACATATTTGCTGATAGTGTTGGTGTGTTTTACAGAAAACTCTTAAGGTTCATAGAATCTACACTCCTTAGGTGATTAATGTAATAACCATAGTTTAACTTTTAAGTGTGTTTGCTTTTATTTATGTCAATTTAACATGTACATAATTATATTACTACATAAGTGCTTTGGTGAAATACTGTTAACTTTTGTGTATTTTTAATAAATAAATAAAAAAACGTGAAAAAAGTCCCAGAATCGGGCCCCTTTTGCTATACTCTGACCGCCCCTGTCTATACTGCTGTAATGTTTGACGTTATCACGTTAAACTACCGTCCGTAAACCGACTTTACAGACAACCAATTTTTTTAATTATTGGCAACATATTGGCACTGTTTTGCTTAACAAATTTCATACGAAAACTGTTGATACAAAAAAGTTGCGTCAGCGTGGTTGTCATTGTCACTAATGTCACTTGCCACCGTTGTTGTTACACTTTCTTTAATATTCATCTTATATTCATCGGATTGATCTCACACAAGAAGTGCAGTCTGATGTACTGTGATGGAATCGATAAACCAGTGCCACTGCTGCCTGCAGCGGCCTCCGGCAAAAGATTTGAGGACGCCGTACACTCGTCACGGCATAACGGAGATATACTCGCTCATGATCGAAGAGTGCTTCGTGATCAAAGTAAGTGAATGATGCACGATGTTCATACAGTTGGCGTAGTAAAGCCACAAACATCGCAAGTATGTCTCGTTTGGCAGTAGCTACATATTTGCGGAGTTTGTCGTTCAAACTGCGGCGCCCTCAGTGGGGGCTTAGCGCGCCGACTCTTAAAGGAGTTCGCCAGCATATCAAAATAGCTATCGAGGGGGCAATGCGACCAGCAGCAATGTACTAGAGAGGACGCTGCGAACAAAAAGTTTGCGCTACGAACAAAAGTCGATGGACTTATGTATGTTGCCATGTCTCAGTCGGTCTCTGCGCGTGGCGGGACGAGGTGGTTTCTGCCTGCCCACAAATAAAATGTAAAAATGCCTTCCTGCGCAATAAGATGCTGTTTAAACTATATGAGAAAATTTAACAAATGTGACAATGTCACATTTCATCGGTTATATATAAACGATTTATATTTGCACTTCTTGTAGTTGACATCGAGCAATGATGACCAGAGTGGTATCTGCGAGGAGTGTTTGAGGCTCCTGCGGGAGGCGAGCTCCTTCAAGATGCAGGTGCTGCGCTGCCAGACCGAGCTGCGGGGGAGGCTCGAGGCAGCACTGAGAGTCAAAGGTAAAGTGTAATCTTTCGTAGCTGTTGGTATTCTTTGTATAAATAAATAAATAAAGCTTTGACATAACGTTTTTGGAGACCAATCAGGCCTAATGGAGAGTGGCTCAGCGTCAATTCCCAGTAAGGTCATTTATTTATGCGATGAACACAGATATTTGTTCACTCAGATATTGGTTGTTTTCTGTGTATACTAAGTTATATCCAATTTTATGTTTTAGCCGAGAAAGTGTTGGATGAACCTCCTGAAGATGACCCGTGCAGCGGGGTCCCCGAGGCTTCTTTACGTGAGTATAGTATACTAGATTCAAAACTGTTGCTAATTATCAATTTGAAATTTGGAAGTTTGGCTTTTCATTTATAGGTAACAGCTTTATGAAGAACTAGCTTTTTTCCGCGGCATCGCTGGCGTTAAAGTCGAAACTTGCCAAATGTCCCTTAAAATGACCCCCCCCCCCATTTTCGGAAAGGGGGGGGGTTAGAAAGAGACAAGAAGTAGCCTATTAAAACCGAAATAAATTACATATATGAAAGAAAAAGTGACCAAGTCCTCTGGTGCCTGAGGCTGGAAACGAATCAGCGTACTCTCCAATCGCGGGAGATGCCTCTTTATCCGCTCGGCCACCCAGGTCACAGCTGTCGAGGTCGAAATTATCTCTCATATGAGTAATCTATACAAGGACTCGTAGCGCCCTCTAAGAAGAAGTAGCCTGTGTCACTCTCCACATCTTCAACTATACCCACTTAAAAAATCACGTCAATTCGTCGTTCCGGTTTGCCGTGAAAGACAGACATATAAACTGTCCCATTTATAATATTAGTATTTTGCACCCATAGTGCCGATCACAGAACAGGTTCACTTTAATTATATGTTATAACATGGTCTGCTTCAGACGAGGAGGGCCCGGCCCCGCCTTGTAAAGAGGAGCCCCGAGACGAATATATGTCACGTAAGTACATTTATAATTTTATATCAAGATCCCTCAATATGTGTTATAATCTACTCCATTTATAGCCGTGAATAGCTTTCCAAGACCCATCGTCTCCCGGGCCTAGTCCCCATTCCTCAGCCCACCAACGAAGTGGCAGCTGACATCCACGAATGGATAATGATCAGCCGTTTATCACACGCAATCAGTACGCAGTGATGACGAAATTTTCTTTACTAACGAAACCAACCAATCAGAGTGCGATTTTCCGTTACGATATAGTGACAGTCGCTGGACAAGTGGACATGTGTCCACTCCACATTAATTATGCGTTATTCCGTTCAGCTCCAGGTGAGGAGAGCCCGGCCCCGCCTTGTAAAGAGGAGCCCCGAGACGGATATCTGTCACGTAAGTACACACTTAGAATTTTATTAATAAATAAATATTATAGGACATTCTTACACAGATTGACTGAGGCCCACGGTAAGCTCAAGAAGGCTTGTGTTGTGGGTAGGTACTCAGACAACGATATATATAATATATAAATATTTATATATATAGAAAACATCCATGACTCAGGAACAAATATCTGTGCTCATCACACAAATAAATGCCCTTACCGAGATTCGAACCCATTAATAATAATAACAAGCTCTCTAAACTCTAAATCAGGGGTGTGCAAAATTTTTTAATTGGGGGCAAAAATAGGCTACTTGACCCTTTTTAAAAGTCTATTTTATATTATTTGTTATTGTCCAATTAACCGAAAAATAGACTACCATATTTTATTAGTTTTATTACGACTTGAAAACCACAAAAAAAAACATTTATAAACTTTACTTTAACTTAATTAGGCAAAAACATCATTAGCCATGTTAATCTATAGATTGTCTGCGCATGACGTAAATCGCATTGAGCACAAAAAATTCTGTTTAAGTTATGAGGCATAAAGTTCATCATGTCAGTGATTGACTCGGCATGAAGTTAGGTTCTATGACGTCACTACACGTCTGACAGCGTTTTCGGTGGCCAAAGTTAAAATAAATATTACACACATTTTTAATCGAAAATACGTAGCTACCATACACTTTTAATACCCAAAATCTATAAAAATTGGTTTCTTATGTCAAATACTACAGGAAGCAATCATTTCTTGTGCCAAATTCGATAACAGTCTAGTAGCCTATTCGAGGAATTTTAGAGGCGGGCCAGATTTACAACAGAAATGTTTTTTTATTTACACTACAGTGCTGGCCATATAACAAACTAGTTTGGAAGATCCTTTCGCGGGCCGGACTTTGCCTACCACTTTGTGCATAAAATACGCCTAGGTGCCTATTTGAGACTAAATAAATGAAATGAAAAATTTATTTTCCATGTAGGCATATCACAATGCGCATATGAACGTCAAATAAAGCTACGCCGGCTCTAGCTCTACGCGTCAGCCTAGAGAAGATTTCAGTCCCCTCGGAGGGGGGTATCCACTATGGCATCGGCAAGAAACTCGGGCCATTTCTTTTCAAAACATTACATGTTATAATTAACATGCATTAAAAAACAAGATACAATTTAAAAAGCAAAAGTATTCATAGAAAAAAAGAATAAATAAAGTAAAAATAAAAAAAAATAAAGCGTTCTAATGCACATATTAAAAATACGTAACGGTTTCCAGATCTGAACTATATTTCCGTAAGGCAGAGCACTAATAAGTCGCAGTACCAACATTTCCATACCAAATAATGAATTGCTGATCATCTGTTTGGATGTTCAATGGCCATTTGAACTTTTTGTTGTTTGGAAATAGACATGTGTTTCCTTGTCTTCAGCTGGCGAGTACGAAGTTAGCTCAGCGCCTCTACCCTCGCGAGCTGTTCAACAGCTCACGCTAGGGTGCTACGTGAAGCTCAAGCGCCTCCGCGACACACCGCGTGCGAGCACGCCGTGCCCCGTGACGTCACACCGCGAGAGCCAGCCGTGCCCCGTGACGTCACACCGCGAGAGCCAGCCGTGCCCCGTGACGTCATACCGCGAGAGCCAGCCGTGCCCCGTGACGTCACACCGCGAGAGCCAGCCGTGCCCCGTGACGTCATACCGCGAGAGCCAGCCGTGCCCCGTGACGTCACACCGCGAGAGCCAGCCGTGCCCCGTGACGTCACACTGCGAGAGCCAGCCGTGCCCCGTGACGTCACACCGCGCGAGCCAGCCGTGCCCCGTGACGTCACACTGCGAGAGCCAGCCGTGCCCCGTGACGTCACACCGCGCGAGCCAGTTGCGGGAGTACCTCAAGGTAGTAATTTGGGTCCTCTTTTATTTTTAATTTTTATTAATGATCTTCCGGCATCGACTAAACAAAAATCTATTCTCTTCGCTGACGACACGACTGTTATAGTTAGTGGACGTAATCAAAATACGTATGAAACAGATATAAACAGCTCTTTGATGGACATAAATAGATGGATAACAGATAATAATCTTCTAATAAATCTCAGCAAAACGCAATATATGCAGTTTCATTCATATGGATCAGTACCTCCTCAAATCAACATTCACATTAACAACGCCACATTAGTTAAAACAAGTTCTATCAAATTTTTAGGATTCAATATAGACTCATTTATGAATTGGCCCTTACTGCTTATCATGGATACGTCTCGTCCATACTTAATTACGGCTTAATTTTATGGGGAAACTCTGTTGACGTAGAAAAGGTTTTCAAACTTCAAAAAAGATGTGTACGCGCTATAGCAAATGCTCG
The DNA here is from genome assembly GCF_023078275.1 of Leguminivora glycinivorella. Lineage (NCBI taxonomy): Eukaryota > Metazoa > Arthropoda > Insecta > Lepidoptera > Tortricidae > Leguminivora > Leguminivora glycinivorella. Next base: position 1,690,723 of record NC_062996.1, on the reverse strand, counting down.
CATAGGGACTAGTTGTAAACCACTCTTTAAAAAGCTGAATATTTTACCACTTGCTTGTATTTACATATTCAAAGTCTGTAATTTCTCCAAAAAATATCCAAAGTATTTCCAAAAGCGTTCTGATATATGTTCAATAAATCCAAGATCACAGCACAAGGATATTTTACACCAACCACGATGTATGACAGATATATACAAAAAAAATGCTTACAATATGTGTGTAAAAATTTACAATAACTTGCCTGTTTATATAAGATCTCTTGAAGGCAATAAGTTTAATAAAACACTAAGGAAATGGCTATTTGAACACTGCTTTTATAATATCAATGACTATATTGCTCATGAAAATTGTAATGATGATTATACAAATTGTACATAATAGATGAACTTTACTATAAGATTCGTTTTAATAATTTTCAATTTACCTTTGTATGTACATCACTGTAAATAGCTTTAAAAGTAAGGCATAATAATTTATGTTTTGCTATCTTCTAATTCTGTGTCATAGAGGTTTTTATTTTCTGTATATTTAATTCATGTCAACATAATTATACATTTGCATGCTGTTTTTAACAGCTGAAGAAGGTGGAACTATTTTATACTATTTAATAAGACGCTATGTACCCTTTTTCTGCAAATAAAGTATTTCTATTTCCAGCCGTGCCCCGTGACGTCACACCGCGCGAGCCAGCCGTGCCCCGTGACGTCACACTGCGAGAGTCAGCCGTGCCCCGTGACGTCACACTGCGAGAGCCAGCCGTGCCCCGTGACGTCACACTGCGAGAGTCAGCCGTGCCCCGTGACGTCACACTGCGAGAGCCAGCCGTGCACCGTGACGTCACACTGCGAGAGCCAGCCGTGCCCCGTGACGTCACACTGCGAGAGCCAGCCGTGCCCCGTGACGTCACACTGCGAGAGTCAGCCGTGCCCCGTGACGTCACACTGCGAGAGCCAGCCGTGCCCCGTGACGTCACACTGCGAGAGTCAGCCGTGCCCCGTGACGTCACACTGCGAGAGTCAGCCGTGCCCCGTAACGTCACACTGCGAGAGTCAGCCGTGCCCCGTGACGTCACACTGCGAGAGCCAGCCGTGCCCCGTGACATCACACTGCGAGAGTCAGCCGTGCCCCGTGACGTCACACTGCGAGAGTCAGCCGTGCCCCGTGACGTCACACTGCGAGAGCCAGCCGTGCCCCGTGACGTCACACTGCGAGAGCCAGCCGTGCCTCGTGACGTCACACTGCGAGAGCCAGCCGTGCCCCGTGACGTCACACTGCGAGAGCCAGCCGTGCCTTGTGACGTCACACTGCGAGAGCCAGCCGTGCCCCGTGACGTCACTCCGCGAGCCAAGCCCCGTGTTTAGTTTGAACACACACAAACAGGAAAACATCACACACACACCGGAAACGAATAACGATGTCTACTGTTGCGACATGTGCAGTCAGCAGTTCACGTCGAAACTTACTCTAATGCGGCATGTCGAAACACATTACGCACGAAGACATATTTTAGGTGTTAGTGGAGTAAAAAAATTCAAATGTAAAGAATGTAACAAAGAATTCACTCGTAAAAGTTATTTAGTTGATCATGAAAGAATCCACAGTGGAATAAAACCATACAAATGTAAAGATTGTAACAAAGAATTCACTCGTAAAAGTTATTTAGTTGAACATGAAAGAATCCATAGTGGAATAAAACCATACAAATGTAAACATTGTAACAAAGAATTTACACAAAAATCTAATTTAGTTTCCCACGAAAAAATCCACAGTGAAATAAAACCATACCAATGTAATGATTGTAACAAAGCATTTACTCGTAAAACTCACTTAGTTGATCACGAAAAAATTCACAGTGGACTGAAAGCGCACAAATGTAAAAAATGTAGCAAAGAATTTACACATAAATACAATTTAGTTACTCATGAAGGAATCCATGCTGAAATAAAACCCTACAAATGTAAAGAATGTCACAAAGGATTTATACAAAAATGTAAATTAGTTGTCCATGAAAGAATGCATAGTGGAATAAAACCTTTCAAATGTAAAGAATGTCACAAAGAATTTAGAGAAAAATATAGGTTAGTTGCCCATGAAAGAATGCATAGTGGAATAAAACTTTTTAAATGTAAAGAATGTCACAAAGAATTTACAGAAAAATATAGGTTAGTTGTCCATGAAAGAATGCATAGTGGAATAAAACCTTACAAATGTCAATATTGTAACAAAGCATTCACACGAAAAACTGTTTTGGTTGTTCACGAAGTAATCCACAGTGGAATAAAAGCTTACAAATGTAAATATTGTAACAAAGCGTTCACACAAAAAGGTTCTTTAGTTGCTCACGAAATAATCCATAGTAGGATAAAACCATAAAAATGTAAATTGTATTGTGACATAGCATTCAAAAGTAAAAATTATTTAGCTGTCGACGAAAGAAAATATGTAAATCCACAAACCTACGGACCAAAGTGACAAGTAAATGTGAACGAATGTTGCCACAGTTTGGCCAGTATCGTTCTCATCGGTATTAAAATTATTTTTCTACTCCCGTACTGTTATTCGTGAGTTACAAGGTCGTGCACATAACTTTAAAACCCTACATAAAAGATGTCAGGCCAAGTATATCTAGTCTATACCCTGAAAACATTTAGTAGCAGTAGCACGATATAGCTGTTAAAGTTCTGTAACAAATTGCTACCAACTTAACAAACCAATCATTGCATCGTAGAAATTTTAAATATTGTATGAAATACGAGTACATTGTTGCCAACCTTAAAATGTCAGATAAAGCCTGGCATTCGCAGAGTCGAGTCTCATTCATTTTCTGCTGCGTTCATTGGCGACGCGTCGAATCGCGTTCAAATGTTTGAGAACTCGATTCAACTTGGCTCGATTCGTCTTAGTGGCCAGTCTTCAGAGAACCATACCATAGACAGTTTTATTTTCATGCTTGCACTCAAACTGCATATTCAAAATGGTAGGCGGTCCACTAGATAACTAAGATGATTGAAAGTAGGTATTTGTTGAATTTATAATTTTCTTTCAAAGTAAGTGCTTGGTCGTAGAAAAAGTATTGTATGTATGGCGAAGGTTAGGCCATTGGGGTAATGTAGTAAAACTCCAGGTTGTATGTACAGAAGGGAATGAATTTTATTTACAGAAACGCTTGTTTATATACAATTTTGAAACAAGAGAGAAAGAGATAATATTTACATGAAAGAAAGAGATAGAAAAAGGTATCCCGCGCATGCGCGCGGGGAACGGTGCGCCGGCGCGCCAGTGGCGCCTCTGCGCATGCGCGACAGATCGCGGGTCGCGAATAAAACCGATTGACCTCCGGCCGCGGGTCCTTTTCGCCGCCGGCTGCCGTGGAGTGCGCATCGTGTCGTCGCGCGCCGTGCCTCGCTCCGCTGCGTGTTTCTCCGCTGAAGATGAAGACACGACGACTTCGATGAGGATGCTGCAGGCTCCGATGAATGTCTTGTCCTTGTCAGGACGATGATAAAACTGTCCTTTTCGGGACAATATAAAACTGCTCTTCTCAGGGCAACTTCAAACTGTTCTTATCAGAGCAAACTTCAATGTTTCACAATCGATAACTAACATCACTGTTCTTGTCAGAACAGTACTGTTTCAAGGACTGCACTACACATGTCAATCTGTGTATATGTATATTGTGTGTATCCCCACAGGATTCCTCCTCAAGCGAAGCGTACCGGCAGGCGGATCGTGCGGCCTCGGCGAGTTGTGTTGTTCGTCCTTGAGGGTGTGGTCGTTGAGTCGGGTACATTTCTTTTCAGGATTCCATTTTTCTGTTGTTTGTTGTTGTTGTCCTGTTGTGATGTCGGTAAACTCGATGGTGTTGTAAGTTGTGTAGTTTTTTTCGTTGTTGTGGCAGTAGGCATTCTCGTACTTGTGTTCGTTGCGCTCGAAGTTGTAGGTATAGGTATGTTGATTGTGCTCGAAGTTGTACTCGTAGTTGTAGGTGTGTTCGCTGTTGAACTTGTAGTAGGTATTTGCGTTGCGATCGTTGTAGGTATATCTTCTTGCTCGGTGTCGGCGATGATGAATGCGGGTTTTAGGCGGTCGATCGAAATATTCACTTGCCGGTTAGGTAGTTGCAGAGTGAATACTTTGTCGGTGCGCTTGAGTACTCGGTAGGGTCCGTCGTAGGGTGCTTGTAGCGGCTTACAGCGTCGACTCGTACGAATACTTGTTCGCATGTGTGTAGATCGCGATGAATGAAGATAGGTCTCTTAGTGCTATGCGGGATCGTCGGCGTCGGCGTTAGGCTTCGTATTGTTGCTCGTAGATTTTCCACGAAGTCTGGGTCCATAGTGACGTCACGCGTAGGTGTGAGTAGCTCTCCGGGTAGTCGTACACTGCAGCCGTAGGTTAGTAGGGCTGGGCTAACTCCGGTGTCGGTGCGAAGTGCGGCACGTAGTCCAAGTAGTACGCTAGGTATGACGTCGATCCATGACTTCTCTGTTTGTAGTCTAGCTTTTAGTGCGGCTTTTAGACTTCTATGAAAACGCTCGATCATAGCATTCGACTCAGGATGGTAGGGTGTCGATCGCGTTCTTTCGATGCCGAGTAATCGCGTAAGTGATGCGAATACTCGACTTTCGAACTGACGTCCTTGGTCGGTCGTTATGGTAGCGGGGCAGCCGAAGCGGGAAATCCAGCCTTCGTATAGTGCTTTAGCGACATCTTCGGCGGTGATTTCTATTAGCGGGATTGCTTCGGGCCATCTTGTTGCACGGTCGATCATGGTGAGTAGGTATCGATGTCCACTGGCGGCGGTCGGTAGAGGTCCCACAAGGTCGATGTGTATATGTTCGAACCTTGTAGTTGGCGGGAAACTTCCGAGAGGGCTTGAGGTATGTCGCTGTATCTTCGCGCGCTGGCAGTGTACACATACTTTTGCCCATTTGCCTACATCGGCGTTTAGACCGGGCCAAAAGCATCGCTGTTTGACTAGTTTTCGTGACGTTCTCACTCCGGGATGACTTATGTTGTGTACAGCGTTGAAGGCGGCGCGGCGATGCTCCTCGGGTACATAAGGTCGTAAATGCGGCGTCGAAGTTTCGCAGAATAGCTTGACGGTGGTTCCGGGAATAGCAACTTGCTTGAAAGTTAGGTTTTGTTGCTGGGCGAGTGTTTGAATGTTGTTGCTATCTCGCTCTTGCGCTTCTGTTAGTAGTTTGTAGTCGATCGGAGATGGACAGGCGATAGGTAGTTGTTGATAGGCGCGATTGAGGTCCAACGTTGAGAATATTTGCTTGCCGGCGAGTTGGTAGGTAAAATCACGTATGCGTGGGATAGGGTAGCGATCGGGCTTAGTGATAGCGTTAAGCCGTCGGTAGTCGCCACACACACGTAATTCGCCGTTCTTCTTCGGTACGACGTGAAGAGGTGATGCCCATGGACTTTTGCTTGGTCTGCATAGGCCCTGTTCCATCATGTTTGCGAATTCTTTCTTCACGAGTTCGTAGCGGTGCGGTGCGATCGGACGTGGTCTGCAGTGTAGCGGTGGTCCAGTTGTTTCGATGAAATGTTCGACGTTGTGTTTCGGGCTGAGCTTCATCGATGTTAGGCGTGTCGTTCCTGGGTAGTCGGCTAAGATGTTGTGATACGACTGTTGCACGTCTATACTGCGCACGGTAGGTATAGTAGCGTCAGTACAGAGTTGTGCGTCAGTGTATAGTAGCGTCTTGCCGTCGATGAGTCTTCTTTTTGTGATATCCACGACGATGTGATGATGATCGAGGAAGTCTGCACCGATGATGGGTTTCGAAACAGCTGCGATGATGAATTTCCATCGAAACGGACGACGAAGTTTCAAGTCGAGTTCGAGTGTCTTCTCGCCGTAGGTAGGTATGACTGTGTTGTTAGCGGCGTACAGTTGGAATGGCAGTTCTTGCGCCTTCGTGCCGGGTGTTCTTGGCAGGACGGAGATGTTCGCTCCTGTGTCTACCAAGAAGACGAGTTTGCTGTTGCGGTCTCGTACGAAGAGGCGGTGAGATTTCATAGTAACGCCGGTTTCCGCCGCAGCCAGCGTTACGTCTAGTTTTCCGACGCTGACTTTGCTGGCGGTATGGGCTTGAAACTGCATGGCTGAGAACATTTCTGAGCGTCCATGCCGAATCTTCGATGGTAATTGCAGTACGGCAGAGGTGAGTGTCTTCGGTTTCTCGACGAGCTTCGGTCTTGAGATTGCGAGTTATGGCGCGAACGCGACGGGAATCGGCGATGCGAGCGACTGTAGCGTTGATTGTTGTAGTCACGTGGTCTTGAGCGTAGTTCGGCAACTTCTAGTGACAATCTACGTATCTCGCCGATAAGAAATTGAGTATCGACAGATGACGTAGACTGCGGAGCTGGTGGCGGTGGTGCTGGCAGCGAAGGTGGTACGACGGGGTGTGAAGAGACTGCGGCGATTGCGTTCGACGATGATGGCGTGTGCTCCATCATTTTGTCGGCGAGCAGTGCGAGATCTTCTAGCGTCGTCTTGATTTTGAAGGCTTCGCTGACGGTGAGCACGGAGCGAATGTGTGGCGTCGCGCATCATCTGTATTGCTGACTCGGGGAACTTTTCTTTGTTCAGCGTCTGCATTCGTCGCAGGAGTTGGCTGGGTTTCTGTTCGCCGAGTTCTACTTGTGACAGTAGCTTCTTCGTCTGCGCGCTGTTGCTTTCTTCGTACACGGAAATCAGTCTGTTTTTGATCGCCGTGTAGTAGTTGTCTTCGGGCGGCGAGTAGATGAGATCGCTGATGTTCTGAATGTCTTGTTTGTCGAGCTGTGCGATAACCATCTGCGCTAGCTGAGCCTGGCTCCTCTTCAATTCTGCGGTGGCGGCTTCGAAACTGCAGAACCATAGGACGGGCTGGTCTCTCCAGAATGGCGGAACGCGCAGGGAGAGAGATATGGCAGCGACGTCGTGGGATAAGGTAGTTGCTGCAGCGGTCGCCGTAGTAGGGTTTTCTTCCTCTTGCGGGGTAGCGCCGTCGATTTTGGGAGGCATCTTGAATTTCTTCTGGCTTGATTTCTTCCTTTTTCTTCAGAATGTTCTTCTTGTAGCTGGTTCAGAGTCGGTGGTCACCACTATGGCGAAGGTTAGGCCATTGGGGTATTGTAGTAAAACTCCAGGTTGTATGTACAGAAGGGAATGAATTTTATTTACAGAAACGCTTGTTTATATACAATTTTGAAACAAGAGAGAAAGAGATAATATTTACATGAACGAAAGAGATAGAAAAAGGTATCCCGCGCATGCGCGCGGGGAACGGTGCGCCGGCGCGCCAGTGGCGCCTCTGCGCATGCGCGACAGATCGCGGGTCGCGAATAAAACCGATTGACCTCCGGCCGCGGGTCCTTTTCGCCGCCGGCTGCCGTGGAGTGCGCATCGTGTCGTCGCGCGCCGTGCCTCGCTCCGCTGCGTGTTTCTCCGCTGAAGATGAAGACACGACGACTTCGATGAGGATGCTGCAGGCTCCTTGTCAGGACGATGATAAAACTGTCCTTTTCGGGACAATATAAAACTGCTCTTCTCAGGGCAACTTCAAACTGTTCTTATCAGAGCAAACTTCAATGTTTCACAATCGATAACTAACATCACTGTTCTTGTCAGAACAGTACTGTTTCAAGGACTGCACTACACGTGTCAATCTGTGTATATGTATTGTTGGCAACACCAAGCCTATCCCTGCTACCGCGACTATCATAGTTCATAAAAACCGTTGAAAACCGTTGCTCGACACATTTTGCCTTCGGCCGCCGTCGTGTTTGCGTGAGCTATTTTGTACTTACTGTGCCATTTTTCGATTTTGTGTCGTTAGGTATTTATGCGAGCTAATTGTATGCGATTTGTTCCTTTCGTGTCCTTTCATGTTTTAAAAATGAATAAAGTAAAGATGTGATTTGTTGTTTATCCTTGTTTTCGTTCTAAAATCTACCCCTGATTCCTTAAATCAGAAGTCGGATAAAGAACGTTTCAGCCCACATTAAAAGGAACAAATCTGCATTTGACTAGTGTGTTAGTTAATTTCGTGTTTCATTTACATACTACTTGGCGCTTCAATAGAATTCCGGTTACTTGAGGGTAATCTTTAAAGTCTAGTAGTTTCACGTTAGGTAGGTACCGCGTATTGATTATTCTGGTAAGTTCGTGTTTAATTTCGGTAAATCTTTATCAATCTTAGTTTAGACGTTCGGTAATTGGTCCAAAGTGTACGTGTTAATGGATGAGTAGACGCATTTTACTGACTAGTAATTGTCTTATGGTTCGTGTATTTAAGTGATTAAGGTTTTTATCCTGCGGCATCGAACGAGTTATAGGATGTCGCGTAGTCGATCTCGTAGTAGTTCGCGAAATGGCTCACGCGTTCGTTCGCGGCACCGTTTGCAATCTGGCTCGCGGGAGCGCGATAATCCGCGTACTAGGTGTTCTAGATCGCGTTACCGTCGTGATTACTCGCGTGTTCGATCACGTTACCGGTCGCGAAGTGTGCAACATAGTAGGACGTCGCCGTCTTGTCGGTATTCGCGTAGCAGGTCTCCATGCGATCGCTATAGGCCTGTGAGACGTTCACAGAGTAGTTCTCATTCTCACGCTGGAAGCAGTCATCGTGCACGTAGGCGCGGACGATCCGAAAGTAAATCACCTCAGATACGTTATCGGGAACGCGTTTCAAGAAAGTCAAATTCTCGCGCAGCTGTTAACCCACCGTCTGGGGTTGGTTCTAATACAAGGCGATCGTTCACACCTCTGCCGTCTGCGCCCGATAATGCTAATGTACCACAGATTAATGCGGATCGCGATACTACACTTGATTCGAGTACGATCGGAGCATCTCAACTCGCTCAGGCTCTCGTAGAAGCAATTAAATCCGTACAGCCCGTGAGGTCGCATAAATATTTTGTCTCTAATTTCGACCCCAGTATTCATAATATTAATTCTTGGTGCGAAGAAGTAGAACGCGCTCGGGAAGCAAACGACTGGAGCGATTATGAATGTTTGTCTCGCGTTGCTGGGTGCCTGAAAGGGGATGCTAAGGTGTGGCTAACGGAATGGGTAACGAACGACCGCACGTGGTCCAATTTCAAAACGGAATTCGTACCTTTGTGCCCAACTAAGTTAGATTTCGCGAATATTTTATTCGATGCCATGAAAACTACTTCAGATTCTTATTCGACTTACTCCGAATACGCGCGCCGTACGCTATTACGATTGAAGGTGGTGCAGGGCCTGAGTGATGAGTTAAGGACGAATATTGTTATCCGTGGAATTGACAATCCTCAATTGCGTGCTACGGCGGCAAATGCGTCTTTAACTGCTGACAAATTAGTGTCATTCTTGTCAATTTACGTTAAGTCTAGTCGCAACCAAAATAACCGTTCTCAGAATTCCTCTGCTACAAACGGCAAACGATTTTCCCAGAATCGCAATGAGCCTCAATGCTATAATTGTAATTTAAGGGGACACTTAAGTCGTAACTGCACTAAAACGCCTAACCAGCCCTCAAGTACGGCCCCTGCTTCAAAACCAGATGCTCAAGCGAATAAAAATAAAAATATAAGTTGTACCTTCTGTAAAAAACCCGGACATATTGAAAGTGACTGTTTCGCGAAAGCACGTTCCGAATCACGAAGTCAATAGAACTTCAACTTGTGTATCCTGAAATCACTTTAGAAGCTGATTTGGCAATCATGCCTTCTTGTTACATGAGCACTCCAGTGATAGTCGGTATCGGTCGTGTCGAGTCGGGTCGGGTCGGATATTCATAATCGCGAATGTATGTTAAGACAAATCAAAAACAATGTTTAATCTGTGAACCCGAATGGTCAAACTGTTGATTACTGTTGATTGATAAAATTAATGACCGATGACGTGACACCTCTTCAAACTTGTTTATTTGATCTATGCCTTGCTTTTACTCAGGCGGGTTTTCCTACCAATCCTCGAAAGCGCTCTTTCCTCTATTCACAGAGGTTGAATGTTTGGATAGGTTGGTAAGTCAGGGTCAGGTGAAGCCGAGCCATTGTAAGGTAGAAGATGTTGCCAAAACTTCTCCACCGCCAAACGTAAAGCAAGTACGTAATTTCTTGGCCCTGCTGGATATTTCCTTAGGTATATGTGGGGTTATTCAACTAAGGTTTCTTGCATCGCTTAGCAATCAAGAAGGGTGCAAACTTCATCTAGGGACCCCAGCAAGACAAGGCGCGGCAAGAGGTGGCCCGATCTGCAGATGCTGAAAATTCCAGGCCCCTATTTCAAAAAGGCTACAATTGTCAGTGACATATGTCGAGCGACAATTGTCGATGACAGGTGACAAATTACAATTTTATAAAATATTTTCTATAGAATTGCTTACAAACATGACAGGCATTTTGCTACAATTTTATGTATTACAATTATGTTGTGAAACAATAATTATTATTTCTAGGCGACATATTTGTAGAATTGTCGGTGAATCTCGACAGGAGGATTAAGATGTGTCGAATTGTGTGACAATTGTAGTAATTTGTGGTTGACATACGCGTTGTTCAAAATGGCTGCCCATGCGAGTGGTATAGTTACACTATTAGTGATAGTGACAGTAATTCCTACCTATATACTTAGGTTTTCGTACTTAGTTAGGAGTTCCTGTTACTTCGCCGTCGATATAAGTTTCAATAATGCTACGTAAATATGAAATTAAATTTGTAGCAAACTACGGATATCTCAATTTATTTTTATCATTGTACCATCGGCAGCAATGTTAGTACCTTATTACAAGGGCATAAAGCCTACCGATGATTAGTTAAGAGTGTTGCTGTTAGTAAACGCTATTGGCCCCTTCGTAACATTATTAGTACTTAGGTATATTTTTGAGATTTCTCTGCGTTAATACATATTATTATACTAAATTGTGTTTTTAAACTTATGTATCATAAAAAATACTACATACCTATGTACCTAAATAGCTATCATCAATATTATTTATATACAAATACCCTCAAATTAATTTGAGCGTTTTTAAATGAACGAGTTACCTTCGTATTTAGGTACACCGAAATCCAAATTCAAATATTTTTAGTTTAGTTAAGCATTTTAACTATTAGTTTAGAATAGTTTAAATTTTTTTAATCTGTTATTTGTATATTTTTATTGTAGTACCTAATGGTCAATGTTTTTACTTCTTCTTCTTTTATTCACGTTTATAAGAAATAAATTTTATATATCTTAATAATTCAAACTTATTAAATACTTAGTATAGTGCCAAGTTAGGTATATATCTTAGATATTTCTATTTCTTTGCCATACACCCGTTTCAATCCAACGTATTCCTTTATATTTAAGTATTAATTTTCATTGCGGATATTAGTTTGTTATCAAATTTATCAAATAACACGAATTTGTGGTCGGAAATCAATTTTAAGATAGTCATCTTTCTTATTATATCCACACTGCAATATTGTTTTTGAAACAAAATACTAACACATAACCAATGCCTACATGATACACATAAATAATGTTACCGAAGAAAATTATATAATGGTGGGAGAGGATTTAGGTAATGAATAGTTTTAAATAAGTTTTATCGAAGTTAACAAAGGCATTTATATTTATAGTCAGCCAATAAACATAAAAATATCCATTAAATAAATTTACTTATTGCCATTTGAGTCAACTACTATTCATAATTTGATACATTTATCCCTATGGTTAGTCGTGACAATCGTATTCTACAATTGTCGCACCTGTCAGCGTGGTGAAACCAATAATTCTACATATGTAATATTTTGTGACAATTGTCGCACCTGTCACCTATATGAAATTGGGGCCTGCTGCTACACTGCGACAGGTGAAGAACAAGACTGCTGTGCTACATCCCCAAGGGTCATCGGCCGAACCTTGTGTGTTTCACGATGAACACGAGCACATCGGAGCCAATAAGTCTACAGGAAAACTGGATTCTGGCATGCGCGGGCCATACAAGATGGTGGACATCTTGCCCAGCGGACGCTACGGGTTGACACTACTCAGTGGCAGCCGAGGGTAGAAGACGCAAGCTGCATCACAATACATGGTGCCTTGGTGTGGCGAGTGGTGCCCCGAGACATGCGCTGCATTTTTCAGTGGTAAGCATTGCAGTTTATCATGTAAGGCGTTCGTCGCCTAAACACCATGCGTTCGTCGCTGGTCTTGCTCGTTCGTCGAGCCTATCCGTTCGTCGGATTGCCCGATATCACGTAAGGCGTTCGTCGCCTAAACACCATGCGTTCGTCGCTGGTCTTGCTCGTTCGTCGAGCCTATCCGTTCGTCGGATTGCCCGATATCACGTAAGGCGTTCGTCGCCTAGACACCATGCGTTCGTCGCTGGTCTTGCTCGTTCGTCGAGCCTATCCGTTCGTCGGATTGCCCGATATCACGTAAGGCGTTCGTCGCCTACACACCCTGCGTTCGTCGCTGGTCTTGCTCGTTCGTCGAGCCTATCCGTTCGTCGGAGTGCCCGAATCAGCATACATATTGCATTCAGGGATACCACCGCTGATGAGACCGATGACTGCCCAGATGAAGCTCTGATAGACCTCGCACCTGAAGCCGGTACGAGCTGCTCAGAACCAGCCGCGCTCCAGCGTCGCTCATCGGACGGCACCACTAGCCCTTGCGAGCCCGGCATGGGCCTAGTACCAGTCCCTCAGCCATCTCCTGCGAGCACCGCAGGCTCCGTCGATGAAACCCAGGAGGTCGTGGACGACCTCTAGTCAGGAGAAGCCGTGTTGGCAACACCAAGCCTATCCCTGCTACCGCGACTATCATAGTTCATAAAAACCGTTGAAAACCGTTGCTCGACACATTTTGCCTTCGGCCGCCGTCGTGTTTGCGTGAGCTATTTTGTACTTACTGTGCCATTTTTCGATTTTGTGTCGTTAGGTATTTATGCGAGCTAATTGTATGCGATTTGTTCCTTTCGTGTCCTTTCATGTTTTAAAAATGAATAAAGTAAAGATGTGATTTGTTGTTTATCCTTGTTTTCGTTCTAAAATCTACCCCTGATTCCTTAAAGTATATTGTGTGTATCCCCACATATGCAACGGTGTTTAACTGAGTCAAAAAATGCTCGTGGCGTCTTAATTAACAATTTTCGGCTTCGCCTCAAATTGTTACCCAGGCCACTCACCTTTTTTTACCTCTTTTAACCACCAGTTGCATAAAATATTATATTAGGCATGCCACAGACAGTCTGAAAAATTCATAATCTTAAAAAAGATTTAAATGCAAACTGACAGTTCAAACGGACACTGACAGAGTTTGTATACAAATCTTTTTTCAGACTGTCTGTTGCCGGCCTTAGATCGTAGTTTTAAGGTCCACCTAGACCGGACAATCAAATTGGCAATTAGTAAGGCTTCACATAGCTGGGCACCGTTAATCAAATAGTTAACTTCGATAATCGTTAATCCGTTACTTAAAAAAAATTGGTTGTCTGTAAAGTCGGTTTACGGACGGTACTTTAACGTGATAACGTCAAACATTACAGTGGCGGTAGTATAGCAAAAGGGGCCCGATTCTGGGACTTTTTTCACGTTTTTTTGTTCTTATTTGAAAGAATGCATTAAAATAAGCATATTTTATAAATTAAAGTTTTTTTAAAAACCTACTAATTTAGGAGTTAGAGTGGTGCAAAGTTGCAAAATTTTCCCGTAGCATTACTAAGGCGCCAGAGACAAAAAGCGATATCGACGGAGCCCCGCTTACGCTTACGCGGGGCTCCTATTCTGTGCAGTTTGGCCTTCGGCCGTTTGAAGATATAAAAGTCGTCATTTTGTATCCTAGACCGTTTGCGAGACACGCGTTAATTTTATTAAAGTGCTAGTGCCATTTACTAATCTTAGAACCCTAATATCTCAGTAAATATTAATGGAAAAGAAAAAGTTTATATAACAAAACATCCTTATTTAAACGTGTTCTATATGATTTATCAATATTAACATAGGTTATAAATATTGGCAAAAAAAATCATCGTAAATTTTCTAAGTCTCTGGCGCCTTAGTAAATACTATGGGAAAATTCGCAACTTCGTACTGCTCTAACTCCTAAATAAGTAGGTTTTTCAAACAACTTAATTCTATAAAAGATGATTATTTTAATGCAATCTTTCATGTTTTTAAATTACAAACACTCAAAAATAATAAATGAAAGTTATCACGTCAAAAGTTAACTTCGTTAATCGTTAAAGCGATACATTTCGGTAGATTTAACGGAAGTTAAAGTTAATCGACAATCCGTTATCACGTCATAAAAATAGAACTTCACTGTAGGTATTATGTATTTGTATTTACTCCTTAAGTATCCACCAAAAACCATTAAAAAAATCTGTGATGCCAATCGGAAAAAACCGAAATGTAATAATTACGGTCCCTTAGGGCTTTAACCGCCGTTGGTTCGCTAAATCCTAGGTTTTACTTCGGATTGGTACTTATTGGGTCATTCATGCGGTTTCATTTTCGAGGTAGTGGATAGATAACATGCGATTTTACCCACTAGTTTTAAAGCATAAAAAGGTTTCCGAGCCTGTAGGGAGTTATTTGTTATACAAGGGGGCAAAGTTGTATTTTAACGCAGAGTGTAGAATTGAAAAACGAGCACGTGAAAGGATTCTATAGTTGACTCACGAGCGAAGCGAGTGGTTCGAGAATAGAATCCTGAACTTGCGAGTTTTTAACACACGAGAAGTAATAGTACATTACATCAGAGGCCGGTTAAATGAGGATTTCCGGCCAAGTGGGTATATATAGGTTAGGGATACGAGGCCGGGAATCCGTTTTCACGCCGAGGCATGTATAGTGCTTTTCTCAAACATACAACGAAATAAAAAATATTGTCGAAATTAAAAAAAAAAGTTACTTTGCAGGCCTAGGCCTAAAAATTAATATGAAATCCCTTTACAGTCCTCTCGAGTTGTTGCGCCCAAAAAGCGATACTTCCCAGCCCATTTTAAGGAACGTAAAGACAATATTTCATTGCATGTTTGAGAAAAATACATTTGCACCCGAGTGTAACACAAAACTTTACCCCTCACTATAGCTAGGAAACTACAACGCAAAAAAAATGCGTTTATCACTGCTTCCAGTAGTTCCACAGGTGGTAAATCATCTTTATTACTACCTCTAGATTCATCTACTTTTATCAATTTTAAAGCAGTTCGTTTGACTTTATTCAAGGTCAAATTACTTTACCCACAGCCCACTATTGGATAAAATGCGTTTTTACCCGCTGGTATTAAAGGACAAAACACGTGTTTCCGAGCTAGTGAGGGGAAAATAAATATACGAGAATTTCTCGTTTAAAGGTATAAGATATAGGGGCGAAGGTTCATCGTCGCATAGAAAATTGGAATTTCGCGCTGTCTATCGCTCTTACGGAATTTTTCGTTTATAATCGGAATTTTTTTGAGACAAGATTTGCTTTACCGTCTATGTATAGTAATAATATTGATAAATTTATGTCAACCCCCTTAGAAATTACAAAAGGTTCTAGTTCTCCTTGAGTTTGTTTTAGTATACCTGAAATAGAAGAATAGTACATTACGATACAAGTGCGTAAAAAAGACGAGTTCCGAATTTCCTTTTCGAACGCGTATCGTACGACGTTTTTCAGTACAGATAGCCCTCCAAAGTTTCGACCTGGCAAATAATGAACCACTTCTCGCACTAGTGCGTAAAAAAACACCATCTGTACTGAAATAGTTATGTATGTATGTATGTATAAGCTTTATTGTACATAAAGGAAACAAAAGAGACACAGTTACAGAGTCAGTAATATACAATGTAGGCGGACTTATCCCTTAATGGGATCTCTTCCAGTCAACCTTTGAGGAAATGAGTAGAAGCGAATTAACGATGAGTGACGAATTCAAAAATGTACAACCACTAAAAGAATTAATTAATTTAGTTATTTGTTATACATTAGGGCAAAGTTGTATTTTAACGCCGAGTGTGGAATTGAAAAACGAGCAAGTGAAAGGATTCTATAGTTGAACCACGAGCGAAGCGAGTGGTTTGAGAATAGAATCCTGAACTTGCAAGTTTTTTAACACACGAGAAGTAAAATACATTTGCACCCGAGTGTAACACAAAACTTTTCCCCTCACTATAGCGAGGAAACTACAACGCAAAAAATGCGTTTATCACTGCTTCCAGTAGTTCCACAGGTGGTAAATCATCTTTATTACTAGATTCACCTACTTTTATCAATTTTAAAGCAGTTAATTTGACTTTATTCAAGGTCAAATTACTTTACCCACTAGTGGATAAAATGCGTTATTACCCGCTGGTGGACAAAACACGTGTTTCCGAGCTAGTGAGGGGAAAATAAATATACGAGAATTTCTCGTTTAAAGGTATAAGATATAGGGGCGAAGGTTCATCGTCGCATAGAAAATTGGGAATTTCGCGCTGTCTATCGCTCTTACGGAATTTTTCGTTCTTAATCGGAATTTTTTTGAGACAAGATTTGCTTTACCGTCTATGTATAGTAATAATATTGATAAATTTATGTCAACCCCCTTAGAAATTACAAAAGCTGAAGTGAAGGATTTTTAAGTAAGAGTAAAATGGATCCGGTACGGTAATTTAAGATCAGCGGGAACTTGTCAAAATTTCTGTTTTTATTTCGTTTGAAAATTCAAATGAAGTATTGTACCTAGGTGCCTATTGTATGAAAATAAAACAACAGACACGCTATTTGAAGGTAAACGTATAATTCAATTAAAGCATGAAACCGAATAAACACAGTACAAAACAAAAAAAGAGAAAAATAAACTCTAAAAGGGCCCATTTACACGCAAGCTAGATTTAATTCGTTTTTTATTCTAAACATGTTCAACTCCAACTGCAATCCTCATTGCGTACAAGGAAAGCTTTCTCATCAGATATATTCATACAAAACTTCCGCTTCGCGTGTCTGTAAAACGTGTCTTTTCTAGAAAACTGCGTTTTACACTTATTACAAGCGTATGGTTTCATTGCACTATGAGATAGCATATGTTCCGTCAGGTCTGAAGGCCGGAAGAACTCCTTATTACACATATTGCAGGCGTAAGGCTTTTGAGTATGTGCTAGCAAATGTGTTTTTAAACTATACTTCTGTTTAAACTGTTTTTGACATAAGTCGCAAGTGAAACGTTTTTCGTCACTGTGCGTTTGTCTATGCTCCTTCAAAGCGCCAGCGTTGGAGAAGGATTTTTCGCACATATCACAGAGATATGGTCGTTCACCTGTATGTATCCGCATATGTCTTTTCAATTCGTAGGATTCTTTGAACTCTTTATTACAGATATTGCAGGTGCATGGTTCTTCAGAGTGAAATCTTCTGATATGGTTTGTAAGTTTCTTTCTTGTGAGTAAGTCTTTGTGGCAAATGTGGCAATACTGTTTCTTGTGCGTTTGCTGATGGTTCCTTAGATTGTTGATTCTGCTGAATACTTTTTGGCAAATTTCGCACTTGTGTTGTTCTTGTTGTTTTCTATGTCTTTGCTGTACTAGTTTTCCTTGGGTTTGTAGTATACCTGAAATAGAAGAATAGTACATTACGATACAAGTGCGCAAAAAAGACGAGTTCCGAAATTCCTTTCCGCACGCGTATCGTACGACGTTTTTCAGTACAGATAGCCCTCCAAAGTTTCGACCTGGCCTGATGAACCACTTCTCGCACTAGTGCGTAAAAAAAACAACATCTGTACATAAATAGTACATTTCGATACAAGTGCGAAAAAGAGAAAGTTCGAAACGAGTGGCGATAAATTAAAACACGACCGAAGGGAGGGAAATTCCTTTCCGCACGCGTATCGTACGACGTTTTTCAGTACAGATGGACCTCCGAAGTTTCGACCTGACATATAATGAACCACTTCTCGCACTAGTGCGTAAAAAAAACACCATCTGTACTGAAATAGTACATTTCGTTATAAGTGCGAGAAGTATGTCATTACTTCACGAGTCCCGAGACACTTTGCCACGAGCGGCACGCGAGTGGCAAATCTCGGGACGAGTGAAGAATGACATTCTCGCACGTGTGACGAACGACGTTTTTTAATACAGTTGCGAAAAAACACTACTTACTTACTTACAACGAAATAAAACAATCCGAACTATCAATTTTCCCATGGACATTGACGGATTATTTGACAATTCAAAGGCGTATTTTTGAAGCTTTTAAACTTGCGTGCATATTTTCGAATTTGCTATTCATCTAACATAATTTATTTCATTGGGTGCCATAAAAACATAAACATTTACGATTTGGGACGATTGTTTAATGTACAACTACATTTTAATTTAATCGATCCATTTATGCCCCGACGTATTGCAAATAACGTAAAATAATTACGACAAATTGCGTAACATATTGAGGTTTTTTGAACGTGCATTAAGTTAAAACATGGTAGACGCCTCTAATTTGACAGTAGAAGACGCGTTTCGTTCCAATCATGTTCTGTTTACACGACTCATTATGACCGATTTTTCAAAGTATAAACCATTTTATAAATTATGTTTAGTATGACTAAAAGTAAACAATTACATATGAAATATTAACGTTTTAAATATTAATCACTTAATAGTATGTTTATAGTTTTATCCTGTCTTAGTAAACTAGACTAATATGAAAACAGCTCGGTAAGTAGTCGTAAAATGGAACGTATATACTTTTTACGCACTAGTTCGTAAAATACAACTTCTCGCACGCTAAACAGCCAAAAAACGGGCACTTTTTGAGCAACTGTATTAAAAAATATATTTCATTACATCATAAAAAAATAACTCTACAATATAGTATTGAGAGTTAGCGAGGGATTCTAGTGTTAACGCCCAAGGTGGAAATATTTTTGCTGCCATGTGACACATACTGCTTTTCACATCACCTATAGACACCTCACACTTGTCCGGTTTTTTTATGGTATAGTATTGATTGGTGTTGTAGTTATTATGAGTTTTAACCCATAAATGCAAGGTGATGTTATATATGCATCATTATTTGATGGCCCATGGCTCAATATGTAGCTATCCAAAATCACATTTATTGTTTAATAAACAGTTAAATAATATAATGATTTTTATTTAAGGATTAAGATGAAATGGCGGTAAAGTGTGAAAAAACAGGATGTTTGATGGCGATTTTTAGTATGTGATTTAGGCTGTTTTTTTCAAAGTTCGTAATTAGTTTATATTTCAATATAAATATAAATAAATATTATAGGACATTCTTACACAGATTGACTAAGCTCAAGATGGCTTGTGTTGCAGGCACTCAGACAACAATATTTATAATATACAAATATTGTACTTATATACATAGAAAACATCCATGACTCGGGAACAAATATCTGTGTTATCACACAAATAAATGCCCTTACCGGGATTCGAACCCGGGACTGCGGCATAGCAGGCAGGGTCACTACGCGCTAGGCCAGACCAGTTGTTGAGCATTAAACATTTTATCATAGGGGTTTCACAAATAGTGTACCTTTTTAATAGCAGTAATTTTTTTAAATAAAATAATGATTTATGATTAATAAGATTTGGCCTAATCTCGAAATCAATCTGAAATATTTTTTTTATTATTTTTCCCAGAGTCAGAAAACCATTCTCTATCACATATATTAATATCTCGTTAAAAGAAAAATTCATGCATTTAAGCGTTATGGAATGTGCTTTAGTAGATGTTTGTGTTATTAGTGTTATTACATAAAACATTGTCATTCAATATGGTAAACTGATTTACTTACTGCTTGCAATAGCCGCGGCTGCTTCCATCTGCTCTGGACTGAAAAATGTCGGTGACAGTTCAGGCTGCGTTCCACTGTCTCGCTGGACATATGTGGTGTTTCTTGCGTCCCAAGCGTATTGTGAGCTTCTTTCCTCCCAGATAGGATCGTCTTCCTCATGTGTGACTGATAAAGGAAAATAAGACTTTGGCAAAAACATGTCTACGGATTTTTTTTATCCAAAAATGGGACCCTTAATTTTCTCATATTAGAATAGAAAGAGCAAGTTATTCTGTGTGCATAAAAAATTCAAGAATTCTTTGCTTTGACGACCGGTCTGGCGCAGTCGGTAGTGACCCTGCCTGCTACGCCGCGGTCCCGGGTTCGAATCCCAGTAAGGGCATTTATTTTGTGTGATGAGCACAGATATTTGTTCCTGAGTCATGGATGTTTTCTATGTATATAAGTATTTATATATTATATATATCGTTGTCTGAGTACCTGCAACACAAGCCTTCTTGAGCTTACCGTGGGACTTAGTCAATCTGTGTAACAATGTCCTATAATATTTATTATTTATATTATTTATTATTATTAAACATATACACTGGGAACTTTGTTTGCTTCCTAATTTTAAACATTGTGCACATCTGTACACAAGTGCTTACCAGGCGGGTTCTTGTTGTTGAACGTGTTATAAACAGAACTCTAAAAATTAACCCTCTTAAATGCCAAATTTCTGCTAAGTTAGTGTGGTCAGTCTCACCTGCCAGCAACCCCGAGACTTCAGGCTCCACTATGATCTCTTCTTTTTCCGCATCTTCATATCTACCAGTATTACTAGCTTCTGTGTCGTTCACATCTTGTAAACTGTCTTCGACTTGGCGCTGCTCTTTTACGTAAATTTCTACGATTTCACTCATATTTCTTAAATAATATCTATCTAGCCGACTTTATTGTGCTAATACCTTGTAATATTTTACACTAAATAGGCCAGGAACACATTTATTTCGGTAGCATTGTTAAGTGAACTAACGACTCAGATACATGTATGTTACAGATTTTACGCATATCCGACTGATCAGAGCTATATTATTAAATCATAAGATCGTTGCAGTCGTGTAAATGATTATAAAACAGCAAGGGAACGCTAAATTATACAACAAAATGAAAAATTAACTTGGCGTCATAATCATGATCTTCGCCCAACATTGTGTGACAGTGACATTGACAGCAGTGACAGCTTTTTTTTTTGGATTTTATGGCATGGTGGCGAGACTTTTAAGCCAAAATGACAGCGGAAGTTGAGCGCAGGTGTGACCAGTTTTGAATTATAATAAAAAACTACTCATAAACTACTATACTATGGTGCAGCAACAATAGCAGTAAGGGCGGCAAATATAGACAGTTAAGCAAATAGTGTCACTAAAAAAAACCATATCTACGTGGGGTTATAAAAAGATACAAAATATAAACACCGAAATTTGTGTATAATGTTTAATTTGTTAACAATTTCATACAATTTATACACAATAATTGGCTTAAATTATTTCGTCTTTACGAATAACTTAATACATATTATGTTAGTAGCTTAGGTATAATACATTTACAACAATTTAATAAGTTATACAATAGTACTTATGATCTAATACTACAGTCTGTCAAGCCATTTCCGTCAGTAAAAAATAAAGCGGCAAATTAAAAAATTTAGGAAGGATCCCATCCAAAAATGATTTCGTGACTTTTCTACTGACAAACTTGTTTGACTGATTATAAAACATAATTTAATACTTTGTCAATTACTATCTGCTACCTAGCAAAACTGCCGTGTTTCTAGAAAATAATAAAATATTTTTCTCATTGGAAAATGGCGCGAACAATCACTCATACAAAATAAATATTCATATTCGAGCCTTTTTCTGCTAATAAAGTTAATTGGCCAGGCCGTTAACGCTCTTTAATACTTTAGGTGGACTTCAAGACATATTAATTAGTAAAATAACTACCAATTTTATTTAAAAGCTAGAGTCTACGCAGAAATGTTTTTAGCAGCGGCGGCGGCGGCTAAGGCAGCGGCCTTCTTCTTGACAGCCAGTGCGGTCCGCTGCTTCGCTTGAATCTTGGCTTTTTGGCTCTTCGATAGCTTGCGCTTCTTGTTCGCTTCGCTTGTCGCTGCTGTGAGCAAAAAGATTCAAATCAAATTAAATATCTTTATTGCAGTAACACATTACATAAAAATGTAGCAGGTAAAATTTTGTAACATTATGGTGATTTTAATTATTTTTCCAGGAGGCATCATCAAAAAATTCTTTCATTGAATAATAGCTTTTATGTAACAAATATCTATTTAAAGCGGTTTAAAAAAGTTTGGGTTTTGCTATTGATTTTATTGTTTGTGGTATTTTATTATAAATTTTTAAAATATATTTATTTGTAACTTCGTTAATAACTTGTAGATTGGAGTTGGGAACTGTCAAACACGTATATTGACGACCGGTCTGGCCTGCTACTAAAGCCTGCTAATAAAGGCATTTATTAATGGGATGAGTCTCTTCCTTTGTACCGGATCTAGACTTTTTTCGAGATGGGACAAAAATTAAAAAAAATGTTAAATGTGGCGTCCCTTGGACTTACGAAGTTTGAATTTGGCGCCCTGCTTGGACTTGGCGCCCGGGGCAAGGGGCTAGCTTCCCTACCCCCATAGATCCGGGCCTGTTATAGTAAAAACTTTTTTTTCATGTGTGAATGAGCATTTCTTTTTTCTTCGCCACTTTTATGAAATGTGATATTTTTGAAAAAATTATGCGGTTACTACTCAGAATCACTAGTTTTTTCAATCCTAGTAGTAAAATATAATTGTCCCATACGATTTTTTCTTGTTTTGTTACCAATTTCCGTACATGTTGTGTGGGGTAACAAAAAAGGAAAGTAACAAAAATGTATGGAAATTCTGGGACACTTTGTCTCCCAGTGAGATTGAAAGCCCTCGTGATTCTGAGTACAATCGACCCAAAATTCCCTAAAAAAATTAAAATAAAAAAATGGTAAAAAAAAAGAAATGCTCGAATATGCTAAATGTATACATACCTTGGTTGAGCGCGTGCCTGCTGGCGGCGGTGCGAGCAAGTTCGCCGAACGTGTTCGCGAGCGCCACGCTTAGCCGCGAGCAGTCGCCGCGCCCGGCCGAGTGCGCTCGGAGCGCGAGGGCCGCTAATCTGTTGGAACAAATAAATCGTTCATTCATTCAATGTGGTCAAGTTTACTAGAATGAAGGATCGGTCAGGTAAAGTTGAACATCGATTTAATAGTTATTTGTTATGCAAGGGGGCAAAGTTGTATTTTAACGCCGAGTGTGGAATTGAAAAACGAGCAAGTGAAAGGATTCTATAGCTGAACCACGAGCGACGCGAGTGGTTCGAGAATAGAATCCTGAACTTGCGAGTTTTTTAACACACGAGAAGTAAAATACATTTGCACCCGAGTGTAACACAAAACTTTTCCTTTCACTATAGCGAGGAAACTAAAACGCAAAAAACTGCGTTTAGATATCACTGCTTCCAGTAGTTCCACAGGTGGTAAATCATCTTTATTACTAGATCCACCAACTTTTATCCATTTTAAAGCAGTTAATTTGACTTTATTCAAGGTCAAATTACTTTACCCACTAGTGGATAAAATGCGTTTTTACCCGCTGGTATTAAAGGACAAAACACGTGTTTCCGAGCTAGTGAGGGGAAAACATTTTTCACCACACCAACTGGTAAAGGCTTATTTTGCTATTCGAAAACAGATAGCAAAATTGCATTTTATCCACAAGAGTGCAAAGTAATTTCATGCAAATTTTAACTTGATGTCTTGAGCTGGCTGGTAGGTATAATTTACGTGTAAATGATGATTTTGAATCATAAATATTAATTAGATTGATAGATTTGATTTAGTTTGATGTTTTAAAGTCAGTATTTTGTACGTGTTGGTGTGGTGAAAAAATTTGTGTTTCACTCGGTGGCAAAGTTTGTTTAACCTTCGTGCCTTGAAACCCTCGCAACGCTCAAGATTCCACTTTTTGAACCACTCGCTACGCTCGCGGTTCAATATTGGAATCTTTCGCTTGCTCGGGTATCAATATTGGCACGTGCGGTTAAACAACAACTTTGCCCCCTTGTAAAACAAATAACTATTAAACCATAGAGAAGCGTTTTTCAAACTGTGGGGCGCGCTCCCCAGCGCGGGGTGCAGCGAGCTACTTCATAACGGGGGCGCGGGACCGTGGGGTAAGTACACATATAACGGCAAAAAAGAATAGAAAAGGATTTTTCAGTACGGATGTTGTTTTTTTACGCACTAGTGCGAGAAGTGGTTCATTATATGCCGGGTCGAAACTTAATTTGGAGGCTCATCTGTACTGAAAAACGTCGTACGATACACGTGCGAAAAGGACTCGTGTCGATTTAAAACACTCCCTTCGGTCGTGTTTTAATTTATCGCCACTCGTTTCAAACTTCCTTTTTTTCGCACTAGTATCGTAATGTACTATTTTTAATTCTCATATAAAAATGATTCAATTGTTGCCACATGCAAAGCGCTTGTTTTACATAGACGATGGCGCTCTTATTACAGTCTGACCAAAAAGAGTAGAAATTAAGAAGTGGCAACATTCTAGTGTCATCCCTTTCAAATCGATATGTGCGAAAACGGGACGACACTACGATGTTGCCACTTTTTAATTTCTACTCTTTTTTGAAACGCTATAAAGTTGAACACCGATTTGGGATCATC
The DNA here is from genome assembly GCF_023078275.1 of Leguminivora glycinivorella. Taxonomy (NCBI): domain Eukaryota; kingdom Metazoa; phylum Arthropoda; class Insecta; order Lepidoptera; family Tortricidae; genus Leguminivora; species Leguminivora glycinivorella. The sequence goes on along the minus strand of NC_062996.1, from coordinate 1,666,195 downwards.
CATAAATTACGTCACACTAAAAATCATGATTTTTGACCCCTCCCTCCCCCCTTGTCACAGCTGGTCACATTTGTTAGACTCCCCCCTCCCTAGTGTGACGTCACATATTTACACGTAGCAATTATTAAATAAAAACAGCTATTAAAAATCAAACTTATTTCCAACAGGTAAAGGCTCTCTTGATACTTCAAAAAACGAATGACAAAGTTTCATTTTATCTACAAGAGTGCAAAGTAATTTCATAGTCATTTTAACTTGATGTCCACGGGTATGGCTAGTAGAATAAACGTTTAAATGATGATTTTGACTCCTAAATGTTAAAAAAATTAATCAAGCTAAATTGTTTGATGTTTTGCAGTTAATATTTTCCACCTGTTAGTGTGTGTGTTTGTGTGACAAATTTATATAACCTACGTGCTTTGAAACCCCTGCAAAACCATTGGTATCTTTTATAACAAGATGCGAAGCCGAAAATAGGTGATAGTCTAGTCCATTTAGACCATTTTTTAGCTATATGGTAGCTTAGATAAATTTTAGTTTATTTATCGACCCAAGTAATCACTCCAGTCATTTTTTATGTTATTTAATTTTTAAATCACTGTAATTTGTTTTTCTTTAGACACATATATTTCAAATTTATTTTATGGTATACGTATACGATAGACATTTTACAATACGAAATAAAACCAAAACAACTTAATAAAGTAACAAAAGTACGCTTATCGATTTAGTCTGAAATTTTGGAGTTTTCACCGAAAAGTTAAAAAAAAACCGGCCAAGAGCGTGTCGGGCCACGCTCAGTGTAGGGTTCCGTAGTTTTCCGTATTTTTCTCAAAAAGTACTGAACCTATCAAGTTCAAAACAATTTTCCTAGAAAGTCTTTATAAAGTTCTACTTTTGTGATTTTTTTCATATTTTTTAAACATATGGTTCAAAAGTTAGAGGGGGGGGACGCACTTTATTTTCTTTTAGGAGCGATTATTTCCGAGAATATTAATATTATCAAAAAACGATCTTAGTAAACCCTTATTAATTTTTAAATACCTATCCAACAATATATCACACGTTGGGGTTGGAATGAAAAAAAATATCAGCCCCCACTTTACATGTAGGGGGGGTACCCTAATAAAACATTTTTTTCCATTTTTTATTTTTGCACTTTGTTGGCGTGATTGATATACATATTGGTACCAAATTTCAGATTTCTAGTGCTAACGGTTACTGAGATTATCCGCGGACGGACGGACGGACGGACGGACGGACGGACGGACGGACGGACGGACGGACGGACAGACAGACATGGCGAAACTATAAGGGTTCCTAGTTGACTACGGAACCCTAAAAAACGACGAACCAAAGTCCAAGACATTTATAGCTAAAGAATGTTCTAAATGGCCTAGACTATCGCCTACTTTCGGCTTTTCATCCGGTTGACGAACTTCCTGTACCTATTTGTAATTTTGTATATATGCTTATGAGATTTTTACCCTTAGATTATGATAGATTTTGAAATGTGACGTCACGAACTTTACGACCCCTCCCACCCCCATGTCACACATTGTCACACTTCGCCGACCCCCTCCCTCCCCCTTAACGTGTGACGTAATTTATGGATGATCCCTTTCAAATAAAATAAATAAATAATTAACTAAAATAAGAAAACTTCTTATACAGATTGACGAAGTCCCACAGTAAGCTCAAGAAGGCTTGTGTTATAGGTACCCAGACAACCATAATATACAATATACAAATACTTATATATTATGTACCATAGAAAACATTAATGGCTCATTAACAAATATCTGTGCTCATCACACAAATAAATGCCCTTACCGGGATTCGAACCCGGGACCGCGGCTTATGGCAGTCACTACGCGCTAGGCCAGACCGGTCGTCAAACCAAGAAGGATCTGCCGGGAGAGAATTATAGACTTATTTGGCCAGACGAGATCCTGACAGCCTTGAGAAGGCGTTGATCGTCGGACCAGTGGAGGACCATCGTAAAAGAGCCGGATTACCCACGCGCTGGTTCAGCTGGAGCCCACAGCGTGTGACCTTCATGACAATCATGAAGGTCACACGCTGTGGGCTCCAGGGATCCTTTAGCAAAACAAAAAACCGGCCAAGAGCGTGTCGGGCCACGCTCAGTGTAGGGTTCCGTAGTTTTCCGTATTTTTCTCAAAAACTACTGAACCTATCAAGTTCAAAACAATTTTCCTAGAAAGTCCTTATAAAGCTCTACTTTTGTGATTTTTTTTCATATATTTTAAACATATGGTTCAAAAGTTAGAGGGGGGGGACGCACTTTTTTTTCCTTTAGGAGCGATTATTTCCGAAAATATTAATATTATCAAAAAATGATCTTAGTAAACCCTTATTCATTATTAAATACCTATCCAACAATATTTCACACGTTGGGGTTGGAATGAAAAAAAATGTCAGCCCCCACTTTACATGTAGGGGGGGTACCCTAATAAAACATTTTTAAACTATTTTTCCATTTTTTTATTTTTGCACTTTGTTGGCGTGATTGATATACATATTGGTACCAAATTTCAGCTTTCTAGTGCTAACGGTTACTGAGATTATCCGCGGACGGACGGACGGACGGACGGACAGACAGACATGGCGAAACTATAAGGGTTCCTAGTTGACTACGGAACCCTAAAAATCGGCCCGAGTGGAGAGCACTGCAACGTACAGCGACTTATGGTGGTCACGACCCTCAGTCATGAGGTTTCGACGAAGAAGAGAAGTGATAATATACCTTCCAGCGAGATCCTGTTGCTCCGGGTCAAGGTCGCAGTCGACGCTGGTGGAGTTCTTTGGCTTCGGCATCTGCGAAAGATACTATATTACACACAGTTATTAGCTCTACTGAAGAACAGAAGAAAGAAGAGATAGGCGAAGTTGAGATCAACGAGCGGTTTTCTCGCCGCGCGGTTCAAGATTGTAACAAAATCATGGTGTTGTTTACATGACCGATCACGTGCGACAACGCGCGGTGAAGTACCTACACAACGCCATTGATTTTGATACAATCTTGAACCGCCTGTTGAGCAAAACGGGGCGTCGCCGCGCGTTCATCTGAACTTAGGCTCCCCACAGACAGTCTTAAAAATTCATAATCTTAAAAAAAACTTGTATGCAATCTGACAGTTCAATCTGACACTGACAAGACACTGACAGATCTGTCAGTGTCAATTGCATACAATTTTTTTTTAAGATTATGAATTTTTAAGACTGTCTGTGGGGAGTTTAGGCTCCCCACAGACAGTCTTAAAAATTCATAATCTTAAAAAAAACTTGTATGCAATCTGACAGTTCAATCTGACACTGACAAGACACTGACAGATCTGTCAGTGTCAATTGCATACAATTTTTTTTAAGATTATGAATTTTTAAGACTGTCTGTGGGGAGCCTTAGCCAAAGGGTGACTAAAGTTACAGCGCAAAGTCTGTAGAGCCCATAAACGGAAGGATCGCACGTGTGGTCAGTGTTAGGGCCCGCGCACACGGAGGCAACAGTTGCTCGGCGACTTTCGTATTTGTATGAAAAGTTGCGTCGCCTCGTGTGCGCCTCAAGCTAGGAACACACTACGCGGACGTCCGTCGTAAATCGACCGCGGACGGGAATCTGGACAATGGAAATACACATAACCGTGCAAACTATCGGTCGACGGACGCGGACGTGGCCTTGAGCGCACGGACGTCCGATCGAAATCTGGCTCTCTGGATGTTTTGTTCCGTGCACACTGATAGGTCGCGGTCGCGGTCGTTTTACGACGGACGTCCGCGTAGTATGTTCCTAGCTTCATACTGGGCCACGGTCGCGACAAAAAAGTCGCTGGCAACAGTTGCCCTTGTGCGCGCTCTCTTATTCGAAAACAGATAGCAAAATTGCATTTTATCCACAAGAGTGCAAAGTAATTTCATACACATTTTAACTCGATGTTTTAGGGCCCGCGCACACGGGCCGCGAAAGCCGCAAGCAAAAGCTAGTATTGAATAAATGATGAATTTGATTTAGTTTGATGTTTTATAGACAGTATTTTGTTCGTGTTGGTGTGGTGAAACATTTTGTGTTTCACTCGGTTGTCAGTTGTTGTTTAACCTTCGTGCCTTGAAACCCTCGCAACGCGCAAGGTTCCACTACTCGAATTGTAATCTTTCGCTTGCTCGGGTATCAATATTGGCACGTGCGGTTAAACAACAACTTTACCCCTTCTTCAAGAAAAGAGCGTACACCCAACTTAAAGGCCGGCAACGCACCTCCAACACCTCTGGTGTTTCGGGTGTCCATGGGCGGCGGTGATCATCGGTCGACCTGTCTGCTCGTTTGCCTCCTATCCCACAAAAAAAAAAGCCGCTTTGTACATGGGGCCAACGTTTGGGCCAAATCTTGGAGCAGCCCCTTGGCCAAGATAAGAGTCGCTGTTTACACATTGGTGAACCAAAACAAAAAACCGACACTAGTCGGTTGGCCGGCCAGCGCTGGCGCCCACTGCCAACATACGGCCAAGTAGCTCTCTACACGCTTGGCAAAGGGTTGGCCCAACCGTTGGCCCCATGTGTACAGCGGCCTCAAATAGCTGTTATTATGCAACTAAATTCGACAAAGCCATTACAATGCTATATAAATGCTTTGAAAACACTCTAGAATTACCGCAGACCGTTGAACACGACATTAAAGCTATTTTAGAATTAATGTTTTCATAGAAATAGAAATGTGGGAAAGGCCTCTAGCATAGTAAAGTACATTACGATACAAGTGCGGAAAAGAGGAAGTTCGAAACCGGTGGCGATAAAATAGACACGACCGAAAGGACTGTTTTAAATTACGAAAACGTCATACGATGCATGTGCGAAGAGAAAATTCGTAATGTATCGCCACTCGTTCTGAATTTCATCTTTTTCGCACTTGTATCTTAATATTATTTTCCCCTCACTAGCTCGGAAACACGTGTTTTGTCCTTTAATACCAGCGGGTAAAAACGCACTTTATCCACTAGTGGGTAAAGTAATTTGACCTGGAATAAAGTCAAATTAACTGCTTTAAAATTAATAAAAGTAGGTGAATCTAGTAATAAAGATGATTTACCACCTGTGGAACTACTGGAAGCAGTGATAAACGCATTTTTTGCGTTGTAGTTTCCTCGCTATAGTGAGGGGAAAAGTTTTGTGTTACACTCGGGTGCAAATGTATTTTACTTCTCGTGTGTTAAAAAACTCGAAAGTTCAGGATTCTATTCCCGAACCACTCGCTTCGCTCGTGGTTCAACTACAGAATCATTTCACTTGCTCGTTTTTCAATTCCACACTCGGCGTTAAAATACAACTTTGCCCCCTTGTATAACAATAGTACATTACGATACTAGTGTAGTGCGAAAAAAAGGAAGTTCGAAACGAGAGGCGATAAATTAAAACACGAGCGAAGGGATTGTTTTAAATCGACACGAGTTACGAATTCTCGTGTCGATTTAAAACACTCCCTTCGGTCGTGTTTTAATTTATCGCCACTCGTTTCGAACTTCCTTTTTTACGCACTTGTGTCGTAATGTACTATTTGCTACTTAGCTCGTTATGACCTACCAATAAAGACTATAAATATAATCTATACAATCTATACAATCTGTCTAATCAAGGGCCTATTTTAGACATTAGCTAGCTTTAGCTAGCTAGTTTAGTCTTAGTTTCTTATATAATTATGTAAATATGTTCATGTAAATAAAAAAATAAAACTTTTATAAACATACCTTGTAGCCGCTAGGACACATTCCGAAGAGGTACTTCTCCAGCGTCTGTTTCAACTCATCAGCAAACATAAGAGGGGCTCCTGTGTTGATCTGAAAAAAAATAACAAATTGTTAATGCCCCAAGCAATATAATGATACTAGCTTTTGCCCGCGGCTTCGCTCGCGTTAGAAAGAGACAAAAAGTAGCCTATGTCACTCTCCATCCCTTCAACTATCTTCACTTAAAAAATCACGTCAATTGGTCGCTCCATTTTGCCGTGAAAGACGGACAAACAAACAGACACACACACACTTTCCCATTTATAATTTTAAGTATGGATAAGTGATAAGCGCCCTCCACACTCGCGTTTCGCGCCTTTTTAGGGTTCCGTACCAAAAAGGTACAACAGGAACCCTTATGGTGCGACTCTGTCCGTATCTGTCTGTCCGTCTGTCGCATTGCTAAATATCTCGAGAAATACTAATGCTATCAACTTGAAATTTGGAATAGTTGTGGACATTGTAAACCTCTACAGGTATAAAAGTAATTATATATTTTTTAATTTATGAATTTTAATTGTAGAAATTGGTCAAAATGAAACGGGGGCAAACTATAAATTTCAAGTTACTAGGCCAAGTGGGGTATCGTTAAAAAGAGTTCAAATTGAACGTAAATAAACTATTTTTTATATTTTTTTTTAATAAAAAAACAATTTTGATGTAAATCTAAAAAAAAGAAGAACGACATTTATTCGCTGTATCGCAATATTCACAATGCTGATACGGTGTGCGAGAAAGTCGCCAGCTCTTTGGTCACCAGTTACCTCGAGGGCTTCGCGATTTTGGTGAACAGCTTGTTCCCAACCCCATGAACCTAGCTAGAATGACTAGCTTTTGCCCGCGGCTTCGCTCGCGTTAGAAATAGACAAAAAGTAGCCTATGTCACTCTCCATCCCTTCTACTATCTCCACCTTAAAAATCACGTCCATTCGTCGCTCCGTCTTGCCGTGAAAGACGGACAAACAAACAGACAAACACACTTTCCCATTTATAATATTAGTATGGATTATGTAAGGACGGAATTTGCTGATTCAGTCTTAGTAGTCATTATCGTAATGCCGTAATTTTATTTGAAAACAAAAGTCACGAACCACAGGAACCACTAGTTTATGTGTACAAAACAAAATCTAGAAATAGAATATGCTACACAAAATAAATTTAGAGAGTAAATTTCATTCAAAATACAAACATCTTTAGATTTCTTTGGGTAAACAATGTCTATGAGGTGCTTCGGGTCATCAAAAAAATGTTAAAATTGAATTTTCACTATATAAATGAATACAGGTAGGTATTAGGGTGGAGCGAAAAAACACTTTTCTGGAATTAGAAAACCTAATAGTTATCAATCAATGACCCTTAGCGCGTTTTCACAGTATCCGATCCGATGGCGCATGTAATATATTATAGGATATCGGTCCGACATCCGATATCGGATCGGATAATGTGAAATCGCACTTACTCTATGAGGCCTTTGTGCAAATTTTTAGCTTTTTAAATCAACATCTTCAGCCTCCGCATTAGGTTTGAAATTGTGAAAATCTCTTACAAACCTGAAAATTCAACTTTCAGATAGATAGATAGTAGGAAACTAGCTTATTTATTGGAATTTGGAATGACCCCGACCCCCTAGATTGAATGAATAACCTCAAAATCTCAATTTTACTTCGCTGAATCATTGCAATCTGTAATCCGCTAAAAACTACACGTTGAATTCGGTAGACGAACGCATAAATATTAATAATGTTTCTGGCGAGATGCCAGATCGCGAAATTATCGAGTGGATTAAGATACGAGCTGATATGTTTGGATTTGGATACTGGAAAGTTGTTTGGAAACATTTTCAATATGAACTTGACCTCTTTTAGAGTTTTAAATATGGAAAATGACCATCGAGCTGATCCATGATAGAGTCAGGAGCTAGGAGAGTTACATAGGTAACACGCGAATCTAGCGGGGGGTGTCATGAATCTGGGGCTTATTATGGCCAATAGGCAAGCAAAAACCTAATTAGTCAGTCAGTTAGATCATCAAAGAATTTTAGACAAGTATTTTTTCTTTTTTAGGGTTCCGTAGTCAACTAGGAACCCTTATAGTTTCGCCATGTCTGTCTGTCCGTCCGTCCGTCCGTCCGTCCGCGGATAATCTCAGTAACCGTTAGCACTAGAAAGCTGAAATTTGGTACCAATATGTATATCAATCACGCCAACAAAGTGCAAAAATAAAAAATGAAAAAAAATGTTTGATTTGGGTACCCCCCCTATATGTAAAGTGAGGGCTGATATTTTTTTTCATTCCAACCCCAACGTGTGATATATTGTTGGATAGGTATTTAAAAATGAATAAGGGTTTACTAAGATCGTTTTTTGATAATATTAATATTTTAGGAAATAATCGCTCCTAAAGGAAAATAAAGTGCGTCCCCCCCTCTAACTTTTGAACCATAAGTTAAAAAAATTAGAAAAAAATTACAAAAGTAGAACTTTATAAAGACTTTCTAGGTAATTGTTTTGAACTTGATAGGTTCAATAGTTTTTGAGAAAAATATGTAAAACTACGGAACCCTACACTGAGCGTGGCCCGACACGCTCTTGGCCGGTTTTTCTCGTAAACGAGAAATGACGACGGTACAGTGCGTTGAAGTTTCGCGTGACTTCACGCCTAGGTACAAATTTTACTTAGAAGTGACGTCACAAGCCCCCACTCCGGAACTTTGATGCTCTATATCTTGTATTTTTCATTAATTAGAAAAATACATGTTTAGTATTTTTGGACGATCTAACTGACGGACTAAACAGAATTCCATTTTTTTTATGTAGTCGTCATCCCTATTGAAGTTTACCACGTGACCCCTTGAGTACGGAGCTTGACTGCTTGACCCGCTCTTGCCTTAGGACCACAGATGTCATATATACCATAGATCAAGCAAACGTGTCCACTTAGCGTGTCAAATGAACTCAGTGAAATCCACTGAGTTGTCCGTCTTTACTCGCATCTTGCAGCTTTCGGGCGTCAATTTTTGTAAGTTGAAGTCAACCAAAACATAAAAAATGCCTCGTTACGTGATATTCAATTGCAACAACACAAAAATTATGAACAATCAAGAGCCTGAGACATATTTAAAATTACAGGCAAGAATCAACTTCAGTACAAAATTTGACACGCTCGGCCCATACCAATATATGAATTTGTTTCTTCTATCTAAATTAAGTTCTGTGCTTAGGACTTAGGAACTCATGATAAAAATGATAAAAAAAGCCCAACCCAATTCTATTTGCGGTTCAGTTTGGTGTTTTCTATGAACGGTTGTGTTCTTGGCTAGGCCACGTAGACTCTTGGCTAGGACGAAAAAATATATCAGCATATTTTATTGACTTCTGGGGACCGATTTTTGAATGTTGACCATTCGATTTCGTGAATTTCGTTCAATAATATCTCCGCTGCTACGCTGCTAGCGATTGAAATTCTAACAGAATCAAAAACGAGTGGTCATTGCCACTAGATTTAAAATCACTAGCCGTCTTTTAAAAAAAATAGCATTATGTCGTTTTCCACAGACTTCCGAATGGCTAATTCGTTCGTTCGAAATTCAAATAAATAAAAATAAAAAATAAAAATCATTTACTTATTTCAGACAATACAGTCCATAGTATGTTAGTTACAGAAATACTTAAATTACTATGTTAGTACTTAAACTAAGATGTTGGGAGGTCCAGTGCCTAACAAGTGCACTATCCCATCTACCTGCCACTACAGCTAAGAGACTGTGGCGACTGTCGCGCACTCTGCGGAGCGTCGCGGCGCAGCGCTTGCGCAACGTCGCGTGAAAAAAATAAAAAAATAAAATAAAATCGGTCCCCCTGAGCTTAGTCTGTGCATCGAATACGCTACTCATTCTTGTGTATCTCCTAGTTTCTGACGCTTTGCGGTGATGTGGTAAATTAAAGCACAAATACAACTCGTTTCACTTAGGTGTCGCCACGCGTATCGGAACTTTTTTTTTCGCTGATTTTCTTGCACTTATATCGTAATGTACATCTTTATACAAAAAATAGTATCGCTCGCAAACGTTGCTGCTTGATAAAAAATCCATACTAATATTATAAATGGGAAAGTGTGTGTTTCTGTTTGTTTGTCGGTCTTTCACGGCAAAACGGAGCGACGTATTGACGTGATTTTTTAGGTGGAGATGGAGATAGTAGAAGAGATGGAGAGTGACATAGGCTACTTTTTGTCTCTTTCTAACGCGAGCGAAGCCGCGGGCAAAAGCTACTATATATTTTGTACTACTTATATTTTGTATATACCACGTCGGTGGCAAACAGGCATACGGTCCGTCTGACGGAAAGCGGTCACCGTAACCTATGGACGCCTGTAACTCAAGAGGTGGCACATGCGCGTTGCCGACCCGTAAGAAACTTGTACACTCCTTTTTGCTGTGTAAGTAACTATGAATTTAGTGTAATGTATGTTTTCAGATTTTATTTATAAAAAATAAAATGAAAATATATAGATATTATATGTAGTGTTAGCGTAGTTCGGAACGTCCCCGAGCTGACAGCTCGGCAGTGGGTGGACGAGAAGGAAGATGGCTACCGCCCTGGATCGTAGCAGCGTCGGTCTAAGTGCTGTCATACATTTTACGTGGAAATAAATTAATAATTCAAGACTCAGTGCGTTTTACTGTTAATAATTCAGAAGTGCGATCTCTGAATTTCATGCCTACGTAGTATTTCGGTCAAATTAGTTAATAATCGAACTGTTTGAAGAAGCGTCATTTGCGCGCGAAATGGGCGCGTACGCACTTTGGTAAAATAATGGTAAAATGCATTAAGTTTTGAGTCGCGAAGTGTTTAAATGGTTTGTTGAAAAGTTATTCAATAAATGTATGATATTTTCATAACGAAAAAGTACGCAAGTACAACAAAATTGTCGCCTGGCGACTGCGGTAAGTTACGAGCATGAGTCGAGGCAATAATACTCGATTACGAATGTGTTACACTGGTTGGATGTGGCTATTACCATCCCTGAATACAGGTATGTTCAATTGTTCAAATACGTGAACGTTTTCTGTCAAGAAATTGTAATAAACAATTACGCACCAATAACCTAACGCGTAAGATGATAATGGACTTTGATCCTTATTGTGTGAAGTCCAGTAGATAAATACTAACAGGAATGTACATTTTGAAGTTGGTGTATATCATTTGGTGTGTTTTTGGTATGAAACTTATACATTATTATTACATAAATGCATGCACAACATGCATTGGTATTTATTATAATACCACTCTAGTCTTAGAGTGGCTGTGCTGGTTTTGAGCTTAATTTACAGAACAGAAATGATAACTTCAACTCCATGGCATACCGGTGTTTGATGATGGTACAAATATGAATGCCTTGGGACAAAATGATGTGAAACAAAATATCTGGATGTAATAATCAACATGACTGAGATCCCGTCCCAGCCTGATGTTGGCTTACAAGGTAACAAAGTGAACTGCTTATGGATAACAAAGCAGGTATTACTCTAAGATATTATGTTTTATACATGTTTAGAAATAATAAATATAAAATGTGTACAGTGAACTCGGTGAACATTCACCTAAAATGCGCAAAGTGTGATATTTCATTAATTATGGGTTGCACATGGTTTAGTTTGTGCTGTTGGGAAATTATACAAGTGATCATAATAAAATTGTGTTACACAATAATTATTGCAAGTCAAGGAGCAAGGGTTTATGGTTTCAAGTCTAAGAATAAGTATTCTTAGTAAGTGTACAATATATGAAATTGGTATCTTGAAGATGAGACTATCTTGATGACTGTGATGTGTATTGAAGACTGATTTCAATATTGAATAATGATTATGATGTGTTCAGTAAAGTTTTAGTAACCACTGAGGTAAGGTAATGTGAATGTGAGTGTAATATTGCTGAAGGTTTACCGGAGCCATATTAGACAAGTTAGCTTCTCGCCTATCAGCGGAGGAAGTTATAGCATGATATTTAAGTCATTTAAAATTACATTTAGTAAATACTTTCAATTAAAAAAAAAAAATGTATGATGTTAAAAATAAAAGTGGTTGGCACTTGATAGTACCTAATGCGGTACAGTAATGTTGCCGATGACAACAGTATTGGTGACTACCCGAGACTACAACAAAAATTCAATGGTCATTTTATTATGATCCCATTTAAGTTTAATTGATTGATGATTAATTATTCAGCTTAGTACCTCTTAGTGAAAGGAGTGATTTTATTATTACATTGTCATTTATTGACTGGCATGAAGGAAATGTTGTACTTTGCTGAAAGTATAGTAAGTCTGTTGGTGTGATTTTGAATATTGTTATTTGTTACTATTTCTTACTGTTTGATTGTTTTGAGATGTGTGTCTGTGTACTCTGTGTGTGTGCTCACATTATGTTTACAGATATTACTTATGGTGTAATATTGACCTGTTTAACAAATACAAGTATAAGTTCAGCAATGGCTGTGGAATTGTGGATTCCGCAAGAGGAATCATGAGAAAACTGACCGCTACCTGTTGAACAGTTGTGGAAATGTGAACACATCTCAAATTAGTCTTAAAGCAAAAGGTATGATGAGGTGTGCTTATAAGAAGTATTTATGCAGAATATCAACAAAGTACACATGTAAAGTATGGGTATTTATTGTTATCAAAGTATTGTTTTGTGTTGTGAGCATGTCTGTGTTTAAATGTTCACAGATAGCAATTGTGGTGGAATGTTGGCCTGCAAAATGCAAAATGTGATACTAATAATTGCTGCTTGGTTCACAAGAGTAGTAGTGTGGATTTACTAAGCATTTTGTAGTCAAGTGTTTGCAACACATGTGGACAGTTTTACCAGCAGAAAATAATAGTGATGAGGGTGTATCCCTGCACAATTAATACAGTATACTGATTTACTGTTATCAAAGTACTACTTGTCTTTCTGTGTGTGTTTTTACATTATGTTCACAGATAGTAAATGTGATAGAATATTGGTCTGCGCAATGTGAAATGTGACAGTAGTAGTCACTGCTTGTTGCTGCTTGTTTCACAAGAATGGATTAAGGGTTACATTGATAACCTTGTGGTCAAGTGTTTGTAACACATGATCAATGAATGGCTAGTACAGAATAATAGCAAAAGGGGTTCATTCATGCACAATGGATATGGTATGGTGATTTAATGTTATCAAAGTTGTTGTATTAGTGTATGTTTACATTATGTTCTTTGATCATTGTGAAAGTGGAATGAAGGCCTGAACAATGCAAAATGTGACTCTAATAGTTACTGCTTGCTTCACAAGATAGAAACAGGGGATGAATTGATCATAATTATTATGGCCAAGTGTTTATAACACATGTTCAACTTACAAAAAACGTATAAGAGTTTTATTCATGCAAAATGAGTATGGTATGGTGATTACTGTTATCAAAGTATTATTTGTCTCTGTGTGTGTTCTTACATTGTGTTCACAGATAGTATGTGTGATGGAAAATTGGCACATAAACTAAAGCAAGCATGGTGTTAGCTGGTGAGGCTGTTGTGTAAAGTTCATACAAGATAAAAATAAATATGCTTGTTGAAAGACTGTAAACGTATTTCAAGTGGGAAATAATGGTGAGACGGATACTTAAGGCTGTTGTTGCCCATTGCAATTTAATCAAGTGAGTGTGCAGTAGTCTGATTTTGACAAAATTATTAATCATGGTGATCTTTATACAAAAGGTTAACTAAGTGTTGGGTCCTTTACTGGACCAATGGTAAGATATGATTGATTTAATTATGCTGCACAAGCTGCTAAACTGCACAAGTAATAATTTGCCACTGTAGGCGGTACTGTATAATTTCTATTTCCCAATTAAATGTTGGAGTAAGTTATGTATTGTTAAGTGCTCTAACACTGTTGGTGGCTTGATTTTATGAATAACATCTGGTATGAGTACCTAAAGGAATTAATGTCCAACTGAAACTGAGTAAACATGGATAATTTGAAGTCTGAGGTTCTGGATTTTGGAATCTTTTCAAAGCTGAGTAAAATATCAGTGTAATGGAACACGGTAGTATTATATGAAACAACATAAAGCCAATGGTGCTACATTGTGTGGAACAATTTACTGCTTTTAGTATGGTTTCAGAGGAAACATATGCAAGTATGTGTTCGGTTTGGAGTATTGCTGGCATTGCTGCTAGTGAGAAATGCTGACATGGCTGATGCGCGACAAGGCATGGTCGCGGTTGCCAATGAGAAGTACTGAACAGTAAGCTGTCAGCGTGAGACTCCCAAGAGGATGAAGTAAGTTGTTTTCACACGCCTCTGGCGGTGATGTCTGTAGTCACGACGCTTGTTGCGGTGACATGTGTTTTCACACGCCTCTGGGCGGAGATGGCTGTAGTCACGACGCTTGTTGCGGTGACATGCGTTTTCACACGCCTCTGGCGGTGATGTCTGTAGTCACGATGCTTGTTGCGGTGACATGTGTTTTAACACGCCTCTGGCGGTGATGTCTGTAGTCACGACGCTTGTTGCGGTGACATGTGTTTTCACACGCCTCTGGCGGTGATGTCTCTAGTCACGACGCTTGTTGCGGTGACATGTGTTTTCACACGCCTCTGGCGGTGATGTCTGTAGTCACGACGCTTGTTGCGGTGACATGTGTTTTCACACGCCTCTGGCGGTGATGTCTGTAGTCACGACGCTTGTTGCGGTGACATGTGTTTTCACACGCCTCTGGCGGTGATGTCTGTAGTCACGACGCTTGTTGCGGTGACATGTGTTTTCACACGCCTCTGGCGGTGATGTCTGTAGTCACGACGCTTGTAGCGGTGACATGTGTTTTCACACGCCTGTGTGCGGTGATGTCTCGTCTGTAGTCACGACGCTTGTAGCGGTGACATGTGTTTTCACACGCCTGTGTGCGGTGATGTCTGTAGTCACGACGCTTGTAGCGGTGACATGTGTTTTCACACGCCTGTGTGCGGTGATGTCTGTCTGTAGTCACGACGCTTGTAGCGGTGACATGTGTTTCCACACGCCTGTGTGCGGTGATGTCTGTAGTCACGACGCTTGTAGCGGTGACATGTGTTTTCACACGCCTGTGTGCGGTGATGTCTGTAGTCACGACGCTTGTAGCGGTGATATGTGTTTTCACACGCCTGTGTGCGGTGTTGCCTGTAGTCACTAGGTTTCTCGCGGTGACGCCTGTTTCATTAACGCCTGTGTGTGGTGTTGCCTGTAGTCACTACGCTTCTCGCGGTGACGCCTGTTTCATTAACGCCTGTGTGTGGTGTTGCCTGTAGTCACTAAGCTTCTCGCGGTGACGCCTGTTCCATTAACGCCTGTGTGCGGTGTTGCCTGTAGTCACTACGCTTCTCGCGGTGACGCCTGTTTCATCAACGCCTGTGTGTGGTGTTGCCCGTAGTCACTAGGCTTCTCGCGGTGACGCCTGTTTCATTAACGCCTGTGTGTGGTGTTGCCTGTAGTCACTACGCTTCTCGCAGTGACGCCTGTTCCATTAACGCCTGTGTGTGGTGTTGCCTGTAGTCACTACGCTTCTCGCGGTGACGCCTGTTCCATTAACGCCTGTGTGCGGTGTTGTCTGTAGTCACTACGCTTTTCGCGGTGAAGCCTGTTCTATTAACGCTTGTGTGCGGTGTTGCCTGTAGTCACTACGCTTCTCGCGGTGACGCCTGTTTCATGAACGCCTCGTGCGGTATTGTCTGTAGTCACTACGCTTTTTGCGGTGATGCTTGTTTCCAAGACGCCTTCGGGTCGTCAATCATGACTTGTCTGTAGTCACGACGCTTCTTGCGGTGACGTCTATTTTCAGGACGCCATGTGTGGCGTTACCTCCCATGATGCTTTGGGCGGAGAAGTTCTGTACCTACTGTGTATGCCAGACTGAGAGAAGTGGATAACGTCATTCTCTGCAGTCTCTGCACTCGTGACGAAGTCGCAAGATACGGCTGCTATTGCGCGGTGGCGGTGACTGTGAACTCGATGGAGTTTGCGGCATGGGCCTGAGATGAACATTGAGGATAGTCGGTAACACGTATGGTGCTGGTAAGGCAGAACACAACATTAATTACGAGTAAAGTTTAGATGTACCCTAGTTATGTTTGAGGGTCAATGACTACTTTAACTTTGGTCAATACAAAATTGGTATTGAGACAAGAGAACAGACTACTATGATCTGTTTGTGTAATGTTCTGTAGCCCGTTGATAAGATGTAGATTGTAATAATGTTTCACAGTTCAGGTTGGACTATGAAATGCACGGTTATTCTGAAATCATATTGTTCGTTGTGATAAAACGGAACACGTGTAACATTAATAATATGAATTACAGAATTGGAGAGACTATAATGGCTGGTTAATATCTATGCTTCGGATTGGAGGCGGCCGTAGACGTGGAGTTAGGCGCTTGGTGTACAGCCGAGGCCCACCGAGCCGAGCGAGTGTCTTGTGCTGACCCTGCGTGGAGCACGCATCTTTGGATTGGAGGCTGCCGTAGACGTGGAGCTAGGCGCTTGGTGTACAGCCGAGGCCCACCGAGCCGAGCGAGTGTCTTGTGCTGACCCTGCGTGAAGCACGCATCTTCTACATCACTGACGTCAGACGTGAGCCCGTTCCATGTTTTTGTTATAACAGCGTGGTGCATATGCACCTATAACTTTTCTGGTCTGAAGGTCATGCAAGTCATGCATCATAATTTTTATGATTGAATTAATTTCAAGTAGTTCTTAAATATAATTTTCGACGTTGGGTAATTGAAGGTCTGTTGAGCCTTGATTGAAAATATCTTATAAGTTTTCTCGTTTAGCTATGGAAACAGTAGAAGTGACTTGTGGGTGTATTTTCTTATACTGATAGAATAGAAATCTAGAATGTATCTATTCTCACGAAAACAATAGTTTGGTGAGAGACTTACTAGTGTCCTGAACGGATCTGGGTTTGGTATTCTGGAAGGATGATGAAAAGCCTCTTGAAACAATGGCTTGCATTCGGGCAAAGCATTCACATGAATTTGGTTGTTTCGCAGAGTTAGCGGACTAGTGGGCTAACTGCCACTGGTGAGCTGAGCTGCGAAGTGCGTGGTGGACTGGTGGTGAAGTTCAGTGGCCCACGCGTGGGAGATTTCCTTTGTGGGCAAAGGATAAGGTCGAATGGCCGATCTGTTAGCGTAGTTCGGAACGTCCCCGAGCTGACAGCTCGGCAGTGGGTGGACGAGAAGGAAGATGGCTACCGCCCTGGATCGTAGCAGCGTCGGTCTAAGTGCTGTCATACATTTTACGTGGAAATAAATTAATAATTCAAGACTCAGTGCGTTTTACTGTTAATAGTAGGTAGCAAAGGTAGTAAATCATAGGACATAGAATATTGCAAATTAGGGGGTCCAACTTGAAGTATGAACGACTGCCCACTTTATGAAACATATTTCTACAAAAAAAGTAATTGCTTATAAAATCGTTATTCTTTGCCTAAAAAATCCGAAAAAAATATATGTGCAGGTAGCAAATAGGTAGTAAATCATAGTACATACATTGTTGCAAATTAGGGGGTCCAACCTCGACATACTCAGTTTGGGCAGTCATCCTGACGTCAGAATGACTGCCCACTTTATGGAAGAAATCTCTAAAAATAATACTTTGCTCATAAAATCGTTATTTTTTACCTAAAAAATCTGAAAAAAATATATGTGTAGGTAGCAAATATGTAGTAAATCATTGTTGCAAATTAGGGGGTCCAATACCGACATACTCAGTTTGGGCAGTCATCCTGACGTCAGAATGACTGCCCACATTATTTTTGGAAAATCTTTTTTCTAACTTAGGTAGCAAATATGTCAATATAGGTAGTAAATAGTAGCAAATAGGTAGTAAATGCTGATGGTACTCCAACATCGATCTGCCACTTTGGTCAGTCATTCTGATGCACACGCCATTGACTTCAGTTTACGTAAACAATAAAATTTAAAAATAATTTTGTCGCGCCAAAGGTGACTTCCTACGTACCACGCAAGTTCATATTAAAGTACATAATTTGCTATTGATATTACATACATTTGAGTATTAACCGTAACATACAAAACAACACAAATAAAGATATCATAGTCCTGGGTTCGAATCCCGGTAAGGGCATTTATTTGTGTGATGAGCACAGATATTTGTTCCTGAGTCATGGATGTTTTCTATGTATGTATTTATCTATTTAAGTATGTATATCGTCGCTTAGCACTCATAGTACAAGCTTTGCTTAGTTTGGGGCTAAGTTGATCTGTGTAAGGTGTCCCCAATATTTATTTATTTATAGGACAACGACAAAATTTTATATATTCTTTAAGACCCAAACGGATCGAACGCGATAAAATAACATTATTACCTTTTACCCAAAATTTTATATAATTATTTTATCCACACGTAGGTAGAAGGAAAGTAAAGGCCTATGTTTTTCAGGCTGATGCAACTAGGAACAAAACAAATTTTTGTATGAAATTTGTAATCGATAACATTGCCACTATGTTGCCAATAATTAAAAAAAAGAAAACGTCCCTGCTATTTATCTGTCAACTTCAAATTCGAGGCATCTGTCAGTTTGATTCATTTACTTGTGATGGAGTCCTCCGTGTTTTGGTGAAATATTTTGTTAAAATTCTTTTTATTTGGTCTGAATTGAACTAAAAAGTGAACTGTGATCAAAGTGCCACCGTGTCACAATGCAGCGACTGCAAAAACGTTATACAAATTACGAAATATGTGGCAAACGAAATAATCGCCAAAATGACCAAAAACGGAATTTATGGTGAAATTTCCATTAGCTGAAGACCCGTGAGTATTAATTTAGATACCTTTGATCTTATTTTCGTGCAGTAGGCTATAAATCTGTCGAATATTAGATATTTCATATCAAGTTATATTGTTAGCTAGGGATGTACTAGAACTATCGATAACTATAATCTTATTAGTAAATCTATGTACATAATTAAAGAAAATAATTATGTGTAATTTCATGACAACTTGCAAGCGATAGACTTTAATTTATTATTGAAGCTTTTCAATGGAAATATACCTATAATATAATTAATATCCATTGTTAATAAAGTTAGATCATTAATGAAGGGTTGTTAATATGGATGCCAACAAATATTATTTATATGGAAATTAGCTATCAGCTGATCATCTAATGAGCAAGTTTGCTCGGTTGTTTAATGCTGTATGATTTCAGATGCAGGCAGTGGGTCAAATTTCTGGGGAATGAAGTCCTACCTTCCCACGTCTTCTATAGTGCCGTCGCCCGGGTGTTTGTAGTATTATCGTAAGACTCGTTGACCGTTGAAACGTCGGGATGTATTTCGAGTTAATTAAACGCAGCACAATTTGTTTGCATTTTTTTATTTCAACTATTAAATTCGCGTCCACATTTAAGCCTATCCATTAATTAGTCTACTGAATCAAATAATATACAACTTAAATGTGGATTCGACCTTACCCTGACTTCGAGTAAAGTACATTTTGCGTGGAGCCTACGTTTCAACCCACTCAATTTTATCGATATCGATAACAAACGCAAGCATGTAGCGTCCAACCCTATTTGACAGATCTTTGACACATGACACTGTCATGATGACAGTTCTTTGTCGTAAATTGTGGTAATGATTTTGATAACAAACTAATACTAACTGACTTCACTCGCGAGTATGGGAGTCCCGACTCTTAAAACGTAGTGATTATATTCTCTTTGATGTTTTTATGATGTTTTACGAGAAAAAGTATGTTAAGTACTAGTTTTCGAACGCCCCCTCACGATATGAAAATGTCATCGCCTCGTCTTGTCACCGCAATTTCTCGTAAGTATTTTAACGATAAAACTGAAATAGTGGTCAATGTCAGACGTTTTGAGTATGACGATAATTGTACGACTAAATTACGGTAGTAAAAGTCGAATAAATTTAATTTTGCAGTGTATTTTTTTTGTACACTTTGACGTGGACGGTGTTCAATAGGGAAATGTTCGGCAGCTTGGCCTTTTGCGGCACTTTTGAATTTGCGTGTATATGACAGGGAATCCAGTGTATTCTGTGAGCCAAGCCAAGGCTCAAGAGCTCAGTCACAGGGTTCCATCATTTAATCTATTGCTTCCAGTTTCATGTGAGGGCATGTCCGTGGCCCTCGAGCTCCGGTATGGGGGTTTATAATTTAAACCACTGCTTCCAGCTACATTTGCTTTATTACATTGATTGCTTCAATTACAGTGTCAAATAATAATCAGGAATATAACATTAATCAAATCATTAATCATCTACTATCAGTAGTTACAATCCGTACAAAAACTCTTATAACCTAAAAAAGTGAAGTGCCGCCAAATCTGACGTTTACTGTTGACATTCGTTAAGCCCATGCACAGATGAGCTACGATCAGTATAAGGCTATATATACAGAATGTTATTCATTGTGATGCTTACAATTCACGATAGGCCACCAGTAAACCAGTAAAAACCATATTCTTAAACCAAACGGGGTTTAGTTTATGCGACGCCGGACACAAACCAATTAGGGGAGTTTTGTAAGCCAAAGGACAGATAAACAAAACAAACATGAAACAAACCGCTTTGATGCGTCAATATAATATTTTTATTTGTTTTTATTTATTTAAACTTTATTGCACAAATACACAAAAATGTACAAGTGGCGGACTTAATGCCAAAAGGCATTCTCTACCAGTCAACCACAGGGCCAAGCAGAGATTCAATACAAATGGTACAGAGAGAAAACAAAAAGGTGATGTACTAAGAAAAAAAAATAAAAAATAATAAATATTTTAAATATTACATATAGGTAATACATACAATGAAATACATATAATATTGATGGATATTATTCGAACTCTTGTTTTAGCAAGTGCTTGCGTAACAAACGCTGAAATGAAAACTATTAAAATTCTTGCCGCATCAATAGGCTAGTTTTCTATACTTAAAATAAAATATTTTATGCAGTTCACGAAATAAAGCACCACATAATTAGAAGAAAAATATGGACAGTAGTTATGATTAAACATAATTTCTAGTTAATAAGTCAAAGAGAAATATATAAAGTAAATGAATTGAGCGTGAGGTCAGTCCTTATAGTATTTCATAGTAATTCCATATTTAGCAAATCGTTTTGACAGTTCTTAAAAAGAAGCTGATTTGACTAGTAGGAATCTAGCCTATTTCAAGACTGGAGTTTGCAATATTCTTACGCCCCAAGTTACATACCAACAATATTACATCACAGTTTCAAGTTTCAAAAAAGTGATAACTGCTCAGGGAGAACGTTTTTTAGGGTTCCGTAGTCAACTAGGAACTCTTATAGTTTCGCCACATGTCTGTCTGTCCGTCCGTCCGTCCGTCCGCGGATAATCTTAGTAACCGTTAGCACTAGAAAGCTGAAATTTGGTACCGATATGTACATCAATCACGCCGACAAAGTGGTAAAATAAAAAGTGGAAAAAATTTTTAGTTAGGGTACCCCCCTACATGTAAAGTGGGGACTGATTTTTTTTTTCATTTCAACCCCAACGTGTGACATATTGTTGGATAGGTATTTAAAAATGAATAATGGTTTACTAAAATTGTTTTTTGATAATATTAATATTTTCGGAAATAATCGCTCCCAAAGGAAAAAAAAGTGCGTCCCCCCCCTCTAACTTTTGAACCATATGTTTCAAAAATATGAAAAAAAATCACAAAAGTGGAACTTTATAAAGACTTTCTAGGAAAATTGTTTTGAACTTGATAGGTTCAGTAGTTTTTGAGAAAAATACGGAAAACTACGGAACCCTACACTGAGCGTGGCCCGACACGCTCTTGGCCGGTTTTTTAAATAACTCCATCTCCATTTGCGTGCAATTGCACATTTGTATTTTTTTTTAGCTTAGCCACAGACTAGCCAATGAAGATGCCTGTTCACCCTTGATTTGGAGGTTGCTGCGGGCACAGAATATATAATAGTACAAGTACTGCGGGTTACATGAGCTCTGAGCCTCTGAAATATAGCTCCATTTATATTTTGAGAAATGTTTGACATCTATCGCCACTTACAATTAAATGCGCTGTTCAAATGTGTTGTTATTACTGTACAAGGATCAAGACATTACCTACTGACGTCATGGAGCTCAGAGATGAAGCACAGAGTTGAAAGGTATAGACAGAGGTATAGACGGACAGACAGTTAAGCCAAATTTCTCGAGTATACAGGGCGTATATTTGATATTACTTACCTCGAACTTTAACCAGACCAAGAGTTTAGTGCTAAGAACCCATACAAGAAGTAATTATAAGTTTGGTCCTAACTGCCAGAGCGTAACTTTTTAGGGTTCCGTAGTCAACTAGGAACCCTTATAGTTTCGCCATGTCTGTCCGTCGGTCCGCGGATAATCCCAGTATCCGTTAGCACTAGAAAGCTGAAATTTAGTACCAATATATACATCGATCACGCCGACAAAGTGGTAAAAATTATGCGTAAAGCGGGGAGTCTTTTTTTTCATTTCAACCCTAACGTGTCATATATTATAATAAGGGTTTTCTAAAATGATTTTTTGAAAATGTTCATATTTTCGGAGCTAATCGCGAAAAATATGAAAAAAAATCTCAAAAGTAGAACTTTATAAAAGCTTTCTAGGAAAATTATTTTGAACTTGATAGATTGAACATTTTTTGAAAAACCCTAAACTGAGCGTGGCCCGACGCCCGACATGCTCTTGGTAGTTTATTTTTAATATTGAGCAGAATTGCGTGCACCTAAGTATCGTCACTACTTTTAAAAAATCTCGTATCTCACGCTGTTCCTCAAAGTTAAAAAGCAGTAAGTCTATATGCATTCCATACATACTTACTACAATTTTCTTTTCATTGACAGACGAAGATACAAGTTTTTTTAAAAGTAGTGACGGTATGTGACATCTTCGAAGACGCTGAACTAATTGATGGTTCGAACGTCAAAGCAATTTCTCAAATAGGCATGAACGGCGAACGAAATGGTTTGCTTCGCGCTCGACTTGGCGGGGGCCTTGCCCCCCGATTTTGATTGTGACTTCCACATTATTTGTTGTCCCTAAAATAAATCATCATCATCCTCCTGGCGTTATCCCGGCATTTGCCACGGCTCATGGGAGCCTGGGGTCCGCTTTGACCTTCCAACCCGAAGGGTAACTAGGCGTTATTGGAATTAGTCCGGTTTCCTCACGATGTGTTCCTTCACCGAAAAGTGACTGGTAAATTTTATATCAAATGACATTTCGCACGGCGCTTCTTATACCTAGTCCATTTCTACTTCTGTGCTGTATCGTCTCTGTGTTGTAATGTTGTTTTTGGCAGCTCCAGCGATATTCGAGAATTAATCGCTGCAGGCAGGTGTGTGTTAATTTCTGCATTCAACACTATCCATTCATGTTTGCAAACGGATTTAGATGCATTTTGTTCACGCCTCGCTTTATGGTGAAAGGGAATTATTTAATAGAAACTAGACTGTCCATTGCTATTCAACGCTGTAAGGCTGTAACGCAGCGAGTGTGATGGACACCTTCGCACTAGGGCTTGAGACTGACAATTCTATACCTATTTCTGGGCGGATAAGTAACATTGTTTTTTTTTTATTCGTACTCTGCGTCAATATTCCCTTATTCAATGAACGGCGAAGGGTCACTGTAGGGCGACATCGACAATGATCAATTTATCACTATGGTGGAACAGGCCACAAATGTAAAATTTAGCAAATTTTCGACCTTCACACGTAGTACAGTGTTATTTTCAAGAATTATTTATATAAATCCCCAAATAAACTGTGTTCCATTTATTTACGTCCACTCATAAACATCTATGACAACGGTAATAAAAGCTTTTTTTGTGTCGTGAAAATAATGCTATATTATTAACGATTTATGTTTTGTGTGGGTAGGTGTTTTTTTTATAAAACGAGTCTTATTACAAAATTTTGGTATTGCAGATGTTCTTACACAATTTTAGGATTTTTCAGGTCTGAAAAATATTATGCGTGGAAAAAAGGAAAAAATACAAGCATACCATGATTGACATGTGGTAAGTTAAGAGCGCTATGACAAAAATTGGCGATATATTGTAAAATTCGCAATATTCAACGATAAAATTGTACACTTTACCCATACTAAAAGACAGTAAAAGTACTTGTTTCAGTTAGAACATGTTATTAACCGTAGGTTAAACAAAAAACATATGAAAGAAAAAGCTTATTCAATTGGTAATGATTTTTTTTCTGATGCTCGTTTAGGAAAAACCGCGTGAAGCACTGATTTCGGAGCTCTTATTATGTACAATTTGATAAGCTCACTCTCATAAATGCGGTAAATTTAAGTTTCTAATATCTTGTACTTTAGGCCCATTAAACAATATTTATCATTTAATCCTTTGAAATTGAGAAATTGAGAGTAAAACGAACTCAATTTTGTCTTGAAAATACATCGAAACAAGTGATCATTTCTCCGAAAATCTACATGTTATCGAAGTTATTTTAGTATATAAATAATCTGCACAATCTGCTTAAATTTCTGTTATCCAGTTGTCGTTATAATATTTTATAATGATTTTTGCCAATTTTTTGAAAACTAGCCTTCCTGTCGCTATTTTACCGGCGACGGACGCCTGCGATTTCAGTGCCGCGTCGGAGCTCGTGGAGGTCAGACGTATGTCGCTTCGCTCTCCGAGTTTTCATCGCGAACGTCGAGAATATTTATCGTTGTGTGGGTCGGACATCTTGTTTATACACGGGCTATCCTCGCATTGTGTGTGTGTAAACAGCGACCAACGAATTTGATCCTAGATCCGTAAATATTTGCTTTTGTAATATTTTGTTATGTTTGAATGTTAAAGTACCTATATAAAGTATATTACAACGTTATGATGATAAATATGTGAAAATTACAATACGGTCAAGATGATAAGACACATCAAGATGGTACTCGGGATCTGATGATGGAGCCAGAAGGTGGTCACCAGTACCAGTGAACCATGTAAGTAAACCACCTCATGTTTAGGCTCGTTGGGTTCGTCTCAACAAGACCTTTGACAAGAGGTGGTACTCAGGGTCTGATGATGGAGCCAGATGGTGGTCACCAGTACCAATGAAGCATATGACTATACCACTTCGTGTTTGGGGTCATTGGGTTCGTCTCAACAATACCTTTGACAGGAGGTGGTACTCAGGGTCTGATGATGGAGCCAGATGGTGGTCACCAGTACCAATGAACCATATGACTATACCACTTCGTGTTTGGGGTCATTGGGTTCGTCTCAACAATACCTTTGACAGGAGGTGGTACTCAGGGTCTGATGATGGAGCCAGATGGTGGTCTTCAGTACAGATGGTGTTTTTTTTACGCACTAGTGCGAGAAGTGGTTCATTATATGCCAGGTCGAAACTTCGGAGGGTCATCTGTACTGAAAAACGTCGTACGATACGCGTGCAAAAAGGAAATTCGTAACTCGTGTCGATTTAAAACACTCCCTTCGGTCGTGTTTTAATTTATCGCCACTCGTTTCGAACTTCCTTTTTTACGGACTTGTATCGTAATGTACTATACTCTAATACTTATCATATAACAAAAGCAAATATTTGGGATGGGATCTACTTAAATATAATCATAGTTTATAATTATTACTTTAAATTTTTAAATAAATTTTAATATAAATAATATTATTTTGCGCTATATTCTAGTATTTTCGTACAAAATAATGTTTATTAGAAATCAAAAGTTTATAACGAGATAGTAGATTGTGGTTGTTATCAAAATTCTATAGGAAGGATCAAGATTGTTTTGCCCATTATTGTAGTGCGAGCGAGTGATAAGACGTGCTAGAAAGGGTCGGCATATTGGGCTCGCGCGGCGGGTAAAATACCTAATTTCGCCCGACGCCGAAATGTTATAACGCTCTTAATTAAATGGTTTAGTAATATTATCTAGATCTTACCAGGGACCTAGAGATAATCTATATAAATCTGTGGATTTT
This sequence comes from Leguminivora glycinivorella, assembly GCF_023078275.1. Classification (NCBI taxonomy): domain Eukaryota; kingdom Metazoa; phylum Arthropoda; class Insecta; order Lepidoptera; family Tortricidae; genus Leguminivora; species Leguminivora glycinivorella. The sequence goes on along the minus strand of NC_062996.1, from coordinate 1,640,374 downwards.
ACAGTTAAATTTTTAAAGCCAGTATGCATTTTATTGTTTAAAATATTATTTCAAATTTATTTCTTCGAAATTAAGTCATATAAAAATACTCTACATGTTACTTAAATATTAATTAATAGGTAGTTTAAAGAAAAAATATAAAACGTACCTATTGAAACTACACACGCGTGTCAATACGCGCTCGTAGAAAAATGCGCGAAATTCAAATTTTCTATTCGAATACATTGCTAATATTATATACCTATTTTTTAATCAATTTATGAATAAATAAATATTATTTATCGGACACCGTTAAAGGGAGGGTAATATTTTTAAACTGCCGCTTTTTCTATTGACATGGTAACTTGTATTGTAATTTAATTAAAATTGTAAATTAATAAATATTAAAATATAAATACCTTAACGGTGTGTCTATTGTCTCCAGCAGGCTCACTGACTTCCGCTGAATCCTTCGCAATGGCATCCGCACAAATAAATACTAATAAAATTAAAGGGGGCAATCTTAAACCCATTTTAAACGCCATTATTATTTAAAAAAATCACCTTTCAATATAAATAGAATAAAAACACAAAAAAATAATAGTTTTAAAATTAAAAAGTATTTTCCGTAAAGTTGCAAAAAGCGCGGCAAAATGGCGACTCCAATATATGGTTGCTTCCAGTAGACTGGAGAAGCGTTCGAAAACCGATAGACTGCAAGACGCGGGTATTTTTAGACGCATCGACGGGGCGTGATGGCGTGCGTCAATAAACGAACTTTGATGTGAAACGCGTTATTTATGCCGGTCTGCTGAATAATATGACTAATGCTGACAATTGGCCCCTTGGTTTCATGTTGCTTTATTAAAATATAGTTCATGAAATATGCACAAAAGGTTTCTTAGGTTTTAAGTGCAATATGGACGTTATATATAAATGTTATAATCTAAGATTCTAATAGCGATGATGCACATTACCTTTTCCGAATATAAAAAAATAGTCCGCGAGACTTCAGGTGACCCTAGGGCTGGCTCATTCCTTGGCCAAAAAATTGACATTTAGCGAGGGAATGTAGCCAGCCTCATAGGCACTCTTCCATAGGGGACGGACTTGGTGGGACCCATCGAGTACATACCCTAACCCTGGGTATGTCCTCGATGGTGGGACCTTAGGTAGTTATTTTATTTATTTCGTTAGTTTTAGTTTTGAGATATATTAATTTTATTTTAGTTAATCAATTTGTTACATGTTTATTATATTATACCTTAGTTTATGTGAATAAAAGTCTAGATTCCAATGCATTCTTATTGTCGATGAAAGATGTGGATTGTGGACCCTTTAGACATGACATATCACAAGAAATAGTTCCCATCTTATTTCGAAAGATAACTTTTCTTAATAACTTCCACATTGAGCGTTAACACCTGAATCCTCCACTACGCTCAGGGTTCTACTCTAGAACCCCTCGGAACGCTCATGATTCAATTTCAGATTCACATTTTACTTCGCAGGATTCAACTGTACAAGTAACAAGTACCTCCGGACAATATTAGTAAGTACCTACATACAGCCAAAAGGCGCAATACCTAATTCTCTTTTTTTATGAGGTGCCAAGTCTTTGCGGTTCGTGCTACATTTTTAAAATTTTGCATCCTTTTCTAATAGGCACGTAGCTAGGTAAAGTGGCGCGTAAAATAAAATGAAATTATGGAGACAAGTGGGCAGTTCTTAGCCAAGAAATTCGTCCCGCTAAAGTATTTAGAGCAAGCGAATCTGGGAAATTGCCTTCACCTAGTTCACCTTATAAATACGTTGTAAAGGTTACTGCTTGCAAGCAAGGTTAAATTTGTTTTCCGTTTGCACCTAAAGTTATAATAAACTAGCTTTTAAATTAGAAAATTGTGGAAAGGAAGTTTGTATGGAACTTCCAACCTCCATTTTAGGGAAGTGGGGGGTTAGAGAGAGAGAGAGAGACAAAAAGTAGCCAATGTCACTCTCCGTCCCTTCAACTAACTCCACTTAAAAATCATGTCATTTCGTCGCTCCGTTTTACCGTGAAAGACTTTTTTTTGTTTTTTTTTTTATACTACGTCGGTGGCAAACAAGTATACGGCCCGCCTGATGTAAAGCGGTCACCGTAACCTATGGACGCCTGCAACTCAAACTGACGAACAAACAGACTAACATCTTAGGAGACTCGCTAGGCTAGGTTCGATGCAGAAGGCGGTGATCTTGGACAAGGCACGGATAGTCCCACCCCACAGTTCCTCTCTCTGCAGCCCTAACCACCGGCAGCTTGAGTCCTGCCCCGCTGCTGGCGGAACCCTATAAGTTCTTAAATTAATTCTCAAAATAATTTCTCTGGCAGGACTCGAACCTCTGGCCATACTCTGGCCTTCTGATGCTTTGCCACGGAAGCCTATGTCAAATGCGCATCGAATAATTTTCTTAGAGGCATATAGTTTGCAGTATTTCTACTAACAGCAACACTCTTAGAGGGTGCGCACACGGGCGACTTTTCGAAGCAACTTTTTTGTCGCGACCATGGGCTAGTATGAAAGTGCGCACACGAAGCGACGCAACTTTTCATACAAATACGAAAGTCGCCGAGCAACTTTGTCGTCCGTGGGCGCGCACCCTTAGCTAACCATCAGTAGACTTTATCTTTATGCCCTTGTTGTAATAAGGATTACAAATGTACAGCTAACAGTGTTGTCGATAGTAGGTACTGGTAGGTACCATTTTTAACCCTCGACGCAAAAACGATGGGGTGTTATAAGTTTGACGTGTCTGTCTGTGTGTGTATCTGTCTGTTTGTCTGTATGTCTGTGTGTGTGTCTGTCTGTGGCATCGTAGCTCCCGAATGGAGGAACCCAGCGATTGTTAATATACCCTTACTTCGTTGGAGGAACCAATTTAGATTTAGTTTTTTTGTTTGAAAACTGAGTTAGTCGGGAGTGTTCTTAGCCACGTTTCATGAAAATCGGACGAATCGGATTATGTCGCGAGTTTTTTCATAATTTTAATATGTAACAGTCATTTCCCAAATCGTTATTCGATAAGTAAACAACCATGATTCAAAAATCTATAAAACCGCGATTAAATTGTCTTACCAATCCACAAATAACGATTTTTACGACATTTTTTCCCGCCAACCGCTGTCAAGCTGTTTGCGTTCCAAACCGTTCTAACGTCATTTATTTACCTTCGTTTTTAACGATTCGAACGTTAATTTAACCACCGTTTGGACATCATTGACATTTTTATAGCGGCAAATACAAATTTATTTTTATCGCCAGCAAACTAACGTTCGCATACATTTTGTAGTAGTTTTAAATTTAGACGACAGCATTAGGTAACTTTGTACATTATCAATAGTTTGTTTTCTTTGCGGCAAAATATAAACTGTTTGAGTATAGTTTGAATTTTCGGCACATTTTCCGTAATTTAAACAGGTGTCAAACGTAGACTAAACTGTTTTACCTGCATTAAAAGAGTTTAGTCTGGAATAGACTATAAATAGAGAAGAAAATAGACAATGATTGTAGTTTTTTTTATCATCATCATCCTCCTTGCGTTATCCCGGCATTTGCCACGGCTCATGGGAGCCTGGGGTCCGCTTTGACAACTAATCCCGTGATTTGTAGACACTAGTTTTTACGAAAGCGACTACTATCTGACCTTCCAACCCAACCCAAACGGTAACTAGGCCTTATTGGAATTAGTCCGGTTTCCTCACGATGTTTTCCTTCACCGAAAAGCAACTGGCAAATATCATATGATATTTTGCACGTTCCGAAAAACTCATTGGTACGAGCCGGGATTCGAACCCGCGACCTCCGGATCGAAAGTCGCTCGCTCTTACCAATAGGCTACCAGCGCTTTTTAAAGATTGTAGTTAGCCAATTTTCGCACAGCATCAAAAAACTACAATATTTTTTTTTTATGCTGTAGGAAAATTTATTTCGAGAAACTTAAATAATAGATTGTGTTACGAGGGAGCAAAATTACATATTTACAGCGAGGGTGTAAATTGAACCCTGAACGAAGCAAATGATTCTATAACTGAACCCTGAGCGTAGCGCGCGTCTAAAATAGAATACTGAGCTTTGCGCTTTGCTTACATTTTGCGCACTATTATACTTAGTGCAAAAAAGCACCATCTGTGATTACTGGAAAAAAAAAATTGGTACAAAATATTGTACCAGACACCATTGCGTCCGCCTGCCTGTCTCAACACTGCCAATAAGTCTAATCAGATTATACATATTATAGCAGAGATCGGTAAAAAATACAAACTGTGTAAACTGTCTAAGGCGGAAGTTAAGTCCATACTTATAGATTCAGATTCAGATCTTTATTCATAAAACACAATATTTGACATGTCAATAATATAGTAGGTAGTATGAGCAATTTATAAATTCACTTAATATGATGTAAGCAAGCGACATATATACAGTTTGGCATAATGTTATTAATTACATAATTATTTATTTTCATTCTCTTTAATTTACTTTGCTTCTTAGATTAGGCTATTTTATATTATAATTATCAAAGTAAAATACAAAACAATACAAAATATATAAACACATTATATAAATTCACTTAATATGATTTGCGGCAAAATATAAACTGTTTGAGTATAGTTTGAATTTTCGGCACATTTTCCGTAATTTAAACAGGTGTCAAACGTAGACTAAACTCTTTTACCTGCATTATAACAGTTTAGTCTGGAATAGACTATAAATAGAGAAGAAAATAGACAATGATTGTAGTTTTTTTTATCATCATCATCCTCCTTGCGTTATCCCGGCATTTGCCACGGCTCATGGGAGCCTGGGGTCCGCTTTTACAACTAATCCCGTGATTTGTAGACACTAGTTTTTACGAAAGCGACTGCTATCTGACCTTCCAACCCAACCCAAACGGTAACTAGGCCTTATTGGAATTAGTCCGGTTTCCTCACGATGTTTTCCTTCACCGAAAAGGAACTGGCAAATATCATATGATATTTTGCACGTTCCGAAAAACTCATTGGTACGAGCCGGGATTCGAACCCGCGACCTTCGGATCGAAAGTCGCTCGCTCTTACCGCTAGGCTACCAGCGCTTTTTAATGATTGTATTTAGCCAATTTTTGCACAGCATCAAAAAAAGATTGTAGTTTTTTGATGCTGTAGGAAAATTTACTTCGAAAAACTTAAATAATAAATTGTGTTACGAGGGAGCAAAATTACATATTTACAGCGAGGGTGTAAATTGAACCCTGAACGAAGCAAATGATTCTATAACTGAACCCTGAGCGTAGCGCGCGTCTAAAATAGAATACTGAGCTTTGCGCTTTGCTTACATTTTGCGCACTATAATACTTAGTGCAAAAAAGCACCATCTGTGATTACAGGAAAAAAAAATGGTACAAAATATTGTACCAGACACCATTGCGTCCGCCTGCCTGTCTCAACATCGCCAATAAGTCTAATCAGATTATACATATTATAGCAGAGATCGGTAAAAAATACAAACTGTGTAAACTGTCTAAGGCGGAAGTTAAATCCATACTAATATTATAAATGGGAAAGTGTCTGTTTGTTGGTCTGTCTTTCACGGCAAAACGGAGCGACAAATTGTCGTGATTTTTTAAGTGGAGATAGTTGAAGGGTTGGAGAGTGACATAGGCTACATTTTGTCTCTTTCTAACGCGAGCGAAGCCGCGGGCAAAAGCTAGTATAATATATGGCTAACGAGAATAAAGTTAAATCGCGAGAGATGTCGGAGCGATTTAAAAACTCGAGTTTGGAATATTTTTATGCCCCGAGGCCTCCGAGTTACACAAATTTTTCGTCATGTTTTGCAATATAAGAAATATGTAGGTACTTAAAAAGATAAAAAAAGTTAAATACGGTAATAACATTTTCATGACCCCACGATTTTTTTATAACTGCCGCTCGGCTGCGACCACCTGCGACAGAACACATTTAGTGTGTGAGTGTGATGAAAAGTTACATTGCAATGACGAGACAACCATATCATAAAAACTGCTAGTCTTTATTGTGTCACTATTTTGCATGTCTCTATTGCCCGCTGCTGCGATCGCGTTAGAAAGAGAAAAAGTAGCCTATGTCACTCTCCATCCCTTCAACTACCTCCACTTAAGTTACATTGCAATGACGAGACAACCATATCATAAAAACTGCTAGTCTTTATTGTGTCACTATTTTGCATGTCTCTATTGCCCGCGGCTGCGATCGCGTTAGAAAGAGAAAAAGTAGCCTATGTCACTCTCCATCCCTTCAACTATCTCCACTTAAGTTACATTGCAATGACGAGACAACCATATCATAAAAACTGCTAGTCTTTATTGTGTCACTATTTTGCATGTCTCTATTGCCCGCTGCTGCGATCGCGTTAGAAAGAGAAAAAGTATAGCCTATGTCACTCTCCATCCCTTCAACTACCTCCACTTAAAAAATCACGACAATTCGTCTCTCCGTTTTGCCGTGAAAGACGGACAAACAAACAGACACACACACTTTCCCATTTATAATATTAGTATGGATAGAATATAGAGATCCAAACCACTTGACACTTTGATGCGAGCTCCGACGAAACGCAGGCGGGACAGGAATAGAATGGCAATTAAACTACTAAGTAGTGTGGGTACGGGTACCATGAGTTTTATAGTTCTAAATGGTAGACGGATAACCAAAATCTTGGCACTAAAAAATTGCGCGAAATTCAGTCTATCATCATCATCCTCCTTGCGTTATCCTGGCATTTCCCACGGCTCATGGGACCCTGGGGTCCGCTTTGACAACTAATCCCAAGATTTGGCGTAGGCACTAGTTTTACGAAAACGACTGCCATCTGACCTTCCAACCCGAAGGGTAACTAGGCCTTTAGGAATTAGTCCGGTTTCCTCACGATGTTTTCCTTCACCGAAAAGCGACTGGCAAATATCAAATGACATTTCGCACATATGTTCCGAAAAACTCACTGGTACGAGCCGGGGTCGCCGAAACCGAGCGAAATTCAGTCTGTATATTTTTTTTAATACTACGTCGGTGGCAAACAAGCATACCGTCCGCCTGACGGAAAGCTGTCACCGTAACCTATGGACGCCTGCAACTCAATTTATGTGACTAGTGCATAATTATGAGAGGCCTTAAAACACGACACGAGTGTTCTCTTATAAAACGAGCCGAAAGGCGATTTTTATAATAAGATAAAACCACAGAATATATAATAGTACAAGTACAGAAGGCTCACTCCTTTGAAGTTCACAAAACGCCGCCATTCTAAATTATTACCTACATTAACAAACGGACCGCACGCGTGCAGACGACATTGAATTCTATTGCGCCGCGCGAAGGTCGTCGCCACTGAATGGGCCGCGAACTCGCGGCCGCCGGCATGTACTTGTAGCGCGGTGAAAGGATCGCGGAGTGAGCCGCCCCTGATAAAACGAGTATTTGAATCCCTAATTATGTACAGTTGCGTACATCTAATACAGTTAATCTACATCATCCATATAATAAGTTTTCTACAATTTTCAGAGGTGTTTTATTTATTACTAGCTTTTACCCGCGGCTTCGCATACGTTAGAAAGAGACAAAAAGTAGCCTATGTCACTCTCCATCCCTTCAACTATCTCCACTTCAAAGATCACGTCAATTCGTCCCTCCGTTTTGCCGTGAAAGACGGACAAACAAACAGACACACACACTTTCCCATTTATAGAATTAGTATGGATAAAAAAGCCAACACTCAAAAGAGCATGCATTTACAACTTGTCTGCGAACTTAAAACCAAAGACCTTTACAGGGGACAGCTTAATCACATTTTTTGCCATACGAAATTGAACCTTATCACTGAAACAGAAAGTCGATTGTATCAGAATAGCGAAAACGGTCCACATGAGAGGGCATTGTTTGGGCTGGTGTCCCTCTCGCACGTGTTGCCAGTGTTAATGAGGTTACCATAGTAGTAGTATTTTTATCTGTATATTATCTGACTTTATAACTTCTTATATTATTTTAGTGTTATATTCAAACTAGGGTTTCGATATATTTCAAAGAATTGCAAAATAATTATAATGTAATTATTTTGATGCCAATAAATCAAAGATTTGTATAATTAAAAAATACCTTCAATTGCGTTTTAGTAGATTTGGTAGTAACTTTGAAAATTGACTGGTATCCCCAATGTATGACAGTGATGACGTCACTGAATAATGTTGACATTGTCAGTAAGTGCGAGAGGGACACCAGCCCAAACAATGACCTCTCATGTGGACACACTTTTTGACCTAACTCCACAATCTAGTTTAATAATTCTAAATCTATGCTTAAAACAAAACGGTACTAAAACCCTGTCGATACGCTGTAAACACAAAACAGTTTATTAATAAATCGGTTAATGACGGAAACGTTTTATGTGGCTACCGTTTATACCGATAGCCATTAAAAATGTTCAGTCAAATTTGTTTACGAACAAACCTTTGATGAGATTGATTACATGAACTGCGTAGTTAATTATCAGAATCACAGAATACATATTAGTACAATCAGAATTAGAAAGACTTACAATCTCGACGAGATTGGGACCCGGACGAGATCTCGGGAAGTCATGAAGCCGATCTTGCGAGATCTCGCCAATTTCGAGATCACGCGAGATTGGCCGGTTTGTGGGTTTATTCTTGTAAATAATCACAATATAGCAATGAATAAACTTTGAAGTATAGATTATCATGCAAGAAAATGAAATAAAATTATTAGTCACGACTGCCACGAGTAAAAAAAAAAGCGTGCCAATATCGCCAAATTCGAATTCGTTACCATGCCAACCGCAAACAGTAGAGACTACTTAAAAATTCCTCAACGTATCGCTTTATCAAAGGATAAAAAATGAACTTTATAAAAGTCAAGGTTATCCCTACCATCATTAAATATACCTACTCACATATAAACATTAACTATACTCAATTCCCGGTAAGGGCATTTACTTGTGTGATGAACACAAATACTTGTTGCTAAGTCATGGATGTTTTCTATGTATATAATATAAGCATGATTGTATTTATCTATATAAGTATGTTATGTATATCGTCGCCTAGCACCCATAGTTAAGCCAAGCCAAGCTTAGCTTAGTTTGGGGCTAGGTTGATCTGTGTAAGGTGTCCCCCATATTTATTTATTTATTATGACTAGTTGACTACTAATAAATTACATTAAAATATTAGACTACCAATACAATACGCTTCTTAAACCCGACAGTTAAATATAAAACTAAAATAGGAATTAAAAACAAAAATAGATATATATATGAAATAAAACTATGGAAACGTATTAAATCGCGTATAATGAATTTAAAATTCATCCCGACGTTTCGAACTTTTTACAGCGTTCGTGGTCAACGGGTGACCATGAACGTAGTAGTAGTTTTATTTCATGAGTAACTATCGCGGTAACCGAAGACAATATTAGATATATGTACTTATAACAATAACATATTATAATAGATAGTAGTAGGGTGGGTGGGTATTTAAATAAGAAATAAAAAAATATAAAACGATTTGATTTTTTGAGTGTAAATTGGAAATTGTTATTGGTTGCCTAACAAAGAACAGCCGTGGTATAAGTTAATGTTCTCTAGACATCCAACAAAACTGTGAACGGAAATTCGTTAAATTCGTAAAATAGATGGTTATATACACACTACACAGCCATAAGTGTAATGCCCCTAATTCTTTCAAAACGGTCCGAATTTGTCATTCGTCATTCTGAACATTTGACTGAGATAAGCGAGGTGAATGTAGAGATAGATCTCTACTGAGTTGACGAGTTCAGTCAAATGATATTAATAGGTCATATATAAATCACTTAAAAACTTGCGAACGAAACATGTCGAGTCAGTTCGCGAGCTTTGAATAAGACGTTCTATGCTTGAGTTCAATCTCGTTGATCTCGCGAGATCTCGTCGATTTTTCGGCCGAGATCAATCTCGCTTTTTAAAATGACCAAAATCTCGTTCAAAAGAGATCTCGCGAGAACGAGATTGCATTCCCTAAACGTAAGGTAGGGAAAGATTAATGTTTATGCTATCGAGCACGGGCGACAAAGCGGGCACACTTGCTGGTGTGTGCACTTTTAGACTAGCCCATAGACTATATTAAATTAAACATGTACAAAATTGGGTGACTCAGGTAAAATTGTCGAAGATCGCTCGACATGTTTCGCTCCCTAACGAGGAGCATTTTCATTGAGCTCGCGCGGTGCCGATGGTATCCCGACGCAGACTGCTCCTCCACAGCTCCTCGCAGCTCCTGCTCGCAGGCTCCTCCTTACGGAGCGAACATATCGAGCGATCTTCGTAAATGTTACGTGAGTGACTAGACCATAGACTATGTGTGCGACAAAAAATCGCCGAGCGACTTTGTCGCCCGTGGGTATACCCTGATGGTAGATAGATTAAACATATTTGTCTTGATTAATCTACTTTTTAGGGTTCCGTAGTCAACTAGGAACCCTTATAGTTTCGCCATGTCTGTCTGTCCGGCCGTCCGTCCGTCCGTCCGCGGATAATCTCAGTAACCGTTAGCACTAGAAAGCTGAAATTTGGTACCAATATATATATCAATCACGCCAACAAAGTGCAAAAATAAAAAATGGAAAAAAATGTTTTATTAGGGTACCCCCCCTACATGTAAAGTGGGGGCTGATATTTTTTTTCATTCCAACCCCAACGTGTGATATATTGTTGGTAGGTATTAAAAAATGAATAAGGGTTTACTAAGATCGTTTTTTGATTAATATTAATATTTTCGGAAATAATCGCTCCTAAAGGAAAAAAAAGTGCGTCCCCCCCCTCTAACTTTTGAACCATAAGTTTAAAAAATATGAAAAAAATCGCAAATGTAGAACTTTATAAATACTTTCTAGGAAAATTGTTTTGAACTTGATAGGTTCAGTAGTTTTTGAGAAAAATACGGAAAACTACGGAACCCTACATTGAGCGTGGCACGACACGCTCTTGGCCGGTTTTTAGGGTTCCGTAGCCAAAATGGCAAAAACGGAACCCTTATAGTTTCGTCATGTCCGTCTGTCCGTCTGTCCGTCTGTCCGTCTGTCCGTCTGTCACAGCCGATTTACTCGGAAACTATAAGTACTACAGTGATGAAATTTGATGGGAATATGTGTTGTATGAACCGCTACAAAATTATGACACTAAATAGTAAAAAAAAGAATTGGGGGTGGGGCCCCCATACATGTAACTGAGGGATGAAAATTTTTTTTCGATGTACATACCCGTGTGGGGTATCAATGGAAAGGTCTTTTAAAATGATATAAAGTTTTCTAAAAAACATTTTTCTTAAAGTGAACGGTTTTTGAGATATCAGCTCTCAAAGTCGTAAAAAGTATGTCCCCCCCTCTATTTTTATAACTACGGGGTATAAAATTCTAAAAAAAATAGAGGTGATGCATGCTAATTAACTCTTTCAACGATTTTTGGTTTGATCAAAGTATCTCTTATAGTTTTTGAGATAGGTTGATTTAACTGTAATTTTGGTTAAATATTTGCTGCTACGGAACCCTTTGTGCGCGAGCCCGACTCGCACTTGGCCGGTTTTTTTTTATGGCTTCGCGCTCCTGGTGCATTTAGCCAGCCGAGATTAATCTACTTTATTGCTTTCATTGTATCTTTTGACTTTTATTTTTAATTTAATTACTATCAATATACAGCATGTAAACGTAAGGCCGTTTTCACATTATCCGATCCGATATCGGATGTCGGAAGGATTTCAATGGAAAAAATCCAAGATGGCGGCTGTAATGTATGGGATATCTGTCCGACATCGGACATCGACATCGGATCGGATAATGTGAAAACGTACTAATACGGGCGATAATTTAAACTAGGCATAGAATTCATTAGTGTTATCATTAATTTAGAGGTGTTTTTGTCTTACTTTTATACTTTGTCAAACAAGTCTGTCAGTAAAAGAACAAAGAAAACTATATGCGTTATTTTCTTTAGGGTGCTATAGAAAAGGATACCTATAGTTTTCTTTGTTCTTATTTACTGACAGACTTGTTTGACAGAGTATAATTTATACCCCATAATTAGTTTTTGAAAATATTCTGTACACTGTAAACATGGTTGCGATGACAGGCAATGACAACTGTCAACGAGCGTTTAACGGGAGTGTGTTTGCATTACATTTCGGGCTGAATTATTTTGTATTGATATTTTTTTTATTTAAATTTAATGTAAAAGTCATCTAATTACTTTTTTTATGTCCTATTCTAACCACCGTTGAAAGATTCGCCCGTATTAGGCTCCGCGCACACGGGCGACAAAACTGTTTTGTCTCCGTCGCTCGGTCTATGGGCTAGTATGAAGGTGCGCACACGAGGCGACGCAACTTTTCATACAAATACGACGGAGACAAAACAGTTTTGTCTCCCGTCTGTGGGGGGCCTTAGGTTTACACCCCGTATGCTTAAATATTTTGTGTGGTTAGTGTTTTAGTTAATAAATAAATAAATATTATAGGACATTCTTACACAGATTGACTGAGGCCCACGGTAAGCTCAAGAAGGCTTGTGTTGTGGGTACTCAGACAACGATATATATAATATATACATACATATAATCACGCCTGTATCCCATAAAGGGGTAGGCAGACCACATGAAACTACTAAAGCTTCAGTGCCACTCTTGGCAAATAAGGGGTTGAAAAAAAAACGAAACGAACGATAATATATAAATACTTATATACATAGAAAACATCCATGACTCAGGAACAAATATCTGTGCTCATCACACAAATAAATGCCCTTACCGGGATTCGAACCCGGGACCGCGGCGCAGCAGGTAGGGTCACTACCGACTGCGCCAGACCAGTCGTCAAAAAATAAAAAATTAAAATTTTGAAAAACCCCCGACCGCGACATAGTAGACCGATTTTCATGAAACATGACTAAGAACACTCCCGACTCACTCAGCTTTCAGACAAAAAAAACTAAATCTAAATCGGTTCATCCGTTCGGGAGCTACGATGCCACAGACAGACAGACACGTCGCGTCGGGGGTTAAATAGGACTTGTATTCTCATGTAAACGTTTTGGTGTCAAACTGTAAGTTTATATTCCAATATAATAATAGTACATTACATCAGAGGCCAGGAAAATGAGGATTTCCGGCCAAGTGGGTATATACGGCCGAGCGAGCGTGCGAGCGAGGCCGATTAGGGATATAGGGATACGAGGCCGGGAATCCGTTTTCACGCCGAGGCATGTATAGTGCTTTTCTCAAACATACAATGAAATAAATAAAAAATGCTCTAAAGGACAATATTTTATAAAAAAAATTTTAAGGAACGTAAAGACAATATTTCATTGCATGTTTGAGAAAATTAAATTAAATTAAATAGACGGTCAACCAAATCTTGGCAGCTGGGCATTAATAAAAGCGGGAAAATTGAAAAATGTAAAAAGCGACATTTCGCAAAATGTAATGTAAAAATGTGACAGACGGACAGAGTCGCACCATAAGGGGTGTTTGTACCTTTTTGGTACGGAACCCTAAAAACGACATTTCGCACATCAATTTTGAATAACGGAATGTCGTTTGATATTTGCCAGTCGCTTTTCGGTGAAGGAAAACATCGTGAGGAAACCTAATTCCAATAAGGCCTAGTTACCCTTTGGGTTGGAAGGTCAGATGGCAGTCGCTTTCGTAAAACTAGTGCCTACGCCAAATCTTGGGATTAGTTGTCAAAGCGGACCCCAGGCTCCCATGAGCCGGCAAATGCCGGGATAACGCAAGGAGGTTGATGACGGAAAATGTAGATATACCTACCTATTTCTAGTTGAAGTAGGTAAAAGACCGATTGCAATAATAAACCACTTCACTGATAATAAAGATGTCCATAATTAATCACTGTTAGTATTATCTTCGTGGCACTGAAACATAATTATTTATACCTACTTTGTGTCTATACTTAAAACTAGGACTTAAGTCTGGCTTTTCTTGCGTAAAGTTTTTACTTCACTGTCTAAGCAAGTGAAGTCTGTTCTGTTACCCTAGCACATAGCTGGGCACCGTTAATGAAATAGTTAACTTCGATAATCGTTAATCCGTTACTAAAAAAGTTAACTTCGTTAATCGTTAAAGCGATACATTTCGACAAATTTAACGGAAGTTAAAGTTAATCGATAATCCGTTAACACGTGATAAAACTTAAATTTTACTTGCACCAATAATCCATTATATTGTATTATGTTACTGTTCAGTACAGCAAAGCCTCTCAAAACATCCCTGATGTCAATAGGTCAAAACCCGAAATGTTAACAAATGTGAGTGTGTTTATTAAAACGTCCCACTTTGTTGGTTACCATTAAGGCGAGATTTACTTGTATATTTATATGAATATACTGACAAAATGGCTTTATAGCATTCGACAAAGTGGGACGTTTTCAGTGTACACTCACAAATTATCGTTTTGATGTGAATGTGGCCATAAATTGTGCTCCAATTAGCGGCCCTGACACAATCGCCATGGTAAAAACCTCTTAGGATTCACTGAGTCAACGTTAGTAAAAAGCGAAGCAAAGAGAACAATACTAGTTTATATATGGTTTCGTATTTTTAACGATTGACATCGGGTTTTTTCAGTAGCGTTCATAACGTGGTTTTCAATGCGCCGCTGGCGCCTGCCATGGTAGATTAACGATTAACGGACTAGGATAAATTTAACGGAAGTTAACGAATCCGTTAACATTTTTTAAAGTTAACTTAAAAGTTAATCCGTTAATCGAAATGTTAACTTCGTTAATTAACGATTAACGGATTAACGAGTTAATGCCCAGCTATGCCCTAGCAACAGGTAAAGATTTCACTTTACGAATCACTCGCTGCGCTCGTGGTTCAATCTACTCTTTACAATCTACGACGTTTAAATGATTTGAATCATCATTTAAACGTATACTTATTGTATCAGCCAGCTTTTAGCATTAAATTAAATTTGTATGAAATTTGCTTTGCGCTATTTTGGATAAAAACTTTCCCAGTAGTAGTTGGTGAGGTGAATAGTTGATTACATGCCAAAGCAAGTACCTAAAGTAAGAAATTAAATTAAATTCAATTTTTGTACCCTTTGGTGTAGAAACTCTAGGTCCATGGGGCCCCAGCGCGAACAAGTTGTTCACAGAAATCGCGAAGCGTCTGGTTGAGGTAACTGGTGACCGAAGAGCTGGCGACTTCCTCGCACAACGTATCAGCATTACGATGCAGCGAGGAAATGTCGCCAGTATCCTTGGTACAATGCCTCAAGGGCCTATTTTAGATATTAGCTAGCTTTTAAGTTTAGTCTTAGTTTCTTATATAATTATGTAAATATGTTCATGTAAATAAAGAGATTTATTATTTAAGTAAGAAATGTCTTTTCAGCTAGTAAAGTATGGAAAGAAATATGTGTACCTATACTAATTTTCCGGTAATTTAGTTTAGCGCAGCGGCTTTTTGACGCTATCCGGACAGAAAAATAACTTAAGTATTTACAAAGAGATAAAATATAGTATTACTTATGTTATGCAATAAACGTAATTGATAATGAGAATCGTGATAAGCTCAACTGACTGATCACTTCTCGTTTCTTTGCCCGGCGAGTCGGACGTGCAGAAAAAAATGGTCAAGGTTCCGGTCGTTACGTTCAACAATGGGAAAACTATTCCCGCCATCGGTCTTGGGACGTGGAAGGTGAGTTAAAATAGCTCATTGGAAACGTAATTAACATTTAAATTTTTTACGTTTATATTAATTACATTTTTGACAACCGAATCTCTCTTTTCCGAATTCCGAAAACGCTGGCGATCGCAATGACGTTTGTAGAGCCCTTAATGCAAACCGCAACTTTCGAAGTTGACCGTCCCTTGAACTCTGGTGTAGCTACTCGACGCTAGAGGGCGTTGATACGGTTTTAAAAAAAATAATCATTTTTATTACTAATTAAACTAAAAATGTCCATTGCTCTCTATCTCTCAAGCATATCATTTTGGCTAAATTTATTTATAAATATGTTTAAGACAATTTTGTATTTTATTCATCCTACAAAAAACAAAAACTTAAATTGTGGATCAGTCAATCAATCTCATTGTAGTCACCAGCATCCGGTCTGTCAAAACCACGTCAAAACAAACGCAAAGTTTTGTGATTTTGTCGGAGTTTCTTTGTCTTTTCACGTCATATGTTATCTAGTGCTTCATTTCCTCGTAGATATTCTGATACTTAGTGTTTTGCTAAATTTCAAGACGTTTTTAAGGCTGCTTTCAAAAAAAACGTCAAAAGAATGTAAAATTGATAGTTTTAGTCGGTGAAATACTACACTTTCCGTTATCCAATAGATTTATTTAATTCAAGTTCCAGTTAGAGCATCTTATTATCTTGATTTTTATAAGACTGGATTTTTGAAAACGAACTCACTAAATTAATTATGAATTTTTCTCTAATGCACGTTTAGAAAAACGCACGTATAGAGCTGAATCAGTCGATCTTATTTGTAAAATTTGGACAATTTTGAATATTAAAACGGGTAAATTTATAATTCGTATATCCTGTACCACAATCATTTCAGACTAGATTTTTATTTTAAGTTTTTGAAAAAGAGTAAACTAGCCTAAGGCGAATTAAATTTTTTTCAGAAATTACCTAAAATTAAGTGACAATTTCTTTGAAAATCTACATCACATCGAAGTAAGTTTTGTACTAAATTAATCTGCAACGTTTACTTAAATTGCTGTTATGCCTTAGTGATTATAAATTGCTATTATTGATTTTTGCCAATTTTTTGAAAACGAGCCTTCACCGGTACAATTATTACCGCTTTTGGACATTTTCTCATATTTTGTTAGACCAAGTAGAAAAAGTCCTATAATGTGATATATATTTATAAACTACTCGCAAAGCCCTTTAATTTGATACCACACACGGTATGATCAAGCGCTCGGTTGCGATTTCACTATTTTTAACACGAAAGCCCTCTTAACGCTGTTTGCTTCGAAAATGGCTTCAAAAGTACCTAAAGTAGCTTTTAACAACGGACTCGAATGCCCAATACTTGGCATTGGTACATGGAAGGTATTGTATACTTACAAATATACTAATTTTATTGTATAGATGGTTCCTTTGCACTATAATTATATATGATAATCTGATAATTTTCTAAGTCGAATATCTTTCTTATATAACCTCAAAAAAGTTGTTCTTTACATGTTCTTTATACCATAGGTATCTTTTCGTTAATACAAAATTATGAAATGTATTTGTCTTGTTTGTGGGCTTGATCATATATTTGTGAACTAAGCCACTAATATGTCTGAAGATATTCAACTTCATTTCAATATCCTTCAGTTGCTTCAGTTCTCTCAATAGTATTTGATATATAACATAAAATGTCATTATAGTTAACACTGTAACATTATAGTCAACTAGGTTTTGCCCGCGGCTTCGCTCAAGTTACAAAGAGACAAAAAGTAGCATATGTCACTCTCCATCCCTTCAACAATTTCCACTTAAAAAATCTCGACAATTTATCGCTCCATTTTGCCGTGAAGGACGGACAAACAAACAGACACACACACTTTCCCATTTGTTCATTTTGCTTTGTTAAAGTTAAAAACTTAAATGTGGTTGCACCGCACCTTATTACCTTAACATGCTGCTAGGAGTGATGATCTGTCCATATTAGGTCTCCCAACCTATTTTTTTTATAGACATTCAAAAACTAAGTGATGAAATACTAACAGCATGTTTCTTCACTAATTATTACATTTTAAAACATAAAAATGTTATAGTGCCATTAAATTCCAATAACGTTTGACTTTGAGAGATTCACCATACAAATATGTATAATAATAAACATCCAAACATATTGTAAAGTAACAATGCTTATCTCCAATGTATCAATAACATGTATACTTATATAGTAAAAAAAATAAAATTTTGAAAAAACCCCAACCACAACATAGTAGACTGATTTCCATGAAACATGGCTAAGAACACTCCCGACTAACTCAGCTTTCAGACAAAAAAACTAAATCTAAATTGGTTCATCCGTTCGGGAGCTACGATGCCACAGACAGACACACACACAGACAGAAATTAATTTTTGCGTCGGGGGTTAATAAAATTAATATTATAGGATATTCTAACACAGATTCACTGTCCCACAGTAGACTCAAGAAGACTTGTTTTGTGGGTACTCAGACAATGATATACAAATACCTACTTATATACATAAAAAACATCCATGAATCAGGAACAAATATCTGTGCTCATCACACAATTAATTGCTCTTACCAGGATTCAAAACCAGGACTGCGGGCAGGCAGGGTCACTATCAACTAGGCCAGATCGTCTAATTAATTAATTGAAATATTAGACATAAAAGAACACTTGTCATAGGCATATGTTATCACTTATCAGTTACTTACATAAGTGGGTTATCTAGTTTGACTTCTTATCATGGGAAGTATGTATGGTGTCTTGACCTCTCGACAATGACCATAATCATGATATTTGTGAAAAACATGGTATAATTAATATGATGATATGAATTACATTTATTACGAAAGATGATGTAATTAAATAATTATTCCTTGAATCTGAGAGAAACATGCAAGAAATGGCAAAGCTGGACCAGTTAAAGTTAGTATTTTGTTGGTGTGGTGGAAAATTGTATGTTTCATTCGGTGGCAAAGTTTGTTTAACCTTTGTGGCTTGAAACCTTCACAAAGCTCAAGATGCCACTTCTCCAACTACTATGCTATGCTTTCGGTTCAATATTGGAATCTTTCGCTTGCTCTGGTATCAATGAAAATGAAATGAAAATGAAATATTTATTTTTCAAGTAGGCATATTACAATGCGCATATGAACGTCAAATAAAGCTACGCCGGCTCTAACCCTACGCCTCAGCCTCGAGAAGATTTCAGTCCCCCCTCAGTTTGGAGGGGGGTATCCACTATGGGACCGGCAAGAAACTCGGCGGGCAACTTCTTTTCAAAACATTACATCTTATAACTAACATGCATTAAATAACAAGATACAATTTAACATGCAAAAGTATTCATCAAAGAATATGAACAGACTAGGTACTCTAATATTGGCATGTGCAGTTAAAAAACAACTATTCCCGCTTGTTTAACAACAAAGAACCAGGCCTACCCTACGTCACTCGCTCACGGTCGCGTGTTAAGTACCTACACGCTAGCCGTTCATTCGGTTTAAAGAAACTTTATTGTCTAAGAAATTACAGAAATTTCACTTACAAGACAACTTATAAATACTATCTTAAAAATATTACAAGTTAGGTACGCAATAAACAAACACGTGTGATTATGTTTAACAATAAACAGTCTTTGCATTATTATAACTAATGTAATAATGATACAATAATGTTAACTAGAAATCGACCCTATGTTGTTATCATAAGGTTTATATGTAATTGTCCACTAGTAGGAACTTACGACGAAGTTATGCACTTGTGCAAGTTGTTTACACTGTTTGCAGGGCCAGTTAAACGGTATTTTTAGGCAGTAGTTAATTGGCGGTTTCCGATATAGACTTTTTTTGGAGTATTTGTTAATGTGTTACTTAAGGAACTAGTTACAATGTGAGTTATTAGGTATGGTGTTTTAGTAGTATTTTAATATTATTATTTTATTGTATTTTATGTAAATTTGTTTATTAATGTTTTTGAGGTATTTATTTCATTCGAATGAACAAGTGGCCGAGGGGCGCTACGCGTCCGCCTGTGTAGTCACGTACCTTAGTATTCTTCTGAGTTTTACGTAGTAACTTATTAGTATTAGTTAAATAAAGCGTAGGTATTTGTCGTTTTGCGGGCAAGTGAAGAATCTGTTACGTTAGTAACTTATAATCTGTGAAATAACTATTAATTGTGATTGTGTTTGGACCTCATGTAGTCTAAAAATAAACAGATTTATTATATGATATTTTCAGTCAAAGCCGGGCGAAGTGACGCAAGCCGTGAAGGACGCCATAGACATCGGGTACCGGCACATAGACTGCGCGTTCGTCTACGGCAACGAACCTGAGGTGGGCGCCGCGCTCAGCGCCAAACTCAAGGACGGGACTGTCAAGAGGTTAGTTTAAGCGCCAAAAACACCTCTTTCAACTCGTTTAAAATACTATTTTTACGTTGAAATGGTCTGGTTAGCTTAATATTCCTAATAAGTACTTTAATATCTGGAAGATACTAGATTTTGTCACGCACAGCGCCAAACCCAAGGACGGGACTGTCAAAAGCGTAGTTTTAATGCCAAAAACTCCTGTTTAAAGGCGTTTAACGCCAAGTACACAACAAATATTATACATACATAGTACATACAATCACGCCTGTATCCCATAAAGGGGTAGGCAGAACACATGAAACTACTAAAGCTTCAGTGCCACTCTTGGCAAATAAGAGGTTGAAAGAAAACGAAACTGTGACATTGCAGTGACAGGTTGCCAGCCTCTCGCCTACGAACAAATCAAATTATTTTATTGAATATTTTGATTTGTTCATTTTAATTAGTCACACTATTATATAAATTATAAATGTAAATAGATATCATACACGAAAGAAAAAACGACAAGACCCACTGGTGGCCGAGCCGGGAATCAAACAAGGGTCTTCAGCTTACGCTGAACTTAATGACGTTAGCCGCGTAAGCATGCCCCGAGTCAGGGAAGATCGAAAAAAAAGGAAGTGGCGATAAATTAAAACACGACCGAAAGGAGTGTTTTAAATCGACGGGAATGAATTTCCTTTTCGCACGTGTATCGTACGACGTTTTTCAGTACAGATGGCCATCTGAAATTTCGTTCTGACATATAATGAACTACTTCTCGCAGTGCGTAAAAAAACACCATATGTACTGAAAAAGCATCTCATATTTCTCAGCATCATATGAATAATGAAAGTCAGAAACTGACTACCCATCCGTCTTGTCAACAACGTGAATACTGTTTCAATGTTGCGCCAAATTCTCGCTAGATGTCTCTGTACTTACTGTAAACTAGATAACGGCGGTCTTTTAGTAAATTTCTTTATGTTTTGTCGCATCCCTTAACATTGCTTATAACTTTTTACATTAAGAAATTTTTGTAATCGATGATTTTGTTGTAAAGCATCGGTTTATTTTATTTAACACTAGCTTTTGCCTGTGGCTTCACTCGCCTTAAATTCGGAAATTGCGGAATGTTTCATACAAACTTCCACCCGCCATTTTAGGAAAGTTGGGGGTTAGAAAGAGACAAAAAATTGGTTGTCTGTAAAGTCGGTTTACGGACGGTAGTTTAACGTGATAACGTCAAACATTACAGTAGTATAGACAGGGGCGGTCAGAGTATAGCAAAAGGGGCCCGATTCTGGGACTTTTTTCACGTTTTTTTATTTATTTATTTATTAAAAATACACAAAAGTTAACAGTATTTCACCAAAGCACTTATGTGGTAATATAATTATGTAAATTTTTAATTAGTCACACTATTATATAAATTATAAATGTAAATAGATATCATACACGAAAGAAAAAACGACAAGGCCCACTGGTGGCCGAGCCGGGAATCGAACAAGGGTCTTCAGCTTATGCTGAACTTAATGACGTTAGCCGCGTAAGCTCGACCCGAGTTAGGGAAGATCGAAAAAAACCGGCCAAGAGCGTGTCGGGCCACGCTCAGTGTAGGGTTCCGTAGTTTTCCGTATTTTTCTCAAAAACTACTGAACCTATCAAGTTCAAAACAATTTTCCTAGAAAGTCTTTATAAAGTTCTACTTTTGTGATTTTTTTCATATTTTTTAAACATATGGTTCAAAAGTTAGAGGGGGGGGACGCACTTTTTTTCCTTCAGGAGCGATTATTTCCGAAAATATTAATATTATCAAAAAACGATCTTAGCAAACCCTTATTCATTTTTAAATACCTATCCAACAATATATCACACGTTGGGGTTGAAATGAAAAAAAATATCAGCCCCCACTTTACATGTAGGGGGGGTACCCTAATAAAACATTTTTTTCCATTTTTTATTTTTGCAATTTGTTGGCGTGATTGATATACACATTGGTACCAAATTTCAGCTTTCTAGTGCTAACGGTTACTGAGATTATCCGCGGACGGACGGACGGACGGACAGACAGACATGGCGAAACTATAAGGTTTCCTAGTTGACTACGGAACCCTAAAAAAGGAAGTGACGATAAATTAAAACACGACCGAAAGGAGTGTTTTAAATCGACGGGAACGAATTTCCTTTTCGCACGTGTATCGTACGACGTTTTTCAGTACAGATGGCCATCTGAAATTTCGTTCTGACATATAATGAACTACTTCTCGCAGTGCGTAAAAAAACACCATCTGTACTGAAAAAGCATCTCATGTTTCTCAGCATCATATGAATAATGAAAGTCAGAAACTGACTACTTGTCTTGTCAACAACATGAATACTGTTTCAATGTTGCGCCAAATTCTCGCTAGATGTCTCTGTACTTACTGTAAACTAGATAACGGCGGTCTTTTAGGAAATTTCTTTATGTTTTGTCGCTTCCCTTAACATTGCTTATAGATTCATTAAGAAATTTTTGTAATTAAGAAATTTTTGTAATCGATGATTTTGTTGTAAAGCATCGGTTTATTTTAACACTAGCTTTTGCAATTGCATGTTTGGCTTCACTCGCCTTAAATTCTAAAATTGCGGAATGTTTCATACAAACTTCCACCCACCATTTTAGGGAAGTAGGGGGTTAGAAAGAGACAAAAAGTAGTAACCTGGATCACTCTTCATCCCTGCAACTATCTCCACATAAAAAAATCTCGTCAATTCGTCGCTCCGTTTTGCCGTGAAAGACGGACAAACAGACAGACACACACTTGACCATTTATAATATTAGTGTGGATTGTAGTTATTTGTTATACAAGGGGGCAAAGTTGTATTTTAACGCCGAGTGTGGAATTGAAAAACGAGCAAGTGAAGGGATTCTATAGTTTCTATGGTTCGAGAATAGAATCCTAAACCTACGAGTTTTTTAACACACGAGAAGTCAAATACATTTGCACCCGAGTGTAACACAACACTTTTCCCTTCATTATACCGAGGAAACTACAACGCAAAAAATGCGTTTATCACTGCTTCCAGTAGTTCCACAGGTGGTAAATCATCTTTATTACTAGATTCACCTACTTTTATAAATTTTAATTTGACTTTATTGAGGTCAAATTACTTTGTGGATAAAATGCCTTTTTACCCGTTGGTATTGAACGACAAAACACGTGTTTCCGAGCTAGTGAGTGGAAAATTGCCATTATTTCTTAGCATCATTTGAAAGTCAGAAACTGACTACACATCAGTCTTGTCAACAATATGAATACTGATTCAATGTTGCGCCAAATTCTCGCTAGATGTCTCTGTACTTAGTGTAAACTAGATAACGGCATTTCTTTGGAATCTTTTTAGTAGATTTCTTTATGTCGCTTCTTCAGATTGATCTGTATATAGATAATAATAATTATGTATGTATACAAACAAGTATTTTTGTAATCGATGAATTTAAGCGCATCGGTTTAATTTAACACTAGCTTTTGCCCGTGTACCCCATGAGCCATCCAGTCTTGCTACTACTGGGAAAATAACTTAATTCTATAACAGTACTTTTTATGTTTCCAAAAATTAAGTTTGGTAATTTGGTATAGTTTTTTTAGTTAAGCCACCAAAATTTGTGCCAAAACGTTTTAATGCCAAAACTGTGACATTGCAGTGACAGGTTGCCAGCCTCTCGCCTACGAACAAATCAAATTATTTTATTGAATATTTTGATTTGTTCTTTTTAATTAGTCACACTATTATATATAAATTATAAATGTAAATAGATATCATACACGAAAGAAAAAACGACAAGACCCACTGGTGGCCAAGCCGGGAATCGAATAAGGGTCTTCAGCTTACGCTTACGCTGCCTAAACGTATAATTAAATAAAAAAAATATTGTTTTAATTCACTAAAAATCAGGCAAATTTTATATCAGGACTTTTGTTTTTAATTCGACTACTTTAATTTATTACCTTTATAACACATTAAGAAACCACCTATTTTTGTGAATCATATCCGTAGTAACAAGAAGCGGATTAATTATAGTTATTTGTTATACAAGGGGGCAAAGTTGTATTTTAACGCCGAGTGTGGACTTGAAAAGCGAGCAAGTGAAAGGATTCTATAGTTGAACCACGAGCGAAGCGAGTGGTTCGAGAATAGAATCCTGAACTTGCGAGTTTTTTAACACACGAGAAGTAAAATACATTTGCACCCGAGTGTAACACAAAACTTTTCCCCTCACTATAGCGAGGAAACTAAAACGCAAAAAATGCGTTTATCACTGCTTCCACTAGTTCCACAGGTGGTAAATCATCTTCATTACTAGATTCACCTACTTCTATCAATTTTAAACCAGTTAATTTGACTTTATTCAAGGTCAAATTACTTTACCCACTAGTGGATAAAATGCGTTTTTACCCGCTGGTATTAAAGGACAAAACACGTATTTCCGAGCTAGTGAGGGGAAAAATTAGTTATGACATAAGCAATATGGTTGTTTTGTACATACATTATGTGTTGAAACACTATTTCTACTGAAACCACCCTAAAAACAAAACGGAAATTCAATATTTTACTAGCTCGGAATAACATTCACGGCAAAAATTATATCGGCAAAAAAATTGGAACAGACTTTTCGTTAAGATCATAGTAAAGAAGTATAAAAAATAAGCCACCTTTG
This sequence comes from Leguminivora glycinivorella, assembly GCF_023078275.1. Taxonomy (NCBI): domain Eukaryota; kingdom Metazoa; phylum Arthropoda; class Insecta; order Lepidoptera; family Tortricidae; genus Leguminivora; species Leguminivora glycinivorella. The sequence goes on along the minus strand of NC_062996.1, from coordinate 1,615,563 downwards.
AATGCACGCCAAGAAGCGCTAAACCTGTACTGAAAGAAGTATAAGTACCTGTGTGGTGACAGGTTAAGAATTTCACCACCCCCTTTCTTCCCTTGGGTGTCGTAGAAGGCGACTATGGGATATGGGTTAAATTGTGGTGTAGGCGAGAGGCTGGCAACCTGTCACTGCAATGCCACAGTTTCGTTTTCTTTTTTACCCCTTATTTGCCAAGAGTGGCCCTGAAGCTTTTAGTAGTTTCATGTGCTCTGCCTACCCCTTTATGGGATACAGACGTGATTGTATGTATGTATGAAAGAAGTGTTTTTATATTTTTCATTTACCTACAAACTCTACTATTAACGATTCTCTGCATTATTTCAAAAGTGACTACCATGTGACTACTGTATTCATTCGTATTTTTTATTATTAATATATTTCGCCCCCTTTACTATCGCTTAAATAGCTCAGTTATAGTAGCTTAAGACGAAGGGCGCGGTCCTGATGTCGTGGGTTCGATCCTCGGCAGTGGAAATCTTTTTTTTTTTAATTCTTGTTATTATTTTTTTATCTTTTATACCCTTTTCAACCCTCTCTTTTTAAATATCGATTTTTTTTAAGTATTAGATTCACAACTCATTTCATTGAAATTTTGTTAGACACATGTAATGCACAGTGTGGGATCAGACCTCATTTTTGACCATGGTCTTTTTATTGTAAAAACCGGTAGCCTAGACCAAAACAATGCTACGACTAAAACTCCCGAATGTCAAATATGACTAGTTTACGAGAAATTATTTTTTGAAATTTAGGGTAAATGTACCCGAAAATTGACTAAAACTCAAAATATCCTAAGAACGGTATCGATTATCAAAAAACACTTTTAAGAGAACTTATAGAACTAGCAATATACTATCGTATGGAATAATCAGCACGGTCCTAACATCATTCATATCGGTATTAGAACCAAATTAGTCATTTTCGATTTTGATTTTTTTTCTCGAAAGTTCCTGTATATTAGCATTTCTTTTATTTTTTTACTGAAAGGTGATTAGCTTCCCTATAATCCATAATTATTACATTATTATACTAAAAGATAAAATACAACCTGTATGAAATGTAATCACTGCAAATTGTATCTTTATGCTGTACGCTTAAATAAGAGAATTAACTCCCTAATTCATGTCATAATAGATAAGAAAATATTAGTTTGAACTGTAAAGTAAACGCTGCAAGTGTAAGGTAAACGCTGAAACGCATAATTGCTAGATTAAGAGGTAATCGCTCATAAAGCGCATAAGTAAAGGGTTAAGGTAAGCTAGGTTTTGGCTACGCATACATGCATCGTATACGTATATGTACATGTGTGTGTGTATGCATAGCAAAAACTTATATATATATATATATATATATATATATATATATATATATATATATATATATATATATTATACATATATCTAAAAACTATGAGGTATTTTAGCTTGATAAGTGTATGGGAGCCTCGTCTGCCAACAAACCACAAAGTGGTTTGGCAGAAGATATGTAATAGGGTTAGCTTTACGTTCTGAATAAACGTTTTATTTTATTTTATTTTTTTTTATTGCATTAAGCAATTCCATAGGATCTAGAAATTATGGTGTGCTTAACGTAGCCTTGTTTTGGTCTAGGCTACCGGTTTTTACAATAAAAAGACCATGGTCAAAAATTAGGTCTGATCCCACACTGTGTAATGCAATAACTTTAAAAATTGTCTTTCAGTATTAGAAATTAGAACATTATGGTTTGTCTATAAATGCCCTAAACTTTATGTCTTCTTACCTTAGCAATAGAACACAAACAGTAGTTGTTAACAAAACTCGCTCTAGCGGGACTGTAGTCCAATTAGGAGTGCCACAAGGCTCAATTTTAGGTCCATTCCTGTTTTTGGTTTATATAAATGATTTGCCATGTATAGTGAAAAACTTTTGTGAAATAGTACTTTTTGCTGATGATACATCACTGCTTTTTAATGTTGACCGAAAATCTACGGATTACAATGTAATTAATAGCACGTTAGCTGATGTACTGCAGTGGTTTACTGTCAACAATTTACTTCTTAATTCTAAGAAAACCAAATGTATTCGATTTTCTCTGCCGAATGTTAAACCAATCGATACAAAAATACTTTTGAATGATGAATGCTTAGAGATGGTAGATACAACACTGTTTCTTGGTTTAACATTGGACAAAAATCTACAATGGAGTCCTCATATAAAGAAACTAGCAAGCAAATTAAGTTCAGCCGCATACGCCGTTAGGAGAATCAGGCAACTGACTAATGTTGAAACAGCTCGCCTAGTGTATCATAGTTATTTTCACAGTGTAATGTCATACGGTATTCTGGTTTGGGGCAAAGCAGCTGACATACAGACTATCTTTGTATTACAAAAGAGAGCCATTCGTTCTATTTACAACTTAGGAACACGTGAATCAGTAAGAGAACTCTTCAAAGAAATTAATATCTTAACTGTAGCTTCCCAATATATTTATGATAGTATAATTTATGTTGTTAAGAATTTAGACTGTTTCACTAAGAATTCTGATATCCATAATTATAACACTAGAAACAAAAATAAGCTTGCCATAAAGAAGTTTCGTGTCCGTAAAGTACAGAAGTCATTTGTTGGGCAATGCATTCATTTTTATAATAAGTTACCTGACACTGCTTTGAGATTACCCCTCCCAGCTCTTAAGAACTACTTAAAAAAATCATTGATGTTAAAGGCTTATTACAGAGTCGAGGACTATTTGACAGACAAACATGCATGGCCCGAACCAGAAACTACAAAAAACGAATAGCAATTAAAATAATTGTATTATGTATAGAGGACACAGTTCAGATAAGAAAGCACATCAAATATTTTATATTTTATGTTGTGTAGGTAAATTACATATTTAATGATATTGAGATTCATATTATCTTTTTCTTCTATGACAATTTGATATGTTTTCTCTGAAGAAGAACGACGTATTATTAAGCAATAATATAATTTATTGAAATTGATTTCCATAGAGTACCTAGTCTGTTCATATTCTTTGATGAATACTTTTGCATGTTAAATTGTATGTTGTTATTTAATGCATGTTAATTATAAGATGTAATGTTTTGAAAAGAAGTTGCCCGCCGAGTTTCTTGCCGGTCCCATAGTGGATACCCCCCTCCCAACTGAGGGGGGGACTGAAATCTTCTCGAGGCTGAGGCGTAGGGTTAGAGCCGGCGTAGCTTTATTTGACGTTCATATGCGCATTGTAATATGCCTACTTGAAAAATAAATATTTCATTTTCATTTTCATTTTTCATTTAGTATTGATTGAAGGCAAATGAAATGAAATATGAAATATGAAATGAAATGAAATATTTATTTTTCCAAGTAGGCATATTAGAATGCGCTTATGAACGTCAAATAAAGCTACGCCGGCTCTCAGCGTAAATGCTGACCCCTAGGGGTCAGCGCTGATCTTCCGGCGAGACCAGTTTGTGGGCCACGAACGCAGCTATTCCAACTGCTTCTATTTTATTTTTATTTTTTGCGTAACCTTGTTGAACTCGGATGGTCGAGGTCGAAACAATAATCAAGTTTTTTGTTAACTAGTGTTCGTCCTAGGTAACTGGTATACCTTCGGAGGTGTAAGAAGTGATAGATATACATATAAATACCAAAGTTATATTCAGTAGACGGTCTTTCTGGGTAGACGGTCTTCACCCACTGACCTTAAAGTAAATCAGTTGACCGTGACGTCACTCTATTAGATTTCATATTAATTCCATATTATTAGCAAGTCGTTCAAAATCGTTTTGACAGTTTTTAAAAAGAAGCTGATTTGACTAGGGGGCAAGTAGTCTATTACACCATATTTTTTATTTTCAGAGAGGACCTGTTTATCACCTCCAAGCTTTGGAATACCTTCCACCGGCCCGATTTGGTGCGTGGCGCGCTGCTGAAGACCCTCGAGAACCTGGGACTTCAATATCTAGACCTGTACCTCATCCACTGGCCTCAGGGCTACAAGGTACGCTCTATCGTTTCATAGTTGTTCAAAAGTCCCGACAGATGGCGCTGATCCAAACGCAAACTAGGTAACAACAGTTTTTGTTGATTTTATATATAATTTAAATTTGAAGCACTTTTTATTTCTCGTGATGCACATATGCAATTTCCATACGCCAATAATTACATTTTTTTAATTTCGAACACACGATTCAGTGTTCGAAAATTTGTAGGCAACGGCGTACCGGTGTACATAGCATAGAGTATATTGAATTGCTATGTAAACTCTACGAGTTAATACGTGCAGCTCGGTGCCAAAGTTGGCAACATGCACACTAGCGCTCCTAGCGGCATGAGTTGATCAAAATAGTTTAGTTTCATACAGCATAAAATTAAAAAAATTACAAATTCTTATTTTTTTGTTTTATTCCGTCTAAAAATGTTAAAGTAGATCAAGTAATAGCATTTTCTATTTTAATTTACTCAAATAAAAGTCTGAACAACTACTTTGATCAACTCGAACCGCTAGATGGCGCTAGTAAAATTGTTGCCGCTCAATTGTATGGGAAACGTCAGAAGCTGCATGTATTACTTTTCATGTGACTTTCCATGTCTAAAGGTCCCTTCTAGAACATAAGGCATGTGGACCCTTTAAACTTGGAACGCCACATATTTATAGCGTGATTGATCTGATTTGATCATTTTAATATAGTTTTAGTACATCATGTACTTAATATCATATAGGAATAAGGGAAGAGTTGTTACTCCATACATCAGTAAATGCGGGTTATTTGTATAGGCATAGTTAAGTGACATCTAGCGACAATCACGCGTCAACTAGCGTAAATTATCAGTACTGATACTTGTCAATAGATGTCGCGACGGACGAAAAGTCTAATGCTCACCAATAATATTACAATAGTATTAATCGGTATTCTGTTTTCGATTCCTTCTGCTTGTAATATAAGTCGTAAACTGTTCTAATATAAATTGTTTGGCAGACGAGACACAGTTGCCACCTAGTATCGAGTAGTGGTACTGATCATTCACGCTGTTTGACGCGTGATAGTCGCTAGATGTCACTTAACTATGCCTATACAAATAACCCGCATTTACTGATGTATCGAGTTACAACTCTTCCCTTTTTTTTCATTTATTTAATTTCAATATAAACTTACAGTTTAACACCAAAACGTTTACATGAGACTACAAGTCCTTTTTATAACTAAAACACTAACCACACATAAAAACAAATAAAAAAAATAAAGAAACAGTACAAAATAAAATAAACATTCAAATTAACATAAAACCCTATAAAATTTTGTTCATAAACAACAATGTCACCAAAATATTTAAGCATATATCGATAGTAATTAAAATTAAAATAAAATAAAATGTCAAAAGATACAATGAAAGCAATACAATAAATTAACCAAAACAAAATATGTTTAAAAATAAAAGACGTTTTCTGCAAAATTCATCAACATTTTCCGCAAACACATCAACATCGTGACCCTCGATAGCCATCACAATGAATAGAGCTAGAGCCGGCGGCGTGGGCGCATTGTCGGCTTGACGGGTGCGCGCGCGCAACCAGGCGAGCACGCGACGGCGGCAGCGCACTCACTGCATCCGACACCGTCCGCATTACTGGCACGTGCAAACCCATGCGCTCCAGCACGGATGAATTATTAACTTTGTTGTGTACAATACCATGGTAATGTACCAACAATAGTTATTTGTTATACAAGGGGGCAAAGTTGTATTTTAACGCCGAGTGTGGAATTGAAAAACGAGCAAGTGAAAGGATTCTATAGTTGAACCACGAGCGAAGCGAGTGGTTCGAGAATAGAATCCTGACTTGCGAGTTTTTTAACACACGAGAAGTAAAATACATTTGCACCCGAGTGTAACACAAAACTTTTCCCCTCACGTATAGCGAGGAAACTACAACGCAAAAAATGCGTTTATCACTGCTTCCAGTAGTTCCACAGGTGGTAAATCATCTTTATTACTAGATTCACCTACTTTTATCAATTTTAAAGCAGTTAATTTGACTTTATTCAAGGTCAAATTACTTTACCCACTAGTGGATAAAATGCGTTTTTACCGGCTGGTATTAAAGGACAAAACACGTGTTTCCGAGCTAGTGAGGGGAAAAAGTAGCTTTCTTTTCAGTTCTAGAGAAGGTAGGTTTAGGATGGTAGGTCTCCAACCTACCATCCCCGAAACGAAACGAGAAGGGTAATACGGGTTATAGCCATAGGACCTGCTGTACAAATAACGTGCGAACTTTCTTTGTAATTTTTCAATCATGACAATATACAGAGTGATTAATGAGTCGTGAGCAGGAGTGAACAGGGTACTGGGGAGGGTCACACTGAGCAACTTTCATAATGGGGCAACACCAAATTGTGAATTTTTTTTTCCTAACTATGACTTAATTGATAGTTAATCATCAATTAAATCATAATTAGAACGTAATTGATAATTAGCTATCAATTAAGTACTTACCAATTAAGTCATCACAATTCAGTGTTGCCCCATTATGAAAGTTGCTCATCGTGACCCTCCCCAGTACCCTGTTCACTCCTGCTCACGACTCATGAATCATCCTGTATTTGCACTCGCAGGGATCCCATGCCATCGAACCGAATTCAAGCTTACTACGGATTTTTTTTTTAAATACTACGTCGGTGGCAAACAAGTATACGGTCCGCCTGATGTAAAGCGGTCACCGTAACGCCTGCAACTCAAACAGTGTCAAACGGATATACGCGTTGTACAATATTACCGCTATTTTTACATTTCTAAATTGAGAACTCATCCTAATGATAAAGCCTAGGGTCTTAGAAGCACTTTTACATATGTTAATAATGTGCTGCCTGAAATTAAGATGAGCATCCAAGGTCAGCCCCAGATCACGAATTTCATCTACTCTTTCTAACTGGACGCCTTGGAGACTATAGGCGTAATGGATGGGTGACTAACTCCGGAGTACGTACGTACCTTGCATTTGGTTATATTAAAATGTACATTGTTAATACTTATTCCTCTATGTTAATTTCTTCTTTTTCTCTCTTTGACGACCGGTCTGGCGCAGTCGGTAGTGACCCTGCCTGCTACGCCGCGGTCCCGGGTTCGAATCCCGGTAAGGGCATTTATTTGTGTGATGAGCACAGATATTTGTTCCTGAGTCATGGATGTTTTCTATGTATATAAGTATTTATATATTATATATATCCTTGTCTGAGTACCCACAACACAAGCCTTCTTGAGCTTACCGTGGGCCTCAGTCAATCTGTGTAAGAATGTCCTATAATGTCCTATAATATATTTTTGTTAATATTCACCATATTTTTTACAGGAAGACGGCGAGCTGTTCCCCACAGACTCAGCCGGCAAGATCCAATTCTCTGACGTCGATTACGTGGACACATGGAAGGCATTAGAGCCTCTCGTCGCCGAGGGCCTCGTCCGCTCGATCGGCCTTTCCAACTTCAACTCGAAGCAGATAACTCGCGTGCTCGAGGCCGCTAAGGTCAAGCCGGTTGTCAACCAGGTACGGTGGGAATTAGAGATGGGCCGAATACGAATATTCGGCCGAACATTCGGTTCAGCTGTTACCGAACCGAACATTCGGCCGAATATTCGGTTCCACCATATTTTAAATCCTGGCTTGGAGTTCAAAACTTTTCAATGATTGGTAATGGGTACTAATTGTTCCTATAATTTAGTGCAGAAGAAAATTTAGGGTTTTGTTTTTTAAAGTACGTTATTTTCACTTTTTTACATAATTATTGTAGGTACTTATATTTTAACGCATTATATCTCCCTTTGGTGATTCCTTAAAATGCTGAAATAGGATGTCATTATCCGATGAAAAACAAAACAACTTACGATATTTATTTACTTTCTTTATTCGGTAAATATTCGGCAATGTAACCGAACTATTCGGCCGAATACGAACATTGAAAAACTTGCCGAATACCGAATATTTATCGAATATTCGGCCCATCTCTAGTATGAATAGATTGACCAGTTAACTAGGATCGAGTGTTATAGAGAGTTACTGTCGTCAAGAGATGTCGGCCGTTTTGCCAGCCGACATGTTCGGATAAAAATTGTGTGTCGCCCGTTAGGAGTAAGTATGGCGCTATTCACACTAGTTGGATCGGACTGCCAGCACCCCTTGTATCGCCGACCGAACCGTTTGAAATAATTGAGGAATTACTGGTGAAACCCGATGTGATGAATTAAACGAGAGTTTACTAGAAATAACGTTTAATTATAAGCTAATTTATAAAAATACACTCGTAAAACATGTGTCACAGAGTAGCCGCTTAAACAAGACAAGTGACATGACATTGACGTAAGGATCGTCAAGCGCGAGACGGATTCGCAAGGCGCGAAATTCGAAATTGACATTTAACACTCCCTTTGAATTCGAGCCTTACAAGTTACTCTAAACAACAATAATACAATATTTAGTTTTAACAATAGTGCGACTGTAACATAAGCACAAGTTTAAACAAAGAAAAAAAAATAATCATATAGCTCCAAGTGAACACATTCCAAGTTTGGATCTGAGAAAATTAAATGTATCTTTTGACAAAGCTTTTGTGAGAATATCAGCATATTGATTTTTGCTGGTAACAGCTTTTAAAGTGATAATCTTTTGCTGATACTTTTCCTTAATAAAATAATATTTCACTTCAATGTGTTTACACCTTTTATGAAAGTTCACATTTTTGATAACACTAATGGCACTTTGATTGTCTAAGTGAAGACACAGAGAATCTTGTTTGTATTCACCAATGTCGCTGAGAAATTGTTTGATCCACATTGCTTCCTTAGTAGCTGCGCAAGCAGCCATAAATTCAGCCTCGGTCGTTGAGAGGGCCACGGTTTGCTGTCTTTGACTAGACCAAGTTACTGTAGCCCCACTTTTTATAAAGACATAACCGGTTACTGAACGACGGGAGTCTAGGTCATTAGCATAGTCAGCATCACTATAACCGGTAACTTCGGAGGACTCATTAGACTTTTTGTAATAGAGACCGTGGTCTTTAGTCTCTTTCAAATATTTGAAAATTCTTTTCACCGCATTCCAATGTGTTTGATTATAGCAATTAAGAAATCGACTCACCAGGTTGACGGCAAACATTATATCTGGTCGACTCACAATTGCCAGGTGCATGAGGGATCCCACTGCTTCTCTATATGGCAGACTCCTCTCAGGCTCTTCTTCTCCTTTTTGCAACTTCATGTGAGGGTCGACCGGAACACTGTTGGTATTAGCATCATGCATGTTAAATTTATTCAACATTTGCTCTATGTATCTTGTTTGATGAATAAATATATAGTCATTGGACCTTTCAATTTGCATCCCAACAAAATTGGTAGGCTTATCCAGAATCTTAATTTTAAAAACTTTATTCAATTCGGTAGTTACTGTTTTTAAAACTGTTTCATCTGTCGAGAATAATAATCCATCATCAACATATAGACATAGATAACATTTCTTATTATGAACTTGACCAATATAGACACACTGGTCAGCTTTACTATTGACAAAGCCAAACTTTTTCAACACTGAATCAAATTTGCTGTTCCAACATCGGGCGCTTGCTTTAAACCATATAATGATTTGTTAAGTTTACATACCATATTTTCTTCATGAGGAAGTCCTTCTGGGGGAGTCATGTATATGGTTTCTTCAAGCTCACCATAAAGGAAAGCTGTCTTGACGTCTAGTTGAACCATTTTGAGGTTTTGTTGAACAGCCACAGAGAGTAGTAATCGAATAGAATCATACCTTACAGTTGGTGCGAAGGTTTCTTGATAATCAATACCTGCTGTCTGTGCATATCCCTTAGCACACAGGCGTGATTTGTAACGCTGACCTGTTGGTTCTTCTTTGACACGGAACACCCATTTGCATCCTATGACTTTAGCATTTGGGGGTTTTTCTACCAATGTCCAGGTATTGTTTATCTCATGAGCATCCAATTCTTCTTTTATGGATTTTCTCCACTTTTCTGCAGCTGGTGACTTGATCGCTTCTTTATATGAAGCAGGAACATTTTCCGGAGGTATGGCTTTTAAGCACAGATAAGTACTTTCTTCTGATCTCTTAGTACCCTTATTCTGTCTAGGTCTCAGCTCCATCTTATTGACTATCGGTGTATCCAGAGAAGTATCAGGTACATAGTCACTATCTGAGGTGGATCTGTTTTCACATACTGTATCATATGAGGTGTCAAAACTTGAATTATCTGTATCACTGACACTTTCCTTTGACATCTCATGAGTATTATTGTTTTCTGCCGAATCTTTTGAAGATATTTCAACAGGAACATAATCTCTCTTGACAGTAGACTCTAGAAATATAGCATCTCTGCTCTTTATCACTGTAGTAGTCCCCGGTACTATAAATCGGTAACCTTTAGAATGATCACAATATCCTATGAAAATCATTTTGTGTGCTTTGGGATCCCACTTCTTGCGTTTCTCCTTGGGCAGGTGGACCATAGCTTCACAGCCAAATATGCGCATGTGTTTCACATTTGGCTTTCGTCCAGACCACATTTCTTCAGGAGTTTTGAATGATAATGACTTAGTCGGAGAGCGGTTGATCACATAGGCAGCGGTGTGAACTGCGTCAGCCCAATATTTCTTTGGTAAGTTGGCGTTCTGAAGCATACATCTTGCTCGTTCGACTAAGCTTCTGTTCATTCGCTCTGAGACCCCATTGCTCTCTGGGCTATACGGTGTGGTTGTTTGGTGTATGATACCTGCACCTTTCAAGTAGTCGGAGAATTTCTTGTTGACATATTCGGTTCCACCATCCGTACGAATCACCTTGATCCTGACATTGAGCTGATTCTCTACTTCATTTCTAAATTCTTTAAATTTTTCTAAAGCATCTGATTTGTTGTGGAGAAAGTACACATACACTTTCTTTGAGAAATCATCAACAAATGTAATGAAGTATTTGGCTCCACCAAGCGACGGAGTTTCCATGGGCCCACATAAGTCAGAGTGAACCACTTCTAGTAAACTTTCAGCTTTGGGGCCTTCACTTTTAAAAGGTAATCGGGTCTGTTTACCTTCCTTGCATGTTATGCATGTCAGATTTTCTATTTTCTCTGAGAAATTTACATCTTCAGCATTTTCAGTCATTTTATTTAGACTCTGAAAGTTAAGATGTCCCATTCTCTGGTGCCACCGGTAAGTATCCTCTTCTTTTTCAACCTCAGACATGCATGCATAGCCTTTTTCAGGCATATCTAGCCGGTACATGTTGTTGATGTGAGTTCCTGTAGCTACTATCTGACCTCTCTTGTTTGTTATAGTACAGCCTGTGTCGTGAAAATTCACTCTGCCTCCAGTTTTTGCAATCTGACTGACGGAAAGAAGATTGTTAGCCAGCTCAGGAATATACAGTACATTTGTAAATAGCACTTTGTGCTCCTTGGCTTTATCATCACAAGTATCTAAAGTTACTTGTCCTGAGCTATGCACAGATACCACTTCTTTGTTGGCAACTTTAATATTCTTTATCACAGGGGTTGTCTCATTTTGTAGCAAATTTTTATCCTTAGTAAGATGATAAGCTGCTCCTGAGTCTATATACCACACATCATCTTGACTTGTTGTAGCTATGAACACTGCAGCGTATGACGCACTGCTTGACCTGTGACTATGATGCTGTGCATTCTTTGGCTTTTCTTTGCACTCTGGGCTTTTATGGCCATATTTATTGCAAGAATAACACCTAGGCCCTTTAGTCTGCTTCTTGTTACTTCTATGTGTCTTCTTATTAGCAAGAAATACTGTTGAATCCATCTCAGTACATCTGACATCTTGCAATAATTTTGATTTCACAGAGTCAGAGGTAATTTTCATGCCAGAGCTTTCAATAGCTATGATCATAGGCTGATACGATTCTGGTAGACCGGAGAGTAGCAGTGTTCCGAGCCATTCATCATCTACTTTGAAGCCTATGTTCCGGAGCTTATGTGCAGTGTTCATAATTTTGCTCACATATTCTTCTACATTTTGACATCCATTTAACGAGGTATTACAAAGATCACGCAGCAAGCCGACTCGGCGTGTCAGCCCAGAGTCGTCGAACGCACTTGACAGTTTCTCCCATACTTCTTTGGCGGTGCTGGCCTCCTGAATGTGCACATAATTTGTAGGATCCACAAGAAGAATTATCTTTGATTTTGCTTTTGTGTCTAGTTTTGTATCTACTTTTGCACCTTCAGCCGGTTCAACACAATCCCACAACTCTTCGTGTTGAAGATAAGTTTTTACTGCAAATCGCCATGTAGCGTAGTTAGCACGGCCGGTTAATTTTTCAATTAATGCCATTTGGCTATTCGATGCCATTTTCAAGTGTTTTATTGGTTAACACAAACGAAATAACACTTATTTGACGAAATAAAAACTGCAAGTCACTGATTGTTCTAGGCCGATTTTTATGTCCACAAATTATCACTTTTTCTGAGAGTTATTGCACTGTCTTCTTTTCTGGGCTTTACTGGGCCCTAAACCTGATGAATTAAACGAGAGTTTACTAGAAATAACGTTTAATTATAAGCTAATTTATAAAAATACACTCGTAAAACATGTGTCACAGAGTAGCCGCTTAAACAAGACAAGTGACATGACATTGACGTAAGGATCGTCAAGCGCGAGACGGATTCGCAAGGCGCGAAATTCGAAATTGACATTTAACAATTGACATTGACAATTGACATTGAGTAATGTGTCCTTGAAATAACAACATTGTGGAAATTTCACATAGATCGAATTTCAAAAACTAGTTTGCTCAACTTATCGGGGTTCACCAGTAAACCCTTGATATGGGCCTCCTTAGAACTTGTACACTCCTTGTGTACTTAACACAGCGAAAAGGAGTGTACCTACAAGTTTCTAATGGGTTGGCAACGCGCATGTGACACTCCTTGAGTTGTTACTGTTACCGCTTTCCATCAGGCGGACCGTATGCTTGTTTGCCACCGACGTAGTATAAAAAACACCCGACATGATAGAGGCACCGACTCGACATGACATACATACAATCACGCCTGTATCCCATGAAGGGGTAGGCAGAGCACATGAAACTACTCAAGTTTCAGTGCCACTCTTGGCAAATAAGGGGTTGAAAGAAAACGAAACTGACATTGCAGTGACTGGTTGCCAGCCTCTCGCCTACGCCACAATTGAACCCCGACTCGATTATCATCAGGAATAACAGGTTCCTGCATCCGGTGTAAGTAGGGATTATTACTTACTTTGGCAAGATATGTAATCTATTATTTTCAATTTCTAGGTGGAATGCCATCCGTACCTCAACCAGAAGCGCCTCAAGGACTTCTGCGAAGCGCGCGGCATCAAACTCACCGCATACTCGCCCCTCGGGTCCCCCGACAGGCCGTGGGCCAAGCCTGGAGAACCCCTGCTTATGGAGGACCCCAAGCTTAAAGCTGTAGCTGATAGACTTGGGAAGACCCCAGCTCAAGTGCTCATCAGGTATTCAATACGATATTTTTTTGACCTCAAAAATATTCACAATAAAAGTTTGCTTTAGAATTTTAGCCACACTAACAGGTTTTACAGAATAGTAAGTAGGTTTATAACTGTAGAAAATTGCCTCTATTGTTTTTAAAATGATTTCCATAACCAAAATGATTTCATTACTTTACTATAAGCTTAACAAATTCGTCGGTAGATGGCGCTGTACCCGACACAAACTGTCAAAATTTTAATCTTTTAAATAATAGGGAATTTGACAAGACTTGAAAGTATTTTATACCATGCACGAAATAAAGCATCAGATAATAGGCTAGTTTCCTACTAGTCAAATCAGCTTCTTTTTAAGAACTGTCAAAACGATTTGCTAATATGAAATTACTATGAAATACTGAGGAGTGACGTCACGGTCAATTGATTTACTTTATATCTTTCTCTTTGACTTATTAAATAGAAGTTGTGTTTAAACATAACTACTGTCCACATTTTTCTTCTAATTATGTGATGCTTTATTTCGTGCACTGCATAAAATATTTCATTTTAAGTATAGGAAACTAGCCTATTATAAGAAAAACATGGTCAGAAGTTATTTTTAAATCCAATTTCTATTTAATAAGTCAGGTAGAAATATATAAAGTAACTGAGTTCACTTCACATATTAACTCCATATTAGCAAGTCGTTCAATTTCGTTTTTACATTTCTTAATAAGAAACTGATTTGACTAGGAGACAAGTAGCCTATTATGTTGATTAATACTCTATGATTCTCTTCTTACAAAACATAAATACATAAAACATGTATTTATTCCAAACTTTATTTTTAAAATTTCAGATACCAGATCGACCGCGGCGTGATCGTGATCCCGAAATCCGTGACGAAGTCCAGAATCGCGTCCAACTTCGACGTTTTCGACTTCAAACTGTCCAAGGAGGACGTTGACCTCATCAACTCTTTCGACGTTAACGGACGATTCGTGCCTATGACTGCGTAAGTATTTAATTAAGACATATAGCGTTGAGTATCGGATTTATCATTACTACTATTTGACACTAGATGTCTCAAATATCGCGGTGAACTAAGAGCTGAATATCTGAAATTGACAGGTGAAACTTTTCGTTCGTCGCGATACTAGCGACATCTAGTGTCAAGTAGCGGTACTAATAAATTTGCGATAAAAAGTGACGAAATCCCAAGGAGGACGTCGATCTCATAGACTCTTTCGACGTTAACGGACGATTCGTATTATAGAGAGTTACTGTCAAAGTAAAATGTGTAATCACAGTGCATAGACCGCACACGGTGAACACCTACACGAGATTAAACTGTGTGCTAGGAACGCGCCTCTTTCGTATGTTTGATCGCCAGTGTCCGAGGTGTGATGGTACTGAGGTACGTTTTTATCTTAGACTTTATCTGTTTATACGGAGTTACATATGTCTTTGCTGTGACTAAACATTTTACTTTGACTGTAACTCTCTATTTATACACAATCCTGTTTGCCATCGCCAACAAATGCTGGTTCTACGCAAAAAAGTGACTTGATCGGATTTCGCTTAACTAGTTTTTTTTGTTACAGATCTCTTGGCCACAAGTACCATCCTTTCGAAAACGACGAATTCTAAGCGATAACAAGCCTGTTATGTGTATATGTATATTATGTTAGTGCGTGCACGTTTTGTCTATAATAAATTGTTATAAATACGAGTGACTTTGTTTCTTTGTCAAAATCTACGTCAAAGCATAGAGGAATAAGTAAAGGAAGAGTTGTAACTCCATACATCAGTAAATGCGGGTTATTTGTATAGGCATAGTTAAGTGACATCTAGCGACAATCACTCGTCAACTAGCGTAAATTATCAGTACTGCTACTTGTCAATAGATGTAGCGACGAACGAAAAGTCTAATGCTCACCAGTTTTTAGCTAATATTACAATAGTATTAATCAGTATTCTGTTTTCAATTCCTTCTGCTTGTAATATAAGTAGTAAACTGTTCTAATATTATTTTTTTGGCAGACGATACACAGTTGCCACCTGGTATCGAATAGTGGTACTGATAATACACGCTATTTGACGCGTGATTGTCGCTAGATGTGACTTAACTATGCCTATACAAATAACCCGCAATTACTGATGTATTGAGTTACAACTCTTCCCTTAGGTACTTATTCTTCTATATGGCTAGAAAACCAACATTTTGCATGGGCTTATGATGAATCAATTATATCGACAAAGGTGTACAAGAAAAACTATTTTTTACTACCTTTTGATGGCATTTAGAGATCGGACAATTGGGCGTTAATTATTGGGTCAGCCTTCGTCAACCTTATATTAGAAATGACGCCAAGATTCCGATCACTGGGGGCCGCGATTTTTGAATCTCACGTCGTTCGAATTCAGAAAAATGTCACCGAAAATAGTAGGCAATTCACCGTGACAATTTTCTGAATTCGAACGACGTGAGATTCAAAAATCGGCCCCCCCGTTATAATTCAAAATCATGAAGAATATTTACAATAACTAAGATCCATTTTTTTTGATAAACATGCCATAATAGGATAGAGAGCCAGTTCATACGGCCGATGGCAACGATGGAAAAGTAGCCATTTAGAACTTAATTAAAAATAGAGATCAGGATATCACAAAATGCTTTGGAATTCAATTGGTGCACACTTGCACAGATCTCATCACAAGCAAAACTCCGAGTATATTGAATTGCAAATCTCATCCTTACCATAGAGGAATAAGTAAGGGAAGAGTTGTAACTCCATACATCAGTAAATGCGAGTTATTTGTAGTGACATCTATCGTCATTCACTCGTTAATCACGCGCCAACTAGCGTAAATTATCAGTACTGCTACTCGACACTAGGTGCCGACAGTGTTGCGTTTGCCAAAAATGTAATATTAAAACAGTTTACACCTTATATTATAAGCTGAAGTAATTGAAAGCAAAGTACTGATTAATACTATTGTAATATTAGCTAAAAATTGTTGAGCAATCACAGACCAATACAACAAGACGGCCCTTACAGGGCGACTCGCGGTCACCAAGCATACGACAAATCAGGTTTATAAAAGTTTGAACGCGTGCGACACCGATCAGTAGCGCCCAAGTATACGATCCGCTAACAGTGTTCGTGTCCGCTCGGGAAAAAAATCTTAAATAATCAAATTTGGTTGCAAACAATGGTCTCTTGCAGCATTAAGTGGTGTGACGAGGGTGTGACAAGTCTTCTAACACTTCTACATATAAAGAAGATGGAATAACATTCCACAGTTAAGTCAAATTAATTATTTTGTTGAATATTGTTTATTATCCGCGGAGTTCATTTATACTGGTCAATATGGTTGTACTGAGCGGCGCCGAGGCGCGTCCATCCCTTTTTACCTAGTTAACAATGCGATATGCTATCCCTTTCACGTAAACGACTAGGGATGGGGCCATGTTAGTTTATGTCTGTTGCGGGAACTTCGTACTACCGTTCGTACCATGTGTTACCATTTTATGAAATATAAAAGAAAGCAGATTTGTAATTGTGAATAATTATCTAGAATCTGTAGAGTCTGTAGTGTTATTTAGTTGATTGATTAGTTTAGAATATTTAGTTGGTAATTTAACTTAGTAAACGTAAGTAAAAATTAACAGTTTAGTTATTAACCCCCGACGCAAAAACGACGGGGTGCTATAAGTTTGACGTGTCTGTCTGTCTGTCTGGCTGTTTGTCTGTGTGTGTGTCTGTCTGTGGCACCGTAGCTCCCGAACGGGTGAACCGATTTCGATTTAGTTTTTTTTATTTGAAAGCTGAGTTAGTCGAGAGTGTTCTTAGCCATGTTTCATGAAAATCGGTACACTATGTCGCGGTCGGGGGTTTTTTCAAAATTTTAATTTTGTGGTTAGGTTATTAGTTACTAGAATGATTTTTATTGAGGTGCTATCACAATCATCATCCTCCTTGCGTTATCCCAGCATCGGCTTTCGCCACGGCTCATGGGAGCCTGGGGTCCGCTTTGGAAACTAATCCCAAGATTTGGCGTAGACACTATAGTTTTATGAAAGCGACTGCCATCTGACCTTCCAACCCGAAGGGTAACTAGGCCTTATTATAATTTAATTATAATATTATAATTTGTTGCAAAACAAATTCACCACAGTACTGGTACCGGTACCATTGTCTATAATAGACATGTCCCATTCCCATCCCTACTGCTAATCGTAAAGGCGCGCCATTATTTGAAACGACCAATGGCAGCACCGTGCGCGCCCGCCTCACCCCGCAAGGATTGGTGATTTGCGTCTCGAACAATATCGCTTGCATTAGGCTTCTAGTGGGGTGTTCTGTGTGAGCAATAGACTTTTTGTTCGTCGTGACGTCTATTGACAAGTAGCAGTACTGATAATTTACGCTAGTTGGCGCGTGATTGACGAGTGAATGACGATAGATGTCACTACAAATAACTCGCATTTACTGATGTACATGCGAGTTACAACTGACCCTTACTTATTTCCTCTATGTCCTTACGGTAAGCCACAGTGTGAAGTTTAGCCGGCCGCGGATGTAAACGACTGAAACGGCAAAGATACTACTAGCGCCATCTAGTGTCGAGTAGCTGATAGCCGACATACATAAAATGAGTATCGTCCGCTGATCACTGTCAACTTCTAGGACACCCACGGGAAGAATGGGGGTGGTGCATTTCTTAACCCGTCACCACACGGGGTAATCCCAGTCTCATTCAAAATACTATGGGCCTACTTTTATTTTCTTGTCTGTTTTACTGTTTATTCCAAATGTGGGAAATTTTGTGCTTTTTTATACTCAGAACCATGAGCTCTTTCTCCGCAGGAGAAAAAAAATGTCTTACAATTTTTTGAGTTACAATTTCTCATACAACTTGTTTGATCGTAACTCAGAGGAAAACAAAAAAAATATGGAAATTTTGGGACATTTTTTGTCTCCTAGTAGAATCGAAAGAGCTCATGATTCTGAGTAGAAAAGGTGCAAAAATTTCCAGAATTAAAAAAAAAGTGAAATCTACAAATAAAATACTACACTTATGATTATTTTTTACGTCCTAGGTAAAAATAGTTAAATAAAAATAAAACTCAATAAGTATACAATTACCTATAATTCATTAAATAACTTTACAACTGATTGGCCGGGTGGGCTGGCTACGAATGTGTGGAAACCTTAAAACTAGTTTACTTCTTATTGACCATCTCTTCGAGCGCCTTGATTTCGGCTGAAACAAAAAATTCAATAAATAAAGAGTAAATCGAATTGTATGCAATCTTGAATAAAATCAAGATTAGTGAAATAACTTTCTGGATTGTTTAACATTTCTGCTGAGGACTATTATGGAAATAAATACGATTTTTTTTACTACTACTACTTACTACAGTACTATCTTGGTACTATTTAAAACATGGCCCATTTCGCAAAAACGACGAGGTGTTATAAGTTTGACGTGTCTGTCTGTCTGTGGCACCGTAGCTCCCGAACGGATGAACCAATTTCGATTTAGTTCTTTTTTGTTTGAATGCTGAGTTAGTCAGGAGTGTTCTTAGCCATGTTTCATGAAAATCGGTCAACAGTGACGCGGTCGGAGGTTTTTACCACCACTAGTTCAAGAAAGGTTCAAATTAGAGATTTAAATAGTATTTTACGCAACAGGCGTTTAAAGGAGGTCAAGAAATATGAGTGGCGTGGGTAACAATTTAAGGCGAAGCCGAAAATTGTTAATAAAGACGCCACGAGTATTTTTTTACTCAGTTGTCACCTTGCATACAATACTTTTTCTACGATCATAAACTTAGTTTTTAATAGTTTTCGTCAAATTTACACTGTTTCCTGTATTTTGACGCAAAGGTTTGCACTGTCAGCGCAGCTGGGCAAAGCCATTCCGCGCACGCCCGCAGTATCGTTATAACAATGCGTTGCCATGGTTACAGAGCCAAACAATGCGTTTTAATTTTTTTCGATACTGCGCGCATACGCGGAAAGCCGGCAGTCGCTGGCTTTGGGGAATAGACTGTTATGTAGGGTTTTAAAGATCTATGCACGACCCTGTAAATGACGGATAACAGTTCGGGAGTAGAAAATTCACATTTAGTCTTCTGTGACCACCAAAAAAAGACTAATGTCATTTTGTTCTTTGCCATTTTATGTTTGATGTCTGTACATGTCCGTACATGTTATGTGATCGTCATGAATAAATGTCTTTTATCTTTATCTAATAATGATATCTAACCACATTAGACAAAGGAGTTACATTAACACATTCACTAGCAGCCAAAAATGGTGCACATAGCAGACACCGGACATTATCTATAACCACCCTCCGTGTTTGGTGACTACCCACCTAGCGGGTTCTCGCCAACTTAGTTCATGAGTACCTGCCAGACAGGTTCTTGGTTGCAAAAGTTTAGTGTTAAGCAGATTTCAATATCATTATTACATTAGTTAATTTTATCATAATCCTGTATAATAAAACTAAAAATTAACTACATTAGATTAAAATGAACTCAGTAACAATGTGATGAATATGTATAAATATTTATATTTAATAATACAAGATAACCACGGAGTGGGAGCCCCACGAGTCAAACCGGGATCCGGCAGACCACACCGGCGATGGCGGGATCACCTGGACTCATTTTTGATTGACTGGCCAGAAATAGCACTAGACAGAGAAGTTTGGAAAAAGAGGGGGGAGGCCTTTGCCCAGCAGTGGGACACAGTAGGCTCTGAATATTAATAATAATATTATGACATCATACTGTTTGACTTTGACTTTGAAATTTTTTCTTATGGCGGCTCCAAGGATTTTGGAACCACAGTATGTGATAAAAAGTCCTAAGCCTAGTAATTACATTTTACAAGGTTGTAAAGAATTTGTATTTCACTTACCAGCAGCCGCTAGGGCCTTCTCTGCCTTAATCTTGGCGTCTCTGATGGGCTTCTCCTTGGCCTCGATCTCACGGAGCTTGGCCTCCCGCTTGGACAGCCTGCTCTGGTGGAATGCTCCGTAGGCAATGCCCACGGTGAGCAATGACCAGCGACCGAACTGGAAATAGTACAATATAAGGTTTAATGGAAGATCTCCAATGAGTCCAATATAAATACTTTATAACATCTACTGTAATGCACCATATGTTCTTGTGAATAAACATTCATTCATTCATTCAATGCTCTAATCAAAGACCTTTACAAGGGACAGCGCAATCACATTTTTTGTGATCATATCAGACTAGCGAAAACGGTCCACATGAGAGGGCATTGTACGGGCTGGTGTCCCTCTCGCACGTCTGGCCAGTGTTAATGAGGTTACCATAGTAGTAGTATTTTTTCTGTATATTACCTGACTTTATAACTTCTTATATTATTTTAGTGTTATACTCAAAATAGGGTTTCGATATATTTTAAAGAATTGGCAAATAATTATAATGTAATTATTTTGATGCCAATAAAACAAAGATTTGTATAATTAAAAAATAACTTCAATTGGGTATTAGTAGATTTGAAAATCCCCAATTTATGACAGTGATGACATCACTGCATAATGTTGACATTGTCAGTAAGTGCGAGAGGGACACCCCTCTCATGTGGACACACTTTTTGACCTAACTACTTATTCTGGCTTAACTATAATTCTGTGGCTTTAATAAATATTGACTGTTCTGTTTTTGTTTTATTTAAAACTTCTTCATCTTCATCATTAGGACTGCCCTGAGTGGTAAAAGCCTGGAAATAATAGGTTAATTTAATGATTTTAAGCAGATGGTATGCTAGAGTCCACAGAGAACCTCCTATAGAGTAGCAATCTTGTATATTTTGTTCGCGATACGAGTCACCAGTGTTTGGGGTGCGAGGAGCGGGCGGGGAATGTGTTAAGCGCGCTGTGATTGGCCGTTTCAAGGACGGCGGGCAGTCGCGCCAGATGAAAAGGGACAGAAGTATGACTGTCCCTCTACTGACGCGTAAGTGGCCAATGTAAGTTGACCTATGCCGGCTCTGAATAAATTATAAATATGACTTATTTGTGGAATGTAATGCCGTCTGTTTTTAAATTTGAGCTTCTTGTTACCTTTCCACACCATTTCACACTACAGGTGGACATCTTTAAGGCATCAAAATACCCTTTTCCAATTTATTAGTGCGAAAAACACGCGCTGCTTTCGGGTCTGTTACTTGGTCGATACTGATCGGGCACGGCGAGCGCCCGCGCTTATATCAGTGCAAATACTAGGAAGGCTGGCGACCGCGAGTCGTCTTGTAATGGATGTCTATAGGGGTTGGTCTGTGGCTAGAGTCAGAATAAAATATTTTTCGATGCGAAAGTGTTAAAGTAAGGCATAAGTATAACCAAACGTCCAACAAACGTCACATTCGTTTTACGCCTGAGGTTCGTTAACCCTTTTAATGCTAATAATGTTGAATTGTTGATATGTAGGGCATTTTCAGGATTTGAGCCACCCCAATTAGCGAAAGTTGTTAACAAAAATTAACTCGCAGTTTTGTGACAGCAGTTAAGCATAAAATCTGTCTAAAAATTTACTTTTTTCACATTCTGAATGTAGATTATTGCTTAAAATTTTATGTTATAGAAATTTCATGCTTAATTATCGACACGAAACTGACAGTGAGTTAATTTTTGTTAACAACTTTCGCTAATTGGGGTGTCCCAAATTCTGAAAATGCCCTTCATAATATAAAACAAATTGATAATGCACAAAAACCAGTTACAAATTGGATTGATTATGAACAATCATTGTTAAAGGTGAGCAGAAATGTATAGAACTAGAAACATGAATTATTTAAACTAAATATCCAATTATTTAATTAAAATAATTCGCATAATTATTATTTGCGTAAAATTAACTGAAGATTAGAATATTATAATATTTATTTTGTATGGTAAGTAGAAGTACTGAAAATTAAAGTATGAGAACATGAGTTAAGATTAATCTTGAAAATAAATACCTATTTTCCCCCTAATTGAATCCTCATTGTAATTTTAACAAAAGAGGAAAGAAACATTCATATCAAAGAATGATGATAGGCGAGTGACTGGGTAGTTAGAGGTTATGATTTTAAGTGCCTATATCGATTTGTTTATCTTACTGGCTGAAATCCGTAGAAAACAAAGCTGAAGTACCAGCCATAAGATATGTATCGAAATTTAAAAAGATATGTAATTTCAAAATTAGAAAACTCGTTTAAAAACACTATGTTACATAATGATGGAGGTTGTATATATAAATTAAAAAAAGTATAATTACCCTGATCAGAGGAGATACTCGCACGGGAGGTCCGTAGGGAAGGGCAGACATTGTGTTAATTATTATAATCGGGAATTAATTACGTATCCAAACAGGATTTTCGTAGAAATCCCAGTACGATTCCCTTCTGATAGTTCTCAAGTTCTGTAAAGTCGTGAATCGTGATACCACATCAAAAAATTAAAATAAAAAATCCAAGGAAGAATTATTACAAAAAATATTCAAACCGTGATGTTTGCTTTTAGTCAATTAAAAATATTTAAATTAAAATGAAAATTAATGTATATTTGAGTACATTTTGTCCATTACTCTGATTATTTCAATTATTTTCCTATGTTTCTGAACGTAAAATAAATGTCAAATTCTGTTTAATTATCCACTAGTTTTGTTGATATTAATCAAAATATTTTCAGACTCTTTTCCAAAGATAAGCGTTATGTTTACTGTAGTAAGGTCTAGATTGGAGTAAAAATAAAACAAAGATGTCTTTAAAATTAGCGTAACCAGCCGTTATCGTCAGTAATTTTTGACAGCCAGCGGTCTATGAATGACGTCGAAATTTTAGTCAATCAGTCGTCAAAATGGCGTTAATCATGTCGTTTGTGTCGGTCGCGGTGTCTATACTTTACACGCCGTTCCTTCTTCTCATTCTGTGCATAATATTCCTGGCTTCTATCGGCAAATCTTTGGGCGTGCGTCGGCTATATGTGAACATATTACTCAAACTCTTCGAGGTAAGTGCCAGTGCCATGTTTTGAAAATGAACATTGTACGGTGCGTTTTAAATATTTCGAGGACGCTGGAATTAACGTCCGGTTAAATAGAGTATTGCGTGTTTTTATTTTTGAATCGATGCGAATGACGTAATTTAATGTGTAATTCCTACATTTTGATTGCCTAAAATGGTATCAGGTGTTACCGAAGGTTAGGTCGTACCGCGCGTACCCCTATCTGAGTCATTGGAACCCTATGTTTAAATTATCATTGATTCGATTATAAATTCGTTTGCCATATTTATCTTGGATTATTTACAATGGGATTTAAAAACGATTATAGATAAATTTTATTTTCCATATATATCATTGTTTTCTTACACTTTGTCGACATTAGGAAAAGCAGTAAAACACCTTAATTGGTAATCATACATATTTATAAACAATATTTATGTAGGTTATTCAGTTTCTGTTCAAATCAAGAGATAACTCAGATCAGCCATGTATCTAATTGATGAAGAACATATGAATGTCATCTCAATTGATATAATTATTGTTTAACCTTTATCCTAATCGTAAAAGTAGATATTGTTATCATCCCACACATGGAATAGAGAATAATATATGTACATTTGTGAACCGCCAAAGAGTGGAATGCCCTGCCTGAGTCTGTGTTTCTGCATGAGTACAATCCAGGTCTCTTTAAAGCCAGAGTACATAGGTATCTCATAGGTAAGCATGCTCCACTTTAGACCGCATCATCACTTACCATCAGGTGTGATTATGGTCAAACGTCTACATATTCAAACTTAAAAAGAAAAAAAAACAATTTCTTCCAGAACATTGTAATAAGTGGGACAAAGAAGGAACCCAATTTAGGGTTTAATTTTGGTAGTTTTTCGTCTAATAAATACCTAAGAGTTTTGTTTACATTCCTCAATTCACAATTATTTGTTAAAATAATGTTATTTTCTATAGAAAAATGTTGTAATCAGTGTTATAGAAAATTTCTATATCTACAAGAGTGGTGCTTATTATTATATTGATATGTTTATTATTTATTGTTAGCTTTTAGTTATTCAGGTGTAATTTGTAATTTGATGTCATAATTGTACAGTAGTTTGATGTTTATTCCACACTATATGTGTCTTCAAAGTGCAGTTAGTTTAGTTTGGACTATAGGCATTTTACTATGATAAACTTCATCAGTTATGTCCTGTTAAATATTGTCTTACAAAAATCCCAAAATAAGTTTGATGAATACTTTTGCATGTTAAATTTTATCTTGTTATTTAATGCATGTTAATTATAAGATGTAATGTTTTGAAAAGAAGTGGCCCACCAAGTTTCTTGCCGGTCCCATACCCCCCTCCCAACTGAGGGGGGACTGAAATCTTTTCGAGGCTGAGGTGTAGGGATAGAGCTGGCGTAGCTTTATTTGATGTTTATATGCGCATTGTAATATGCCTACTTGAAAAATAAATATTTCATTTTCATTTCATTTTCAAGTTCAAGGGTTGTGTTGTAGGTACTTAAATACTTACTTAGAATTCTTCCGTGACTGCTCAAATATCAGTGCTCATCACTTAAATAAATGCCCTTACCGGGATTCAAACCCTGGACCATCACAGTCAGGCTACCCACTACTACCACAGATCATTCCTACTTTTAATTTACATATTTTTATATTTAAATAATCTTTTTGTGCAACAAAAACTTCGTGATGACACATTGAAATATTCATGCATATTTAAATTCCATTACTGCGTTATGTAAATATTAATTATGATGTACATGGAAGTAGATAAATAAATGCAAATATTTGATGAAGGGCAATGGCCCATGTGTTGACAGGTTGAGTCATTCTCATTCTTATTGTAAATTTCCATTTTTATATTTATGTTACCTGAAGTTACTGATAGCAAAGACATAATAACTTTGTATGTACTTATGTACAGATAAAAAATAAATTGTTTCTTTCGGACCATTTAAAAAATTCATAGAACTTGTTAGTATAGTTTTAATATCTAGGTTAAAGTCTAAGAAAAAAAAAACATGTATATCTAGATGCTGCTACACCTTTGGTTGAGCTCGGTTAGATATCACGTCTTTAGATAAAAAAAAATCTGGCCGGGGTCGAAACCCTGACACCTGCGATGTGTCTGCGAATATTAGACGAACCCTCTTAGGCAGCGTTCCCACTTAGGCGTCGCGTGCCTCGGGGCGCGCAACGGACGTCTCCGCCACGCCGCCTGAATGTAATTCAAAAAACGTCTCCTCAGTACTTTTT
This sequence comes from Leguminivora glycinivorella, assembly GCF_023078275.1. Classification (NCBI taxonomy): domain Eukaryota; kingdom Metazoa; phylum Arthropoda; class Insecta; order Lepidoptera; family Tortricidae; genus Leguminivora; species Leguminivora glycinivorella. The sequence goes on along the minus strand of NC_062996.1, from coordinate 1,589,724 downwards.
GTATAGGAAGGACGTAAGACGCGCCCCAGGCGGCGCGGCGCGCGTCTTATGAGTGTGGATGGTCCCTTACGACTGAGCTACGCGACGCCGATGCGCGGATGACGAAATTAGCGACCATATTTTGCGTTTACTAACGCGAAAGAAAAACGCTTGGAAACTCTAAAATTCGCGTTTTCCGGGACCTAAGGATAACATTAGTATGTATTTACTTTGATTATAACCCACAAGTGCAATAATAAAGCATAGTCCTAGTAACTGGCGTATCGTCACTACTTTTAAAAAATCTCGTATCTCACGCTGCTTCTCAAAGTTAAAACGCAGTAAGTCTATATGCGTTCCATACATACTTTTTTTTTTCCTATCATGGCTTTTACTCCTTGCTATTTTGAGCCAGGTGGATCCATACATACTTACTACAATTTTCTTTTCATTGACAGACGAAGATACAAGTTTTTTTAAAAGTAGTGACGATATAAACACATCGCTTAAGTTTCTTTCACATGCAAAATAAACATGGTTGACCAAAAATAGATTTTCTATCTTCTCTTTACTTTGTTTACAATGTCAAAGTCACATGCTTGACCAAATTGAAACAATGCTGACAATGTGACAACATAACATACATACATACAAACATATAATATGTGAGTGTGTTTAGTAAAAACTTCCCACTTTGTTGGTTACCATTAAGGCGAAATTTACTTGTATCTTTATATGAATAAACTGATAAAGCGGCTTTATAGCATCGACAAAGTGGGACGTTTTCCCGTGCACACTCACATATGTATTACTAGATTTTGCCCGCGGTTTCGCTCACGTTAAATTCGAAAATTTCGAAATGGTCCATACAAACTTCCACCCCCCATTTTGAGGAAGTTGGGGGTAAAAAAGAGACAAAAAGTAGCCTATGTCACTCTCCATCCCTTCAACTATCTCCACTTAAAAATCACTTCAATTCGTCGCTCCGTTTTGCCGTGAAAGACGGATAAACAAACAGGAACACACACTTTACCATTTATAATATTAGTATGGATGTATGTATATTTGTATATTGGTTGTGAGGTGTAACATCTACAAAAAATTTTGTGTTGATAGTTTCTGTTGTATTTCTATTCTATTCTATTCTATATAGAAAAAGCTTATAATGCAAACATATATGACAGTTTTTTTGTGGATATTCGTTAGCAGACGTTTAGTAAGCGCTGGTAGCCTAGCGGTAAGAGTGTGCGACTTACGATCCGGAGGTCGCAGGTTCGAACCCCGGCTCGTACCAATGAGTTTTTCGAAACTTATGTGCGAAATGTCATTTGATATTTGCCAGTCGCTTTTCGGTGAAGGAAAACATCGTGAGGAAACCGGACTAATTCCAATAAGGCCTAGTTACCCTTCGGGTTGGAAGGTCAGATGGCAGTCGCTTTCGTAAAACTAGTGCCTATGCCAAATCTTGGGATTAGTTGTCAAAGCGGACCCTAGGCTCTCGTGAGCCGTGGCAAATGCCGGGATAACGCAAGGAGGATGATGATTCGTTAGCAGACGTTTCTGCTAGTTTTTAGTTTCTCGATATTTCACATTTAACTTAGGATTCTTATTATTTCTTATGAAGGTTGGTCTTCAGTGAATAATTATTAATAATTTGCAAGTGTCTATCGCTGACTTCCATCTTAAAAGTCGGCAAAGCACTTACAACTCCTCTGACGCAGGTGTCTGTGAGCTGCGGTATTCGCTTAAAAAAATAACAGAAAATTGCGTGCACCCATCTTAAAGGCACGAAACGCATCTCCAACCCTTCTGGTGTATCTGTTGTCCATGGGCGGCAGTGATCGCTTACCATAACGCGACTTGTCTGTTCGTTTGCCTATCGCATTCAAATAACAGAACATTGAAACCTTAATTATTATTATTTATTTATTTCAAATAACATAGATTCATATAAATGGTTAGTAACATAACATAACAAAATAAATTGTCTTATCATCTGGGTAATCATTTTGACCTTTTTATAAAGAGTTTGTTATTAATAACTGGTTAATAACACAACACTAATTTGTTTAAAAACCGGCCAAGAGCGTGTCGGGCCACGCTCAGTGTAGGGTTCCGTAGTTTTCCGTATTTTTCTTAAAAACTACTGAACCTATCAAGTTCAAAACAATTTTCCTAGAAAGTTTTTATAAAGATCTACTATTGTGATTTTTTTCATATTTTTTGAACATAGGGTTCAAAAGTTAGAGGGGGGGGGACGCACTTTTTTTTCCTTTAGAAGCGATTATTTCCGAAAATATTGATATTATCAAAAAACGATCTTAGTAAACCCTTCTTCATTTTTAAATACCTATCCAACAATATATCACACGTTGGGGTTGGAATGAAAAAAAATATCCGCCCCCACTTTACATGTAGGGGGGGTACCCTAATAAAACATTTTTTTCCATTTTTTATTTTTGCACTTTGTTGGCGTGATTGATATACATATTGGTACCAAATTTCAGCTGTCTAGTGCTGACGGTTACTGAGATTATCCGCGGACGGACGGACGGACGGACGGACAGACAGACATGGCGAAACTATAAGGGTTCCTAGTTGACTACGGAACCCTAAAAAGACGTCTTAACTGACGCATTTTAATCGTATTTTTATCAGCGTATCACACACAACGAGATACACGAGTTGAGCATTATACCTAGGTAAAATTACTAATTATCATTTGTATTTCATCTATATATTTGTAAATATTGGATATCGTGGCTGTTATTCAGTCAAATTAACTAGAGTTCAACCATTGGTTGGCCACTGTATAAGTTTTTCAATGCAGATGGAGCTTTTTTACGCACTAGTGCGAGAAGTGGTTCATTATATGTCAGCCGGCGTACCATGCTTCCAATTTTATCACTTATCCACGTGGATAAGACATCTGTCACTCTCACACTGACATACTTGCCAAAGCGTGACAGAAGTCTTATCCACGTGGATAAGTGATAAAATTAGAAGCATGATACGCCGGCAGGTTGTAACTTCAGAGGGCCATCTGTACTGAAAAACGTCGTACCTACGATACACGTGCGGAAAGGAAATTCGTAACTCGTGTCGATTTAAAACACTCCCTTCGGTCGTGTTTTAATTTATCGCCACTCGTTTCGAACTTCCCTTTTTTACGTACTTGTATCGTAATGTACTATTAATAGTTATTTGTTATACAAGGATGCAAAGTTGTTGCAAATTGAAAAACGAGCATGTGAAAGGACTCTATAGTTGAATAGAATCCTCTATTCCAGAATAGAATCCTGAACTTGCGAGTTTTATAACACACGAGAAGTAAAATACATTTGCACCCGAGTGTAACACAAAACTTTTCCCCTCACTATAGCGAGAAAAGTGCAACGCAAAAAACGCGTTAATCCACTGCTTCCAGTAGTTCCACAGGTGGTAAATCACCGTCATCACTAGATTCACTCACTTTTATCAATTTCAAAGTAGAAAAAATTACTATATTCAAGGTCAAATTACTTTATCCACTAGTGGCTAAAATGCGTTTTTACCATCTGGTATTAAAGGACAATACACGTGTTTCCGAGCTAGTGAGGGGCAAAAATTGTTTTAAGCATGAAATTAATCTTCTTTTTAGGGTTCCGTACCAAAAAGGTACAACAGGAACCCTTATGGTGCGACTCTGTCCGTCTGTCTGTCCGTCTGTCACATTCCTAAATATCTCGAGGACTACTAATGCTATCAACTTGAAATTTGGAATAGTTGTGAACATTGTAAACCTCTACAAATAGAAAGTATAATTTTTTTAAATATATTAATTTTAATTGTAGAAAATGGCCAAAATGGAAGGGGGGCAAACTGTAAATTTCAAGTTACTAGGTCAAGTGGGGTATCGTTGGAAAGAGCTCAAATTGAACGTAAATAAGCTATTTTTTTATAATTTTTTGTTGTGGAAAAAAAAAGAATTTTGAAGGAAAATATAAAGAAAAATACCGTTCCCCCCCCCTTATCTCCGAAGTTTACCAACGAAAAATTATGAAAATTTTAGTAAACATCGGTTTTATGCTATATATTACAGGAAAAATATAATCGTGTTTGTATTTTGAATACTTTTTTTTTAATTCACAAAAAACTTTTCAGATTTTTACTTTCAATTTACCCACCCTTGCGGATGTATATCGTACTTCAAATTAATAGGAGGTGTTACGTAAACCATCTTCTGTCCAATAAAGTAAAAACTGTTTAAATCGGTTTACATTATAAAGAATTATCCCTGAAAAACCAGGTCGCGCAAATTAGCAAATTGACCGGGAGATGGCGCTATACACAATAATACTCATTAGTGCCTATACTTTTGTCTTCTAGTCAAGTCATTAGAGTTATATGAAAATATGAGATTATTTTTACTAGGTAGTTTGAAAGAAAGTTTGTACGGAACCCTCGGTGGGCGAGTCCGACTCGCACTTGGCCGGTTTTTTTAATCTTGTCGTAAGTATAGTATGGCAGCCCACGTGCTCACGATATGGACAGGCCAAAGGCCGCGTGTAAACAGGAGTCGTTTATTTAATAGCTGATACGTGATTGTCTTTGAATTATACCTACTCGTTTACAATGGAGGATTTTCTCTAACTTATATAGTTTCTATTATTTTATATCTTAGATGTGTTAGATAGGTAGAATAGGTACTCTTTATTGGCACACCTTAGCAAAAGATACAGAAAAAAGATGCAGTGGAGACAAAACAAATGATTTAATGTGTTAAAACAAACAAATCTATTTTTAGAAAAGAATCCAATTTGTTTAAACCAAGTAGAAACAGTACTATTTAAATTATAAACTTAAATTGATATACATACTAAGAATAAGCCAACCTCAAAATTAAAACTTTGAAAAAACCAATTATAAATAATAGTCGGGAATGCCATTATTGGGGGACACACAAATCAACCTAGCCCCAAACTAAGCTAAGCTTTTTTTTTTTTATACTCTTGACCACAGACTAGCCAAAGGCAAAGACGTGGCCTACGATGGAGTGAGCTCGCCCAGAAGATGCCTGTTCACTCTTGATTTGAAGGTTGCCGGGTTATATGAGCTTGTACTATGGTTGCTAGGCGATGATATACATACTTAAATAGATAAATATATACTTATTTACATAGAAAACATCCGTCACTGAGGGACAAATATCTGTGCTCATCACACGAATAAATGCCCTTACCAGGATTCGAACCCAGGAAGGGGCTGACAACAACCAATTGCGCAAAATTGATGTTACTTGCGCAGTTTTTTAAGACAAACTATTAGTTTTAGTAAGGCAAGTAAATTATATGTTATTATTCATTATATTTCAACGAACATAGCCGTACTCGATACACGATTTAACAAAATCGGCTCGATAGAAAAAATTGCAAAGATTGGTCTCGAGTTCGTCATTTAGCGGTTCTATGTCGTTCAATTATCCACTTATTTGCCTTTAATTAAAATTACAATAACAAAAATATACATCACACCCGAGTGCGATCTGATTGCATGGCGATGGGTGGCTGTGAGGAATGCTTGAGGTTTTGTGAGGTGATGGATGCTAGGCCATCGAGTGTAATGTGAGGTACATACATAAGGACTGTATCGTTAATTATAGGGACACAACAAACCTCGTCTAAATGTTGACATGTGCATAATTTTGTATTATTATGGTCCGAGAGTATGATCTGAAGGTATTGGTAAGTACTATTTGATATAAGAAGGTCTGATATTTTTTTTATTTTAGGGACTTTATGGTACTTTCATTAAGGTCTAGCAAATACATTTCGGACAACCCCTAATCTGGCTTAATTTGAGAATATCTCAAAGACTTTTTGTACGATTGCGACAAACAAAGGTTAATATGCTGCCAAAATATATTTTTTAAGAGTCCTCTTCATGGTTGTTCAATTGGGTACTTGCAGAATAAATGCGGTGAATTTATATAATTAAAAAAAACGCATTTTTGAGCAACGTTCCGGTTTGCCGTAAATTTTTGATACAAGCAGGATGAGAGAAATAGATAAAAAAAATTAGGCATAGGCCAATGTCTAATAGACATTCATGGTGTTTGAACAGTGCCTAAACCAGATCGATATAAACAGTGTATGATAGTTAAATTCGACATCAAAGTCGGAGTTAGCGTAAGCACCATGCCACATTCTCTAAATGGCCGCCATACACAGATCATGAACTTTATTTTTTTTAAATAACAGTGGCTAGACTATGTCTAGATATTCTGCTTTGTGGATCATGTGTCGTTGAGGTTCGCACTGTACAATTTTTTTTCGCAATTGTGTCGTCTTGTACGCACTTTGTGAATTTTCTAGTAGCATTTGTCCGAAATCGTAAATGGTACTCGGGAGGATTAAGTCAATGCTGTCTAAACCACATGCTTTACGTCGAGTTTCTAGGACAAAATGCATACCTTATTATGTGCCTTATTAAGCCCATGTCTTGTTATAAGAAAAAATATAATAGCAAATAAATACGGCTACTCAAAGTTGTCCCCATATTTAACGATACAGTCCTTACATACATACAATCACGCCTGTATCCCATAAAGGGGTAGGCAGAACACATGAAACTACTAAAGCTACTGTGCCACTCTTGGCAAATAAGGGGTTGAAAGAAAACGGAACTGTGACATGTGAGGTACTTAGTGTTATATTGTGTACTTTTCTAATTTTATACGTTGTTATGTGTTATTTAAGTTTCATGGCGTATTAGCTCACTGTAATGTCATGTTAACGTATCGACAAATAAAATAAATAAATAAATAAATACATATCTAAAACACTAACGAAACATATTGCACAAATAATGCATCTTTATATTTTATTTTAATATTTTTCCGTACTTTTCGTCACTTACTCACATGCGAATAGACAGTGTACGCTAGCGTCAAGGTCATTGGGTGTCGTCAGCGTCTTAAGCAGGCAAGGTCAGTACCGACTAGGCCAGACCGGTCGTCATTTGGCACCACAGAGAACCTCCTATAGAGTGGCAGTCTTGTATATTTGGTTCGCGATACGAGTCACCAGTGTTTGGGGTGCGAGGAGCGGGCGGGGAATGTGTTAAGCGCGCTGTGATTGGCCGTTTCAAGGACGGCGGGCAGTCGCGCCATCTGGAAAGGGACAGAAGTATGACTGTCCCTCTACTGACGCGTAAGTGGCCAATGTAAGTTGACCTATGCCGGCTCTGAATAAATTATAAATATGACTTATTTGTGGAATGTAATGCCGTCTGTTTTTAAATTTGAGCTTCTTGTTACCTTTCCACACCATTTCACACTACAGGTGGACATCTTTAAGGCATCAAAATACCCTTTTCCAATTTTTTAGTGCTAAAAACACGCGCTGCTTTCGGGTCTGTTACTTGGTCGATACTGATCGGGCACGGCGAGCGCCCGCGCTTATATCAGTGCAAATACTAGGAAGGCTGGCGACCGCGAGTCGTCTTGTAATGGATGTCTATAGGGGTTGGTCTGTGTTTGGCAGACAACATTTAACCTTTGACCGCAAAAAGCCTACGCGTGTCATAGTCACTGTTTACATATAAACTTGGACTTTAACTCGATGTGACACGGTCTGATGTCCTGTTATCTCATTCAGGTTATCAAGTAAACTTTGAACTAGTGTGTCATTCGTGTGAACCAGTTCTCGTTCTACTATAATGAGATGGCTTGTGACTTTCTTACAGTTTTGGCTCACTGTCAGTTTTGTGACGGTAATTAAGCATGAAATTTCAATAAAAATATTGTTTTTATGTTAATTACATAAACTTAACCCCCATATCCCCATAGTCGCCTTCTACGACACCCACGGGAAGAAAGGGTTAAATTGTGGCGTAGGCAAGAGGCTGGCAACCTGTCACTGCAATGTCACAGTTTCGTTTCCTTTCGACCCCTTTTTTGCCAAGAGTGGCACTGAAGCTTTAGTAGTTTCATGTGCTCTGCCTACCCCTTTATGGGATACAGGCGTGATTGTATGTATGTGTATGTATGTATGTATGGGCATTTTCAGAATTTGGAACACTCCAATTAGCGTAAGTTGTTATCAAAAATTAACTCACTGTCAGTTTTGTGACCATAATTAAGCATGAAATTTCGATAAAAATATTGTTTTTATGTTAATTACTTAAACTTTAAGACGATACGGTAGGAGTTAATTCTCCGTACAAACGCTCTCGACTATTTCCTCCCTGGTTTTTGAAGATAGATGATTTTTTTCAACACAGATTGTTATTATTTTTATGTGTCGGACGGACGGACCGTTCTGATTTTTTTGACATTCTGCTTTTTAAAGACTAGAGCCAATCAAAAATTTCCAAAAACGGCCTTTTTCATTGTGGCGCAAAAAAGGTGTGATACTCAAGATTGGTAACAATTAACCAAAAAAGCTAAACGGTCCGACATAGATTATTTCATTGTTATTAAGTTTTGAAGGAGGAAAGAGTCGAGAGCGGAACCTCGATATTAAAGATTTTTTTGACTGAGTTCTTAATGGTCAATTTTTTTTCGATAAATATAGTTAATAACACTTGTATATTTAACTAAAATTCCCAAGTTGAAAGGGCTTTCCATTTTAGCATTTTCGCTACCGTATCCTCTTAAGTTACGTTGCTATATAATACTCTTAATATCTGGGCAACCGAGCTTCGCTCGGTTCTGTTTCGTATCCTTGACATGTGTCGCCATCTAGTTCAAAAATGAGTAGTACCTACATCGAGCGAAAGAATTCTCAGCCTTAACAACACAACTACTCCACACGAGATGGCGCGCATTTCGCCACAAAAACTCAAATAGTGTATTTTTCTATTCGTTTTAGCCTTGACCTGTGTCGCCATCTAGTGTTTGCAATAAATAGTACTTACATCGACCGAAAGAATTCTGTCTTAACAGTACAACTACCGCACACGAGATGGCGCGCGAAGAAAAAACGCATGAAAACTCGAAAATTCGCGTTTTCCGGGACCTAAGGATAAGTTAGACCGATTTTTCACCCCCAAAAACCCCCACATAACAAATTTCTGCGAAATCGTTAGAGCGATTTCCGAGATCGTCAGTGTAAATAAATATATATATATAAATAAATAAATAAATATACAAGAATTGCTCGTTTAAAAGTATAAGATTCTACATGTTACTATTAAATATGTCACTTGTGGTGAGAGTACTGGTTCTATTTGTTACAATTTACAAAGTTTTTAACCCCCGACGCAAAAACGAAGGGGTGTTATAAGTTTGTCGTGTCTGTCTGTGTGTCTGTCTGTCTGTTTGTGTGTGTGTCTGTCTGTGGCATCGTAGCTCCCGAACGGATGAACCGATTTAAATTTAGTTTTTTTTGTCTGAAAGCTGAGTTAGTCGGGAGTGTTCTTAGCCATGTTTCTTAAAAATCGGTCCACTATGACGGTTTTTTTTTTTCAAAATTTTAATTTTGTGGTTAGATTACGTTGTGACATAATACTCGTATTCTACATGTCACTATTAAATATGTCACTTGTGGTGAGAGTACTGATTCTATTTGTTACAAAGTTTTAAATAATGTGTTTTTGAAGATAACCAAATATATGTACTATCAGTTGATTGTGTTAATCATTAGCTTATCTAGTTCCGGCATCCATACTAATATTTTTATATTAAAGGAAAAAATTGAAAAATTTACGCTTCCGGCGGGACTTGAACCCGCACCATTTTTGCAATCCGTGCAATGCTCTTACCAATTGAGCTACGGAAGCCACGCCGGACTTCGCAAATCTTTCCATGCCTTTCCTTTTGTACACACGTCGTCATTTTTATTAAGCAGACGTTTCTGCTTAATAAAAATTAATCCATACTAATATTATAAATGGGAAAGTGTGTGTGTTCACAGTAATGAATGACATGCAATATTCTTTGTAAGCTAGTACTAGTAGTAGTAGAAACAAAGCGGTTACTTTATACATATTATAATATTAAAATGATGTGTCTAAATATAGATGACCTCAAGCATTCTTTGACTATGTTTACAATCGGCTTATTTTGATATAAGGAACAACTGTGCCAAGTTTCATGCTTTGGTCAAAAAAATTTAGGTTTTGCAATAAACGCCTACACTAGAAATACAGACAGGGAAAAGAGGCACTTCGTTATTGAGTAATGTAATAGTAGGTATACAAGGTGCTCGCGAGGAACCCGCATAACTTGAACCACGCGTTTCTGAGGCCAAAAGAAAGAAAAAATGTAATATGAATTTTAAAATTTTTCGCGAAAAAAATTTTTTTTTTTTTTACTTTTTTGGACGTATTTTCACATAAAAAGTAATTTTTATCCATAAAGTTGGCAATTAAAATGAGTTCCTTAATTTATTTTTCTAAAAACCAAATTTTTTGGAAGTTTTTCTTGTCACATTTTGACATCTATCAATGACTACTGTGAGACTATGCTCCACAATTGCGCATTAGCGCCGTTAAGAAGACCTTTTCTACTGAGTAACAATACGGAAATGTTTTTTTTTAATTGGCAATAACTCTGAAACTAGACGAAATCTAGAAAAGTTTATATAACATTTTAGTCTTAAAATGTGACCTAACCATCTTTGGCAATATACTTATGTAGATCTGTATTCATTACCATGACAACTAATTATAATTATGTACCTTTAGACTCACCCAGATCCCACAGTCAAACTGTGTAAACAGTTTTGGGGGACATTGTATTTACATTTAAGTTTCTATGTAAGATGTTTTATTAAATAAAAAAAAAAAAAAAAATATGCCGTTAAAGTTATATGGGTTCCTCGCGAGCACCTTGTATACAGATGTGGTGCGAAAAGATTTGCCTTCGTATTGTTACGGAAACGTACGAACGTGTCATGCTATTTCAGTCAGTCTCAGTACAAGATGTACTGACATTGACTGAACTAGCATGACAAATACGAAGGAATAGTTATTTGTTATACAAGGGGGCAAAGTTGTATTTTAACGCCGAGTGTGGAATTGAAAAACGAGCAAGTGAAAGGATTCTATAGTTGAACCACGAGCGAAGCGAGTGGTTCGAGAATAGAATCCTGAACTTGCGAGTTTTTTAACACTCGAGAAGTAAAATACATTTGCACCCGAGTGTAACACAAAACTTTTCCCCTCACTATAGCGAGGAAACTACAACGCAAATAATGCGTTTATCACTGCTTCCAGTTGTTTCACAAGTGGTAAATCATCTTTATTACTAGATTCACCTACTTTTATTAATTTTAAAGCAGTTAATTTGACTTTATTCAAGGTCAAATTACTTTACCCACTAGTGGATAAAATGCGTTTTTACCCGCTGATGGTATTGAAGAAGAATTGCTATTCTATGTAACATTAATTTTGAATGAGATTACGTTGAGGCACTCTGTTCGGTCCTTGTTTGTTTATTTTTCTTTCTGACTCTTGGAGACCATATACATCTCCAAGGAAAAAAGTAGATTAAGTATACATATATTTTTTTTTTCCTTTGCTTAAGACAACAAGAGTCTTTTACAACTCTAAAGTTATTTTAGTTATTCGGTTTTTTTCTTCATGTATAATTTTTTTAGATGTACTTTGACACTTAGAGACTCTATACATCTCTAACATCTCTTATTAATAATCATAATAGCTTTGTACTTTGTATAATTTCTTGTGTTAATATTTTTTTTTATGAATACTTTTGCTTATTAAATTGTATCTTGTTTTTTTTAATGCATGTTAAATATAAGATGTAATGTTTTGAAAAGAAGTGGCCCGCCGAGTTTCTTGCCGGTCCCATAGTGGATACCCTCCTCCAACTGAGGGGGGACTGAAATCTTCTCGAGGCTGAGGCGTAGGGTTAGAGCCGGCGTAGTTTTATTTGACGTTCATAAGCGCATTGTAATATGCCTACTTGGAAAATAAATATTTCATTTCATTTCATTTCGAAGAACAAAACACGTGTTTCCGAGCTAGTGAGGGGAAAACCCTTTTTGCACTACATCTGTACAGTTTTTAACCCCCGCTCAAAAACGATCGGGTGTTATAAGTTTTACATGTCTGTCTGTCTGTTTGTCTGTGTGTGTGTGTCTGTGGCATCGTAACCGATTTAGTTTTGGTTTTTTTTTTTGTCTGAAAGCTAAGTTAGTTGGGAGTGTTCTTAGCCATGTTTCATGAAATCATACTATGTCGCGGTCGGGGGTTTTTATAATTTTAATTTTGTGACACTATTCGGTCCCATTCGTTCTGATCTTTCCGACTGCTTACTGCTTACTTACTGCTTACTGCTAGCCTTTCTCCGCAGACGTTTAGTCTGGTTGCCTTTGGCATAGGCCTCTCCCATATTTCTCCATGTTTCTCTGTCTAGAGCTTGTCTTTCCGACTGCAGTGGTCGCTGGTCTGGCTGAACTAAATGAGCAAAAGATGAAAAGACCTAAAAGAGCGAACTAGTTCATGAGAGCGATTGAACGAGATCGGAGCGCTCCGATCAACGAACGAAACGGCACAAGCCTAGTATGCGCTTCAATTGTTTGACATGCAAGCCTCAGCCCCACCCCGCTGCACGTCTAATATCGAGTGGTGCACTCAGGCCCTTACACTTGTGGTGACATAGGCACTGGTCCCGCGATCTAGTAAGTATGACCTAGTAAGAGTATGAAACCTAATCACAAAATTTAAATTTTGAAAAACCCCCGACCGGGACATTGTACACCGATTTTCATGAAACATGGCTAAGAACACTCCCGACAAATAGAAAAAAAAAAACTAAATATAAATCGGTTCGTCCGTTCGGGAGCTACGATGCCACAGACAGACAGACACGTCAAACTTATAACACCCCGTCGTTTTGCGTCGGGTGATAAAAAGGAGCAAAAGATAAGCACTCCCGTGCAAATAAAAGAGACACGGCGATTTTGATAGCTCACCGCTGGGCGAGTAACTATAAACATCGCCTTGTTCCTTTTATTTACACGGGAGTGATTATCTTTTGTTCGTTTTTATAGCCGGTAGCTCATAGCTTACTAGCTCGCGGTGGGACCAGTGCCATAAACAGGACGCAAAATAATACTAAAGTGATTTTGGTCATAGTTTACATTTCATCCGATTCCGTAATATGTTCACACCTCCGACACTGGCGATCAAATATATTTTGAAAGAGGCGCATTCCTATCCTAGCAGAGCACACAGTCTTAGCTCGTGTATTAGGTGAACGCGTAGGTACTTTGCTTGTATGAGTGAAATATGACAGGTCGACTGTTCGTGGTTTTGACAGGCGGTAACCGAGAGCGGGTGGGCGGCACTTTCAGCGGGGAGCGGGAGTGACCATACTGTACGATAGTACTCTTTATTATACTGTGGTATGATGGTACCTAAAAATATATTGTTTTGACCTTTGAGCCTTAAAAGCCATATCAATTATATTGTATTTTCAACATAATGATTGATAACAAAGATTAATGAACTGTGCTCGAGGATAAGATTACTAATCAGTTGTATACTAGCTGTTCAATTACGTAACATTAGGTCGATTATTGGGACTATTTATTTTCACACTTTCTCCATACCACAGTATAATATCCATCATTTAGATGGCTGGCAGTCCTCAGCTGTGCGTTTCTCCAGAAATTTCCTGCCCCGCACAGCTAAACTGTGGAATGAATTGTCGCCTGCGGTATTTCCGGACCTATACAACCTTCAAATCTTCAAGAAACGAACGTACACCCATCTTAAATGCCGGCAACGCACCTCCTACACCTCTGGTGGTTCTGTTCTGGTAGCCATGGGCGGCAGTGATCGCTTACCATCAGGCGACCTGTCTGCTCGTTTGCCTCCTATCCCATAAAAAAAAGAGTACTATCGTACGGTATGGCCACTCCCGCTCCCCGCTGAAAGTGCCCACCCCCTCTCTGTTACCTCACTGTTACCGCCTGTCAGAAACGCGAACAGTTGATCAGTCTTATTTCACTCATACAAGCATGGTACGCGTTCACCTACACGAGCTTAGAATGTGTGCTAGGAACGCGCCTCTTTCATATATTTGATAGCCAGTGTCCGAGGTGTGTCCATACCATGAATGTCATTATCGCACACTTATTTACGTTTTCATGGTATAATAGTACCTTCCGCTGATGGCCTAGCGGTAAGAGCGTGCGACTTTCGATCCGGAGGTCGCGGGTTCGAACCCGGCTCGTACCAATGAGTTTTCTGAACTTATACAGGGTGTAAACCTAGTACGGGCGAACCTCTTAACGGTGGTGAGTACAGGACATAAAAAATTGAATTAGATAATTTTTACTTAAAATTGAAATATTTTTTTTATCCATACAAAATAATTCGGCCCGCAACGTAATGCAAACACACTCGCGTTAAACGCTCGTTGACAGTTGTCATTGATTGTCATCGCAACCACGTTTACAGTACATTGCTGCTGGGAATTTTTTCAAAAATTCATTATGGGGTGAAAATTAAGAGTAGCTCAAAAACACCTCTTAATTAATGATAACAATATTGAATTATATGCCTGGTTTCATTTATCGCCCTTATTAGGTTTACGCGCTGTATACGAAATGTCATTTGATATATGCCAGTCGCTTTTCGGTGAAGGAAAACATCGTGAGGAAACCGGACTAATTCCAATAGGGTCTAGTTACCCTTCGGGTTGGTTGGCAGTCGCTTTCGTAAAAGTTAGCGCCTACGCCAAACCTTGGGATTAGTTGTCAAAGCGGACCCCAGGCTCCCATGAGCCGTGGAAAATGCCGGGATAGCGCAAGGAGGATGATGATGGTATAATAGTACCTACATTACGATGCAAGTGCGGAAAAGAGGAAGCACGTAACGAGTGGCGATAAATTAAAACACGACCGAAGGGATTTTTTTAAATCGACACGAGTTACGAATTTACTCTTCGCACTTGTATCGTACGACGTTTTTCAGTATAAGGTACAGCGGGGCAATTCTTGACAGGTGCAAATGTAACTGGTCCATTTTTCCATGTTTTACAATGTTTGCATTATTAAATAGAGTGTCCACCGTGCACCGGTTATATATGGTAGGCGTGTTCAGTGGATACATGTAGAACTCAACATCATAGTGTAATAATGGAAAAAATGGACAAGTTACAATTGCCTCCCCCAGTCGAGATTGCCACCCCCAGTCGAGATTCGTCCCGCTGTACCTTATGGCTGAAGTTGTGCTCACATTATTGTACGGGGGGGTTACCATGACGTACTAAAGACACAGCTATAGCAGTTACATAGCTCCATCCCTCTCTCTCAACCTAAACTGAACGGCTTTAGCACGTCATGGTAAGGTCCCAGATTACGGAATACAATTAATACAGGGTGAAATTTTAACCGCTCTAAACTAAAAATCGTCCGAGAATTCAATCCGTCTGCAACCTTGGTATTGAAATATGTAAACAAAACCTTTGCACCCAGTAGTGCGTATATGTAGATTTGTTGAATATCTTTACTTATAATTAATGTTAATTTATAAATAACTAGCTTTTGCCCTCGTCGTCGCTCGCGTTAAATTCGAAAATCTCGGAATCCCCCCCCCCCCATTTTAAGGAAGTGGGGGTTTAAAAAGAGACATTTTTTTTTCTTTTATATTAAGTACAGAAACCAAACAGTCACATAAACACATTATATATTGGCAATACAAAAATGTACCGCAAAAAAAGAAAACAGTAACAAAAGACCTTTTTTTTTTTTTTTTTTTCACGGAGTGGGAATGCTGTTGCGCACGCTGTGTGGGACTCGCCGTTGCTTTCCCTTCTCCTGACGAGAAGGGGAGAAACGGCCCTACCCACTAAACCCACTCCGGCGTTTCACCCTCTTTTCCGTTGTGAGAGCGCACTGGGTTTGGAACGTTTCACTTCACCACTGCGCTCTCCGGTAGCCCTGACCAGGGCACCCGCATCGTAAAGGAGGATCGGAAACGCTTGATCCCCCTTCCCGGCATCACATAGTAACAAAAGACCTGCAGGTTCATAATTGTAAAATGTCGCCCATGACACTTTCCATCCCTTCAACTGTCTCCACTAAAAAAAATCACGTCAATCCGTCGCTCCGTTTTGCCGTGAAAGACGGACAAGCAAACAGACACACACACTTTCCCATTTATAATATTAGTAAGTATATATTTATATATGTGGATGTTATTTTTATTTATAAATAACTAACAGACACTTGAAATTAATTCATAAGAAGTAGAGTCGTTATTTTGGTAAAAAAAAAACTGGTTTCAATGTTAAAAATATCATTTTCATCACACTGAGCTTTTTTAAGAACGAAAAAAGTATGTAATTTTATTTAAATTGTATGTTAGTCAATGACGTGACGATTTTACACGTTCTGCCTTTATTTATTGTCATCGCTTTGCAAATTTACTATGAAACTATTTAAGACGTTAATAGTTATTTGTTATACAAGGGGGCAAAGTTGTATTTTAACGCCGAGTGTGGAACACACGAGAAGTAAAATACATTTGCACCCGAGTGTAACACAAAAACCGGCCAAGAGCGTGTCGGGCCACGCTCAGTGTAGGGTTCCGTAGTTTTTCGTATTTTTCTCAAAAACTACTGAACCTATCAAGTTCAAAACAATTTTCCTAGAAAGTCTTTATAAAGTTCTACTTTTGTGATTTTTTTCATATTTTTTAACCATATGGTTAAAAAGTTAGAGGGGGGGGGACGCACTTTTTTTTCCTTTAGGAGCGATTATTTCAGAAAATATTAATATTATCAAAAAACGATCTTAGTAAACCCTTATTCATTTTTAAATACCTATCCAACAATATATCACACGTTGGGGTTGGAATGAAAAAAAATATCAGCCTCCACTTTACATGTAGGGGGGGGTACCCTAATAAAACATTTTTTCCATTTTTTATTTTTGCACTTTATCGGCGTGATTGATATACATATTTGTACCAAATTTCAGCTTTCTAGTGCTAACGGTTACTGAGATTATTCGCGGACGGACGGACGGACGGACGGACGGACAGACAGACATGGCGAAACTATAAGGGTTCCTAGTTGACTACGGAACCCTAAAAATGAGTTTATCACTGCTTCCAGTAGTTCCACAGGTGGTAAATCATCTTTATTACTAGATTCACCTACTTTTATCAATTTTAAAGCAGATAATTTGACTGGATACTTTGATTTTGAGTGGATAAAATGCGTTTTTACCAGCTGGTATTAAAGAACAAAACACGTGTTTCCGAGCTAGTGAGGGGAAAAATATTTTATGAATAACTATAACAGTTAGAGTTGCCCCGCACAACTAAACTAGATGCTGATACGCAATAATGTGTTATCCCACATGCATTTTGCAATAAGATTTTGTCTGTCTGTGGCATCGTAGCTCCCGAACGGGTGAACCGATTTAGATTTCGTTTTTTTGGTCTCCCGTGTTCTTAGCCACGTATCATGAAAATCGATCATTTATGCTGGGGGTTTTTTCAACATTTTAATTTTGTGGTTAGGTCACAGAACTTAATTTAGATAGAAGAAACAAATTCATATATTTGTATAGGGGCCGAGCGTGTCAAATTTTGTACTGAAGTTGATTCTTGCCTGTAATTTTAAATATGTCTCAGGCTCTTGATTGTTCACAATTTTTGTGTTGTTGCAATTGAATATCACGTAACGAGGCATTTTTTATGTTTTGGTTGACTTCAACTTACAAAAATTGACGCCCGAAAGCTGCAAGCTGCGAGTAAAGACGGACAACTCAGTGGATTTCACTGAGTTCATTTGACACGCTAAGTAGATACGTTTGCTTGATCTATGGTATATATGACATCTGTGGGTTAGGTTATATACTCGTATATGTAATTGCTAATCACAAGAGCACACAATAAATAAATTAAATAAGGTAAATGAACACCGAGGTTAGAAGAAGGTTATAATAACGAGCGGAGTCGACCTTTAAGACGATACGGTAGGGGTCAATTCTCCATACAAACGCTCTCGACTATTTCCTCCCTGGTTTTTGAAGATAGAGCAATGATTTTTTCAACACAGATTGTTATTATTTTTATCTGTGTCGGGCCGTTTTGATTTTTTTGATATTCTGCTTTTAATAGACTAGAGCCAATCAAAATTTTCCAAAAACAGCCTTTTTCATTGTGGCGCAAAAAAAGGGGTGATACTCAAGATTGGTAACAATTAACCAAAAAAGCTAAACGGTCCGACATAGATTATTTCATTGTTATTCAGATTCTCAAATTTCGTTTCGATTGATTAAGTTTTGAAGGAGGAAGGAGTCGAGAGCGGAACCTCGATTTTAAAGATTTTTTTGAAATATCTTTTGACTGAGTTGTTCTTAACGGACAATTTTTTTTCGATAAATCTAGTTAATAACACTTGTATATTTAACTAAAATTCCCAAGTTGAAAGGGGGGCTCCTTTCCATTTTAGCATTTTCGCTACCGTATCCTCTTAAGAGGGCTATGTAGTCTACAGACTCGTAAATTAAAAAAAAAACCGGCCAAGTGCGAGTTGTACCTAATAGCGTTGTAAGGGTTCCATACACCACAAGAAGGGTTTAAACGCCTCCTTTTTTGTAGGCACTGAAGTCATTTTTGCGAATTATCGGTATTTTGAACAATTTCTAAAGAAAACGAAACAGAATAGTTATTTGTTATACAAGGGGGCAAAGTTGTATTTTAACGCCGAGTGTGGAATTGAAAAACGAGCAAGTGAAAGGATTCTATAGTTGAACCACGAGCGAAGCGAGTGGTTCGAGAATAGAATCCTGAACTTGCGAGTTTTTTAACACACGAGAAGTAAAATACATTTGCACCCGAGTGTAACACAAAACTTTTCCCCTCACTATAGCGAGGAAACTACAACGCAAAAAATGCGTTTATTACTGCTTCCAGCAGTTCCACAGGTGGTAAATCATCTTTATTACTGGATTCACCTACTTTTATAAATTTGAAAGCAGTTAATTTGACTTTATTCAAGGTCAAATTACTTTACCCACTAGTGGATAAAATGCGTTTTTACCCGCTGGTATTAAAGGACAAAACACGTGTTTCCGAGCTAGTGAGGGGAAAATGAATTTATATGTAATATTCAAACGCGCTCACACAACTTCAAGAGATTTGGTAATTGGTAACTCCTTGCAGCGGCAGTGTGTGAAGTTCGTAATTTGAGTTTTTTCTTTCTTTTAAGTCCGACTTACGCTTGACTGTAGATTTTTATAGATTGAAAGCTATCTTGTGTATTTTTTTGAAAATTTTACGTTTCGGAGATAAGGGGGGGGTCTTTTTTTATATTTATATACTTCTTTTATATATATATTTTCTTAAATTACTTTGATTAAAAAATATTAAATAAAATATTTTTGAAATACTTATTAAACTCTCTTTCATTTAATATGTAACACGATATAGTTCAAAAAACTTTAATTTTTAATTTTCACTTTTACCCCCCAAAAGTAGCCCCAACAACTTTTTATTTTATTTAAATTACATGTCCGTCTTTGGGTCACAGATTAACATAGTATTGCCAAATTTCAAGTAAATCGGTTCATTAGTTTTGGAGAAAATTGGCTGTGACAGACGGACAGACAGACGCACCCTATAATGACGGACGGATCCTATAAGGGTTCCGTTTTTCCTTTTTGAGGTACGGAACCTTAAGGGTCCCCCCACATCTAGCGTCTCGCGAGCGTCGCATCGGGCCAACATTATGGGCAAAGCCTGCCGCTGCGTCGACGTCGCGTCGACGCGGCGTCTTTTTCCATACAGTTGGCCCGACGCGACGCTCGCGAGACGCTAGATGTGGGGGGACCCTTAAAACGGTAAAAAGAAGAAAAAAATGCCTGTTTTAAGCGACACCCGAGGACATTCAATCGGCAATTTTTAATAGAGAAAGAAATAACATGTTACGCTTCACCATTTAAATTTCATCCTGTATATTAGATGTACTCACATAAAGTTATGTATGTAACTGTACATAATCCATACTAATATTATAAATGTGAAAGTGTGTGTGTGTCTGTTTGTCTGTCCGTCTTTCACGGCAAAACGGAGGGACGAATTGACATGATATTTTAAGCGGAGATAGTTGAAGGGATAGAGAGTGACATAGGCTACTCTGTCTGTTTCTAACCCCCACTTCTCTAAAATGGGGGGTGGAAGTTTGTATGGAGCATTCCGCAATTTGAGCATTTCTTTTTTTTGCCACGTTTATGAAGTGTGATATTTTTGAAAAAAAAAATGCTATTTTTACTCAGAATTAGGTACTAGCCTTTTCAATCCTAGTAGTTAAAAAAATTGTCCCATACGATTTTTTCTTATTTTGTTACCATTTTCCGTACATTTTGTATGGGGTAACAAAAGAGGAAAGTAACAAAAATGTATGGAAATTCTGGGACACTTTTTGTCTCCCAGTGAGATTGAAAGTGCTCGTGATTCTGAGTACAATTGACCTAAAATTCCCTAAAACAATAAAAAAAAAATATTGGCAAAAAAAAAAGAAATGCTCATTTAATGCAAGCGAAGCCGCGGGAAAAAGCTAGTATGTATATATAGAGATAGTGTAGGCGATCAAGAAACGCGCGTGCTACCTGTCTCCCAACCCGCTTAAAGAAAAGACGAAGCCGCGAGAATAAGCTAGTTTTATATACCAGTCCCATAAATAACTATAGTACTTATTTACTCTAATGACAGTTCTGAAATGACAATAGAACATAAAAATAGACATTATTTACTGTTTCTGCTTTCCTTCACAATCTGTATCAATACAATCATATTTGCACGAAGATAATTCTACGTAGAAACAAAATGGTGACGTTATTGTTGATAAAGTATTCGAAAATCACGTTTGGAGATAAGAGTTTTACTGAATTTTGGTGCATATCTTATTGTGACAATATTGAGACAAAATAAATAATATAAATAAATATTGGGGGACCCCTTAGCACCAAATTAACCTAGCCCTAGGTTATTCCGGCTCACGGTGTATATGTATATAGGTCTTAAAAAAAACCGGCCAAGAGCGTGTCGGGCCACGCTCAGTGTAGGGTTCCGTAGTTTTCCGTATTTTTCTTAAAAACTACTAAACCTATCAAGTTCAAAACAATTTTCCTAGAAAGTCTTTGTAAATTTCTACTTTTGTGATTTTTTTCATATTTTTTAAACATATGGTTCAAAAGTTAGAGGGGGGGGGGGCGCACTTTTTTTCCTTTAGGAGCGATTATTTCCGAAAATATTAACATTATCAAAAAATGATCTTATTAAACCCTTATTCATTTTTAAATACCTATCCAACAATATATCACACGTTGGGGTTGGAATGAAAAAAAATATCAGCCCCCACTTTATATGTAGGGGGGGTACCCTAATAAAACATTTTTTGCCATTTTTTATTTTTGCACTTTGTTGGCGTGATTGATATACATATTGGTACCAAATTTCAGCTTTCTAGTGCTTATGGTTACTGAGATTATCCGCGGACGGACGGACGGACAGACAGACATGGCGAAACTATAAGGGTTCCTAGTTGACTACGGAACCCTAAAAACGTCATACGTCATATCTCCCAAGGAAAACGTACTATCGCTATATTATTTAATCCCAGTGCGTAGCGACTTTAGACATAAGTATGATAAAGAGAGTCAAGGCAGTCAGGTAACTGCACTTTATCAGTGCAGCTTACTTTAAAGTTGAACGTACCACAACAAATGACGAAGATTTAAAGTGTTTACAAATAGTTATTTGTTATACAAGGGGGCAAAGTTGTATTTTAACGCCGAGTGTGGAATTGAAAAACGAGCAAGTGAAAGGATTCTATAGTTGAACCACGAGCGAAGCGAGTGCATGGTTCGAGAATAGAATCCTGAACTTGCGAGTTTTTTTTTAACACACGAGAAGTAAAATACATTTGCACCCGTGTGTAACACAAAATTTTTCCCCTCACTATAGCGAGGAAACTACAACGCAAAAAATGCGTTTATCACTGCTTCCAGTAGTTCCACAGGAGGAAAATCGTCTTTATTACTAGATTCACCTACTTTTATCAATTTTAAAGCAGTTAATTTGACTTTATTCAAGGTCAAATTACTTTACCCACTAGTGGATAAAATGCGTTTTACCCGCTGGTATTAAAGGACAAAACACGTGTTTCCGAGCTAGTGAGGGGAAAAGATTATTATTCATACAGCTATAATTCCTTGCACTGCACAGTGCTACCACAGATAAGATATAGTTACGGATTAAAAGCTAAATTGACCGAGAGGTCAATCAGCAAGATAAGTAGCAATAACAACGTCGTAAAACATGAGGTAAACAAGTATTCTAACGTTTCTAACACTGTAATGCTGTATGTCAGCAATTCCCGTTTAGTTTGTACATTTGGATCACGTCTCCGATTTGGATAAAAATTGGTAGGCTGATAGAGTCCATGATGCTGAGCAAGATCCACTAGGTTTCCCAAATGTACTAGGTTGATTGTATGAAACTTTCCTTTTTTGTTACACACAACACAAACAAAAAAGGAAGGTTTCATACAAACTACATAGGACATTTTGGGAAACCTAGTGGATCTTGCTCAGCATAATGCTCATCAGCCTACCAATTTTTGTCCAAATCGGAGACGTGATCCAAATGTACAAACTTAACGGGAATTGCACATGTGGATTTCCAGCAGACAGCTTTCAGCTTCACTCTTTATTATTAGAGGCAACAGGAGCGAAAATGCTAAATTGGAAGGGCCTTTCAATTTAAGAATTTTACTTAAATATACTCGTTATACCAAAGTGGATCGAGTAGGTATGTATATCTTAATCGGCGTGGGCAGCGTATTCGATTAAAGACCAGCACGCCATTATTAGACTTGATAAACAAAATCATCAATATCATCATATTTCAATCACTTAAAAAAACCCTAACATATTACACCTATACCTACCTAAACCTTCGTCAAGAATCACTATTCAATAGTATTCATAGGTGAAAACCACATGATTTTTTTTAAATATATTTTTTTTAATATTGGGGACACCTTAGCACCACAGATTAACTTAGTCTCAAACTAAGCAAATCTTGTACTATGGGTGCTAAGCGACGGTATACAGACTTAAATAGATACATACGTACTTATATACATAGAAAACATCCATGACTCAGGAACAAATATCTGTGCTCATCACACAAATAAATGCCCTTACCGGATTCGAACCCAGGACCGCGGCTCAGCAGGCAGGGTCACTACCAACTGAGCCAGACCGGTCATCGAAACCGTTCGGTAATTATGTTGTTAATTAATTAACACACACAGGTATTTGTTTTTTAAGGTGTACTGGCCTGTGTGGTGACGGGTTAAGAATTTCACCACCCCCTTTCTTCCCGTGGGTGTCGTAGAGGGCGACTATGGGATATGGGTTAAATTGTGGCGTAGGCGAGAGGCTGGCAGCCTGTCACTGCAATGTCACAGTTTCGTTTTATTTCAACCTCTTATTTGCCAAGAGTGGCACTGAAGCTTTATTAGTAGTTTCATGTGTTCTGCCTACCCCTTTATGGGATACAGGCGTATGTAAGGTGTACTGATAGTGGACCATTTTTTCAAAGTTTTTTTGTAACATGGGTATTTTTTACGCGATTCATACTCAGAATCGAGAGCTCTTTCTATCCTGATAGGAGAAAAAAATGTCCCAACACTTCCATACATTTTTTCGAACCTTCCATTCCGTTACCGCCATACAAAATGTATGAAAAAATGGTAACGGAATGGGAAAAAAACCTTGGTACACTTTTTTTTCTTCTATTAGGATTGAAAGAGCTCGCGATTCTGAGTGGAAAACACATAACAATTTCCAAATCCAAAAAAAAGTGGGGTGGACAACTTTGAAAAAAGTGGCCATAGTACTGCCCTAGTACCTACATAATACAGGGTCCCAAGTCCCAATAAGCATGAATCGCCACATATGCAATTGTTTTTTTTTTTTTTTTTTTTCAGTATGGCCGCCAACACATCGAAGTTGCGAAGAAGCTGCAACGGAACGACAGCTCAGACGACGACGAGCCGCCCGTGCCGGACGACAAGCCGCCGTCCGCCATATTTAAAGAGAACGGCATCAACGGTCAGTGCCCACTCAGCCCACTTTTGCCCACACTTCCCAAAATTACCTTAAAATGTTAAGGGACATTATCTTTAATATCTGGGCAACCGAGCTTCGCTCGGTTCTGTTTCGTATCCTTGACATGTGTCGCCATCTAGTTCAAAAATGAATAGTACCTACATCGAGCGAAAGAATTCTCAGCCTTAACAACACAACTACTCCACACGAGATGGCGCGCATTTCGCCACAAAAACTCAAATAGTGTATTTTTCTATTCGTTTTAGCCTTGACCTGTGTCGCCATCTAGTGTTTGCAATAAATAGTACTTACATCAACCGAAAGAATTCTGTCTTAACAGTACAACTACTGCACACGAGATGGCGCGCGAAGAAAAACGCATGAAAACTCGAAAATTCGCGTTTTCCGGGACCTAAGGATAAGTTAGACCGATTTTTCACCCCCAAAAACCCCCACATAACAAATTTCTGCGAAATCGTTAGAGCGGTTTCCGAGATCGTCAGTGTAAATAAATATATATATATAAATAAATAAATAAATATACAAGAATTGCTCGTTTAAAAGTATAAGATTAAAGAGAACGGGATTATTGGACAGTGCCCACTCTGCCCACTTTTTCCCGCTTTTACAGGAAAATGACCTTAAAACGTTAAGGGACATCGTCTTTAAAGAAAACGGCATCAACGGTCAGTGCCCACTCTGCTCACACTTGCCCACCTACGCGAAAATTACTTTAAAACGTTTAGGGACATCGTCTTTAAAGAGAACGGCATCAATGGACAGTGCCCACTCTGCCCACTTGCCCACAAGCACAGCATCTTTTGTCACTTGCAAACTTGCAAAATGCAATGTTTGGCTAGTACATACAAAATCACCTGTATGTGAAATTCGATAGAGAGTTCTTCTACTGGGGTTTTATGATACTCTAACGGAAAGACATAAAAATAAAGACTAACGGGGTTACCCTCATCTGGCAGAATAATTTTGGTCAGAAACACACTTCGCATAACATGTTTCGCATGGTAATGACTAATAGCAAAATATTCGGTCGAATGGTAATTTTGCAGAAAACTTAGTTGGCATTATTACTACCACATTACGATACATTTGGCAGAATATTATTTCACAGAACATTACTTTGGTCGACTTTGATTTACCATAATTTTATCTACCATAATATCTAAATCCCCAACACATCTGACTCGCTATCAAAAAGCAAATTGCAACTTTATGTCGCTTAAATATTATGCACAAATACAATATTATCTGCGAAAGTACTATTCGACTAGAAAACTATTATCTCATCAACATTATGCCAACGAACGATTCGGTATTATAAAAATCTGCATAATGATTTATGCCAAAGCATATTCTGCGTAAGGTATTTCGGCCAAACGTGACTTCTGCCAAGAACTATTATGCAAATCAAATATAATGCGAAAAAAGTTTCTGCAAGATAATAGGGAACCGACTAACGACGAAAAATATATTGCACGTAGAACCGATAACCGTTGGGGCGGAAAGGTTCTCGAGTGGTGACCGCGTACCGGAAGACGCAGCGTGGGTATAGCCCCCCCCACAAGGTGGACCGATGACCTGATTCACCTGATGAAGGTCGCAGGAGTCCGCTGGATGCGGGTGGCGCAGGACAGGTCATTGTGGCAATCTTTGGGGGAGGCCTATGTCCAGCAGTGGACGTCTTTCGGCTGATATGATGATGATAATGGCAAGTATAATAAAGAGTACTATCGTACAGTATTGGCCACTCCCGCTCCCCGCTTTAAGTGACACCCGCTCTCGGTTACCTCACAGTTACCGCCTGTCAAAAACGCGAACAGTCGACCTGTCATATTTCACTCATACAAGCATGATACGCTTTTACCTACACGAGCTTAGACTGTGTGCTAGGAACACGCCTCTTTCATATATTTGATCGCCAGTGTCCGAGATGTGCTCGTGCCGCATGCCGTGCCGTCGTGAATGTTGTTATCTCAATTATATTAATGTTCACATTATGTCTATGATGTTGCATAATGTTGCATTGTTTAGCCAATTGGCTCAAATCGTTAACGTTTACGTAAATCTTAGCAAGCGCGGATCCAGCTTCGTGCCCAGGGGGGGGGGGTCACGTGGTCTATTTGTATGGCCAACCTAGGCTCCAGGGGGGGGGGTCATGAATCTTAGTAATCCGACTGTACTCTTGCCACGTCGCTGATAATGTCAACTCAACACTGACATTACTGGCATATAAAGTCTGGCCAGAAATATATGACTACGCGCCATGTTACACACACGAGAGAACACGTGTCTGTCTGTCTGTTTGTCTGTGTGTGTGTATGTGTCTGTCTGTGGCATCGTAGCTCCCGTCCCGAACGGATGAACCTATTTAGATTTAGTTCTTTTTTTGTCTGAAAGCTGAGTTGGTCGAGAGTGTTCTTAGCCATGTTTAATGAAAATCGGTCTACCATGTCGCAGTCGGGGTTTTTTCAAAATTTTAATTTTGTGGCTATTTCACAATATATTGAACGAATTCGTTTTTAAGTTTATCGCAAAGTTCGCGAACATAAATGAAATAAAATTATTTATTGTCCGACTACAGGTAAAAAATATAAAAGATGTCAATAACCTAACCACAAAATTAAAATTTTGAAAAAACCCCCGACCGCGACATAGTGGGCCGATTTTCATGAAACATGGCTAAGAACACTCCCGACTAACTCAGCTTTCAAACAAAAAAAACTAAATCGAAATCGGTTCACCCGTTCGGGAGCTACGGTGCCACAGACAAACACACACACAGACAGACAGACAGACACATCAAACTTATAACATCCCGTCGTTTTTGCGTCGAGGGTTAAAAATAATAATAATCATATCTTTTCCGGAGTCTACCATTTCTGGTGTACAATATTACATACAAACAGACAAAGTCAGGGACTTTGCTTTATAAGGTGTAGTAACTGAGCAGAAACATCGACAAACGATACAAATCACAATGCAATGCTTACAAATAAAAGATACTCACTATTCTCAGTAGTCTCAGAACTCACTGCCTTGAATGGGATTCGAACTCGCGAGTCGCGATTCCGTAATAACACGATCATTCTATAACAAAAAATAAAACCGCCTTCAATAATAAGCTTGTTACAAAACACAGAGAAACTAAAAAGCCAAAAGTAATAAACCTTTGAATTCACATTGCTTATCGGATTGCAATAATCTAAACATCCAAATTATAAACAAATCAATTATTTTTGTAGTCGGTACCGGACCTGTTCGTCGCCTTGCTATTTCCTGTTTGCCCCACCCAACCATACGCAGGCTGGCCCCGACTCCAAAAATAATTGATTTGTTTATAATTTGGATGTTTAGATTATTGCAATCCGATAAGCAATGTGAATTCAAAGGTTTATTATTTTTGGCTTTTTAGTTTCTCTGTGTTTTGTAACACGCTTATTTTTGAAGGCGGTTTTATTTTTTGTTAAAAAGTTTATTTATTTGTTGATTTTTAGTGGTTACTAGTGATATTATATGTATCAGTCGGAATATATGTACAGTAGTGAAAGAATTATCCTTTAACTCCTAACCGTTGAGGAGTTGACCTTCCATCATCAGCTCAGCTACATAAAATTATTACCATCAGGCGTAAATACTGGTGTACCTTTGAAAAATGTAATACACTAAAAACCTTATATGTGCCTATAACATTTGAAGAGTTCCCTCGATTTCTCCAAGATCCCATCATCAGACCCCGACTTGGTGTCAATGGGACCATCTCGGGGTTATACCCGTTCGATCAAAAAAAAATTTTTGAAAATCGGTCCACGATTCTCGGAGATATCGAGTAACATACAAAAAAAAAAAAAAAAAACATTCAGTCGAATTGAGAACCTCCTCCTTTTTTGAAGAGGGTTAAAAAGAAAACTTATGAAAAATGTAAAACATGAGTTTTTGACGATAATAGTGTTGGAGGTGGGTTGCCGGCATTTCAGATGGGTGTACGGTCTTTTCTTGAAGATTTGAAGGTCGTATCGGTCCGGACATACCGCAGACGACAATTCATTCCACAGTTTAGCTGTGCGGGGCAGGAAGTTTCTGGAGAAACGCACAGTTGAGGCACAGTATAATAAAGAGTACTATCGTACAGTATGGCCACTCCCGCTCCCCGCTGAAAGTGCCGCCCACCCCTTCTCGGTTACCTCACAGTAACCGCCTGTCAAAAACGCGAACAGTCGACCTGTCATATTTCACTCTTACAAGCATAGTACGCGTTCACCTACACGAGCTTAGAATGTGTGCAAGCATATTTGATTGCCAGTGTCCGAGGTGCGGTTTAGCTGTGCGGGGCAGGAAGTTTCTGGAGAAACGCAGTTGAGGACTGCCAGCCATCTAAATGATGGCGATGGAAATGTTGTAACCTATGTAATATTTATTGATTTTATTAATCTTTTGATTGCAGGCACGAAGATGACAGTGATAGAGCGAGAGGAGATCCTCGGGCCTTCGCCGGAGCTCAACTACAAAAGAAGCGCCAGCCAGGAGAGGGTTTCCAACGGCGTGCGGCCTGACACAGGGAAGGGAGAGGGGGCGAAAGAGGTAAAAAAAAAAAATAGGACATTATTACACAGATTGACCGAGTCCCACGTAGGGTTGCAAAAAAACGGTTTTTTTTTCTGGCTTGAAAAAAAACAGTGAAAAAAAAACAGTTTTTTTTCTGGAGTATGTTTTTTTTCTAAAGTACGAAATCTCAAAATTTGCAAAGTAGTTAATACTTTTATACGGTTTTTTAGACTTAATGTTAACTATTAAACGAATTTAATCAAATAACTTTAATTTCTGGTCTTATAAAAGTAACATTTACGAAATCTGTAGTTGGTAGTTCTCACTATTTACTGTTGGCAACACCACCGCCTCTCCACGCTACACACAGCATCGGGGATTCCCCAATAAACGTTTGTATACTGAATGTTAATTGAATTAAAATGTATTGTTATTGAAACACTTACTACTCACGACAAACCGTTATTGTCATATTATTTGTTCATCTGAAAAAAAAAACATATTTAGAAAAAAAAAACCATGGTGCTCGGTTTTTTTCATGTTTTTTTTTTTTCTATTTATAACCCTAGTCCCACGGTAAGCCCAAGAAGGCTTGTGTTGTGGGTACTCAGACAACGATATATATAATATACAAATACATACTTACGTTGCTAGGTTCATTATCGGGAACCACCCTGTATATCACTTTTAGTTAAATTCGCAAACAAAAAAAATTCATCATTTTCATACATAATAAATGAATTTATTAGTATGACCCTTAAGAATAACATTCAAGTTAGTGTCAAGTGATTGACGGCACGTGTCAAAACAAATAACATTAGCAATTGGTAAAGACTGTCACACACGTGTTCAGTAATTATTTTTAAAGTTAACGGAATTCAATAAAAACAGGTTGTATAATATGCAAATACTTATAGATACACGTAGAAAACATCCATGACTCAGGAACAAATATCTGTGCTCATCACACAAATAAATGCCCTTACCGGGATTCGAACCCGGGACCGCGGCTTAGCAGGCAGGGACACTACGCGCTAGGCCAGACCGGCAGAGGTATATACACGGTGTAACATCATATACAGAGTGGGGCCTGTAACCAAGGTGAAGAATTGAACTGTAGGCTATTCTCCTTATACTGATCAGCATTTGTTCAGTGACTTTTAAAAATTATGAAGTCTTTAAATTTTTAATTTTTCATACAAAATAAATATTAGCTTCAATGTACGCCATTATTGTTGTCATTGACGTTGTCTGTCACACTTTAGACTTAACAGAATTCGCAATACATTACCTCTTAGAAAAAACTTTCAAGGGTAATAAAAATCAAAATACAAGTTATTTTTAAAAGTCGCCGAACAAATGTTGATCAGTATAAGGAGAATAGCCTACAGTTCAATTCTTCACCTTGGTTACAGGCCCCACTCTGTAGAAGAGTAAAATGTCATATAAACTTTTCTGGATATCGTCTACTTTCAGAGATATAAGCATTAAAAAAAAAACTTTTACTAATTATTTCTTAGAACAAAACGCTGTTTTACTGGCGATGAGGCTATTACTTAGGCACTGGTCCCACCGCGAGCTAGTAAACGCGAGCTATCGGCTATAAAAACGAACAAAAGATAATCACTCCCGCGTAAACAAAAGAGACACGGCGACGTTTATAGTTACTCGCCCAGCGGTGAGCTATCAATATCGCCGTGTCTATTTTATTTGCACGGGGGTGCTTATCTTTTATTCGTTATTATAGCCGATAGCTCATAGCTTACTAGCTCGCGGTGGGATCAGTGCCTTAGCGGATCTGGTGTTGAAAACAGACTTATCAAATTTTTTTTTTCACAGAACTTGAACAACCTGGAGTTCCACCTCAACCACTGCATGGATCTGGTCAAAGCTGGCATGGAGTCCATCATAGAAGACCAGGTCACCTCCGTCTTTGAGGCTGAAGAGTTGAGAAGTTGGAACCTCCTCACCAGAACCAACATGTAAGTTGTCCGTCTGTTTGTTTGTCCGTCTTTCACAGCAAAACGGAGTGACGAATTGACGTGATTTTATAAGTGGAGATAGTTGAAGGGATGGAGAGTGATAAAGGCTACTTTTTGTCTCTTTCTAACGCCCCACTTCCCTAAAAT
Source organism: Leguminivora glycinivorella (assembly GCF_023078275.1). Lineage (NCBI taxonomy): Eukaryota > Metazoa > Arthropoda > Insecta > Lepidoptera > Tortricidae > Leguminivora > Leguminivora glycinivorella. The sequence goes on along the minus strand of NC_062996.1, from coordinate 1,558,967 downwards.
GGGGGGGGGGTGAAATTTTGTATGGAGCACCATGTAAGATATATTGTTCATAACTTGGAGTTCCACCTGAACCACTGCATGGACCTGGTGAAAGCTGGCATGGACTCCTTCATAGAAGACCAGGTCACCTCCGTCTTCAAGGCTGAAGAGTTGAGGAGCTGGAACCCCCTCACCAGAACCAACCTATTTCATCACCAGAATCAACCATCATAAAGTATGTGGATTGTGGAGCCTTTGACGACGACGAGACGTGGAACGCCACATATAGTAGGGGGAAATTAGCTAAAATTACGGCATAATTAATGGAAGGTTTTTTTTAATTGAAATATGTACCTTATAGACCGAAGTTATTTTTCATCAACCCTCCCCACTCCTCCCTCCTCTGCGTCACCCCTCTACCCTCCCTTAAAGTGCCGAAAATGCGGTTTTTCTCGATTTCTGACAAAACTGTTGAAGATACAGAAAAAGCGCGTAGCAACGAAGTAATCCTTAATAAATTTACTACAAATCATACATTAACACTTTGGTTTTAGCACTTATAGTTTTCGCGTATTCCGTCACGAAAGTTGGTCCTTTGCTGCAATTTTCTTTAGTGAATGTTAAGTTTTCGCCCAAAATGCATACGAAGTCGTCGAAATTTGTTTGATATAACTAAATTATTGTAACTCATGACTAAAATAAAATTAAGGGGGAAAAATCACTACCATGGGTGGAATTTCCAATATGTCTTGGAATTCCAGTAACTATTTAAGACGTAATATTTTCACGGTAGTAGTCGCTAGGAGTACCATTGATCTATATAGTGTATCTATGACTGGGGATGAGCTTTTGGTAGCTGTTGGTAGAGCCCTGGAGTATCAATCCAGTAGCCGTGAGTTCAAGTCCCACCCATGGTAGTGATTTTTCCCCCTGAAATTCATTTTCAGTTTATATTTTATTTTATTTTAGTAATATCAAACAGATTTCGTAAGCAATTTGGGAGAAAACTTAACATTCACTAAAGAAAATTGCAGCAAAGGACCAACTTTCGTGATGGATCACGCGAAACCTATAAGTGCTAGAACCAAAGTGTTAATGAACGATTTGTAGTAAATTTATCAAGGATTACTTTTTTCCTACACGCTTTTTCTGTATCTACAACGGTTTTGTAAGAAATCGCGAAAAACCGCATTTTCGGCTATTTAAGGGGGGGGGGGGGGGAAGAGGGGTGACGCAGAGGGGGGAGGGTTGATGAAAAATAACTTCGGCCTGTAATGTACATATCCCAACCAAAAAAAATCTTCCATTAATTATGCCAACATTTTCATACATAAGACATAACTTTCCAGAAGCAACGGACTAATATTTATGGCGGGATTTTAAAACAGGTTTCATACTTCCCTGAATCTGAGCAAAGCGCGAATTTACTTACAATTTCTTGTATAATTTAACCATAGAATGTCGTTCGCTAGTTTGCAAGTGCTACAGCGACATCTAGCGAAAAATTTGGTCATCAAAAAACGAATACATTTTACGACAAAGTGACATCTAGTTCCTTACAGCAGTTACAGCACATGCTTTATGTGCTATAACGAACCTTTACGCATGGAAAGTCACATGAAAGGTTGTCGTAACTTAATAAAACATGGCGCTGCATTCGAAAATCTTGACAGATAACTCTATACCATACTATTCATTATACTCTATGATCACATGTTCCCAGTCGATATAGGTCATTAAGAGAGTTATGTAGTTTCCAATACCGCCGATAGGTGGCGGTATTATCAATAGTAATAACGTCATGCTAATACCTTAAAACTGTGTAACTAGAATAAGTACCAAGCAATAATCAAGCAGCATCGGTTTTTCTCTCCTGTACCTGCCCAAGACCCTCGACCCCCAGACACGTGGCAATATAGTTTTTTTTTTTTTTCAAATTTTTTTTTTTTGTTTTCATTGCAGGCAGTACGAGTTCCTCTCCTGGCGGCTGACCATTATCTGGATGATGGGTTTCGTGGTTCGATACTTCTTCCTTCTGCCTCTGCGGATCATGATCTTCGTCATCGGGGTAAGAACTAGATATTATCGCATTTATAGTTACCCCGGTCCACACAGAGCGAGGCACGGTTCGAGGCAATGTGCTCACGAGGCAAACATCCAGATATGCCTCGCCCGAGGCATGCGCGCATTTGGCCGCCCAATCTGCCTCAGCCGAGGCATATCTGCATTTTTATACTACGTCGGTGGCAAACAAGCATACGGTCCGCCTGATGGAAAGCCGTCACCGTAACCTATGCACGCCTGCAACTTAAGGGGTGTCACATGCGCGTTGCCAACCCGTTAGAAACTTGTTCACCCCCTTTTGCTGTGTTAAAGGAGTTAAGGACACAGCAAAAAGGAGTATACAAGTTCCAAGGAGGGTCCGGGTTGTCGACGACTCAAAGGACAATAAACGGAACAAATTAGTTCCGTAGGTCCTTCCGTCACCAGCTCACCGCACCCTCGTTGAGCTCTGGCAGCCTTACTCACCGTCGGGAACACAACACTATGAGTAGGGTCTAGTGCTATTTGGCTGCGGTCTTCTGTAAGGCTCTGCTCTAGATTCGAGCGAGATGATATCCGCTGTGCTGTTCCCTATCACACAAAGCGGATTAGACGTTTGCCGCGTGAGCGCTGTGTGGACCCGGCTATTTAGGTACTTTTATTTCAAATTCAATTATACAGCAGTAAGTAACCGAGAACAAGAAAGAAATGTGGTCTGTCAAGCAATTTCCGTCACTTTCTAGTTTTTCTAAGAGACAATGTTACTCGCGTTATTTGTCGCTCACATCACATCCAACATATGGGCTAGTATGAAAGTACACACACAATAGGGAATAGGGTTGTGCGCATTTTCTTTCTAACCCATACATAGACTGGATGTGAGCGACAAAAAAGTCGCCGAGCGACTTTGTCGCCCGTGGGCGCATGCCCTAAGACAACTATATAGAATGCAGGCGCTGAACTATATCGTCTCATGGCAAATTTGCCTGTTTCTAATGATAAACTTGTTTGACAGTCTGTATTGTTTTTTTTTTTAATTATTTACAGTTAGTTTGACTAGACTTATATTGACCGGGATATAGACCGTCATTGCCTACAATTGCCTACCCGTGACTATGAGGAATGTTGCGTCCATATATCGGGATCTCGACAAAACAAAAAATGAACACGGTACAGTATATCACGGTCGATATAAGTTTAGATATTATGAATTATCCCATTATATTTTTTTAGATCTTTATTAGATTTCCAAAATTAAGGTACTGGGGCCCGTTTCTCGAAAGGTACAAGCCTTGTATTACAAGTGCGCGAACTGTCAAATCGTATGGGTTGTCATGGAAACACACTTGTAATTCAAGGCTTGTACCTTTCGAGAAACGGGCCCCTGGTCCCACCGCGAGCTAGTAAGCTATGAGCTATCGACTATAAAAACGAACAAAAGATAAGCACTCCCGTGCAAATTAAAGAGACACGGCGATATTGATAGCTCACCGCTGGGCGAGTAACTATAAACATCGCCGTGTCTCTTTTATTTACACGGGAGTGATTATCTTTTGTTCGTTTTTATAGATCAATGTTGTCTGAAAATAAACGCATTTTATTTATTTTATTTTATTATTTATTATAGCCGATAGCTGATAGCTTACTAGCTCGCGGTGGGACCATTGCCTATGCCATAAGGCTGAGAGAATATTATTTCCAACTTAATTTTGAACTTTAGTTACAAAGATTGAGCTCAATTTTGACCCGGTGATTGCCAACAAGTCAAAACTGGTGATTCTAATTATTTGTAAACACATCTAGTATTATTTTTATAGTTTTATTTATACTCTGTATAATTCTTATTCGTGTATTCTTTTACTTAGTGTACTTAATTCATTATTGTGACTAATTACTAATACCTTCTCTATAATGTATAAAAACACATTCTCTACAATTCTACTTCCTACTTCTGTTTTCTAATCATATCCTTATACTTGTGGTTTTTAGAAAAACATTGCATTTGAGAAAAAAAACAAAAAAAAACGGGTTTATTGTCTCAGAATCAAAGGTGCTAAATATGAAATAAAATTATTTATTGTATCTTCGTCTGTCAATGAAAAGAAAATTGTAGTAAGTATGTATGGAATGCATATAGACTTACTGCGTTTTAACTTTGAGGAACAGCGTGAGATACGAGATTTTTTAAAAGTAGTGACGATATGGAGCATGATTCGCTCGCTGTCCGCCATGATCAACTATCATGACAAACAGAACATGCCCGAACGCGATCATAGATGGCGCTGTGCTGATCCACTTACTTGTATTTGGTTGGTTAATTAAATGTAACTTCCCGAAAATGTACAAATTTTACGTTCTTTTAAGGGTAATATCTGGGCAACCGAGCTTCGCTCGGTTCTGTTTCGTATCCTTGACATGTGTCGCCATCTAGTTCAAAAATGAATAGTACCTACATCGAGCGAAAGAATTCTCAGCCTTAACAACACAACTACTCCACACGAGATGGCGCGCATTTCGCCACAAAAACTCAAATAGTGTATTTTCTATTCGTTTTAGCCTTGACCTGTGTCGCCATCTAGTGTTTGCAATAAATAGTACTTACATCGACCGAAAGAATTCTGTCTTAACAGTACAACTACTGCACATGAGATGGCGCGCGAAGAAAAACGCATGAAAACTCGAAAATTCGCGTTTTCCGGGACCTAAGGATAAGTTAGACCGATTTTTCACCCCCAAAAACCCCCACATAACAAATTTCTGCGAAATCGTTAGAGCGGTTTCCGAGATCGTCAGTGTAAATAAATATATAAATAAATAAATATACAAGAATTGCTCGTTTAAAAGTATAAGATAAGATTTGTCAAAAATTGGGACACGATTAGCATCAGTTGCTAACAAAAAGTATTGTTGTCAGTTTTGTAACGACATTTAAGCATAAAATCTATATAGAAATCAACATTTTTACACAAAAACTATCTTTTTATTGAAATTTCATCCTTAGTTATCAATGTTGCAAAACGACAGAGACTCAAGTTTTTGTCAACAACTCACGCTAATTTTGAGTCCCAATTTTTGAAAATGCCCTTTAATACCTTGGAAGTACAGATTATAGTAGGTACTTTACGCTATAATTTTCCAACATTTCAAAAAAAATTTTTTTTTTCTAAAAAACTAACCTACTTCAACTAACAGATAATATTCATGCTGACAATGACAACGGTCGCCAGCACGCTCCCGCCGGGCCGAGTTCAGCGTATCATAGGCATGATGTCCTACATGATATCTATGCGCATCATGATTCGCTCGCTGTCCGTCGTGATCGACTATCACGACAAACAGAACATGCCCAAAGGCGGAATATGCGCGGCAAACCACACTACGATCATAGATGTCGCTGTGCTGAGTTGCAATCAGTGTTTCTCTATGGTATTATTTTTTTTCCGGGCTGTTGGGTTGTGACGTCTATTTTATTTTGTGTTTCATTTGTGATTGTCCCTTTCATTGGGCTATTGCGTATAGTTAAGGCCTCCACGATTTGCGATCGTATTATTCTATGTATATGTATAGTTTGACCAAGCTAAGTTAACAGCAATTTTGATAGCCTAAACGTTGCAACTTTATCTTTAAAAAATAACCCTTGAGCAGTTTGTGCGATTAAAATTGCTGTCTCGTAAATCGCATGCGATTTGTTGCAACTTAAGTGGAGCCCTTAATAATAATTGGGTTTTGCTGAAGACCAGAGACTATAATTTTGTATCATGGACAATATATGCCACTGGTCCCACCAAAAGCATGAGCTATTACCGATGGAAACGAATAATAGATAGTCACTCTTGTGTAAATATAACCTAACCACAAAAATAACATTTTGAAAAAACCCCCGACCGCGACATAGTGGACCGATTTTCATGAAACATGGCTAAGAACACTCCCGACTAACTCGGCTTTCAGACAAAAAAAAACTAAATCTAAATCGGTTCATCCGTTCGGAAGCTACGATGCCATAGACAGGCACACACAGACAGATAGACACGTCAAACTTATAACACCCCGTCGTTTTTGCGTCGGGGGTTAATAAAATTTTGAAAAACCCCCGACCGCGACATAGTGGACCGATTTTCATGAAACATGGCTAAGAACACTCCCGACTAACTCAGCTTTCAGACAAAAAAAAAACTAAATCTAAATCGGTTCATCCGTTCAGGAGCTATGATGCCACAAACAGACACACACACAGACAGACAGACAGACACGTCAAACTTATAACACCCCGTTGTTTTTGCGTCGGGGGTTAAAGAGACGCGATGAAAAAAGCAACAAAAAAAAACTAAATCTAAATCGGTTCATCCGTTCGTTAGCTACGGTGCCACAGACAGACAAACACAGACAGACAAATAAACAGACAGACTGACAGACACGTCAAACTTATAACACCCCGTTGTTTTTGCGTCGGGGGTTAAAAAGAGACGCGATGAAAAAAGCAACAAAAAAAAACTAAATCTAAATCGGTTCATCCGTTCGTTAGCTACGGTGCCACAGACAGACAGATAAACAGACAGACAGACAGACAGACAGACACGTCAAACTTATAACACCCCGTCGTTTTTGCGTCGGGGGTTAAACAGAGACGCGATGAAGTATATAAGTCGCTCGCTCTTTTCTTTATTTACACGAGAGCGATATCTTTTTAGCCCCGGACGCAAAAACGACGGGGTCTGTCTATCTGTGGCATCGTAGCTCCGCAACGGATGAACCGATTTAGATTTAGTTTTTTTTTGTCTGAAAGCTGAGTTAGTCGGGAGTGTTCTTAGCCATGTTTCATGAAAATCAGCCTACTACGCAGTCGGGGGTTTTTTCAAAATTTTAATTTGCACAACTATGGGAACAAATCAAATTATTTTAACAAATATTTTGATTTGTGTTTTTTATGTAGTCACACTACTATATATAAATTAAAAATCGAAATAAGATGTCATATATTAAAGAAAAAAAAAATGACGAGCACCACCAGTGGTGAAGCGGTTTTTTTTTTTCTTCAATATATGACATCTAAATTTCGATTTTTAATTTTGTGGTTAGGTTATATCACCATCGCTTCCTCGCTTCTGTTGGGACTAGTGCCTTATGATACACCTTGTCTCTAATTTTCCGCACATGTTTATGCTACGCTTGTCTCTATCATCGTCATTGGGCCAGGTCTGGTGGCTCGTTCTATGCACGGCTTGCGTCGGCACGCTGCCCGACGGGCGTCTCAAACAGCGCGTCAACTACGGCGTGTCCATCATGTGCTTCAACTTCCTATCGCGGTGCATCAGCGCCGTGATCACATATCACGATGAAGACAATAAGCCGAAGAGCGGGATATGCGTGGCTAACCACACTAGCCCCATCGACGCCTTGGTGCTGATGTGCGACAACACCTACTCACTGGTGAGTGGAGGGCGTTTCAACTTGCCCCGCTGTAGCAATATTGGACTAGTGTGTTTCAACTGACCCCGCTCCTGAGCAAGCGAAACAGAGCGTTTCTTTTTTGTGCCACTTTAAAATGTGATATTTTATCAATTTTTTGTTATTTCTTTTTGTAAAGTGGGACGCGCGTCTTATTTAAAGAGCGACAGAGATAGCAATATATGAGTGAGACACGCGTCTCATATGCGCTTCGCGCATATATTTAAGAGCGACAGAGATAGCACTATATAAAGTCCCTAAAAATATCAAAATAAAAAATTGGCAAAAAGAAACGCTCAACAGCGCGTCAACTACGGCGTGTCCATCATGTGCTTCAACTTCCTATCGCGGTGCATCAGCGCCGTGATCACCTATCACGATGAAGACAATAAGCCGAAGAGCGGGATATGCGTGGCTAACCACACTAGCCCCATCGACGCCTTGGTGCTGATGTGCGACAACACCTACTCACTGGTGAGTGGAGGGCGTTTCAACTTGCCCCGCTGTTGCGATATTGGACTAGTGTGTTTCAACTGGCCCCGCTCCTGAGCAAGCGAAACAGAGCGTTTCTTTTTTGTGCCACTTTAAAATGTGATATTTTATCAATTTTTTGTTATTTCTTTTTGTAAAGTGGGACGCGCGTCTTATTTAAAGAGCGACAGAGATAGCAATATACAGGTGGGACACGCGTCTCATATGCGCTTCGCGCATATATTTAAGAGCGACAGAGATAGCACTATATAAAGTCCCTAAAAATATCAAAATAAAAAATTGGCAAAAAGAAACGCTCAACAGCGCGTCAAGTATGGCGTGTCCATCATGTGCTTCAACTTCCTATCGCGGTGCATCAGCGCCGTGATCACCTACCACGATGAAGACAATAAGCCGAAGAGTGGGATATGCGTGGCTAACCACACTAGCCCCATCGACGCCTTGGTGCTGATGTGCGACAACACCTACTCACTGGTGAGTGGAGGGCGTTTCAACTTGCCCCGCTGTAGCAATATTGGACTAGTTTGTTTCAACTGGCCCCGCGCCTGAGCAAGCGAAACAGAGCGTTTCTTTTTATGCCACTTTTTTAAAATGTGATATTTTATAATTTTTTTTGTTATTTCTTATTGTAAAGTGGGACACGCGTCTTATTTAAAGAGCGACAGAGATAGCAATATACAGGTGAGACACGCGTCTCATATGCGCTTCGCGCATATATTTGAGAGCGACAGAGATAGCAATATACAGGTGGGACACGCGTCTCATATGCGCTTCGCGCATATATTTAAGAGCGACAGAGATAGCACTATATAAATTCCTTAAAAATATCAAAATAAAAAAATGGCAAAAAGAAACGCTCAACAGCGCGTCAACTATGGCGTGTCCATCATGTGCCTCAACTTCCTATCGCGGTGCATCAGCGCCGTGATCACCTATCACGATGAAGACAATAAGCCGAAGAGCGGGATATGCGTGGCTAACCACACTAGCCCCATCGACGCCTTGGTGCTGATGTGCGACAACACCTACTCACTGGTGAGTGGGGGGCGTTTCAACTTGCCCCGCTGTAGCAATATTGGACTAGTGTGTTTCAACTGGCCCCGCTCCGGAGCAAGCGAAACAGAGCGTTTCTTTTTGTGCCACTTTTTTAAAATGTGATATTTTATCAATTTTTTGTTATTTCTTTTTGTAAAGTGGGACACGCGTCTTGTTTAAAGAGCGATAGAGATAGCAATATATTTGTGGGTCACGCGTCTCATATGTATATTCAACAGCGACAGAGATAGCAATATATGGGTGGGACACGCGTCTCATATGCGCTTCGCGCATATATTTAAGAGCGACAGAGATAGCACTATATAAATTCCTTAAAAATATCAAAATAAAAAAATGGCAAAAAGAAACGCTCAACAGCGCGTTAACTATGGCGTGTCCATCATGTGCTTCAATTTCCTATCGCGGTGCATCAGCGCCGTGATCACCTATCACGATGAAGACAATAAGCCGAAGAGTGGGATATGCGTGGCTAACCACACTAGCCCCATCGACGCCTTGGTGCTGATGTGCGACAACACTTACTCACTGGTGAGTGGAGGGCGTTTCAACTTGCCCCGCTGTAGCTATATTGGACTAGTGTGTTTCAACTGGCCCCGCTCCTGAGCAAGCGAAACAGAGCGTTTCTTTTTATGCCACTTTTTTAAAATGTGATATTTTATCAATGTTTTTTTTTATTTCTTTTCGTAAAGTGGGACACGCGTCTTATTTAAAGAGCGACAGAGAGCAATATACAGGTGGGACACGCGTCTCATATTTAACAGCGACAGAGATAGCTATATATGGGTGGGACACGCGTCTCATATGCGCTTCGCGCATATATTTAAGAGCGACAGAGATGGCACTATATAAATTCCTTAAAAATATCAAAAATGGCAAAAAGAAACGCTCAACAGCGCGTCAAGTATGGCGTGTCCATCATGTGCTTCAACTTTCTATCGCGGTGCATCAGCGCCGTGATCACATATCACGATGAAGACAATAAGCCGAAGAGCGGGATATGCGTGGCTAACCACACTAGCCCCATCGACGCCTTGGTGCTGATGTGCGACAACACTTACTCCCTGGTGAGTGGGGGGCGTTTCAACTTGCCCCGCTGTAGCGATATTGGACTAGTTTGTTTCAACTGGCCCCGCTCCTGAGCAAGCGAAACAGAGCGTTTCTTTTTATGCCACTTTTATAAAATGTGATATTTTATCAATTTTTTGTTATTTCTTTTTGTAAAGTGGGACACGCGTCTTGTTTAAAGAGCGATAGAGATAGCAATATATTTGTGGGTCACGCGTCTCATATGCGCTTCGCGCATATATTCAACAGCGACAGAGGTAGCAATATATGGGTGGGACACGCGTCTCATATGCGCTTCGCGCATATATTTAAGAGCGACAGAGATAGCACTATATAAAGTCCCTAAAAATATCAAAATAAAAAATTGGCAAAAAGAAACGCTCAACAGCGCGTCAAGTATGGCGTGTCCATCATGTGCTTCAACTTCCTATCGCGGTGCATCAGCGCCGTGATCACCTACCACGATGAAGACAATAAGCCGAAGAGCGGGATATGCGTGGCTAACCACACTAGCCCCATCGACGCCTTGGTGCTGATGTGCGACAACACCTACTCACTGGTGAGTGGAGGGCGTTTCAACTTGCCCCGCTGTAGCAATATTGGACTAGTGTGTTTCAACTGGCCCCGCTCCTGAGCAAGCGAAACAGAGCGTTTCTTTTTATGCCACTTTTTTTAAATGTGATATTTTATCATTTTTTTTTTGTAAAGTGGGACACGCATCTTATTTAAAGAGCGACAGAGATAGCAATATATGGGTGAGACACGCGTCTCATATGCGCTTCGCGCATATATTTAAGAGCGCCAGAGATAACAGTATACAGGTGGGACACGCGTCTTATTTAAAGAGCGACAGAGATAGCAATATATGGGTGAGACACGCGTCTCATATGCGCTTCGCGCATATATTTAAGAGCGACAGAGATAACAGTATACAGGTGGGACACGCGTCTTATTTAAAGAGCGACAGAGATAGCAATATATGGGTGAAACGCGCGTCTCATATGCGCTTCGCGCATATATTTAAGAGCGACAGAGATAGCAATATACAGGTGGGACACGCGTCTCATATGCGCTTCGCGCATTTATTTAAGAGCGACAGAGATAAAGTCCCTAAAAATCTAAATAAAAAATGGCCAAAAGAAACGCTCAACAGCGCGTCAACTACGGCGTGTCCATCATGTGCTTCAACTTCCTATCGCGGTGCATCAGCGCCGTGATCACCTACCACGATGAAGACAATAAGCCGAAGAGCGGGATATGCGTGGCTAACCACACTAGCCCCATCGACGCCTTGGTGCTGATGTGCGACAACACCTACTCACTGGTGAGTGGAGGGCGTTTCAACTTGCCCCGCTGTAGCAATATTGGACTAGTGTGTTTCAACTGGCCCCGCTCCTGAGCAAGCGAAACAGAGCGTTTCTTTTTATGCCACTTTTTTTAAATGTGATATTTTATCATTTTTTTTTTGTAAAGTGGGACACGCATCTTATTTAAAGAGCGACAGAGATAGCAATATATGGGTGAGACACGCGTCTCATATGCGCTTCGCGCATATATTTAAGAGCGACAGAGATAACAGTATACAGGTGGGACACGCGTCTTATTTAAAGAGCGACAGAGATAGCAATATATGGGTGAAACGCGCGTCTCATATGCGCTTCGCGCATATATTTAAGAGCGACAGAGATAGCAATATACAGGTGGGACACGCGTCTCATATGCGCTTCGCGCATTTATTTAAGAGCGACAGAGATAAAGTCCCTAAAAATCTAAATAAAAAATGGCCAAAAGAAACGCTCAACAGCGCGTCAACTACGGCGTGTCCATCATGTGCTTCAACTTCCTATCGCGGTGCATCAGCGCCGTGATCACCTACCACGATGAAGACAATAAGCCGAAGAGCGGGATATGCGTGGCTAACCACACTAGCCCCATCGACGCCTTGGTGCTGATGTGCGACAACACTTACTCACTGGTGAGTGGAGGGCGTTTCAACATGCCCCGCTGTAGCAATATTGGACTAGTGTGTTTCAACTGGCCCCGCTCCGGAGCAAGCGAAACAGAGCGTTTCTTTTTTGTGCCACTTTTTAAAAATGTGATATTTTATCAATGTTTTGTTATTTCTTTTTGTAAAGTGGGACACGCGTCTTGTTTAAAGAGCGATAGAGATAGCAATATATCTGTGGGTCACGCGTCTCATATGCGCTTCGCGCATATATTCAACAGCGACAGAGATAGCAATATATGGGTGGGACACCCGTCTCATATGCGCTTCGCGCATATATTTAAGAGCGACAGAGATAGCACTATATAAATTCCCTAAAATATCAAAATAAAAAAATGGCAAAAAGAAACGCTCAACAGCGCGTCAAGTACGGCGTGTCCATCATGTGCTTCAACTTCCTATCGCGGTGCATCAGCGCCGTGATCACATATCACGATGAAGACAATAAGCCGAAGAGCGGGATATGCGTGGCTAACCACACTAGCCCCATCGACGCCTTGGTGCTGATGTGCGACAACACTTACTCACTGGTGAGTGGAGGGCGTTTCAACTTGCCCCGCTGTAGCAATATTGGACTAGTGTGTTTCAACTGGCCCCGCTCCGGAGCAAGCGAAACAGAGCGTTTCTTTTTATGCCACTTTTTTAAAATGTGATATTTTATAATTTTTTTTGTTATTTCTTATTGTAAAGTGGGACACGCGTCTTATTTAAAGAGCGACAGAGATAGCAATATACAGGTGAGACACGCGTCTCATATGCGCTTCGCGCATATATTTGAGAGCGACAGAGATAGCAATATACAGGTGGGACACGCGTCTCATATGCGCTTCGCGCATATATTCAAGAGCGACAGAGATAGCACTATATAAATTCCTTAAAAATATCAAAATAAAAAAATGGCAAAAAGAAACGCTCAACAGCGCGTCAAGTATGGCGTGTCCATCATGTGCTTCAACTTCCTATCGCGGTGCATCAGCGCCGTGATCACCTATCACGATGAAGACAATAAGCCGAAGAGCGGGATATGCGTGGCTAACCACACTAGCCCCATCGACGCCTTGGTGCTGATGTGCGACAACACCTACTCACTGGTGAGTGGAGGGCGTTTCAACATGCCCCGCTGTAGCAATATTGGACTAGTGTGTCTCAACTGGCCCCGCTCCTGAGCAAGCGAAACAGAGCGTTTCTTTTTATGCCACTTTTTAAAATTGTGATATTTTATCTATTTTTTTGTTATTTATTTTTGTAAAGTGGGACACGCGTCTTATTTAAAAAGCGACAGAGATAGAAATATACGGGTGAGACACGCGTCTCATATGCGCTTCGCGCATATATTTAAGAGCGACAAAGATACAGGTGGGACACGCGTCTCATATGCGCTTCGCGCATATATCTAAGAGCGACAGAGATAGCACTATATAAATTCCCTAAAATATCAAAATAAAAAAATGGCAAAAAGAAACGCTCAACAGCGCGTCAAGTATGGCGTGTCCATCATGTGCTTCAACTTCCTATCGCGGTGCATCAGCGCCGTGATCACCTATCACGATGAAGACAATAAGCCGAAGAGTGGGATATGCGTGGCTAACCACACTAGCCCCATCGACGCCTTGGTGCTGATGTGCGACAACACCTACTCACTGGTGAGTGGGGGGCGTTTCAACTTGCCCCGCTGTAGCTATATTGGACTAGTGTGTTTCAACTGGCCCCGCTCCGGAGCAAGCGAAACAGAGCGTTTCTTTTTTGTGCCACTTTTTTAAAATGTGATATTTTATCAATTTTTTGTTATTTCTTTTTGTAAAGTGGGACACGCGTCTTATTTAAAGAGCGACAGAGATAGCAATATACAGGTGGGACACGCGTCTCATATTCGCTTCGCTCATATACTTAAGAGCGACAGAGATAGCAATATACAGGTGGGACACGCGTCTCATATGCGCTTCGCGCATATATTTAAGAGCGACAGAGATAGCACTATATAAAGTCCCTAAAAATATCAAAATAAAAAATTGGCAAAAAGAAACGCTCAACAGCGCGTCAACTACGGCGTGTCCATCATGTGCTTCAACTTCCTATCGCGGTGCATCAGCGCCGTGATCACCTATCACGATGAAGACAATAAGCCGAAGAGCGGGATATGCGTGGCTAACCACACTAGCCCCATCGACGCCTTGGTGCTGATGTGCGACAACACCTACTCACTGGTGAGTGGTTAGACTGGTTTTAATGTCACGCGGACCGTCCGGAAAGTTAACTTTTTTCCCTTTCTGAATGTAGATTACCGCTTAAAGTTTATGTTATTAACACATTAGTTATTTGTTATACAAGGGGGCAAAGTTGTATTTTAACGCCGAGTGTGGAATTGAATTTAACACACGAGAAGTAAAATACATTTTCACCCATGTGTAACACAAAACTTTTCCCCTCACTATAGCGAGGAAACTACAAGACAACGGAAAAAATGCGTTTATCACTGCTTCCAGTATTTCCACAGGTGGTAAATCATCTTTATTGCTAGATTCACCTACTTTTATCAATTTTAAAGCAGTTAATTTGACTTTATTCGGGGTCAAATTACTTTACCCACCAGTGGATAAAATGCGTTTTTACCCGCTGGTATTAAAGGACAAAACACGTGTTTCCGAGCTAGTGAGGGGAAAAAACTTTTTTTTTAAATTGAAATTTCATGCTTAATTATCGTCACAAAACTGACATTCAGTTAATTTTTGTTAACCTATGCTAACTTTGGGTCCCAAATTCTGAAAATGCCCAGGACCCAGTTATATAATCGCTAAGTACCTGTATTCTTCAAGTAGCATTCTTCACTTGGTAAGTGAATATTTCATTAATCTTTCAACATTAGCATGACATCCTATAAGTGGGTTACATGTGCTTGGGATAATGTATTGCTACAAACATTTTATTGTTACCAGTCAACTTGTAAACTAGAAATTGAATTTTTAAAATAAAATAACTGATTTTATAAGTAAATGAACCTTATGAAAGTGCGTGAAGCAAAGAAATCCGTGATCTCGGCTTACCCCGTGATTGTATGTATGTATGTAATTTTCTAATGATTTCTGCCATTTTCGCCTAATTATTAGACTTTGCCTCAATTCTATAGTAAAAAAAATATCATCATGTTATGTAAACCTATCATAGGCCCTTCTCAATACTCCATTTTTTTATGACTTTCGCCATTTAATAATCAGTATTAGACTTCTTACTTTAACCGCTGGTGGCCTAGCGGTAAGAGCGTGCGACTTACGATTCGGAGGTCGCGGGTTCGAACCCCGTCTTGTACCAATGAGTTTTCGAAACTTATGTGCGAAATGTCATTTGATATTTTGCCAGTCGCTTTTCGGTGAAGGAAAACATCGTGAGGAAACCGGAATAATTCCAATAAGCCAACTTACCCATCGGGTTGGAAGGTCAGATGGCAGTCGCTTTCGTAAAACGAGTGCCTACGCCTAATCTTGGGATTAGTTGTCAAAGCGGACCCCAGGCTCCCATGAGCCGTAGCAAAATGCCGGGATAACGCAAGGAGGAGGATGATTAGATGAATTTTTGTTTCTTAGTAACATGACATCGTCATCCTGTTGTAAAACTTTAAAGAGCCCTTTTAAAAAATAATTTTAATAATTTAAATATAATCAAAGAAGTACCTATCATTTTCAGATAGGGCAGCGTCACGGTGGTTTCCTAGGCATCCTACAGAGGGCGCTCGCGCGCGCCTCTCCGCACATCTGGTTTGAGAGGTCGGAGGTTAAAGACAGACACGCTGTGGCCAGAAGGTAAGGCTCCCAAGGCTCATCGAGCCGCATTTTATGTATGAGAAAGCTCTCGTTGGTATGAAGACATCCAAAAGCTGAAAGCTATGCCACAGAATATATAGTAGTACGAGTACAGAAGGCTCACTCCTTTGATGTTCACAAAATGCCGCCATTCAAAATTCTTACCTACATTAGCAAACGGACCGCACGCGAGCAGCAAACATTGAATTCTATTGCGCTGCGTGAAGGTCGTCACCAGTGAACGGGCCGCGAACTCGCGGCCGCCGGCATGTACTTGTAGCGCGGCGATAGAATCGCGGAGTGAGCCGCCCCTGGCAATGCGTACTTTTTCATACTAACAAGCGATTTCTAATACACAAAATGCGGCTAGATGTTGATATTGTTGATAGATGTGGCTTCATCCTATTTGTGGCATTCTACTATAAAGGGTTCAATGAGAATATGGATGCCACTAATGGGGACTATCGTTTTTTTGCTCACCAGTTGGCGCCACTGTTGAGTAAGGTCCAGAGATATAGCTATCAAAGTTAAAGGCGACTTTTAAGATCGGCGCCGAAACAAAGTTTTGAATCTTATTAATTAATTAATAATAATATTTATATTCATATTCTTTATTCAGTATTGATTATACATTGTCAGGTTTTACATTCACATATTTATAGATGATTCACATATGTTTAGATTCTTTATTGTAAATAACTTATCATCATATTTTTGCGCCTCTTTTTCTTAATTCCGCTTTCGAAGCGTTCACATTTATCGCCAAATAGTCCATATTTTGCTATAATTTCACGAAGAAGATCACTTTTCAACAGGTAAATTAAAGAAATTATAATTTATGTCACGAAGTCCGCCAAAACCAGTAGTAGTAGTTTTTTGACCTCACGCGACATCAGCGCCTCTAGTGGCAAATTTATAGATGGCCCCCATTAGCTTCATTCATCAAATGTTTGTTGGGTTTTGGCACTAGAGGGCGTTGTAAGTATTAGTAATACGTGGCTTTCCATAAATAAGGGTTCTCACGATACAAGAGCAAAAAGGCCTTTCTAGTACTTATCGCACACGAAGTCCACGGATAGTTAAAGGTAGTGGAAAGTCACATATTATGATTACTAGTAACGCCCTCTAGTGTCATATTCGGCAAACGTTTAAAGAAGTAGGAACGAACATACAGTGCCATATAGCTGATCTAACAGTGTTAGAGTGGTTAGCAGTGTTCAAAGACATATACTCGTATAACTCCGTATAGACAGATAAAGTCTAAGAAAAAAACGTACCTCAAAACCATACAGAAAAAGGTACGGTGGCCTAGATGGCATTACGCCTTTGGGGTACGCTCAGCTAGATGGCGCTAATATTAATATTTGACATTTTTAACACATATCAAGCTAAGAATATGGGCCAAATTGTCAAAACAGGTTCAAAAGTTTAAGCTTGTGTCAAAAGATGGCAGTCTATGCACTGTGATTACACATTTTACTTCGACAGTAACTCTCTATAATACTCGATCCTCTTTGGCAGTGTTAGATAGGGAATCACTCTCTACATTCGTGTCTTAATTTTTCGCTACTCGTTTCGAATTTCTTATTTATCCCACGATGTACTATTTTAATTCACAGGCTAAAAGAGCACATATCAGTCCCTGATAACCCGCCCATCCTGATCTTCCCGGAGGGCACCTGCATCAACAACACTTCAGTAATGCAGTTCAAGAAAGGCAGTTTCGAAGTCGGTGGCTGGATCTACCCTGTTGCCATTAAGTGAGTAGTCTTACAAAACCTATACAAATGTTCTTTACAGCTCACTAATATTAAAAGACAAAAAAAATACTGGAATGAGCTGCCGTGGTTTTCCTGGTCTACAGTATAAGCGACGTAACGACGGAGGAATGTTGTTCCAGCATTTACTTGCACGGTATCGAAAACCCCCCTTAAAAGCAGCAAAATGGTTCCTTGGCACTTGTAAAATGGCCGCTCGTGATCTATGCTGATGGTGGGTTTTAAAGCGTTTTCACATTATCCGATCCGATATCGGATATAGGACCTAAAGGTGCCCTTTTGACGTCTGTCTTTGACATCCTTCCTACATCCGATATCGGATCGGATGATGAAAATTCGCTCTAAAACCCACCATCAACCTAGATCGCCACGGGATATAGACATAGTTCCGCTATCCTATATGAGTAGTGTATTTTCAAAAGTACCTATTTCTATAAGTCCACAGAGGTTATTTTTATCTATGTCTTTATAGAAAAATAACCCTTGTTGACTTATAGAAATTGAGTGTTTTTGAAAAGACTCTCCTCATATCTTTGACATTTTTTCTCCAATATCGAATCGGATAGTGTGAAAAGGCACTACGGTTTGTTTTTAAGAAACGGGGGCTGTTTCGTTTGGATCCTATGACATACCAGACTCGGAACTCTCGGACAAGCCGCCGATCAAGTGCAACTTTGAGGTCGATGTGTGTTTTGAGTATTCGTGACCGAAAGATAACAATAGCCTTGTGAAATAAAACTATGGAAAGGGATTAAATCGCGTATAATGAGTTTAAAATTCATCCCGACGTTTCGAACACTTTACAGCGCTCGTGGTCAACGGGTGACTGAGGAAAAATTACAATGTGCAAAAGCTACCCACATACAAGAAATATTAACGAACCATGACCACAAATAATATAGATTTTTAAAGCAGATTCACACACTTAATAAAGCTAGTTATACAATATTCAAAAAAAATTACCATTACTATGTTAAAAAACAATTAATCCATTAATCTACACAAAATTGACAAAAACAAACTGCAAATGTCCAACACCATACAACACAGAAGCCTCACAGCCTTCGTCGTGCTTGTTCCATTATCAGACTACTGGATTAGTACACTACTGGATCCCAAGCCGGTGGTAAAGTAAAGCCATCTTCTCTATTAAAGTTTGGATATTTCTTGATCTCAATGATTAAACTCGTTATATGCGATTTAATCCGTTCCCATAGTTTTATTTCACGAGTAACTATCGCGGTAACCGAAGACAATATTAAGAGCCCGTCACGATGGGTAAAAATTCAGTATCTGTCAAATTACCCCATTTACACACACTAACGCACGTCACACTCACCAACATACTTTTCGCACACTACCGCAATTTACTGGAAGAGGTCAGTGACCTAAGTGAGAGGAACTTAAGACAGGTCTATAGTTTCACTGAAGATCAGTTGTAACGTTAAAATCCCATCAAAACCAAAAAAGGGAAATATGAGCCAAGTTCAATATTATATATGCCTTGGTTGTTGGCGTCAACGACAAAAGCAGTGAGATCTAAACGGGTGCCAAGTTCAATGGCAGTCCTCAAAATGTTTTATGACAATTGATGACATAAAATATCATTTCTTATAACTTTTATAATAGAATAGAATATAATTAATTTATTCGTTAACACACACACAAAATAAACGTGACAAATAATACGACATAAATAAGAAGGAGATCCAACGAAATGGTCTAATCTTCCGATCAGACCATCCGGTGAAACAATCACGACAGGCACATAATATGTATGCCACAAATATCAATATAAGAGCCAAATTTAAGACGTTTATGTGAAATAGTTTTTGTTGTGAGGACGCCCATAGAGGCTCCAAATAGTTCGTGTAATATTACACACGATGTTGTCTGCCAGTTCGGTTACTTGAACTTGGCTTGACACGCTGCCGCGTGTTTAGATTGCGGACAGTGTCAATTTAGTGTTACCATCTCACACGAATTGACTCCGATTATTTTTCAAAATAAATTTGTGCAAACACCATATAAAATCAAAACAACTCTGGTGTAAAAAACAGTGCTTCGTTTATTCTAATTATAAATGGTTAAACCCTTTTCCGAATGAATTAAAATAATTCACTGTTCCTGATCGGTTTAGCCATTATAACATCCGTTATAAATGCACTGAGACAAAGGTTGAGGTTATGTATGAACAGAGGTTGACAGTCAGTTTACATGTAAAATTGTTGCCATATATAGAATTCTTCATTAAAATAATAATTTTCAAAATTTAGTTAAAGTTGTCTGAATCTAAGGTTACGTGCCCCGTGTGCAAACACCATTTAAAAATTATATTGAACGTAAGAAGGTAAGTCATACAGAACAATTTTGTGATAAGATAATATATTATTACAATTAATAATTTCGCCATTTACGTAAATAATCGTTTATAGAATATAATTATAATGATTAGTTCTGTTAGTTTTTTCATACGCCACACTGAATGTCTCTTCGCGATAGAGAATGTTACACACACTGACACACTAAATAATGTGACCAGTATAATGAAAATAAAGTCCAACGAGTTAAAATTAATTTTAAAACTCTTTCATTTTAATAAAGTTTAGAAGACAAAAAATACCTATATTTCTTATCATTGTATTAAAGTTACATATATTTTTTTATTTCTCAACAATAATAAGTAGTAAACAACACAAAAAAAAAACGATTTTAAACTGAGACTCTTTTAGACCTGACGATATTTATTTACCTTATTACTTTTGAATACATTCATAGCACTGGCAATCTTTTTGTATCCGTATATGATTTCCAGTGTCAAAAACAAATGTCATTGGAGCAAATTTGGCGACACGTCCGCTCCGAACGAGCCCGATCGGGCGTCTGACTCAATAGAATCTGTTCGCAGTTTTGACGTTTGTATGGAAAATTTACGAAAGTTTATATTCAACATTGATTTTATTCGTTTTCTTTGTAAGGAAAAATATGAAAAGGTAATAATTCTGTAGTCCAGTTATCTAGCTTATAAAATAACATTATTTTAAAACTAAAACACGGTCGTACATATTCAAATTTATGAAGATGCCGACAGGGGCCGACCGCATTTTAGTTACAACTTTAAGTAAGTATGTATCTAAAATTGGAAGTGTTTCCTGATTTGTATTACACACTATTTTGCATACACATACTTAAAGTTTATAATTATCAAGAAAGCCTTTTGTTTGCCTAAAAGGTTTTCGAAGTAATTGCCATTTGATTCGAAGTATTTTTAGACAAATATTGATGTCGTTTAACTTCCATTTACTGTATTTTAGTAGCATGATAACACACATGTAAACTACTGAATTTTTAGTTTAGGATATAAGTAATGCGACAACATCAATTTTAGCAGCCTAAAGTATACAAAATTGAGCTCAGCTCACTCAGACGTGAGCACTATTTGCGGGTTTTCTTAAACTAGCGTCAGGAAAAAAATCATAATTAATTCAGGGAGTTACTTTTCCTTGATGTTAACTACTGATTTTGTAGATAAGAATACGCGCTGTTTAAAACAAGTGCTTTTCTTATCAATAAGTATATACTGAAACTAAAACCGGACGTAGAAAACTACCAATTTTACGATTTTCTACTTTTTGATATTGACGGCCTCTTAATAGAACCTTGTATCAAAATTTAATAAATGACAAAATCATTTCAGATACGACCCCCGTTTCGGTGACGCGTTCTGGAACAGTTCCCGCTACGGCATGCTACACTATCTCCTTAACATGATGTCATCCTGGGCCATCGTATGCGATGTGTGGTACCTACCCCCCATGAAGAGAGGAGAGAGGGAAGATGCTGTTGCGTTCGCTAACAGAGTGAAGGCGTGCGTGGCGGCTAGGGGAGGCCTAATAGATTTACAATGGTGAGTAGTATAGTAGCTTAACATGATGTCATCCTGGGCCATCGTATGGGATGTGTGGTACCTACCCCCCATGAAGAGAGGAGAGAGGGAAGATGCTGTTGCGTTCGCTAACAGAGTGAAGGCGTGCGTGGCGGCTAGGGGAGGCCTAATAGATTTACAATGGTGAGTAGTATAGTAGCTTAACATGATGTCATCCTGGGCCATCGTATGCGATGTGTGGTACCTACCCCCCATGAAGAGAGGAGAGAGGGAAGATGCTGTTGCGTTCGCTAACAGAGTGAAGGCGTGGGAGGCCTAATAGATTTAATGGTAAATATTATAGTACCTCAACATGATGGAAATTATGTGTGTGTCTGATGAGCACAGATATTTGTTCCTGAGACATGGATGTTTTCTATGTATGTAAGTATTCGTATTATTATTTATATCGTTGTCTGAGTACCTGCAACACAAACCTTCTTGATATTACCGCGGGACTCTGTCAATCTGTGTAAGAATGTCCTATAATATTTATTTATTTATTTAAGTATATACTCTATCCTCTTTATACATATTTATTCTAATATTTGGACCATTTCTTTTCCAGGGACGGGCAATTAAAACGCACGAAGGCGAAGAAAGAATGGCGAGAACTACAACAAGAAGAATTCAGCAAACGGTTAAAAGGAGAATGAAGATACCGGGTCGAAGTAACAGGTAAAAATACCTGGAAAATACTAGCGCGCCCGGAACAGAGACTTGTACTGAGTGTTAATACTTGTGACTTAAAAGTGAGTGAGTTATATGACTAGTGTAGGTACGTTTTGTATGGAGAAATACCTGTTAGTATTTTATTAGATACGCTTTAAGCGTAGTTTGTATATTTTGAAGCCATATTGCTTAGGTAGTGTGTTATTTAAAAAAATAATCGGAAACTAAGAATTTGTATTGTTCTTAGAATTAGGGTATAAGATATACTACCCCTAAACACTATTGTAAACCGTTTTAATTTTACTTTTATAATAAACCATAGATTAAATATAAGAAAATCATACCATCCCTTACATTAAATTAAAATGCGACCGCCTAAGAACGCGCATACACTACACCACACATAGATGGCGCCACAAAAAAAATGTCTTGTAGCTTTCGATTATACTTGTAGATGGCGTTAAGTGTCACTTTTGACATAGATTTATGGCTCGAAAGTGAGACTTAACGCCAATCTACAAGTAATCGATGGCAACAAGGCATTTTTTTTTGTGGCGCCATCTATGTGTGGTGTAGTGTATGCGCGTTCTTAGGCAGTCGTATTTTAATGTATAGGTATGACCTTCTTATATGTAATCTATGAAACCTGGTCGAAAAGCTCGAAGCTTGATATTAGGTAGTAATAGGGTTAAACACCACTCAATATTACCTAAAAAATACTGATATTTAAAGACAATACATACATACATACAATCACGCTTGTATCCCGTAAAGGGGTAGGCAGAGCACATGAAACCAGTAAAGCTTCAGTGCCTCTCTTGGCAAATAAGGGGTTGAAAGAAAACGAAACTGTGACATTGCAGTGACAGGTTGCCAGCATGTCGCCTACGCTACAATTTAACCCATATCCCACAGTCGCCTTCTACGACACCCACGGGAAGAAACGGGGCACAGAAAAAAGAAAATATTACATGCAATTTAGACTCTTCAAGTACTTGCATCGACTTCAATAAATTGTCGCTCAATAATTAAATGTCATGTGTGTGTGTGTGTGTGTGTGTGTGTGTGGGTGTGGGTGTGGGTGTGTGGACACGTTCAGAATACATTGAAACTTTATCAAATTCAAATTATCTAAAAATGCAGATTAACATCTTAATAATCTAAGTAGCCTTTCTGAAATGTTTTTGAACACCAAATCTAGTTAAGTTTTCATTTATATCTCCAAATGTTTTTTTACTGCATATAAATAGGTTTATTAATTATCAGAAGCAACCATTCTGACAATATACATTACGTTATATATTAGTTATATTAAATTAAATTAAAATAAATTCACAATTCGATTAGAGATGGCGTTGTACCGCACGTAAACTGGATAACGGTTTGTTCCCGTGGCGTGGTTTCATTTCTTCTATTTTACTGTTTAGTGCTCATTAAACAAGTGAAGTGACAAATGCTTCTAGTAATTTTTGGATGGCTCTGTGTTTTGAGCTTATATACTTACTAGATTTTGCCCGCGGCTTCGCTCGCGTGAGAAAGAGACAAAAGTAGCCAATGTCACTCTCCGTCCCTTAACTATCTCCATTGAAAAAATCACGTCAATTCGTCGCTCTGTTTTGCCGTGAAAGGCGGAAAAACAAACAGATACACACACTTTCCCATTTATAATATTAGTATGGGTATAGTGTGGTACCAAACAAACCAGTAAGCATTTTTAATAGGAGCGTAATTTAACACCTTTGCACCCAAGAACCCGCGTGGCGGGCACTCGTACGTTACTCAGATGCCGAAGAACTCGCCTGGCGGGTTCTCGCCATACTAGCGGGCGGTTATAAAAAAACGACCGGTTTCTGACGTAATGCGCCGTTTTTGTCTGTGTTAAACGAGCAATTCTTGTGTATTTATTTATATATACCGGCGATCTCGGAAACAGCTCTAACGATTTCGCTGAAATTTGTTTTCGTTGGTGAAAAATCGATCAAGCTTAGTCTTAAGTCCTGGGAAACGCGAATTTTCGAATTTTACACGTTTTTCTGTCGCATTATTAAAATAAAAATACGGTCGCTTATTTCAGAAGCTTGACCGCAAAGTCTAAGAGTTGGAATTCGAGTTCGGTGCGAATAAAAAAAGAAGCCAGAAATAAAAGCTTTATATTTATTCATACGAGTTTTTGACACATAACTTTCCTTGCCAGTTTTATGGCATATCATTTAAAAACGCGGTATAATAATTACAATAGAAGCTCTGACGCCCAGAAAATAAATGAAATGTATAAATTCTATTGTTTTCATAAAATGATGATAGATGGCGCTGTAACGAACGCAAACTGGCTAACGATATGCACACGTGTTATCATTTATTCTATTACTGTTTATATTAGTTAATACAAGAAGCCATTTTGAAAATCTAATTATTTTTGGATAGCTCTTTTTCTGAGCTTATTGAATTATGTCACACCTCTGACAGTGGCGATCAATTATTATGAGAGGCGCGTTGCTACGCACACACTCTAAGCTCATGTTGGCGGACGCCTATCATGCTATTAGCAGGGGCGGCTCACTCCGCGATTCTATCGCCGCGCTACAAGTACATGCTGGCGGCCGCGAGTTCGCGGCCTAGTCAGGGGTTGCGCGCTTTCTCACGGAACGCATGCACGTTCGCATTTTCTATTGTTACTTTACGTCGCGAGTTTTTTTTAAGGTTCATTATGTGATGTCCGCGTGTGGAATGGCAATAATGCCCAGTTAAATAGACATCATGAATAAAATAAATACCATAGGACACTTACACAGATCTACTATTGATTAAGTCACACGGAAAAGTTCAATAAGGTTTGTCATGTTGGAACTTAAACAAAAATATTTAAATACTGTATATACAAATATATATACCTACAAATTAAGTACCCAAGACTTGAACATAATAGTATAACATTTTATTTCAGTATTAATACTTTTCAATCCGTTAGGCAACCCTATCGTAAGTCGCTGCGCACGTGCGGCTCGTTTCTTTGTAAGAATTATGTAGGCATTTAAAAAGGCGGCATTTCGTAAACATCAAAGCAGTGAGCCTTCTGTACTTGTACTATTATATATTCTGTGGTACTAGCTTTTGGCCGCGGCTTCGCTCGCATTAGAAAGAGACCAAAAGTAGCCTGTGTCACTTTTCATCCCTTCAACTATCTCCACTGAAAAAATCATGACTATTCGTCGCTCCGTTTTGTCGTGAAGGACGGACAAACAAACACACACACTTTCCCATTTATAATATTATTATGGATGAGTGAGATATGACAGAACGACTGGTTACGTTTTTGACAGGCGGGTAACTATTGATGTGCCGACGAAAAGTTTCCAAAATTCTGAAATTTTCACATAGGAAAACTTCGGAAACTTTACATTTCATAAATTTAAATTTTCTTTATTTTTCGTGAAAGTTTCGTGAATTTTACATGAAATTCAAGATTTTTTTGGACAGTTTCCGCAACTTGCACATCACTAGAGGTAACCGAGAGCACACTATAATAAAGAGTACTATCGTACAGTATGGCCACTAGGCTTGTGTCGTTCACGAACTATGAACTGTTAGGAATAAAATCCCATCAATGACCGAAATGAACTGAGTCTTTCCGTGCTCTGAGAATCGGTCTTTGCTCATTTAGTTCAGTAGGCGAGCGCGAGCGGTTTGGATCGAGAACGAATGTGTGACTGCGCCGACCGAGAGCGAGAGCTATAATTTAGCAGAGCAACAAAAAAAGTCAAGTTTTCATATTAAACTTCGGTTACTTACAACCTTTCGGCCCGGAATGTTACTATCTGTGGACTATTCGTATCATTTTGACACTATTCGGTCCCATTCGTTCTGATCTTTCCGACCGCAGTGGTCGCTGGTCTGGCTGAACTAAATGAGCAAAAGACCTAAAAGAGCGAACTAGTTCGTGGGAGCGATTGAACGAGATCGGAGCGCTCCGATCAACGAACGAAACGGCACAAGCCTAATGGCCACTCCCGCTCCCCGCTGAAAGTGCCGCCCACACCCTCTCGGTTACCTCACAGTTACCGCCTGTCAAAAACGCGAACAGTCGACCTGTCATATTTCACTAATACAAGCATAGTACGCGTTCACCTACACGAGCTTGGACTGAGTGCTAAGAACGCGCCTCTATCATATATTTGATCGCCAGTGTCCGAGGTGTGTCGAGAGTGAGTGGGCGGCATTTTTAGCAGGAAGCAGGTAGTGACCATACTGTACGATAGGACTCTTTATTATACTGTGCTTACGGTACTGTTATACTATTAGTATGAATTTTCTGACATGGTTTTTTGGTTTTTGCCGTAATCTGTTAAACAAAAGCCTTTGTTTCTATTATTCACAGTGGCTAGCTCCCGTTTCTATGGCACGCGCTAAAGGTTGCAATTTATGAAACAGTTCGCTGTAAGCAGGTAACTTTTTCGAATATGACAAAACGTGTTATCTCCGAAATGGCTTTTTGTGGATTTGAACCTTATTACTATCATGATAGTTGCTTTTTAACTGCAGTCTTTAGCGCGTGCCGTTTAAACGGGAGCTAGCCGCCGTGAATAATAGAAACAAAGGCTTTTGTTTAACAGATTACGGCAAAAGCCAAAAAATCATCTTAAAAAATTCATACTTTACACGGGCAACACAATTGCCAGCAATTCACATATGTACCATTGCTGCGTTTGTAGAGCACGCACCAACTATGGGAAACGCGGCAATGGTATGTGAATTGCTGGCAATAGACTAGTTTCCTACTAGTCAAATCAGCTTCTTTTTATGAACTATCAAAACGATTTGCTAATATGGAATTACTATGAAATACTGAGGAGTGACGTCACGGTCAATTCATTTACTTTATATCTTTCTCTTTGACTTATTAAATAGAAATTATGTTTAAAAATAACTACTGTCCATATTTTTCTTCTAATTATGTGGTGCTTTATTTCGTGCACTGCATAAAATATTTTATTTTAACCTCTCGTATGCTTAGGAGCAGATCTGCTCCATATTGTTTCAACTTTAACATGTAGTTATTATGACTAATATATTAATGACAATTTTTTGACAGACGCATACGAAAGGTTAAGTATAGGAAACTAGCCTATTGTGTTGCCCGCAACAGCACCTTTTTACCAGTATCAAAGAGGATCGAATATTATAGAAAGTAACTGTCTAAGTAAAATGTGTAATTACAGTGCATAGACTGCCATCTCTCGACACAAGCTTAAAACTTTTGAACTTCAGTTTTGACAATTTGGCCTATATTCTTAGCTTGATGTGTCTTAAAACGTCAAATATGAATATTAGCGCCATCTAGCCGAGCGTTCCCCAAAGGTGTAACGCCATCTTGGCCACCGTAGCTTTTTCTCTATGGCTTTGAGGTACGTTTTTTTTAACCCCCGACGCAAAAACGACGGGGTGTTATAAGTTTGACGTGTCTGTCTGTCTGTTTGTCTGTCTGTCTGTCTGTCTGTTTGTCAATCTGTCTGTTTGTGTGTGTGTCTGTATGTGGCATCGTAGCTCCCGAACGGATGAACCGATTTAGATTTAGTTTTTTTTTTGTCTGAAATTTGAGTTAGTCGGGAGTGTTCTTAGCCATGTTTCATGAAAATCGGTCCACTTTGTCGCGGTCGAGGGTTTTTCAAAATTTTACTTTTGTGGTTAGGTTAGTTTGTCTTGTAGTAATGGGCTTTTCTTAAATGTTTTTGAACACCAAATCTTGTTAAGTTTTCATTTACATAGATGTCGCTGTATCGTACGTAAACTGGTTAACGATTTGCGCACTTGGTCTCATTTATTCCGCTTAATGATATTTCGTTGCAACTGTTTTTGTACCCTACGTATGGTACCAACTTTTTGGAAAGCTCTATGTCAAGAGCTCATGGACGTTATAACTCCGTATAGACAGATAAAGGTTGAAAAACAAAACGTACAATCAACCAATTGGAACCTTAGACCACTGTAGAACTATGTCATAGTGACGTTATAAATCAGATTGTAAGAAATCTTATGGTTTATTTATTGTATTTGTGTATGTTTATTTTATAATAGTAGGTATCGACTTGTATTTAATCATTACAATCTCATACTGGCTTTATAATATTGTGCACCAAACTAACTATCTCTGTTTTGCCCAATGGTTGACTGGTAGAGAATGCCTTAAGGCGTTAAGTCCGCCATTTGTACTTTTTATTGATAATTTGTGCAATAAAGTTTAAATAAATAAATAAATAAATAAATCTCTTACTGATTGTCAATTTGACACACAGACCAACCCCTATAGACATCCATTACAAGACGACTCGCGGTCACCAGCCTTACTTGTATTTGCCATGATATAAGCGCGGGCGCTCGCCGTGCCCGATCAGTAACGACCAAGTAACCGACCCGAAAGCAGCGCGTGTTTTTCGCAATAAAAAAATTGAAAAAGGGTGTTTTGATGGCTTAAAGATGTCCACCTGTAGTGTGAAATGGTGTGGAAAGGTAACAAGAAGCTCAAATTTAAAAACGGACGGTATTACATTCCACAAATAAGTCATATTTATAATTTATTCAGAGCCGGCATAGGTCAACTTACACTGGCTATTTACGCGACTCCCTTTTCATCTGGCGCGACTGCCTGTCGTCCTTGAAACGACCAATCGCAGCGCGCTAAACACATTCCCCTCCCGCTCCTCGCGCCCCAAGCACTGGTAATTTGTAGCACGCACAAAATTTAAAATAATGGCACTCTATAGGAGGTTCTCTGTGATTTGACATGGTTGTAGAGTGGCCTGGTCCAATTGGTTGACTGTACAGTCCAGTCACTCACTCACTGTACATTCAACCAATTGGAACCCAAGGCCACTCTACAACCATGTCAAAGTGACAAGCAGTAAGAGATTTCTTACAATCTGATGTATAACATCACTATGACATAGTTCTACAGTGGCCTAGGGTTTCAATTGGTTGACCGTACCTCGGGACCACCAAGAGAATAGGTTAGTTTTCTACTAGTCAAATCAGAATCTTTTTAAGAACTGTCAAAACGATTTGCTAATATGGAATCGCTATAAAATACTGAGGAGTGATGTCACGGTCACGGTCAATCCATTTACTTTATATTTTTCTCTTTGACTTAGGAATTATGTTTAAACATAACTACTGTCCATATTTTTCTTCTAATTATGTGGTGCTTTATTAAATATTTTATTTTAAGTATAGGAAACTAGCCTATTTATTGCACGGTCGTCGAGAATTCTAGATGGCGCTACTTAATATTTTCAATCTTAGCACATTAAGCTAAGAATATGGGCCAAATTGTTAACATCGAGGTTCAGAAGTTTTAAGCCTCTGTCGAGTTTTTTTTATAAACTTAACATAACCGAATAAAAACCTAGGTTGAAAGACTACTGCGGCTTGAGGTTACGGTTTTTTTTATTACATTATAATTATCATATTACTGAACACGATATTAACTTGTAATATTGATATGTTTCCAAATTATCGTCAAAAACATGAACTATTTTACATCTTTTATGAAGATCGATTCTTTGGGAACTTCTCCCAATTTTCATCAGTCTCATTAAAAGAAAATATTAATTTAGGAATCATTTTTCCTTCATCATCGCAAATACAAATTTATGATGGTAAAGGGTTATACACTACATTAAAACTTGATATTACAAACTATAACTACTAACGCCATCTATTGGCGAGTAGTTACTCGATCAAAATGACAATACTACCAAAGCAACATGGCGAGTAAACAGGGCCTAAATGTAACTTAAGCATAGGTTGTACCAAAGTGGCTAAGGGCCGGTATGGATTGACTGCAATCCGACTGCATTTTTGTCGGAAATCTCTCGCTGACTTTACAATTTCCATTATAATTTTACTGTTTTTTTGAGCTGGAAATTATTCTTCAGTCGCGCCATCTATTGTCAAGTGGCGGTACTGATAACTCCACTAGTTTATGCTACGAATATATAACCCGCATTTTGGTAAGAGACCTATGGAATCAGTACTTTATGTTTTTCATACAAAATGCAGTTTTTTTCGTACCGGCCCTAATAGGTTTTGAAATGATTTTAATCGATTTAATGACCGGAAGGCATAGCCTTTGACTATATGGACAAGTTTTGTCCTACAAGACATTATAAAAAATTTAAAAGAGGCAATATATTATAGGGTCGTCCTGGGGGCCGATTTTTGAGTCTCACTGTCACTAAAATACCGGTTGAAAACGGTGAATTGCCTATTATTTTCAGTGACAATTTTCTGAATTCGAACGCGTGAGACTCAAAAATCGGCCCCCTGGGCATTTTCCCGAAAAAAAGATTCAAAAACCTGTTTTTCCTAAAACAGGTACATAACAAACACCGGTAACACAATAAGTTCCTAGTTACCCTTCGGGTTGGAAGTTCAGATGGTAGTCGCTTTCGTAAAACTAGTGTCTACGCCCAATCTTGGGATTAGTTGTCGAAGCGGACCCGAGGCTCCCATGAGCCGTGTCAAATGCTGGAATATCGCAAGGAGAATGGAATATTGGCATTTTTTAATTTCTATAATCTCTTGTCCGACGTATTTTTAAAACTGTAAATTATTCTGTGAGTCTTCTGAGCATTTCTTTTTTTGCCATTTTTTTTAAGAAATTTTAGATCTTTTGTACTCAAAATCACGAGTACTTTCAATCTCACTGGGAGACAAAAAGTGTCCCAGAAATTCCATACATTTTTGTTAATTTCCTCCTTTGTTACCCCACACAACACGTATGGAAAATGGTAACAAAATAAGAAAAAATCGTATGGGACAATTTTTTTTAACTACTAGGATTGAAGGAGCTAGTGATTCTGAGTAGAAATACCATTTTTTTTTTTTCAAAAATATCACATTACATAAAAGTGGCGAAAAGAAAAGAAATGCTCTTCTGTATAACTGAGATAGTTGGTAAGAGACTGTTCTGTGTCTTTTAATACATTCAGTTTAGTGGACGTGTGAAAACAGATGTCAGTGATATCATAGAGGAATAACTAAGGAAAGAATTGTAACTCCAAAAAAAAATGCATGTTATTTGTAGTGACATCTAGCGTTATCTACGCGTCAACTGTTTGTGATTGTGGTCAAATGGTTTACCTGGGGGCCGATTTTTGAATCTCACGGCGTTCGAATTCAGAAAATTGTCACTGAAAATAGTAGGCAATTTCGGTGACAATTTTCTGAATTCGAACGCCGTGAGATTCAAAAATCGGCCCCCTGTTACTCATTAAAAAAAAAACCTCTCTTAAGCCTTTCTAAGGCATAGGGAATATCTTTCCTACCTAATTTTGAACTATATCACAGTGATAAGGTTCAATTTTTGGTTAAATGCTGTGAAATTGTAGCATTTTAAGTTTCATTCTACAGCTTAGCAAAAAAAAGTACAGAAGTGTCAAAATAATTGCCACATGCAAAGCGGTTTACATAGACAGTGGCGCCCCTATTATTTTATACTCTTCTTTGCCAGGCTGTATTAAACCATGGATTAAATATAACAAGATCATACCATCCCATACATTAAAATGCGACCGCCTAAGACCGCGCTTACACTCCACACACTAAAAAAATGTCTTGTAGCTTTCGATTATACTTGTAGATGGCGTTAAGTGTCACTTTTGACATAGATTTACGACTCGGAATTGACACTTAATGCCAATCTACAAATAATCGGTGGCAACAAGGCATTTTTTTGTGGCGCCATCTATGTGTGGTGGAGTGTAAGCGCGTTCGTAGGCGGTCGCATTTTAATGTATGGGATGGTATGATCTTGTTATATTTAATTTATGATTAAACTTGCTAAGCAATATATTTTTTGACGCTCAAAAATGGGATGCGAAGATTTTGTTTGTAACAGTCTCGATTCAAAATTAAACTTGAATATTGAAAACTGTTTACATAGACGGCCACCGTCCCCTATTATTTTCTCTAAGTAAGTATAGATGGCGCAGTAGCTAGTACGGTCTGAGTCGCGACGGGTTCCTGTTTGTTATAGAACCTTTAAAAATATACCCGCAGCAAAGACATATTTATTATTTATTAGTAAAAACATGTTTACATGACATTACAGTAAAACCAATGCGTCACGAAACTTGAATAACAAAAAAGAGAAAATAAAAGAGACCAAATTTAAAATAGTACATTAAATATTACGATACAAGTGCGTAAAAAGGAAGTTCGAAACGAGTGGCGATAAATTAAAACACGACCGGAGGGAGTGTTTTAAATCGACACGAGTTACGAATTTCCTTTTCGCACGTGTATCGTACGACGTTTTTCAGTACAGATGAGCCTCCGATGTTTCGACCTGGCATATAATGAAGCACTTCGCGCACTAGTGCGTAAAAAAACACCATCTGTACTGAAAATAATATTAAACAATTGATTGACATATATAACTCCGTATATAGACAGATAGTCTAAGGAAAAAGCGCACCTCGGAACCGTCAAGAAAAATGTCTTCTAAATAGCGCGCTACACCTTTGGTAGCGTCTCGGCTAGATGGCGCTACTATTGGTATTTGACAATTTTAACACATATCAAGTTAAGAATATGGGCCAAATTGTCAAAATTGAGGTTCAAAAGTTGTAATACTGTATCGAGAGATGGCAGCACTGTGACATTTGACTGACAGTACAGAGGTAGTGCGAAAAGCTTATCCTTCGCGTTTTTCCGGAAACGTTCGTATTTTTCATGGTTGTTCAGTCAATGTCAGTACGTCTTGTACTGAGACTGACTGAAATAGCATGACACGTTCGTACGTTTCCGTCAAAATACGAAGGAATAGTTATTTGTTATACAAGGGGGCAAAGTTGTATTTTAACGCGAGTGTGGAATTGAAAAACGAGCAAGTGAAAGGATTCTATAGTTGAACTTGCGAGTTTTTTAACACACGAGAAGTAAAATACATTTGCTCCCGAGTGTAACACAAAACTTTTACCCTCACTATAGCGAGGAAACTACAACGCAAAAATGCGTTTATCACTGCTTCCAGTAGTTCCACAGGTGGTTAATCATCTTTATTACTAGATTCACCTAATTTTATCAATTTTAAAGCTGTTAATTTGACTTTATTCAAGGTCAAATTACTTTACCCACTAGTGGATAAAGTACGTTTTTACCCGTTGATATTAAAGGACAAAACACGTGTTTCCGAGCTAGTGAGGGGAAAATTATTTTCGCACTAGATCTGTAACTCTCTATATGTTACTCGATCCTCTTTGCCCGTTAATAGGGTAAGGCCCACTTGTACCAATCACTTAACTCAGGGTTAGTGGGCTGTCATCTGTCAAATACCATATAAAGTGGTGGGTTAACCCTCCATTTTGGTCGGTGCAAGAGGTCCCAATAGTACCAGTGCTCGACATTGACCCAGTAGGTGTTACTTTCGATCTTAAGGCACTGGTCCCACCGCGAGCAGTAAGCTATGAGCTATCGGCCATAAAAACAAACAAAAGATAAGCACTCCCGTGCAAATAAAAGAGACACGGCGATATTGATAGCTCACCGCTGGGCAACTATAAACGTCGCCGTGTCTCTTTTATTTACGCGGGAGTGATTATCATTTGTTCGTTTTTATAGCCGATAGCTCATAGTTTACTAGCTCGCGGCGGGGTGCTTAGTCACTGTAAATAAGTGTGACATTAGGGTGCCATCTATTGGGCATAAGAGTGTCGATTACTGGTACTCTCACATATAAGATACACCTACCTGTATACATTGGAATTTCACGATTTGTTACCAATTTGGTATTCGAAATGAGACTTTATTGTAAAATAAAGTTTGATTTAGAACACCTAAGAACATGGCCAATACGCCAAGGCGTTCACTTCAGTCATTTAGTTTGTATGTATTTATTTATTATTAGTTTTTACTGTTCTTAAGCGATTTTTGAAATATTTGTACTGTTTTTTTAACTTGTAAACATTTTTGTTAATAAAGCATTCCTATAGAAATGATATTTTGTTTTATTGCGTATGAAAAATTAACTAAAAGTAAGAAAACACCTAGTATTATGTAGTTATAAATTCGTTCTTAGATGGCGTTGATACGTGCGGAAACTGGGTAACGGTTTACCATCCCTCCTGGGTCCTGGGGGCCGATTTTTGAGTCTTACGG
Organism: Leguminivora glycinivorella; assembly: GCF_023078275.1. Classification (NCBI taxonomy): domain Eukaryota; kingdom Metazoa; phylum Arthropoda; class Insecta; order Lepidoptera; family Tortricidae; genus Leguminivora; species Leguminivora glycinivorella. The sequence goes on along the minus strand of NC_062996.1, from coordinate 1,524,557 downwards.
CGTTCGAATTCAGAAAATTGTCACTGAAAATAATAGGCAATTCACCGTTTTCAACCGGTATTTTAGTGACAGTGAGACTCAAAAACAATGTTTACACACAATGTTTTTCATCACACTCACAATGTAAAAAATATGTAAATACATGTAAAAAAGTTCGGTACAATAAATTTCATTATTCCCTTGGGAGAACGATTTTTCTATAACTCACGCTCCGCCTGCGTGCAAATAGCACATTTAAAGTGCGGGTGTGATGAAAAGGGTATAACAGCATCTAGAACTAAATAATTAATATTTTTAAAGTCTGTACGCGCTTGAAGTGTTTTTGTTGGTGATTTCGAAATTCGATTATTGTCCCAGGGGCGGCTCACTCCATAGAGTATATTGAATGAGCTCACACGTTCTTTCATACGTTCCGGCGGCCGCCTGTTCGCGGCCCATAAAGTTTGACGACCTTCTCGCTGCGATGCATGCAGTCCGTTCACAGTGAGCTTTCTGTATTGTACTTTTATATATCGTGGTCCTAAATAACTCGAGACTCGTAGAAGTATAAAGTTTTATAAATTAGTTCATAGATGGCGTTGATACTTGCAGAAACTAGCTAATGGTATCCGGTCATAAACTGTATAACAGCGTTTAGGACTTTTAACAAAGCTATCATATCTACGTTTTCATGATGGAGTTTACACTCCTAATGATTTTTGAAGGCTTCGCTCGCGCTTGACGCAATTTTCGCGGAGACTAATTTATTGTAAATAATTAAATGGAGTACAATATGATGTTACAATACAATGGTTATATGAGCGTGCAAATTAATTCCTTACTAGGTTACTAGTAATTTTTATTTAATGTAATTACCAGTTTAAGTACAAAATTAAATCATTCGGGAGAATTGTAGGCTTGTGCCGTTTCGTTCATTGATCGGAGCGCTCCGATCTCGTTCAATCGCTCCCACGAACCAAAGACCTTTACAGGGGACAGCTCAATCACATTTTTTGCCATACGAAATTGAACCTTATTACTGAAACAGAAAGTCGATCGTATCAGACTAGCGAAAACGGTCCACATGAGAGGGCATTGTTTGGGCTGGTGTCCCTCTCGCACGTGTTGCCAGTGTTAATGAGGTTCCCATAGTAGTAGTATTTTTATCTGTATATTACCTGATTTTATAACTTCTTATTTTATTTTAGTGTTATATTCTAACTAGGGTTTCGATATATTTCAAAAAATTGGAAAATAATTATAATGTAATTATTTTGATGCCAATAAATCAAAGATTTGTATAATTAAAAAATATGTTCAAATGGGTATTAGTAGATTTGGTAGTAACTTTGAAAATTGACTGGTATCCCCAATGTATGACAGTGATGACGTCACTGAATAATGATGACGTTGTCAGTAAGTGCGAGAGGGACACCAGCCCAAACAATGCCCTCTCATGTGGACACACTTTTTGACCTAACTAAACAATCTAGTTTAATAATTATAAATCTATGCCACGAACTAGTTCGCTCTTTTAGGTCTTTTGCTCATTTAGTTCAGCCAGACCAGCGACCACTGCGATCGGAAAGATCAGAACGAATGGGACCGAATAGTGTCAAAATGATACGAATAGTCCACAGATAGTAACATTCCGGGTCGAAAGGTTGTAAGTAACCGAAGTTTAATATGAAACCTTGATGTTTTTGTGTTGCTCTGCTAAGTAGCTCTCGCTCTCGGTCGGCGCAGTCACACACTCGTTCTTGATCGAAACCGCTCGCGCTCGCCGATCCTATACTAAACTAAATGAGCAAATACCGATTCTCAGAGCACAGAAAGATTCAGTTCATTTCGGTCATTGATGGGATTTTATTCCTAACAGTTCATAGTTCGTGAACGACACAAGCCTAGAGAATTGGGAACATTAATTTGTATAAATAGATAGTCATACAAAAAAAACTTAACTAAAACTAGGTACCTATAAAATAAAATCCTACAAATAAAAAATTGTTTCTAAATCTGAGCCGACCGGTAGGGTGCCCAGAAGGCTGGCAGCATTACCGCGCTGAACGCCGATGCGCTGGGCAAGGTAAGCCCCAGCCTTCCGGTCACTCGACGCGTCTATAAGACGTTTAGCCAGCTCCTTGAAAATGCCGTGTGCGCCCTGACCCCACGGCCCAAGCGTCTCTACGCCAAAAGTTTCAAAAATGTACCCGGCGTCGATGGCTGCATATTTGCGCCGCTTAAGATGCTCGGCCGCATCAGCAGCAGCGCCAGCCCTAACCGAGGTCCCTGGAAGATGGGACGGTGCGACGGTGTCCACGCACGTGGCATCCCAGACGGGGGGTCGACCCAGCTTTCAAGGAACCAGCGTCATGCCGTCTGGTCTCTTTCCGTCGTCACGCGCTAGACCCGTAGGTTCTAGAACGGACGGCGCTCCGGCGGAGACCAGGGCTCGACGCAGTATATCGTTAAGGCTAGCGTGGCGTGCCGGCGCTCTTGGTGCAAGACAGGCCGTGGGTCCTAAACTTAGACACTTCAACGCCGCATTGGCAGCGGTGTGGGGTCACGCATGCCGCCCCCAGGCGCAGTGATATAGCGAGCCTAAAGGTGCTGCTCCTGCTGGTAAGCAGGGTACCAATATTGCTGGAAGGGAGTGCCTGCAGCCATGCGCCGGATGCCCACTTCGCTCCAGCAAGTTCGCGGCCCATAAAGTTTGACGACCTTCTCGCTGCGATGCATGCAGTCCGCTCACAGTGAGCTTTCTGTATTGTACTTTTATATACCGTGGTCCTAAATAACTCGAAAGACTCGTAGAAGTATAAAGTTATATAAATTAGTTCATAGATGGCGTTGATACTTTCAGAAACTAGCTAACGGTATCCGGTCATAAATTGTATAAAAGCGTTTAGGACAATAATTATGTATTCATGATGAACTTTTACACTCGTGATGATTTTTGAAGACTTCGCGCGCGCTTGATGCTATTTCGCGGAGACTAATTTTGTAAAATTAATTGGAATACTAAGTCACTGCTGATGTAGATTGTGTAACAAGATACTGCGCGCGTGCGCGGTAAGCCGGCGGGGGTGGCTTTGGGCAGCTGCGCTGACAGTGCAATATACAGGAAACAGTGTGAATTTCACGAAAGTTATTCTAGAAAACTATTAAAAACTATTGTATGCAACGGTGTTTAACTGAGTCCAAAAATACTTATGACACCTTTAATAACAATTTTCGGCTTCGCTTCAAATTGTTACCCACGACACTCGTCTTTTTGACCTCCTTTGAACGCCTGTTACATAAAATACTATAAGAATCAAAAATAGAATAAGTGTAGGTATGTACTGAAAAGACAAAAAATGGCATCTTAGGACAGAAAAGTGTAATTTTATGGTGGAAAAAGGCCCGGTAAATTAGGCGGTAATACTTGAATCCCTCGCTGCGGTCAATTGAATAAACTCCATCGGGGGTATAGAAAATTAGTCCATTTGGAAAGGTTACTTTTCTTCCCTGTTAGGAAGGAGCAACTTACTACATGTTTGAAATTCTTGGATTATACCCTCCTGATATAATTTTTACAGGTCTCCACCGACTTAAACATAAATTATTCCAATATGTACAAATCAGTTACTAGATGGCGCTGTTACACACGGAAACTAGCTAATGGTGAATTTTAAATTTTTAGACATAGTAAGTATGTACTCTGGGGAGACCAGTTTTAATAAAAAGATGGAGCAAGGCTCCGACCGATTTTTTGAAGCCTTTCCATGCGCTTGACGCACTTTAGTGGAGGCATACAAAAGAAGCAAGCGTCATCCTCCTTGCCACGGCTCATGGGTCCGCTGTGACTACCAATCCTATTCGGCGTAGGCACTCATTTTTACGAAAGCGACTGCCATCTAACCTTCCAACCCAAATGGTAACTAAGCCTTATTGTATTTAGTCTGGTTTCGTCACGATGTTTTTCTTCACCGAACAGCGACTGGCAAATATCAAATCAAAACTCATTGGTACGAGCCGGGGTTCGAACCCGCCAATTAGCTTTTGGGGCCCCACGGACAAACCAACAGCGATTTTGATAGCACAAACTAAGCAAGTCTTATTATAAAGTCAAACTTTACAATTTATGGCAAGTATGACGTATATCTAATTTATTTTTACATGTTTCTTCAGTTACTTGGAAATAAAAATCCATTTTAAGGCAAGCAGAGGTTATGATTTTATTGACTTTATGTTTAGAATTCTTGGATTAGGCCAAAAGTACATTATCATTTTTATTATGATCATAGGTCTGTATGCCTCCCTTTTTCTCCAACGTGAAGAAAAAGGACGGCTGTTGCCTATGATCATATTTCTATGATAGTGGAATATGGCCTTATAAAGGCCGCCTATAGAACTTTTACATGCCACAGGCACTCGGACACTGGCGATCAGATATATTGAAAGAGGCGCATTCCTAGCACACAGTCTTAGCTCGTTGTAGGTGAACGCGTACTATGGTTGTACGAGTGAAATATGACAGGTCGACTGTTCGTGTTTTTGACAGGCGGTAACTGTGAGGTAACCGAGAGGGGATGGGCGGCACTTTCAGCGGGGAGCGGGAGTGGCCATACTATACGATAGTACTTTTTATTATACTGTGCCACAGGCGGATTACACGTGCATAAATCAGTTACTAGATGGCGCTGTCACACACGGAAACTAGGTAACGATTACGTTAAAATTTGAAGTCATAAATATAGTACTTTTTCGCCATTCTTTTGTACTTTTAATAATGATGGAGTAAGACTCCGACGTATTTTTAAGGCCTTTCCATGCGCTTGACGCACTTTAGTGAAGGCGTACAGATGTGTCGCTTATCTTCAAACTTGGGCAATTCGTTTTTCAATAAATCCAATCAATTATTTATTCGTGATAACTACAAAATACACTAGTAAGAAAACAGAAACAGCAAATAAAAGAAATTAAACATATATAAGTTACCACGAAATGGTCCCGACTAGACATGCGCGCCGCCGCTACAAGGAGCCAGCGCGCCGCCGCCGCCGCCGATAGTTTGAATTTCGCGCCGAAATAGAGAACCATACGAGATTAATCATATTAAAATCCATTGAATATAAACAAACGAATGAAACGCGCGTACCCCGTGTCCCTTTAGTTTCATTATAGTATTTTATGCAATTAACCGTTGCTTATGAGAGGTCAAAAATGGCGAGTGCTGTGGGTAACAATTTGAGACGGTAGTATACAAAAAGGTTCTACACATTCCAACGGCGCTGCGAAGGCTGACAGGTTCTAATCTAAGCCGTCAATAAATTTGCTGACAAACCGAACTGCCCGCCGCCGTTGGATGGAGTCAAGCGGAAGGAGCTGGTATTGCGGAGCGCCAGACCAGAGATGGGGACAGTACTCAATATTAAGGTCGAACCTGCGCTTTATATAACGAAAGTCGCTGACGCTGACCCTGCTAGTTTGGCCCTGTTCAATCGTTGGAACCCAATTTAGCTTCATGTTTCACATGACTTCGAAACTGGATATGGTTCGTAATATCAGCACCAAGGATCCATACTTTTGGTTAGAGATGGTAAAAGGGATGCCCTGAAACTTTGGCGCCGTGACAAATGGTGTTTTCTTAGTAGAAAACGCACTAACTATACTTTGTTTTAACTGGGCTAGGTTAAGATTACCCAATTCTGAGACCAGAAACGTCTCGCTCTCAGACACAATAAGGTTGCAACTATACTGCATCCTATACTCCGACAACTGCTCAGGGGAGGCATATTTGCACTACCTGTATAACGGCTATCGGTAGTGTTATCATCTGTATAGCAGTGAATATTGTTAGCAGACAATAAATCATTGAATTGCAGAAGGAACAAGGTAAACAGTACAGATCCTTAGGATACGCCAACGTTTATGAGCTTATAGTTCCAGCATACTTATTCCGACAGTGACGACTGAAATGGTTCGCCTAAACAGGAAGCAGGAACCAATGTGCACAACCCTTTAGGAAGACAGTACGAGGTCAGTTTAAAGAGAGGAGCCTAAGTGCGTTTTCACATTATCCGATCCGATATCGGATGTCGGACCGATTTCCCATACATTACAGGCGCCATCTTGGATTTTTTCTATTGAAATCCTTCCGACATCCGATATCGGATCGGATAATGTGAAAACGGTCTTACGCCAAACCAAACCCTATAAAAGGCCTTTGTGATATCCAGGCTAACAGCCAGTGCTTTCTATAGCTGTGGCGCAATGACAAGTAAGGTAGACAAAGAGGTCTCCAGCGCCTCGACCATGGCGAAGACCGTACTGCAGGTCGATATTGAGCTGGTGGTCTTCAAGGTACTTAAAACTGTTTTCAAATCAGCAAGCGGACATCCCTTTTCAACGCTTATTTGCTAGGTTGAACCCAGTCAATATTGAAAAGAAGACAAAGCGACAAACAGAGAGCAAGGAAAGTCCACTTTCTCTTTTGCGGAATGAGCCAGTGAGTCATCAGGTTTGGGCAAGGGTAAAAGTGCAAGGAAAACTTGCAGGTCTTCTGAACAGTTTCTAGTTCTAGTTATCTAGTATAAGAACTGGGAGTCATAATCCAGTTAACAGTGTGTATTTTCAGAAAGTTCTTCTAAAAAACTATATAAATTGGTAATACATGGTCGTAGATAAATGTGGCGAAGATGGAGTACATGGCCTGCAATATTAAGGATCCCGCGCCAGTACGCATAGGCGATAAAATTGTCGACTGTACTGACCAATTTAAGTACCTGGGATCTGTACTTCATGCGTCCGGGGACATCGACAATGGCATCAAGACTCGCATAACGGCTGCGTGGGCAAAGTGGCGTGAGGTGACTGGTGTCATTTGCGACCCAAAAATGCCGGTTAAACTGAAGGGACAGGCCTATAAATCCATCATTAGACCTGTCCTCCTATATGGAAGCGAAGCTTGGCCTTGGCCTGTGCTTGAGCGGCACAAGCAGGAGCTGCGCGTCACGGAGATGAACTTGCTCCGTTAGATGTGTGGAGTATCGCGGAGACCGCGTGAGAAACTCCCGCATTCGCGGCAGACGCGGCAGTCTTCATGTCCGTGACATAGCAGACAATTAAGCTCCAAGAAAGCCGCCTACGATGGTACGGCCATGTCTTACGTAAACCGGCAAATTACATAGGGAACAAATGTCTTGCTATGCCACCTCCGCCTGGCCCCGGACGAATGGGAGCACCCAAGAAATGTTAGCTTGATGTCGTTGGTGCTGATATGCGTGCTAATGGTCTCACTAAAAGGGATGCAGAAGACCGTGCGAAGTGGAGGAGAAAAAGCCGGAAAGCGGACCCCGGGCTCCGAAGCGCCCGAGCCGAGGATGCAACCGGGAAACCGTTAAGATGAGAGAGAGAGGTCGTAGATAAAGTAATGTTTGCGATGTTGTTGAACTGAGTCAAAAAGAGTCAATCAAATCATGCTGGTACCCATGCCTCGCACTTTTTTTGCCCAGCGTCTTAAAAAACGGTTGCATAATATACTATAAATAAGATTTTCATTAATATTTAACCCAATGAAAGTTATATTTAAAAAGTTGAAAAAAATCTCACGCCGCCGCCGACGATTTTTTCGAGGCGCGCCGCCGCCCGATTTTTTCCGAGCGGCGCGCATGTCTAGTCCCGACTCAGTATGAATGCTAACCTGAGGGTCAGCGCTAGTCTTCCGTCGGGACCATTTTTATGTTTTCAACCTTATATTGAAGTTAAGCGATACAGATGTAAACCGAAAAAATTGCCTTCGCGTTGTTACGGAAACGAACGTGTCATGCTATTTCAGTCAGTCTCAGTAAAACACTTTGTTGTTGTCAAATTTTACATTGAAATTGCAATAAAAGAAGAACAATTAAAACGAGGTCTTCGAGAAAAAATAATTTAATTCAAATACAAAAATGCATTTAACATTAAATACTAAAAATCCATGCTTATAACTAACTAAAGATACTATAATTCACATATTTGCAAAGAAAGAGTGAGCACATAATTTTAGCAGTTTTTTAAACATTTATAATGATGTTATGTAGAGATATAAGTAATATTTTACTCTTTTATATAAGTAATATACATCATATGATTCCTAATGCCAATTTTAATATTAGTATAAAAATATCGCCAAAATAAAGTTAAGTAGTGTTTTTTTTTAATTTAAACATGGAACGACGTCATATTAAGCTTATACTCTGGCAGTCGGTTGCGCAAACATTTCATTCGCACTTTTTAGACTGACATAATTGGTTTGCCAAAGTATACCAACTTAGTCACAGCTATAAAAAGCCTCAGTGATTTTGAAGTAGCACTTTAAGACATTTGTTCAGTTCTTAGCTACGAATGTTTATATCTTCGAGTTTAATATGATGAATATAATAAGCCAATATAGAAATATGCAAAATTCTGCGCAGGAGGCGCCACTAACGCAAATAGTAAGCAAATCACCTTAATATATTTATATTTGTTAGGAATAAATAGTCTATAAAAACTTGCAAAACTGTTAAGGCATTAATAGTTTCCAATTTGTGTTAGTGCTACCCTCTGTCGGCAGAACATTGCAATAATACCCTCTACGGTGAATTTACTGTCATATTAGCCTGTGCATAATAAGCATTTGGACATATAAGTTAAACAATCTCATATCTTTAATATTGGTAAGACAAACATGCCTGCTCTAGTTTAATACGATTGCACTGAATGTCTTTTATTAAAATAGTTAAAATTATAACATCAGCCAACATTATATAGTTGCCGTTTTCAGCCACTCACCAGTAGATGGCGCTAGTAGTACCAAAACTTGACGTGTTTATATGGCAATGTTAGTTTTTTTATTATTTATTATGAGTTTATTCAAGGCTACAGATTAGACGAGGCGAAGATGTGACCTACAATGGAGCCCGCTTGCCCAGAAGGTACCTGTTCACCCTTGATTTGAAGGTTGCTGGGTAGCATGAGCTGGGAAATTTAGCCACCGACAAGGAATTCCACTCCTTGGCAGTGCGTTGTAGAAAAGCTTCGTGAGAATTAGTGGAATATCTATCAGGTGAGTAATAGTCTTATAATCAAAATAACCTAACCACAAAATTAAAATGTTGAAAAAGACCCCGACCGCGACATAGTAGACCGATTTTTATGAAACATGGCTAAGAACACGCCCGACTTAATTCAGCTTTCAAACAGGAAAAAATGAAATCTAAATCGGTTTATCCGTTCGGGAGCTACGATGCCACAGACAGACAGACAATAACACCCTGTCGTTTTTGCGTCGGGGGTTAATTAGACAGAGACAGTTGAGAATCATTCGATACAGATAGTAAACGATTGGCATAATTTGTCAAGTGTCAGTACTACTAGCGACACCTATCATCCAATAGCATACAAAGATATTCAAGACTACTAGCGCCACCTGTCGTCGAGTAGTGTGATTAGAAAGTTTTCCTATGCACGGCGCGGTGGCCCTCTTCGTCGTATTCTCGTTTAGAGACCCACATCTTGCGGAAAGTGTCGAGCGAGGCCAGAATCGAACCCCCGATCCATGTGGAGTACAGGCGCTCTTGTGGCGCTGAGATCTGCAAACAAAATATTAATATAAATACACTGTAGACATGTTTAAAACGTGAAAAGAAACAAAACATTTAGGCTCTGGGAAAAAATTATTCGTTTATTTGTAAATTTGACAATAGCTGGGTCCACACTGGCCGCACGCCTCACGAGGAAAACGTCCGGGCTCATGTGCGCACGAGGAAACCGAGGAAATAGGAAAGAGGTACAGGTTGCTACTGTATTCCTTGCTAATAAGTTACTAATGAGTGCCTATATTGTAATTAAGAAATATTTAATACAAAAGTAGCCATTAAACTATTTACGCTGTGTTAGTTAACTAATCAGAGCTACATACATGTAGGTTACTAAAAATCACTTAACACCATAGAGGAATAAGTAAGGGAAGAGTTGTAACTCCATACATCAGTAAATGCGAGTTATTTGTAGTGACATCTATCGTCATTCACTCGTCAATCACGCGCCAACTAGCGTAAATTATCAGTACTGCTACTCGACACTAGGTGCCGACAGTGTTGCGTTTGCCAAAAATGTAATATTAAAACAGTTTACACCTTATATTATAAGCTGAAGTAATTGAAAGCAAAGTACTGATTAATACTATTGTAATATTAGCTAAAAATTGTTGAGCAATAGACTTTTTGTTCGTCGTGACGTCTATTGACAAGTAGCAGTACTGATAATTTACGCTAGTTGGCGCGTGATTGACGAGTGAATGACGATAGATGTCACTACAAATAACTCGCATTTACTGATGTATGGAGTTACAACTCTTCCGTTACTTATTTCCTCTATGCTTAACACAAAAACTAGTCATTAATTAAATGTGCTATTTCACACAGTTAATCAGAGTATTAGAGGCTATATTTTTACCAATTTTCAGCCAAATCGACCGAACGGCTTTTTTCTAACATTTTGTGCGGGGTTCTTTGCTCGGCAAGATGGCGGCCCTCGGTCCGCTGTTCAAAATAGTTCTGCACATATTTATTTGTTTCCGTGGCACCATAGAGGAATAAGTAAGGGAAGAATTGTAACTCTATACATCAGTAAACGCGAGTTATTTGTATAGGCATAGTTATAGTGACATCTAGCGACAATCACGCGTCAACTGGCGTAAATTATCAGTACTGCTACTTGTCAATAGGTGTCGCGACGAACGAAGAGTCTAATGCTCATCAATTTTTAGCTAATATGTATTACAATAGTATTAAATTAATCAGTATTCTGTTTTCAATTCCTTCTGCTTGTAATATGAGTTGTAAACTGTTCTAATATTAAATTTTTGGCAGACGAGTTATTGACACCTAGTATCGAGTAGTGATACTGATAATTCACAATATCAGGCTATTTGACGCGTGATTGTCGCTAGATGTCACTTAACTATGCCTATACAAATAACTCGCATTTACTGATGTATTGAGTTACAACTCTTCCCTTACTATTCCTCTATGATGATAAAAACAAATTTCCATACCCTAATCTTCATGTCTTTAGGCGCCAGTCTCCTAATTTCAGCCAGCAGGCGGTCTCCGAAGCCTCGGAACAGAGTGGAGCCCCCGGAGAGCACTATGTTCTGATAGAGAACTTTACGGAGGTCCATGTCGGATTTCTGGATCGCGAACATTAGGACCTCGTGAAGACCTGTAAACAATGATGAAATACTTTATTTACATAGTTAAAGAAACTAAGATCTAGCTTTTAAGCTATTGTAGATCAAAACAAGTTTTTTTACAAAAAAAAAAATTTTTCGGCACAAACTTTTATCGCCGACTGTACCTTTCTCTCAACAGCCATCTACTGCTCTCCAAGACATTTCTGAAAACCCTTTACTCGACGGGGATACGACGTTTCATAACAGAGTTCCTATGACCACCTTTCTGCTTCATCATGAATTCAGCTCCATGATACCATAATATTGCATTGTCACGTGATTTACATATGTGTGCAAAATTTCAGCTCAATCGGAAACCGGGAAGTGGGTCAAATTTAGCTTCTACGTTTTGACCCAAACTATCATACTAACAAGGCAAGTTGAATAAAAGCTTGTAAATATAGGCACCTGAGGCATTGTACTAAGGATGCTGGCGATATTTCCTGTGTCTTTCTGTGGCATCGTAGCTCCCGAACGGATGAACCGATTTAGATTTAGTTTTTTTTTGTCTGAAAGCTGAGTAAGTCGGGAGTGTTCTTAGCCATGTTTCATGAAAATCGGTCCACTATATCGCGGTTGGGGGCTTTTCAAAATTTTAATTTTGTGGTTAGGTTATTGTTCCAGATTTGTAAGAACCTCTTTTTGACACATGACAGCGTCCACAATACGTAAACTCGCGCAACCTAATGAAATTTTAAATAAATATTTAAAAAAATCAAGTACTTAAAAACAATATTTCGCTTACTTTAAACATAATCTAGCACATGTTACATTTTTGCGGATCTTCGTTAGTGAGTATTTTACGATATTAAATTATCACGCAGGATTTACTTATTATGACATTTATCATTCATTTTTATTTTTAAACTAGTGCTGTCTGTGGCAGTCTCTCATTTCGATTCAAATGACATTTCAGTAAGTTGATAGAAATCGTACATTAGTTTAAGCGCCTCCTTGTACAATAGGGCCTAATCGATTCAACCAATTCGAAATTAATCGTTAGATTTGGCAAACGATACGTCTTAGCCACATCGCAACATACTTCAAAACAAATGTGTCAAAAATGTGAACTTACAGATCCGGGACAATAGTTTATCTATTTTTTGTAGTTTGTCTATACCTTCACACTCCTCGCCGATGAGATCAGGTCGGAACAGCACCTCTGGTGCCCGGAATCGAGCTGGACCGATCTGTGAACAACACAACACTATTATTTACACAAATATATTTTACACAATGTCAACCAAAAACATAAACATAAATCAGTATAAAATATAAATATTGGGCGATACCTTACACCATAGATTAAATATAAGAAGATCATACCATCCCATACATTAAAATGCGACCGCCTAAGATCGCGCATACACTACACCACACATAGATGGCGCCACAAAAAAATGTCTTGTAGCTTTCGATTATACTTGTAGATGGCGTTAAGTGTTACTTTTGACATAGATTTATGGCTCGAATCTATGCTTACACAGATCAACCTAGCCCCAAACTAAGCAAAGCTTGTACTATGGGTGCTAGGCGATGATATACACACTTATATACGTAGAAAACATCCATGACAAGAACAAGATATTGTTTATACCAAATGAAATAAATATATTTTGAGTTTAATACACAATAATAACGTAATATACTATTTAGTACTGACATGTAACGATCTGTTATCAAATAAATTTCATTTCATTTCATTTCAAATGCCGTTACCGGGATTTGAACCCGGCGGCTTAGCGTCACTACCGACTAGGCCAGACCGGTAGTCAAAACGTCGTTAGACCTGACTTTCCGAATTTCACGGAAATCAAAAATAATACGTTGTAAAAACATCCTATCTATACTAATATTATAAATGGGAAAGTGTTTGTTTGTCCGTCGTTCACGGCAAAACTGAGCGGCGAATTGAAGTGATATTTTCTGTGGAGATAGTTGAAGGGATGGAGAGTGACATAGGCTACTTTTTGACTCTTTCTAACGCGAGCGAAGCTGTGGGCAAAAGTTAGTTATACTATCATATCTAACAGTTACCTCTAGTTGCGTCCCGTCAGGTAGCGTATACTGCGCCCTCTCTGTGTCCAGCGTCTCTTCTTTAATGGCCCCTGTACACACATGGCCAACGGTTCCACCAGCCCTTTGTGAAACCCCTTGGCCAAGATAAGAGCCGCTGTTTACACATTGGCGAACCAATCACTTGGCATTGGCTCTTCATGAAAGATGGACGTGTAATGAAAAAATCTAGGAAATTCTTGGTCATAGACGTTGTCAGAAAAAAAATATTAAAAAATAATAACCCCGTAGTAAAATTAAATTATTTGCAATATTAACAATTTTTTGAATATTCTGATAAGAACATTTATCTTTTTTAGGAAATACATTAAACATTTGCAAGGTTATTTTATTTCCTAAAATCTACACTATTATTGGCATAGATAAACTTATTATTTTCGTAAATATATCACTACTGTCCTCTCTGACGGCTGACGACCAACTGAATGAAGCGCCAACGTGTAAACGCAGTTGGCCATTGGCGCCAAGATCCTTTGATGTGTGGACAAAAAACCGACACGAATCGGTTGGCCGGCAAGCGCAAGCGCCAACTGCCAACTTACGGCCAAGTAGCCCTCTACACACATGGCCAAGGGGGTTGGTGGAACTGTTGGCCATGTGTGTACAGCGGCCATAAGGGGATTGGGGGACAGGTAGCACCCTCGTTCCTTTGCCTTCACTATCTATATATATATATATATATATATATATATACATACTAGCTTTTTCCCGCATTCGTTACGTCAACTTACTGTCGTGGTTCAGGGACATTATCAAATCCCTAAACAAATCAGTGAAATGACAAAACGTGGTGTGTCTATTGGCCGATTTTGTGATTTCACTAAACAGAGTCAGGGATTTAGTCAAATGACTGAAATTTTCTAGAGAAATGATTTATTTTTTATTTATTGTAAACATAATTTACAGCATTACAGTCGAAACCAAAGCACTGTACAATTCAGTTTAGATATTGTTAGGTGATTAACAAAAGAAACAAACATATATAAAATACGATCACCTTTCGTCCATCACCTCACAATACCGCAGACACATTTGATGATGAAATGGATTCGCCATTTTGACATCCTGCGTGATTTGATCATATCCCTTAGAGATTTGATCAAATCTCTGTTTTGGCCATTTCCCTGCGACATATATACATACTAGCTTTTTCCCGCGGCTTCGCTAGCAATAAATTCAAAAATTGCGGAATGTTCCATACAAACTTCCACCCCCCGTTTTAGGGAAATGGGGGGGTTAGAAAGAGACAAAAAGTAGCCTATGTCACTCCATCAATTCAACTATCTCAACTTAAAAAAAGTTTTGTCGTGAAAGACGGACAAACAAACAGACACACACACTTTCCCATTCATAACATTAGTATGGATCTAACAGGCAGTGCGTTTTCACATTATCCGATCCGATATCGGATGTCGGCCCAATATCCCATACATTACAGGCACCATCTTGGATTTATTCTATTGAAATCCTTCCGACATCCGATATCGGATCGGATAATGTGAAAACGGACTTACCTCTAATTGCGTCCCGTCAGGTAGAGTGTACTGCGCCCTCTCTGTGTCCAGCGTCTCTTCTTTAAGCGGGTTGGGGGACAGGTAGCACGCGCGTTCCTTGATCGCCTTCACTATTTCCAACTCGGCTGAGGTGCGGAGGTTCACACCTTCTTTCCGGAGGAGAAGTCTGAAATATAAAAAAAAAGTGGTCACCCCCGTGTGGTGACGGGTTAAGAATTTCACCACCCCCTGTCTTCCCGTGGGTGTCGTAGAAGTCGACTGTGGGATTTGAGTGAAATTGTGGCGTAGGCGAGAGGCTGGCAACCTGTCACTGCAATGTCACAATTTTCGTTTTCTTTCAACCCCTTAATTGCCAAGAGTGGCACTGAGACTAGTAGTTTCATGTGCTCTGCCTACCCCTTTATGGGATACAGGCGTGATTGTATGTACATATGTATGTATGTATATTTTTTTTGTTTGATTTGGCCAAAGCCTTCGATGAGCCATTTGTTTTTCAAAGTTGTCCACCCCACTTTTTTTTGGATTAGGAAATTTTTATATGGTTTCCACTCTCTTCTCTCGAATCTCGAGCTCTTTCAATCCTAATAGGAGAACTAACCACAAAATTAAAATTTTGAAAAAACCCCCGACTGCGACATAGTAGACCGATTGTCATGAAACATGGCTAAGAACACTCCCGACTAACTCAGCTTTCAGACAAAAAAAAACTAAATCTAAATCCGTTCGGGAGCTACGATGCCACAGACAGACACACACACAGACAGACAAACAGACAGACAGACAGACGTCAAACTTATAACACCCCGTCGTTTTTGCGTCGGGGGTTAAAAAAGGTGTCCCAAGGTTTTATTCCAATTCCGTTACCATTTTTTCATACATTTTGGCGGAAACGGAATGGAAAGTTTGAAAAATGTATGGAAATCTTGGGACAATTTTTTTCTCCTGTCAGGATCGAAAGAGCTCGCGATTCTGAGTATGAATCGCGTAAGAAATACCCGTGTTGCAAAAAAAGTGGGGTGGACAACTTTGAAAAAAATGTCCGTAGTATGGTCTTACCATCGATTTTCCTTTTATAAACTGTTACGGCATCATTACTAGGTACACAAGGTAGTATCCTAGGACCGATAATATTTCACATATACATAAAGACTGTATCGTTAAATATGGATACAACTTTGAGTAGCCGTATTTATTTGCTATTATATTTTTTTCTTATAACAAGACATGGGCTTAATAAGGCACATAATAAGGTACACATTTTGTCCTAGAAACTTGACGTAAAGCATATGGTTTAGACAGTATTGACTTAATCCTCCCGAGTACCAATTACGATTTCGGACAAATGCTACTAGAAAATTCACAAAGTGCGTACAAGACGACACAATTGCGAAAAAAAATTGTACAGTGCGAACCTCAACGACACATGATCCACAAAGCAGAATATATAGACATAGTCTAGCCACTGTTATTTAAAAAAAATAAAGTTCATCATCTGTGTATGGCGGCCATTTAGAGAATGTGGCATGGTGCTTACGCTAACTCCGACTTTGATGTCGAATTTAACTATCATACACTGTTTATATCGATCTGGTTTAGGCACTGTTCAAACACCATGAATGTCTATTAGACATTGGCCTATGCCTAATTTTTTTAATCTATTTCTCTCATCCTGCTTGTATCAAAAATTTACGGCAAACCGGAACGTTGCTCAAAAATGCGTTTTTTTAAATTATATAAATTCACCGCATTTATTCTGCAAGTACCCAATTGAACAACCATGAAGAGGACTCTTAAAAAATATATTTTGGCAGCATATTAACCTTTGTTTGTCGAAATCGTACAGAAAGTCTTTGAGATATTCTCAAATTAAGCCAGATTAGGGGTTGTCCGAAATGTATTTGCTAGACCTTAATGAAAGTACCATAAAGTCCCTAAAATAAAAAAAATATCAGACCATCTTATATCAAATAGTACTTACCAATACCTTCAGATCATACTCTCGGACCATAATAATACAAAATTATGCACATGTCAACATTTAGACGAGGTTTGTTGTGTCCCTATAATTAACGATACAGTCCTTATAAGGTATACCTCAAGTATCTGGTGGCGTCTCTGCCCGCGACGTCTACCCTCATGATGGAATGCGGCATGGCGAAGCCTTCGTAGATGGGTACAGCGTGAGTGACGCCGTCGCCGGAGTCGAGAACCACGCCTGTGGTGCGGCCTGTGGCGTACCTATGAGAAGTATAATATTTTAAAGATTTTCATAGCCATTGTTTTCGTATCCTTTAATATGCATTTGAAGTCAGATTTATTTACTAGTATTTTTAAATGCGTCATTCAAATTGAATCGAAATACATAAAAAAAGAAACTGACTGACATATCAACGCACAGCCGAAACCGTTGATCTTAAGAGTTTCAAAATTTGGCACTTAGGTTCCTTATAAAATGTAGAGGAGCACTAAGAAAGGATTTCTCAAAATTTGCCTCCTAAGGGGGTGGAAGGGGGGTCAAAAGTTTGTATGGAAAAACAAGATAAGATTAGTACGCGGGCGTAAAGCTAGTGTGTTCATAAAGTTTCTGGACTTCAGCAGCGGCTGATCCATACAAGCTGATTCTCACCGGCTGGCCTAAAATTGATTACTAGTAAAGTACCTAATGTTAAGGTAGGTTTCTTTTGGCTCAGTGTTGCCTAGCAGAAATGTTCACCAGCCGCCACTGCTATACTTACAAACTCAGCACGGCCTGCATGCTCAGAAACAGGGCTGGCACATTGAATGTCTCGAAGAAGACTTCAGCAGCCTTCTCTCTGTTCCTGCGAGGGTTGAGGGGCGCCTCCGTTAGAAGGACGGGGTGTTCCTCGGAGAATGTTGACAGTTGGTCCTGGGGATGAAAGAATGGTATATAATACCAACAACAGTGAACATTTAAATTTCGAAAAAACCCCTTCAAGTATACATATTTACACATTTTTTTTTTTGTATTGGGCTTCATTGAGCCGGGCGGCTAAACGCCCTTTGCTCTCTACGGGAATACATTTACACATTTTTTTTTTTTTTGAAATGGAATTTCAATGAGTCGGGCGGGTTAAGCGCCCTTTACTCGTTAGGGACGGGGCGCCTATACACCTGAGTGTATAGGGCTAATACATTTGCACAGAAATTACTAAAACCTTATATACAATAGGGTGGAGCGAAAAAACACTTTTCTGGAATTAGCAAACCTAATAGTTATCAATCAATGCCCCTTAGTCTATGAAGCCTTTGTGCAAATTTTCAGCTTTTTAAATTAACATCTTCTGCCTCCGCACTAGGTTTGAAATTTTGAAAATCTCATACAAACCTAAAAATTCAACTTTTAGATAAAAAATGTTTTTCGGCAGTATTATGTTCAGTATACATTATTGATACATATTATTACAAAAAACTACCAAAAATTGCGAAAATAGCGTTAAAAATCGCCAATTTTCAGTATTTTAGCGGCTATTTTGGCGAATGTACTGAAACTAGACAAACTTTGGCCATTCTTGACGCTATTTTCGCAACTTTTTGTAGTTTCTCATAATGATATGTATCAATAACATATACTAAACATAATACAGTCGAATTTTTTTTTTATCTGAAAGTTGAATTTTTAAGTTTGTATGAGATTTTCAAAATTTCAACCCTAATGCGGAGGCAGAAGATGTTGATTTAAAAAGCTGAAAATTTGCACAAAGGCTTCATAGACTAAGGGGCATTGATTGATAACTATTAGGTTTGCTAATTCCAGAAAAGTGTTTTTTCGCTCCACCCTAATATACAATCCACAGAAAACAAACGGTAGCGCGATGTAGAAAATTTCCCGCATGTAACAGAGCCATCTCTCGGGAGATTGAGTAAACTTCACTAACCTTGCTATAAATGTAGTTCCACACTCGCTCCATATCATTCCAATCGGTGACAATACCGTGCTCCATAGGGTACTTGATGCTGAGCAGCCCTCGGTGCTCCTCGGCGCGCGGTCCAACGAATAATTCGCCTTCCAGCGCGCCAGCCATTACTCGGATGTGCTTTGGTCGGCCAATGCTACACAAAAATTCAAATTAAATATATAATTTTCCAGCTGTTTTTTTTTAAACTAGAAAAAACATGACTCATTTGGCGGTTCATCTCTTTACAGTTGTGCTTAAAAATTAAAATTTTGAAAAAACCCAAGACCGCGACATAGTAGACCGATTTTCATGAAACATGGCTAAGAACACTCCCGACTTACTCAGCTTTCAGACAAAATTAAATCTTAAATCCAAATCGGTTCATCCGTTAGGCATCAGACAGACATACACACAGACAAATAGACAGACAGACATACACACAGACAGACACGTCAAACTTATAACACCCCGTCGTTTTTGCATCGGGGGTTAAAAGACTTAATAAATGACTCAGATTGGGCCTTAAAAAAATTAAAAGACTCTCATAAAAACAAGTTTTTATCATCAAAAGATTCAACAGGTTTGAGTTTCTAGCATCACTATTTAACGCATCACACATCTAGCATCACTATTTATTTATTTATTTTGGCGACAAGTCTGATGTAGTTGGTAGTGACCCTGCAATGCCCTGCATGCTAAGACGCGGTTCCAGGTTCGAAACCAGTTATGGCATTTATTTGTGTGATGAACACAGACATTTGTTCCTGAGTCTGTTACTGAGTAGTGGATGTTTTCTATGTATGTGTATATGTATTTATCTATATAAGTACTAGCCTCTACCTGCGGCTTTGCTCATGTTAAATTAGAAAATTAAGGCACCATACAAACTTCCACCCCGCATTTTAGGTAAGTGGGGGGTAAAAAAGAGACAAAAAGTAGTCTATGTCACTCCCCACCCCTTCAAGTATCTCCACTTAAAAAATCACAAAGTCAAAAGTCCTCACCACGACATTGGCAGAATCCACCTGGCTTAAAATAGCGAGGAGTAAAAGCCATGAGAAGGAAAAAAAAACACGACAATTCAACACTGCGTTTTGCCGTGAAAGATGGACAAACAACAAGACACACACACTTTCCCATTTATAATATTAGTATAGATGTATATTGTCACCTAGGACCCACAGTACAAGCTTTGCTTAGTTTGGGGCTAGGTTGATCTGTGTAAGGTGTCCCCCAATATTTATTTATTATTTTGGCTTAAGACCACTTTGATAGAGATAGGACATACAAAATGTGGACCAGTTCAATGTTGCCATGAAACATTCCAATTTCAAAGTAAACAGTAAAATAACTTACTAATTCGGGAATCTGCATTTTGGTATCTGGTCGCCTGCGAAGCCCGCTTTGATGACGCCGGAGCCCTGGCAACCGGCAAAAAAATTAGCATAGTTCACTTATGGAGATGCCAACGTACGATCGTGACTCATTTTGGTATATAAAGTTATGAAAATACTGTAACATTATGTTTATTATACGAATAAATTAAATTTAAGAATGTTTATTTAGAATTATAACTGTTTATAGCAGATTTAACAATTTTACACGTAAAATATAGGGGAAATGTTTGTAGCCATAAAAGTTGTGAAATTATAATAATATGGGTTATTACGTTATCTATAACGACGGGCTGGTTGACTATAACATCATTTAACTCCATTTTCACTAATTACAACTAAATTACAGTCTTATTTATTGATTTATTCTGTGAAAATCCACATTCGAGCAGCTTTCAACAGACAGGAATGACATCAGATTTTAGGTGTTGCCATTTATTTCACCACAGATACAGAATATGTATTATAATAATACTTATGCGGGGTATACACACAAAGTTGCCAAGACTTGGCGATGCCGACTTGATCATTTTGAATTTTTAATCTATTTCCGAACGAAATAACAAAACTGACAGCTCATAAAAAAAAAACAACATAACCTCAAATGAGTATCTTTGTTTTCCTTTTAAGGAGTTTATAATTCAACTATGAAATGAATTAAATTTTTACATTCTGACGAAAATGGCGTTAATTTACGTCTTCTTAATAAATCTGCTCTTTGCTGCTGCCCAAGACTCGGGCTACTGTGATGCTTCTTCAAAAAGCTGCGATCTCAACGTAGATGAACAAAAACTAATTTTCTACGATGTAAATCCACCAGAAGGCTTCAACTTACGTCGCGACGTGTACATGAGATTCGCTATAATGCTTACCGAAACCCAGAAGCAGGGAAAACGGAAGGACTGGCAATTAGTTTTGCCACCATGGTATCATTTATACCATTGGAAAATATCACGAAAACCGACTCCATGGGGCTATTTCTTCGACTTAGACTCTCTTACATCTTACGCTCCCGTAATTGAACTGTATGAGGTAATGAGTAGAACACCCAAACTAACAATTGACAGATTGTATGTACTCCAAAACTTCGAAGACGCCTTTGAAGGGGGCTATTTTAAAGAAAAATGGGAAATTAGTAAAGAAGACTGTCATTACGAAGGATTTTGGGGCTACAACAATATAACAGTAAAAGAGAAAGTCTGTGTTAAATTTCAAGGAAAAATATCGAAACTTTGGGAGCTTGTACAACTCCATCCGAAGGACGGCAAAATAATGTTTTCTCATGGAGAAATACCGCTACACGACTCTTATGGAACTAAAAGTTTTTGGGACTGTAGAAGGAGTATGAAATTTAATAATAAACTCATTGAAATAGCATCAAAATATACTCAAGATAACTTAAACTGTGATACTACAAAATGCTCTACATATTTAAGTATACATTGGAGAAGACAAGACTTCATTTATGGCAGGAAAGACTATGTCCCATCAATCCAGGGAACGGCTAAACAAATCGACAATGCCATCAAAAACAACAATTTAAAGATAGATAAAATCTTCATAGCTACAGATGCTTTTAAATCAGAAATTGAAAAACTTGAAGAACAATTAAAAACACTTAATTATAAAACTTTTCTATACATACCTACTAGAAAAGATATAGAAATACATGGAGATGGTGGTATAGCAATAATAGAACAGATAATATGTTCCCATAGTTCATATTTTATAGGAACTCACGAGAGTACTTTTACATTCCGTATTCAAGAAGAGCGAGAGATCTTAGGGTTTGATAGTAGAACTACTTTCAACCGTTTGTGTCCCGATAAGGGGAAATGTGATAAGCCCTCAAAGTGGACTATTGTTCATTAAGATCTTCAGTGTGGTAACTAAGTTGTAGTTGACCATAATTGTGTCAACTTCAAACTTGGGTAAATCCATTCTGCTTTAAGGTAGATTATATAAAAAAATATAATATTGATTTGAAATATAACCAACCTTATAGCAGTATGGATGTACCCAAGTTTGAAGTTAAGCAACACAATTGTACACAGTCCATAAATGTTAACCGTGCCACACTGCATGCGTTAATAAATCAAAAATCGAGACATGTAGCAGGGTTCGAGGATATACATCATTCATTCATTCCTCCTTGCGTTATCCCGGCATTTGCCACGGCTCATGGGAGCCTGTGGTTCGCTTTGACAACTAATCCCAAGATTTGGCGTAGGCACTAGTTTTTACGAAAGCGACTGCCATCTGACCTTCCAACCCGAAGGGTAAACTAGACCTTATTGGAATTAGTCAAAAATCGAGACATGTAGCAGGGTTCGAGGATATACATATATCATAAATATCCGATATTTTGATATTTATTATAAATATCGGATATTTTCGAACCCTGACATGTAGTATACTATGTGATAGAGTCATGACAACGATTAGCAAGAATCAGAAAAACATCCGCCATTTTAAAAACATACAATACTATTCTTCACAACAGAGACTTTCTTGTACTGATGTTAGTAATAAATTAAATTCTGCAGATTAGTAAATTGTAATCTGATAGCCACCAGAAAGTGGCAATGAATCTTGTGTAAGTAAAGTTGAAATATATTTTTTATACTTTGATAATAATTAAGAAAATAATTTGTACCTAATTAGCTGGGTCCACCCACACAGGACCCGGCTATGTATGTATTATTTTACATATTTACCTAGGAGATCTTGATTTAATATATGTGCCATAATAATTTACTCATTTACAATTTTTTTAGATCTAAAGTTGTATAAGTTTACATCGATACATATAATAAACATTTTTGAACGAATATAATGTTTTATTTTATTGCAAATTAGGGATTTTAGCTGGCTTAATCGATCATAGGGCGAATTCGCCATTTGTACATTGTTCTGTATATTTTGTGCAATAAAGTTTAAATAAATATCGTTTTTTTACAAAAAAAATATTTCGTCTATTCTGAAATTGCAGTTTCCGTATGTCATTGATACCGCTATTCGACACTAGATGGCACTACAAGTGACGCGAAAATTACGTTTCGGTTGACGCGATTTAAGTTCTATTTAATATAATTTGTCAAAAAGAAATTTATGCTTTGATTCATGGGCTTATGGCAGGAAATCACATGTCAATGGTATTTACTTTATGTAAAATTGTAAAATGGCGCATTTCGTTTTGTCAGTTGAATGATTTTTTCAGATAGGTACAATATCTGTGCGAATAATAGTTTTCCTTGTAATTTGTTGGAAAAACATTATTTAGATACTATCTAAATAAATCTCAACTTGTTATGGACGACAATGCAACTGATTTCACTAAAAACGGTACGTACATCGTGTTATTTACAGATTTAATACAAATTCAATAATTGTAAACATAACCTTGTTCAGAAAGCTTTTTCTTATTGTTTGTACGTTTTTGCTAAGTGAATGGATTGTTAAAAAATGAACAACACCTAGCCACATGATTTAAATACATTTTTAACTCGAGTTAACAGTCAAACAAGGCGTATTCATGCATTAAATTCACATAACATGTAATGCCCGCGCAAAAATGGATCGAAATTGTATTCATCGTTTCATATCTATATTCTATAAGGATGAATAAATAACCCTATTGTATTCTAATTACATTGTCAGTCTATCAAAGCGTCATTGTGCATCCGTTTTGACCCGTTATGTTATCAAATAAGTGGCCAAAATAAATTTTTATCGTCTACAATTTTTATCAATGTTCGCAAATTTTATTAGACATTTTCAGAAGTGTTTCAAGTATTTGATAATACTGTTCTTTGCTAAATGCTTACGTTGTTCAGATAAGCAAGCATTTATGTTGCATGTATGTGTAAAACAGTATACACCGTTTATATTTTGCCAGTTTATGTTTCATACTATTGATAAACTGTTTTAATGTGAGTTTGTCTTTTACAGATAATTTTGAAAGTTGGGTAAGTAATGATATTAATATTCCGTTTTTTAAACCCTTTAGTGCCTACCTGAACCTAGTGAGCCAACAATTTTTATAGGCTATATTTTAACCCCCTTATTCATAAACGTACACTAAAGTTATCAAGCCGATAAAGTTTGTGTGTCTCTTTCCGACGTATTGGTGTGATAGAAAGGGATAAACGAACTTTATCGGCTTGATAACTTTAGTGTACGTTTATGAATAAAGCCTCCGCCACACATAAAGCGTTTTGATAGCGTAGCGTCAGTGGAGCGCAATGATAGCGATGCGCCTGACGAAAGCTGGCGTTCCTTAGTTCCCACCGGCGTCCGCTGGGCGCAACGCCAGCGTTCGTCCGGCGCACCGCTATCATTGCGCTCCGCTGACGCTCTGCCTGATGATGATGATTTTATCTTGTTGTCCCTCATCAGGGGCATAGGGCTCTCAGGAAGGATTTCCACTGTTCCCGGTCCTCGGCGGCCTCCTCCAGGCGCGCCCAGCCGAGGCCCACTGAGCCAGCCTCCTTTTCCACCGTGCGCCTCCAGGTCGTCCGCGGGCGACCTCTCCCCCTTGATCCGGGAATACTCCAAGTCAACCCTTGTTTGGACAGGTGGTTGTTTGTTTGACGCTCTGCCTACGCTCTTAAAACGCGCATGTGTGGCCGAGCTTTAAGGGGGTAACTCTTTATAGGAAAAATTTCCGAAAAAAGGCCTCACTGTTTTGTATTATTTTCTGCCTCCGTTTGTCTGTCATTATTTGTTTGATCTGATTCATTACATTTGTATAAATACTGACTTTTACATGTATGTATTTAGATTCAATCAATAACATATTATTATTTATATGTTCTTTCCATATCTTGGGACCATGGCACACCTCGGACACAGGCGATCAAATATATGAAAGAAGCGCGTTCCTAGCACACAGTCTAAGCTCGTGTAGGTGATAACATACTATGCTTGTATGAGTGAAATATGACAGGTCGACTGTTCGCGTTTTTGACAGGCGGTAGCTGTGAGGTAACCGAGAGGGGGTGGGCGGCACTTTCAGCGGGGAGCGGGAGTGGCCATACTGTATGATAGTACTCTTTATTATACTGTGACCATGGTGTCCCGGACCTTTGGGAGGCATACGTGGGGCCAAAGCCAACAGCACAGAGGCCCTTTTATTATTAATTATAACCTAACCACATAATAAAAATTTTGAAAAAACCCCCGACCGCGACGTAGAAGACCGTTTTTCATGAAACATGGCTAAGAACGCTCCCGACTTACTCAGTTTTCAGAAAAAAAACTAAATCCAAATCGGTTCATCTGTTCGGGAGCTACGATGCCACAGACAGACACACACACACACACAGACAGACAGACAGACAGACAGACACACACAGACAGACACGTTAAACTTATAACACCCCGTCGTTTTTGCCACCACGGTATTTTTTTTTTGTTACAGACATCTAGCGGAGACATAAGTTCTACATCGGACTTCATGATGCCGGTGGAAGAGACTATTGGCCAAAAGAGACCTTACCCTGGTCTGCAGTGTGAGTATCTTATTTTTACTATTACTTTGATGTTTTACTGTTTTTCAGACACATTATAGTTTTCACTTGGCAAGTAGCAAACCATATTTCACTCTTTGAGACTCTACTATAAAAATGTCATTAAGTTTTACCCCATCTTCCAAACCTTCCTTAGATTGTCTTTCTTGCATTATCCTGTCTTGTTTCCATGGTTCATAAGAGCCTGGGGTTCACTTGGTAATCACAGAGATTGGCGTAGGCACTAGTTTTTACGAAACCAAATGCCTAGCCTACCTTGGTACACAGAGGGCAAACTATTGCCTATTGGATAAGATCGATGATATTGGGATTAGTCTGGTTTCTTTAAAATGCTTTACTTCACTAAATATATTTAATGGATTAGGACTAGGCCAGAGTGTTAACAACAAAAAAATAAACATTGAAATGAAACAGAAGGAAAACGTTAGGAATTACCCAATATCGTTCGTTTCGTTTCCAATGCCTAGTTACTCTTCGGGTTGGAAGGTCAGATGGCAGTCGCTTTCGTAAAACTGCCTATGCCAAATCTTGGGATTAGTTGTCAAAGCGGACCCCAGGCTCCCATGAGCCGCAGCGAATGCCGGGATAACGCAAGAAGTATGCTGATGACAGTGATGACTCTTGTGTTATAGGTCAATTCATAAGAGCTGGCACGAATGGAACGAATGTTTGAATGAAAATATGCATGTGTGTGACAGATTAACCAATAAAATGGTGGCTCTTGACAGTTACGACTGTATACCAATACAGGTGTCACTCACACAATCAAAGTTTCGTTCATTTCATTCGTGCCAGCTTTCGTGAATCGACCTTGTAGTAAAAGCCTGTTTTCTATGACTTCATTGTCAATAGAGACCAAGTTGAGATCCACAAATTGCAATATATGAGCATTTTCCTCCCGCTAACTTTTCCCTCCGCAGTGCCCTATCCTTACCGCTCCCAGTCCCGCGTCCGAGGATCCCTGCACCGCCTTTATGCATACCTGCAACATGTTGAAGGTAACTTATTTCGAAATTTTTTTGACACTGATAAGCTGAGGGCCATTTTTTTTCAAAGTTGTCCACCCCACTTTTGTAACATGGTTATTTTTTACGCGATTCATACTCAGAATCGAGAGCTCTTTCGATCCTGATAGGAGAAAAAAAATGTCCCAAGATTTCCATACATTTTTTCGAACCTTTCATTCCGTTACCGCCATACAAAATGTATGAGGAAATGGTAACGGAATGGGAAAAAACATGGGGACACTTTTTTTCTCCTATTAGGATTGAAAGAGCTCGCGATTCTGAGTGGAAAACACATAAAAATTTCCAAATCCAAAAAAAAAGTGCCACGGTCAATGTCACTAGGCTTAGAATCAATTTAAAAGTGGATCAAGCATATCCGTGGCCCAAGAAAAGTATACATAAGATTTGGCATTATATTCTTACAACCATAGTCTCATTTTCACATTAAAAATATAATATTAAAAAAGTAGGTAGCATACTTCTAACCAACTACCCTACACTGTCACTCAAAATAATCTTACGTGTCAGTTGTATATTTCTAAATTTTCATATAATTATAAAATGAATTTAATATTTTAAACCTGATTCAAGCTTATATTTGTGTTAGTAATAGTCTCAATAACGATTTTCTGCAATTATTTTGTGTTTTTAAAAAAAATACATCAAGGCTGTGAGTCTTGTGACATTATTTAACCGTACTTAAAAATAGGGGTGTGTCTGTGTTCCTATAGAATCGTAGCTCCATACGGAATGAAGTGATTAGTGTTATTAAAACATACAATTTATTAGTTGAGTTTGCTGTTTATGAAAGTTATTTCCTGATACACAATTGTAACGAAATTATACTCAATTTTATAGTACGTATTCTAGTTAAATTATGGAAATCGAAGATTTGGAAGTGTTATATCCCCTTGACAGAGTCGAAGAAGGTAAGTAAAAGAAAACTGTAGTGTTAGTCCTGATTGGACGCTCATGCTATGCGTCGACTCAGGACAGTGGTGTGAGCTTCATTTGTTTGATATGTACGCCGCAATATGAGCGTGCACAAGCCTTAGACTGAGCCTCAGCAATTCCCGTTAAGTTTGTACATTTGGATCACGTCTCCGATTTTGATAAAAATTGGTGGACTGATAGAGTCCACGATGCTGAGCAAGATCCACTAGGTTTCCCAAAATGTCCTAGGTTGTTTGTATGAAACCTTCCTTTTTTGTTAACGAAAATGTATAGAAATCTGGTAACAAAAAAGGAAGGTTTCATACAAACAACCTAGGACATTTTGGGAAACCTAGTGGATCTTGCTCAGCATCAGCATCATGGACTCTATCAGCCTACCAATTTTTATCAAAATCAGAGACGTGATCCAAATGTACAAACTTAACGGGAATTGCTGGCCTATGCTATCAGTTTGTCATGTTTTAGAATAACTTATTCTATAGCGTAAGGCGTAAGTAAATGTTACTTACACAGTTGACTCAGTGGACAACCTAACCACAAAATTAAAATTAAAAACAAAATTAAAATTTTGAAAAATCCTCCGACCGCGACATAGTTGACCGATTTTCATGAAACATGGCTAAAAACACTCCCGACTAACTCAGCTTTCAGACAAAAAAAACTAAATCTAAATCGGTTCATCCGTTCGGGAGCTACGATACCACAGACAGACAGACACGTGAAACTTCTAGCACCCCGTCGTTTTTGCGCCGGGGTTAAGAATGAGGCTTGGTCTTCGACACAAAACAGCGCCTTTCCTTGCTTCTGCGCCTTTATATTTTTAACCCCCGACGCATAAGTTTGATGCGTCTGTCTGCCTGTGCGTGTGTGTCTGTCTGT
The DNA here is from genome assembly GCF_023078275.1 of Leguminivora glycinivorella. Taxonomy (NCBI): domain Eukaryota; kingdom Metazoa; phylum Arthropoda; class Insecta; order Lepidoptera; family Tortricidae; genus Leguminivora; species Leguminivora glycinivorella. The sequence continues at coordinate 1,496,064 of NC_062996.1, read as the reverse complement.
GGCATCGTAGCATCCGAACGGACCCGACCACAGAACTAAATCAAGATAGAAGGAAAAAGTGTATCTACTTCGCGTGCGGAAAAGTTAAATAGCGAGCGACATTGTTCGCCGCGCAAGTCAGTCTGCTCTCGACCGCTGCCCGCGAGTGACATACAGTGAAAAATACAAAATGGGTCGGTATTCGATAATTAACTGTTCAAACACCACCAATAAAAGCAAGAGTGTTAAACAAAGTGTTTCCTATCATCGGTAAGTACCATTTGTCCTAAAATATTTTTTATTAAATAAAAAACACGATTTTCCTATTTTTATCATCAAAACATTAGCTGACGTACGGCCGTCAAACTAGTTTTCCATTGCGGCTTTAATTTGACGAGTCCGACTTGGCGTGCGTTTAAAACAAGCGATATAAAAATAGGCTATTCAAACTGTCGAGACAAAGTGAAGGTAGATTTGTTATTTTGTCCGTCGAACTCACGTCGAACTTAAGAATAGTGGTGCACCACGGAACTAAATCGTCATGTATGCTGCGATTTCCTTATTCGATTTAAATCGATTTTGCGAAGCAGTGGAAATTATAATTATGTTTTTATATTGTTATGAACCTATACATATAAAGTACGAGTGAAAAGTAAATTTAACTTTAAAAATAGGTTACAGTTTTTTTTATTTTTATTTTATTTATTAGGCACACAAAACAGCTGACATTTACAACATGATATAAAATAGTATACACATAGGTTTTAAGTTAGAATGCCACCCAAAACATGTATGCGCAGCATGAAATAAACACATGTAAGGAACGAAAACTATAACTATTTACAGCTTATACTATAGCTACACTGAATTACACAATAAAACACAATAAATTAATAAATAATAAAAATTAAAAAAAAAAACATTAGAGAACAAATGAGACACATATAATAAAATAAAATAGAAACCAAACTTAACATAATGGTGAAGTAGTTACGGTAGTTACGGTATTAACGTTGAATTTGTGGTCGGCAGAAAAACAAATACAAACATAATACGCTCTATATTTATTATGAATAAAAATAACTCTAAAAATGTGTTAATGGTTAATTATATTTATATATTACTAAAAGTTGTAACAAATAACATGAGGATAATGAAGTGAGTACATGGTCGATTTTCTTAAAAATATTACGAAATATTAACTAGTATTAATACCTACCTACTAAAATCTTTGTTCCTGGCCTTAGGCAAATTATATACCTACTAGTGAATTGTTTGTCATCACACGAATACAGGTATATACTTACTTCATTTCACAACGAAGATGAACATCCGATATTTTTAACTTCGGTGGGCCACAATCGATCGAATGGGTTACGCGGCGACAACGTTCCCATCACTAAAGTACACTCGTGACGTCATAGGCTCGACACAAAACGTTACACGCTCGGTTTCGCTGTTAATCGCCGAGCATTTTCCTTCTATCTTGATATAGTTCTGTGGACCCGACGCACCGATTTAGATTTAGTTTTTTTTTTGTTTGAAAGTTGAATTAGTCAGAAGTGTTCTTAGCCATATTTAATGAAAATCTGTCGTGTGCGTGTGGATTGAGTGAGCACCTTCCGAAAATAAAAAAAAATATGCTGATCATTTAGTAAAAGTTCTAAAACAATTGTAAAACGAATCTCTGAATTTGTAAAAAGATAAAGCAAAAGATACAGTCATTAACATGTGCTCACTCAGTTCTGACAAACTACCAACGAAAACAGTGAATGTATTCATTTAACATATAATATTTGTATACTAACATTTAGTAAAAAATATGCCAACTTACCTCTATAAATTTTAGATCACCTAGTGACGTATTTAATTTTTTACAAATAGTTTCTTATGCTCACTCAATCCTCACACTTTTGAAAAGCCGAATTTTGATGAAAAACATAAGATTTAGACCGCTATTATGTGTATAGTTTAGTAAAAGTGAAATGGAATTTGTAAAATACAAAACGAACCACTAACGTGTCAGGTTTTTTTATAGTAAATTTTTGTAAGTGTTTTTTTTAACATTTAGTAAATTTTTTTTACTAAATATCCACCATCTAATATTTTATATTCGTTGTCTGATTTTAAAGATATTCAGACATAACTTTTCTCATACAAATGCATCATGTAGGGTGACCACACCATGTCTCACTCAATCCACACGCACACAGTCTGTCCACTGTCGGGGTTTTTTTTTAAATTTAAATTTTGTATCGTTGCTATCAAGTATACAGATCTAGTGCGAAAAGCGTTTCCTTCTGAAACGTTCGCATTTGTCACGCTAGTTCAGTCAATGTCAGTACATATTGTACTGAGACTGACTGAAATAGCATGACACGTTCGTACGTTTCCGTAACAATTCGAAGGCAAATCTTTTCGCACGACATCTGTACAGTGTTTAGTTGTTTAGTAATAAAATACGTTGTGTATAGATGGCGCTCCTCCCGCAAAGCGTACGCCCACCATACGCCTTGGTGCTGGCTTCAAATGGAACTTGCAGGTACGTGAAAACAATCCATAATTTAATATTATAAACGGGAAAGTGTGTGTGTCTGTTTGTTTGTCCGTCTTTCACAAAACAGAGCGACGAATTGACGTGATTTTTGAAGTGGAGATATTTGAAGGGATGGAGAGTGACAACGGCTACTTTTTGTCTCTTTCTGACCCCCCCACTTCCATAAAATGGAGGGTGGAACTGTATGGAGCATTCCGCAGTTTTTGAATTTGCGAGCGAAGCCCCGGGCAAATGCTAGTCATGTATAGTTTTCGAGATAGGCACGGCCAAGAGAACTTAAGTTATAGTATTATGAATTTTCTGAGATGAACTTTTCGCTTATTTCGTTTCCACAGCACGTACTATAGTCTCAATGTAGTTAAAAAGCAACTATCATGATAGCAATAAGGTTCAAATTTATTAAACAGTTGGCAGTATGCAGGTAACTTTTTTTGAAGTGTTATCTCCGAAAGGTCTTTTTATGGATTTGAACCTTATTACTATCATGATAGTTGCTTTTTAACTACATTGAGACTTTAGTACGTGCTGTGGAAACGGGAGCTAGCCGCCGGGAATAATAGAAACAAAGGCCTTTGTTTAACAGATTACGGCTAAAGCGAAAAGTTCATCTCAGAAAATTCATACTATAGCTTTCCAATGGTTCGTAGCCAACCATAAGGCCTGATTTAGACGGCGTGCGAACTCGCATGCGATTTTACTTGATATTATTTGACGACCGGTCTGGCTCAGTCGGTAGTGACCTAGTGACCCTGCCTGCTAAGCAGCGGACCTGGGTTCGAATCCCGGTAAGGGCATTTATTTGTGTGATGAGCACAGATATTTGTTCCTGAGTCATGGATGTTTTCTATGTATATAAGTATGTATTTATCTATTTAAGTATGTATACCGTCGCTTAGCACCCATAGTACAAGCTTTGCTTTGGGGCTAAGTTGATCTGTGTAAGGTGTCCCCAATATCGGCAATATCACACCTCGGACAGTGGCGATCAAATATATGAAAGAGGCGCGTTCCTAGCACACAGTCTAAGCTCGTGTAGGTGAGCGCGTACCATGCTTGTATGAGTGAGATATGACAGGTCGATTGGTTGCGTTTTTGACAGGCGGTAACTGTGAGGTAACGAGAGGGGGTGGGCGGCACTTTCAGCGGGGAGCGGGAGTTTCCATACTGTAGCCATCAAATACGCAATGTAATAAAACTCGTATGCGAGTACTCGTACCGTCTAAATGGGCTCTAATAGCTAATCATTCTCAGGAACAATACAGTACATCTCTATGTAGGTATGTATGCCTCAGTGCACGATTAAACGTCTTGGACGATACACTCTTTGCTAATTCCCGCGAACCTCGATAAGACTAATAAACGTTCTAAAAAAATATCCATAGCTGTTTAGTTACAAATACGTTTAACTTATAAAATAACGCTACGTTAAAAATGTTCAAATCAAAATCATCCAGTGTTTTGATTACTTAGTAAAAAAAAAAAATTACGCGCCTTTTTCAATCATTGATAAACGATAAGAATAAAGATTAAAAACGATTGATAAAATGGACGTTTAGATTACTAATAGTACGCTCCTTATGTTTAATCGATCAGTGTTTAAAAAAATGCAGTAAAATAAGTGCAGTGAATCAAAACAGAACCCCGTACCACGATATCACACCCTGTATCAACTATCGCTAAACTATCGCTTCGTCTTTGGTAGCGAGGATGTGGAATACAAAAGAAATAGAGAAGCCTGCTTCTTTGGACTGCAAGTTAAAAAAAAATGGTGGAAAATTCACTGAAAATCGACATTTTGAAACTAATTTGTGCTTAGACAAGATGTCAAATGATATAATCATGCTCAGGCAAGATATTTTAAATATAAAATCTGACTTAAATATGGCTATTTCGAGTATCCGCCAATGTGAAGTCAGGTTAGAGAGTATAGGGACAAGAGTGGAGAAAACAGAATATTATAGTAGTATGAGAAAAATAGAAGAAAATATGCAAGAAATACGAAATCAAGTGCAGAATGAACAAGATGACTATACAAACTCCTGTGAGATTTAGATATATCGTCACTACTTTGAAAAAAAAAAACTCGTATCTCACGCTGCTCCATAACTTAAAACGCAGTAAGTCTATATTCATTCCATACATACTTACTACAATTTTCTTTTCATTGACAGACGAAGATACAAGTTTTTTTTAAAGTAGTGACGATATGCAAAATTGCCCACGAAATGCTCCATACCAAACTGCCACCTCCCATTTTAGGGAAGTGCTGGGTTAGAGACAAAAAGTAGCCCCTGTCTTCGACTAGCTACAAAAATCACGTCAATTCGCCGCTCTTTTTTACCGTGAAAGACAGACAAACAAACAGACACACACTTTCCCATTTATAGTATTAGTATAGATTCTTAAAATTTATATAATATTTTTTTTAAATTCTATTTCGAAAATTATTTGACATGGAATAAACATGTCGAGCAATTTTCGTTTTTAACGTGTGATTTTAAAATAATAAATAATAATAATAAGCTCAAGATCAAGTTGATACAAAAACGAACTCACAACAAGCAATGCTATGGAAAAATATACAAATTTCAAGTGATATTGATCCGCCCATAGAAAAACCTGCATTTTTAACTGTATCTGGCATGAAATTAGACGATGCGGCTATTGAAAATATGGTAAGAAACGGTTCCTAAGACAATAAGTTGCCTCGAGAGGCATCTTAGTCAGAGGTGCACCTCGGAAATTAACTCAATCGCGATCGTTATGCCTCGGGCGAGGCAATATGCTAGTTTCCTACTAGTCAAATCAGCTTCTTTTTATGAACTGACAAAACGATTTGCTAATATGGAATTACTATGAAATAGTGAGGAGTGACGTCACGGTTAATTCATTACCTTTAATATCTTTCTCTTTGACTTATTAAATAGAAATTATGTTTAAAAATAACTACTGTGCATATTTTTCTACTTATTATGTGGTTATTTCGTGTACTGCTTAAAATATTTTATTTTAAGTATAGGAAACTTAGCCTATTCTAGGCATTCCTTGTCGATAATGATTATTTGAATTGTGATCTTGAATAAAATTAAGAGTAATGATTATATAATAAACACACTCAATGGTAGCCTCACCATGAATATATTTTCCATAATACAAACTGTATAGTGGCTGAATCAACTTTTTCTTGCCTGTTATTGCCATGGTTACGGTCCCCTGAGTCACGCTGGTTTTATGCAAAGTTATTAAACGCGTATGTTATACACTCACTTAAACTATACAAACATGCATTTTTCTGGTGTTAACAAGCCCTTTCCTTAATTTGCCACCTACAAACAGGGGACCGTAACCATGGCAATAGCAGTCAAGAAAACGTTGATTCACCCTAGTATTTTTTTCCTGATTAAAATAATTAAAAGAAGACTAGTGAGACTTGAACTCTCTTTACGTTTTTGAGTAGAATGCTACATATAACTGTGATTTTAGGCACTTGCCCAAGCCGCCAACGCTGTGGAAACGGGCGGCAAATCGCCAGTGTCAGCCCTAAACGAGCTAGGGGTCAAGGTCACCTACAGCGTACTTAGACAAGGCGGCCCAGCGCACTGTCCAAGCTTCACGGTCGCTGTTACGGTGAGTGTCAAGTTAGTGCCAGCCCTAACGGCCCAGCCACGACATTGGTCTAAGCGTGACAGCGGTGTGCGGCAGCCATACGTGCGAATGAAAAGTCTCATCGCTGTGTCTCGCTCCAATGTATGGCCGCCGCTCACCGCTATCGCGCTTAGACCAATGTCGTGGCTGAGCCGTAAGGCTTTTAACTAAAATTTACATTTTTATCAATCCAAAGCCATTTTGACTTATAAGTCCCAGCCAAATGTAAAGAAATTTACGAAATACTCCGGCAGGTGGCAGACATGATATTCGAAGGCTGGGGCCACAGCAAGCGAGATGCGCGCGCCTCGGCCGCCCGCGCTTGCCTCGCGGCGCTCCTCGCCCGCGCCGGCCGCGTGCTGCCCGAGGCAGAGCCACGAGACTTCACTAGCGACGAGCCGAGACCTCCACGTATGTTATACACTCACACCTGGTAGTTGCCTCGCCCGAGGCAAGGCCGCCCTCGCTTGCCTCGCGGTGTTACTCGGCCGCGTGTGACTGGAGGTAGAGCCACGGACTTCACTAGCGACGAGCCGAGACCTCCACGTATGTTATACACTCACACGGGCTAAGTGCCTCGCCTGAGGCAAGGCCGCCCGTTCCTCATTATATTCTATTGAAAATATTTCAGCTTGTGCTAGTGGTCACACTACTTTAAATATAAATCCAAACCGAAATAAATTACACATATGAAAGAAAAAAACCGGCCAAGAGCGTGTCGGGCCACGCTCAGTGTAGGGTTCCGTAGTTTTCCGTATTTTTCTCAAAAACTACTGAACCTATCAAGTTCAAAACAATTTTCCTAGAAAGTCTTTATAATGTTCTACTTTTGTGATTTTTTCATATTTTTTAAACTTATGGTTCAAAAGTTAGAGGGGGGGGGACGCACTTTTTTTTCCTTTAGGAGCGATTATTTCCGAAAATATTAATATTATCAAAAAAACGATCTTAGTAAACCCTTATTTATTTTTAAATACCTATCCAACAATATATCACACGTTGGGGTTGGAATGAAAAAAAATATCAGCCCCCACTTTACATGTAGGGGGGGGGGTACCCTAATAAAACATTTTTTTCCATTTTTTATTTTTGCACTTTGTTGGCGTGATTGATATACATATTGGTACTAAATTTCAGTATTCTAGTGCTAACAGTTACTGAGATTATCCGCGGACGGACGGACGAACGGACGGACGGACAGACAGACATGGCGAAACTATAAGGGTTCCTAGTTGACTACGGAACCCTAAAAAAGACCTTGGTCACTTTTTCTTTCATATGTGTAATTTATATCGGTTTGGATTTTAATGCGTTTTTTTTTCATCGATACAGTGATTTAAAAGGAATTCTATGTCCTATACCTAGACCTATAATATCCGCGTATGTATACTAAGTACAGTTATTTTTATCCGACTTCTTTACTGAAAATAAAGAAGAAGGAGGTTATTTATTCGGGTTCATTTTATGTATTATTTATTTATTTTATTTTATTCGGAAAACCAACAGCTTAAATATCTAAAACTAAGTTAGCAAAAATGTGTATCTGAAAAGCCAATTATAGGTTTCCACAGATAGGATGCGAAGGTATGTTACCTGATTACTCCTAGACCCGTGATCCGGTTTCGATAATTATTTTTATGTTTGAAAAGAGCTACCTCCAAGGTGGTCCCATATTAATCTGGAGCTGATCTGATTATGGGATCCATGAAGAGTTGAGGGAACTAATCAATTTTTAAAGGCCCATGTGTGGTGATTTCGGTGTTTTCTTAAGTAACCCGAGTAGTTTCTCTCGAAAACTAGCACTTTTATAAAGTGAACCTCATGATGATGATTGTTCTTTGAGAGTTCTTGAAGTCGGTTGTATTTTCTTGTAACAAGGTTTTATATTATTATGTAACTTTTGTTTCAGCGTCAGACTTCCAATGTCTGGAGGCGAAGGCGAAACAAGCTGAGGTTGAAGCGAAGCCAGCCACTCCACCAGGTAAGGAGCCACTAGAATCTAATTCCCCCCCCCCATTTTAAATAGGGAAGTGTGTAATTAGAAAGAGACAAAAAGTAGCCTATGTCACTCTCCATCCCTTCAACTATCTCCACTTAAAAATCACGTCAATATGTCTTTCCGTTTTGCTGTGAAAGACAAAGAAACAAACAGACACACACACACTTTTCCATTCATAATATTAATAATATGGATAACATAACTTATAATATGAATAAAGTTTAGGAACAACAGTTGTAGCATTTTTTTGATAAGGATTAAAAGAGTAAAACCATTCTAGTTTCACGGGAATGTCTTTGATTGTTCTGTAGTAAGTATATTTCTCTAATTTTGAGCTAATATAGTACATTACATCAGAGGCCGGGAAAATGAGGATTTCCGGCCAAGTGGGTATATATACGAGATAGGGATACGAGGCCGGGAATCCGTTTTCACGCCGAGGCATGTATAGTGCTTTTCTCAAACATACAATGAAATAAAAAAAATGCTCTAAAGGACAATATTTTATAAAAAAAAGTTACTTTGCAGGCCTAGGCCTAAAAAATAATATGAAATCCCTTTACAGTCCTCTCGAGTTGTTGCGCCCAAAAAGCGATACTTCCCAGCCCATTTTAAGGAACGTAAAGACATTGCATTGCATGTTTGAGAAAATTATATTTTTCTCAAGATCAGTATTGGAAGTCACCAGCAACACGCTGAGATGGGGCCATTTCGTGGCACTTCATCCCATTCTGTCTTGTTAATATGTGTATTTTGTCTTGCCTGTATTCACGAATGAGTGTTTATTCTATTCTATTTCAGCCCCTCCACCCCCCTCCGCAGCGACAGCCCTTTTCGGGGCCTCCGGGGCTTCCACGGCCCACAAGAGCCCCATCAACTCTCTCTATGAGACCTGCCCCGGACTAACCTTCCTCTGCACCTTCGGGGATGGATCCTCACTCGACCAGCCCAATGGTAAAAATTAAACTATTTTAGCACTATTTTGAACAGCTTACCTAGGGCTGCACTCTTGCAGAGCAAATGCCTCGGGCGAGGCTTGCGCGTATGATCACGGAGGTTTTCCGCGCGAGCCACTGCCTACCGACGTTGCTCGGTCAGTAAAAGTTACAAAATTACACTTTTGATGACATGCTGTACAAAAAAGTCTGTGAAAATGTACGAAGCAAAGAAAATGGTTATATTATTATTTTAGACTGTACTAAGATTTCACAAAAAATATATATTTTTTTTTAATAAAAAAATAAAGTAGTGTTAATTCTAGTTCATTAGTCGGGTCCACACAGAGCAAGGCTATTTCCTCGCGCGGCAAAATTGCTATGCATACGTGCCTTTCGCGTTTTCCTCAGACGAGCAAACTGCCTCGTTCGAGGCAAGTTTACATTAGTTCCTCACGACGTGCCTCGCTCAGTGTGAAACCAACTATTTTCGCTTTCAGACAAATATCCACATATTATAATATATGTATATAATTTTTTATCTATTGTTTGTCCACAGCTCCTCTTCAACTTAGCCACAGCATGCGTTTCAAGGTCGTCTGCCAGATCAAGGACCAGACATTTGAAGGATACGGTACGTAATTTTATACATTGCGTTGTTTTCCACCCACTAATATAATTCGCATTTACTCTTTAAAATTAGTAGAAAATCGTCAATTTTTACTTGAACTCTGTATATTTGTATATTTTCATTAATATATAAGGTGCTTGCGAGGAATCCAAATAACTTTAACTGTATTCTTGGTCACATTTTAAGACTAAAATGTTATATAAACTTTTCTAGATTTCGTCTTGTTTCAGAGTTATTGCCAATTGAAAAAAAAAAACATTTCCGTAGTGTTACTTAGTACAAAAGGTCTTAACGGCGCTGATGCGCAATTGTGGAGCATAGTCTCACAGTCGTCATTAATAGCATGTCAAAATGTGACAAGAAAAAGTTGGTTTTTAGAAAAATAAATTAAAAAACTCATTTTAATTGCCAATTTTATGGATGAAATTTACTCTTTATGTGAAAATACGTCCAAAAAAGTAAAAAAAAAAAACAAAAAAAATATTTTGGCGATTTTTTTTTTATTTGTACAACATTTTTTCTTTCTTTCGGCCTCAGAAACGTGTGGTTCAAGTTATGCGGGTTCCTCTCGAGAACCTTGTATAAAGAGAAAACTGTCTGTTCAGTATTTTTGGACAATGAGTCAATGACACAGCAAAAGGGAACGTACAAGTTTCTAATGGGGTGGCAACCCGCATGTGACACTCAAACGAGTTGCAGGCGTCCATAGGTTACGGTGACCGCTTTACATCAGGCGGGCCGTATGCTTGTTTGCCATCGACGTAGTATAAAAACATGTACTTTTGGGCTGAAGGACTAAACGGTATGCCATTTCTTTTATGTATTATCCGTATGTCATATGTGCAGGATCAAGCAAGAAGCTTGCGAAGCTAGCGGCGGCTAGGGCTGCGCTAGCGGTGTTGGACGAGGGCAAGACCCCCGCCGCCGCGCCCACCGGCGCCGAGCCGGGCTGCTTACCGCAACCGAGGGCGGATACTATCGGCAAGTGAGTACATAATACACGGTGTAAACACTAGGTGGCGCTGGCGGTGTTGGACGAGGGCGAGGCTCCCCCCGCGCCCGCCGGCGCCGAGCCGGGCTGCCTGCCGCAACCGAGGGCGGATACTATCGGCAAGTGAGTACATAATACACGGTGTAAACACTAGGTGGCGCTGGCGGTGTTGGACGAGGGCGAGGCTCCCCGCGCCCGCCGGCGCCGAGCCGGGCTGCCTGCCGCAACCGAGGGCGGATACTATCGGCAAGTGAGTACATAATACACGGTGTAAACACTAGGTGGCGCTGGCGGTGTTGGACGAGGGCGAGGCTCCCCGCGCCCGCCGGCGCCGAGCCGGGCTGCCTGCCGCAACCGAGGGCGGATACTATCGGCAAGTGAGTACATAATACACGGTGTAAACACTAGGTGGCGCTGGCGGTGTTGGACGAGGGCGAGGCTCCCCCGCGCCCGCCGGCGCCGAGCCGGGCTGCCTGCCGCAACCGAGGGCGGATACTATCGGCAAGTGAGTACATAATACACGGTGTAAACACTAGGTGGCGCTGGCGGTGTTGGACGAGGGCGAGGCTCCCCCGCGCCCGCCGGCGCCGAGCCGGGCTGCCTGCCGCAACCGAGGGCGGATACTATCGGCAAGTGAGTACATAATACACAGTGTAAACACTAGGTGGCGCTGGCGGTGTTGGACGAGGGCGAGGCTCCCCGCGCCCGCCGGCGCCGAGCCGGGCTGCCTGCCGCAACCGAGGGCGGATACTATCGGCAAGTGAGTACATAATACACGGTGTAAACACTAGGTGGCGCTGGCGGTGTTGGACGAGGGCGAGGCTCCCCCGCGCCCGCCGGCGCCGAGCCGGGCTGCCTGCCGCAACCGAGGGCGGATACTATCGGCAAGTGAGTACATAATACACGGTGTAAACACTAGGTGGCGCTGGCGGTGTTGGACGAGGGCGAGGCTCCCCCGCGCCCGCCGGCGCCGAGCCGGGCTGCCTGCCGCAACCGAGGGCGGATACTATCGGCAAGTGAGTACATAATACACGGTGTAAACACTAGGTGGCGCTGGCGGTGTTGGACGAGGGCGAGGCTCCCCCGGCGCCCGCCGGCGCCGAGCCGGGCTGCCTGCCGCAACCGAGGGCGGATACTATCGGCAAGTGAGTACATAATACACGGTGTAAACACTAGGTGGCGCTGGCGGTGTTGGACGAGGGCGAGGCTCCCCCCGCGCCCGCCGGCGCCGAGCCGGGCTGCCTGCCGCAACCGAGGGCGGATACTATCGGCAAGTGAGTACATAATACACGGTGTAAACACTAGGTGGCGCTGGTGGTGTTGGACGAGGGCGAGGCTCCCCCCGCGCCCGCCGGCGCCGAGCCGGGCTGCCTGCCGCAACCGAGGGCGGATACTATCGGCAAGTGAGTACATAATACACGGTGTAAACACTAGGTGGCGCTGGCGGTGTTGGACGAGGGCGAGGCTCCCCCGGCGCCCGCCGGCGCCGAGCCGGGCTGCCTGCCGCAACCGAGGGCGGATACTATCGGCAAGTGAGTACATAATACACGGTGTAAACACTAGGTGGCGCTGGCGGTGTTGGACGAGGGCGAGGCTCCCCCGGCGCCCGCCGGCGCCGAGCCGGGCTGCCTGCCGCAACCGAGGGCGGATACTATCGGCAAGTGAGTACATAATACACGGTGTAAACACTAGGTGGCGCTGGCGGTGTTGGACGAGGGCGAGGCTCCCCCGCGCCCGCCGGCGCCGAGCCGGGCTGCCTGCCGCAACCGAGGGCGGATACTATCGGCAAGTGAGTACATAATACACGGTGTAAACACTAGGTGGCGCTGGCGGTGTTGGACGAGGGCGAGGCTCCCCCGCGCCCGCCGGCGCCGAGCCGGGCTGCCTGCCGCAACCGAGGGCGGATACTATCGGCAAGTGAGTACATAATACACAGTGTAAACACTAGGTGGCGCTGGCGGTGTTGGACGAGGGCGAGGCTCCCCCCGCGCCCGCCGGCGCCGAGCCGGGCTGCCTGCCGCAACCGAGGGCGGATACTATCGGCAAGTGAGTACATAATACACGGTGTAAACACTAGGTGGCGCTGGCGGTGTTGGACGAGGGCGAGGCTCCCCGCGCCCGCCGGCGCCGAGCCGGGCTGCCTGCCGCAACCGAGGGCGGATACTATCGGCAAGTGAGTACATAATACACGGTGTAAACACTAGGTGGCGCTGGCGGTGTTGGACGAGGGCGAGGCTCCCCCGCGCCCGCCGGCGCCGAGCCGGGCTGCCTGCCGCAACCGAGGGCGGATACTATCGGCAAGTGAGTACATAATACACGGTGTAAACACTAGGTGGCGCTGGTGGTGTTGGACGAGGGCGAGGCTCCCCCGGCGCCCGCCGGCGCCGAGCCGGGCTGCCTGCCGCAACCGAGGGCGGATACTATCGGCAAGTGAGTACATAATACACGGTGTAAACACTAGGTGGCGCTGGCGGTGTTGGACGAGGGCGAGGCTCCCCCCGCGCCCGCCGGCGCCGAGCCGGGCTGCCTGCCGCAACCGAGGGCGGATACTATCGGCAAGTGAGTACATAATACACAGTGTAAACACTAGGTGGCGCTGGCGGTCAACTCAAGCTGTCTGTCATAATCAGAGATCGCAGTTTTGAGCAACATCTCATAGTTAATGTATTCAAAATGACGTAAGTCGCTAAGAATGTCGCAAATCTGTACGATCTCTACCTACCAATTGGGAAGTAAGTAATACACAGTATAAACACTAGGTGGCGCTGGCTGTCTTGAAAAAAAAACTGGCATCCGTTGGCTCGTTGTTCGATATTCGAAAAACTACGGGGCACTTCTGGATGAAATTAGCCCAGGACCGGGATAAATGGCGTACACAAAGGGAGGCTTATGCTCAGCAGTGGGCGATTAATGGCTGAAATGATGATGAAGTTTAAGCGTCCCACGGCGTCAGTTCATTCCACAGAACTATATTTAGATAGAAGGAACAAGTTTATCTATTTGCATGGCGGCCGAGCGTGTCAGATTTGGTACTGAAATTGTTACTTGCATGTGATTTTAAATATGTCTCAGGCCCTTGTTCATAATTTTTGTGTTGTTGCAATTACATATCACGTAACGAGGCATTTTCATTGAATGTTTTTGTTGACTTCAACTTACAAAAATTGACGCCCGAAAACTGCAAACTGCGATTAAAAACTGACTCAGTGGATTTTACCGAGTTCATTTGACACGCTAAGTAGATACGTTTGCTTGATCTATGGTAAATAAGACATCTGTGGTTTATATATTTGACGACCGGTCTGGCGCAGTCGGTAGTGACCCTGCCTGCTGCGCCGCGGTCTCGGGTTCGAATCCCGGTAAGGGCATTTATTAGTGTGATGAGCACAGATATTTGTTCCTGAGTCATGGATGTTTTCTATGTATATAAGTATTTATATATTATATATATCGTTGTCTGAGTACCCACAGCACAAGCCTTCTTGAGCTTACCGTGGGCCTCAGTCAATCTGTGTAAGAATGTCCTATAATATTTATTTATTTATTTATTCATATAAAGATACAAGTAAATCTCGCCGTAATGGTAACCGACAAAGTGGCACGTTTTACTAAACACACTCACATAATTATGTTTTTATTCTCAGACTGGTGAATGAGAAGTTCCACGAAATCATGAAAGGAGACCTGGTGCATTCAAAGAGAAAGGTCTTGGCTGGCATTGTCATGACTATCGACAATAGACCCAACGACTCCAAGGTAATTTCTGTTATTTAACCCTTTGTCCGCCCAAGACCTCAACTGAGTGCGTTTTCACATTATCCGATCCGATATCGGATGTCGGACCGATATCCCATACATTACAGGCGCCATCCTTGATTTTTTTCCTTTGAAATCCTTCCGATGTCGGATCGGATAATGTGCAAACGGACTGACACGCGGAAACTGCTCAATATCAAAGAGGGTCGAGTATTATAAAGAGTTACTGTCAAAGTAAAATGTGTAATCACAGTGCATAGACTGCCATCTCTCGACACAGGCTTAAAACTTTTCAACCTCAGTTTTGCCAATTTGGCCCATATAGTTAGCTTGATATGTGTTAAAATGTAAAATATTAATATTAGCGCCATCTAGCCGAGCGTTCCCCAAAGGTATAACGCCATCTAGGCCACCGTACCTTTTTCTCTAGGGCTTTGAGGTACGTTTTTTTCTTAGACCTTATCCGTCTATACGGAGTTACAGTCTTTGCTACAGGACAGGCTTTGCCTAGTGTAGGAACCTTTGTAAATCTTTGCGTTCATGTTATTAGAGTACTGCTTATTTTCTTTATGTCAATTGCAATTGCATATTGCCATATACTGTAATAAACTTTACTTTACTTTTTACTTTATATTTGTTTGAACAGGTGATTGCAGTAACTACAGGCACGAAGTGTGTGTCAGGCGAGCATATGTCGGTACGAGGAAGGGCTGTCAACGATTGTCACGCCGAGGTGAGTTCTCAGCCTTATATCACAGAATAGCAGTGAGCCTATAGTACATATAATAGTACATTGAATCATAACATAATTTGACGACCGGTCTGGCTCAGTCGGTAGTGACCCTGCCTGCTAAGCCGTGGTCCTGGGTTCGAATCCGGGTAAGGGCATTTATTTGTGTGATGAGCACAGATATTTGTTCCTGTGTCATGGATGTTTTCTATGTATATAAGTATGTATTTATCTATTTAAGTATGTATACCGTCGCTTAGCACCCAAAGTAAAAACTTGCTCATTTTGGGTCTAGATTGATCTGTGTACGGTGTCCCCCAATATTTATTTTATTTATTTATTTGAAATAAGTATTTGCCCTTACCGGAAGTCGAACCCGGGACCGCGGCTTAGAAGGCAGGGTCACTACCCGCTAGGCCAAACCGGTTGTCGAACAAATTTTAGCATATTAAATTATAGCATATTTATGTAGGGAACAAATCAAATTATTTTATTATTATTATTTTTTTGTTTTTTTCAGTAGTAACACTACTATATATAAATTATAAACTGAAATAGATACCATACACGAAAGAAAAAGCGATCAAGCCCACTGGTGGCGAAGCCGGGAATCGAACCCGGGTCTCCAGCTATCGCGGCTGACGTGTTCGACCGCTACACCACCTCCCAGTGGTGGTGGACCAGTGGGTTTGATCGCTTTTTCTTTAGTGTATGGTATCTATTTCAGTTTATAGTATATTTGTTACATGATATGAATAGTTTCTAATAGTTTCTATACTAGTATTGAATAAACTTTGTTTTTGTAGGTGGCAGCACGGCGTTGCTTACAGCGACATCTGTACGCACAACTTCTCATGTACGCGGAGGCTAAAGGTAAATAAAATAAAGTTATATAACTAAAGCAATACTTATATAAAATAAGTAACACAAAAGTACATTACGTTACAAGTGCGGAAAAGATTGCGAAACGGGTTACGAATTTCCTTTTCGCACATGTATCGTACGAAGTTTTTCAGAACAGATGAAGTATTTTTCGACTCAGTTAAACACCGTTGCATTGCATACAATACTTTTTCTACGACCATGCACTTAGTTTTTAATAGTTTTCGTGAATAACTTTTGTGAAATTCACACTGTTTCCTGTATTTTGACGCCAAGGTTTGCATTGACAGCTCAGCTGCCCTAAGCCTTCCCGCGCACGCGCTCATTATCGTTATAACAATGTTGCCATGGTTACGGAGTCAAACAATGCGTTTTCAGTTTTTTCGATACTGCGCGCATGCGCGGATATCCGGCGGAAGCTGGCTTTTGGGAATAGACTTTTATGTAGGGTTTTAAAGATGTACGCACGACGCTGTTAATGACGAATAACAGTTCGGGAGTAGAAAAAAAAAAGTTCCATCTGTACTAAAATTTTATATTACTATACAACTTCGCTACGATCTCTTTATATGAGATTCTCGAACGCATTAACTCTCTTATAAACTGAAGAAGATATTATATAGAAAGAGACAAAAAGTAGCCTATGTCACTTTCCATCCCTTCAACTATCTGCACCTATAAAATCACGTCAATTCGTCGCTCCGTTTTGCATTTATAGAGGGTTTACTGGTGAAACTTGAGCAAACTGATTTTTGAAATTCGAACTATGTGCAATTTCCACAATGTTATTATTTCACGGACAAATTTAATCATCTTTTTTTTATTATACTTTACTACGTCGGTGGCAAACAAGCATACGGCCCGCCTGATGTAAAGCGGTCACCGTAACCTATGGACGCCTGCAACTCAAACAGTGGCATATGCGCGTTGCCACTCCATTAAAAACTTGTACATTCCCTTTTGTTAAGTACACAGCAAAAAGGAGTCTACAAGTTCTAAGGAGGGTTCGGGTTGCCGACGACTCAAAGAACAATAGGCGGAACAAGTTAGTTCCGTAAGTCCTCCCGTCATGTCGATTTATCGGGTTTCACCAGTAAACCCTCCTTATAATATTAGTATGCTCCACAGATCCAACAGTCCCAATACCGGAATCGGACTTAGAGCCGGTCCCGGGCGGCGGTTACCAGTTGAAACCGGACCGGCAGCTACATCTATACGTCAGCACGGCGCCGTGCGGCGACGGACGAATCTTCAGCCCGCACGAACAACCGGACCCCACGCCGGACCGCCATCCGAACAGGTAACAAACCGGACCGGCAGCTGCATCTATATGACTTTCAAGTATAGAATCCTTTCACTTGCTCGTTTTTCAACTCCACACTCGGCGTTAAAATACAACTTTGCCCCCTTGTTAATACAATAACTATTTTTGCAAAAATTTCATTTTTGGCACAAGCTTTTGTCGCCGACAATACCTTTCTTTCAACAGTCATCGACTACTCTCCAGGAAGTTTCTAACAACCCAAGATAGGGATACGAAGTTTCATGACAGAGGTCCTATGACCACCTTTCTGCTCCATCATCAGATCAGCTCCATGATACCGTAATATTGCATTGTCACGTGATTTACATATGTATGCGAAATTTGAGCTCAATCGGAAACCGGGAAGTGGGTCAAATTTAGCTTCTACGTTTTGACCCAAACTAACACACTAACAAGGCAAGTTGAATAAAAACTTGTAATAAAGTTAGCTAGACCATAAGCACAGTATAATAAAGAGTACTATCGTACAGTATAGCCACTCCCGCTCCCCGCTGAAAGTGCCGCCCACCTCTCGGTTACCTCACAGTTACCGCCTGTCAAAAACGCGAACAGTCGACCTGTCATATCTCACTCATACAAGCATAGTACGCGTTCACCTACACGAGCTAAGACTGTGTGCTAGGAACGTGCCTCTTTCATATAATATAATTTAATATTGTATTTTTTTCTCTCTTTGTTTTGTATTTTTTAATATGTGCTATATATATATATATTGTTCTTTTTTTTATTTTTAGTTTCACAGTGCCTTAGTTTTAACTGTTATGCTGTGCTCTTATTTGAATTAAAAAAAATAGTACATTACGATACAAGTGCGAAAAAAAAGAAAGTTCGAAACGAGTGGCGTTAAATTGAAACACGACCTAAGGGAGTGTTTTAAATCGACACGAGTTACGAATTTTCTTTTCGCACGTGTATCGTACGACGTTTTTCAGTACAGATGAGCCTCCGAAGTTTCGACCTGGCATATAATGAACCACTTCACGCACTAGTGCGTAAAAAAAACACCATCTGTTCTGAAAATATATTTGATCGCCAGTGTCCGAGATGTGATAATAGTTAAACACTTGACCTGTTTGACAGATTGGCCCGTGGTCAACTAAGAACGAAGATTGAATCCGGTGAAGGCACTATCCCCGTCAAAAACTGCAGCAACATCATACAGACCTGGGATGGAGTTATGCAGGTACTTACTTCTATACTTTTTTTATAGACGTTCAACCAAATCTTGGCACTAATAACCTAACCACAAAATTAAAATTTATGAGAAATTTGGGGAAATGTTTATTTAGTCTTTCAGTGAGGAACTTTTAATGGGAACTTGCCGGTCCTTAAAATAAAATATTTTATCGAACCCTGGCTCGTACCAATGAGTTTTTCGTAACTTATCTGCGAAATGTCATTTTATATTTGCCAGTCGCTTTTCGGTGACATCGTGAGGAAACCGGACTAATCTCAATAAGGTCTAATTACGCTTCGGGTTGGAAGGTCAGATGCCAGTGGCTTTCGTAAAACTAGTGCATACGCCAAATCTTGGGATTAGTTGTCAAAACGGACCCCCCAGACTCCCATTAGCCGTGGCGAATGCCGGGATAACGCAAGGGGGTAGGAAAGACTAAAGTATTATCAAAGACCTATATAACTTCGTATAGACAGATAAAGTCTAAGAAAATAACGTACCCCGAAACCATACACAAAAAGGTACGGTGAGCTAGATGGCGATACACCTTTGGGGTACGCTCGGCTAGATGGCGCTAATATTAATATTTGACATTTTAAAACATATCAAGCTAAAAATATGGGCCAAATTGTCAAAACTGAGGTTCAAAAGTTTTAAGCCTGTGTCGAGAGATGGCAGTCTACACTGTTATTACCTACACATTTTACTTTGACAGTAACTCTCTTTAATACTCGATCCTCTTTAGTATTATCTTCTTTTCTTTCGTTTTCAATTTTTTTTATTTGTTCTAGGGCGAGCGACTCCTAACCATGTCGTGTTCGGACAAAGTTTGCCGCTGGTGCGTGGTGGGTATGCAGGGGGCGCTACTGTCGCGACTCATTCGGCCTGTCTACCTGAGCTCACTGGTCCTTGGCTCACTGTTACATCCGCATCACATGTATCGGTAAGTGATACATTATAATACTATTGCAAAAAAAGCCAAAAATATGTGCCTTCACTGTATTCAAAGAAAAAAAAATGTTAACCTCGGTAAAACTAGTGCCTACGCCATATACAAAAGGTAGTTTAAAATTGATGAAACAAGTGCCTACGACATATATAAAAACTGTTAACATTGTTAAAACTAGTGCCTACGCCATTTATAAAAGTTTAAAATTGATAAAACCAGTGCTAAAGCCATACACTAAGAAGATACATTAAAATTGATAAAATTAGTGCCTATGCTAAACTAGAAAAAACAGTTAAAATTGTAAAAAATAAACGCCTACCTCTACAAGAAAGAACAGTTTAAATTGTTATTGGCATAAACTAGTGCCTACGCTATATACAAGAGACATGGGAGGACTAACCATGTCGTGCTCGGCCAAAGTTTGCCGCTGGTGCGTGGTGGGTATGCAGGGGGCGCTACTGTCGCGACTCATTCGGCCTGTCTACCTGAGCTCACTGGTCCTTGGCTCACTGTTACACCCGCATCACATGTATCGGTAAGTGATACATTATAATACTATTGCAAAAAAAAACCAAAAAGATGTGCCTTCACTGTATTCAAAGAAAAAAAAATGTTAACCTCGGTAAAACTAGTGCCTACGCTATATACAAAAGACAGTTTAAAATTGGTGAAACAAGTGCCTACGCCATATATAAACACTGTTAACATTGTTAAAACTAGTGCCTACGCCATTTATAAAAGTTTAAAATTGATAAAACCAGTGCTAAAGCCATACACTAAGAAGAAACATTAAAATTGATAAAATTAGTGCCTATGCTAAACTAGAGAAAACAGTTAAAATTTTAAAAAATAAACGCCTACCTCTACAAGAAAAAATAGTTTAAATTGTTATTGGCATAAACTAGTGCCTACGCTATATACAAGAGACATGGGAGGACTAACCATGTCGTGTTCGGACAAAGTTTGTCGCTGGTGCGTGGTGGGTATGCAGGGGGCGCTATTGTCGCGACTCATTCGGCCTGTCTACCTGAGCTCACTGGTCCTTGGCTCACTGTTACACCCGCATCACATGTATCGGTAAGTGATACATTATAATACTATTGCAAAAAAAGCCAAAAATATGTGCCTTCACTGTATTCAAAGAAAAAAAAAATGTTAACCTCGGTAAAACTAGTGCCTACGCTATATACAAAAGACAGTTTAAAATTGATAAAACTAATGCGTACGCCATGTACAAATTGATGAAACAAGTGCCCTACGCCATATATAAAAGGTGGAAAGGAAAAGCAAGGCGCGTAGAGCTCCTCGTAAGACTGAGTGGCACTGCGGATCCGGTTAATTCTGGTCTTCGGGTCGCCACACCAAGTAAGCCGCTCTACGTGTCTCGCCTGCATTACTCCGCCGTGGCCGACGAAGTGGTGGAGTACGTTCGCCAGAAGACTGGCTTCACGCTGAGGGTGCAACAGCTGCAGTCGCGTCACTATGTGCACTTCAGCTCGTTTGTTGTGCGCGTGCCGCGGCCGCTGCAACACCATCGCGAGTGCAGACTTCTGGCCGAAGGGTGTAGTCTTTCGGCGGTTCCGGGGCAACCTGCCGAATTCTACGCCCGGACAGACGACGCAACGAAGCCTCGACGTTACGTTGTCGTTGTGTTGATTTTTTCTCACTTTGATGTGTTTATTTCTTATGCTTTTATGTATTTTAGTTACTCAGTGCTTTGGTTTTTACTGTCATACTGTGTATAGCCTGACAAGATTTTATTTGACCCTGAAAGAGTGTCGCTACCACAGATCAATACAACAAGATGGCCCTTACAGGGCGACTCGCGGTCACCAAGCATACGACAAATCAGGTTTATAAAAGTTTGAACGCGTGCGACACCGATCAGTAGCGCCCAAGTATACGACCCGCTAACAGTGTCCGTGTCCGCTCGGGAAAAAATCTTAAATAATCAATTTTGGTTGCAAACAATGGTCTCTTACAGCATAAAGTGGTGTGGCAAGTCTTCTAACACTTCTACATGTAAAAAAGATGGAACAACATTCCACAGTTAAGTCAAATTAATTATTTTGTTGAATATTGTTTATTGTCCGCGGAGTTCATTTATACTGGTCAATATAGTTGTGCTGAGCGGCGCCGAGGCGCGTCCATCCCTCTTTACCGAGTTAAAAATGTGATATGCTATCCCTTTCACGTAAACGACTAGGCATGGGGCCATGTTAGTTTATGTCTGTTGCGGGAACTTCGTACTGCCGTTCGTACCATGTGCTACCATTTTATGAAATATAAAAGAAAGCAGATTTGTAATAGTGAATAATTATCTAGAATCTGTAGAGTCTGTAGTGGTATTTAGTTCATTGATTAGTTAAGAATATTTAGTTGGTTATTTAACTTAGTAAACGTAAGTAAAAATGCACAGTTTAGTTATTAGTTACTAGAATGATTTTTATTGAGATGCTACCACAATTATCATCCTCCTTGCGTTATCCCGGCATCGGCATTCGCCACGGCTCATGGGAGCCTGGGGTCCGCTTTGGAAACTACTACCAAGATTTGGCGTAGGCACTAGTTTTATGAAAGCGACTGCCATCTGACCTTCCAACCCGAAGGGTAACTAGGCCTTATTATAATTTAATTATAATATTATAATTTGTTGCAAAACAAATTCACCACAGTACTGGTACCGGTACCATTGTCTATAATAGACATGTCCCATTCCCATCCCTACTGCTAATCATAAAGGCGCGCCATTATTTGAAACGACCAATGGCAGCACCGTGCGCGCCCGCCTCACCCCGCAAGGATTGGTGATTTGCGTCTCGAACAATATCGCTTGCATTTGGCTTCTAGTGGGGTGTTCTGTGGTCGCTACAAACCGCTTTCATATGGCAATAATGTTCGGACGTCATGTATAATGGGGACAGCGTGTACTGGTTTCGCGTAAATATTTGTAGAAAATAAAAACAGGGTTTTAGAGAATCAAAGTTTAATAAGCATGGTTTAAATACTCGCTACTTGTTTCCGTACAGCCTAAAATCCATGAATCTTGTGCCTTTATCCAAGTCGTCGATGTTTATTTTGTTTTTGCGTGGGACCTTGTTTTATACTGGTGTCAATGATGTAACGGCTTCCTTATTTCTATAAATCTTTTTCACGGCTGAGCTACAGACACCTTAAATAAGAACAAAAAATATATTAAGCTAAATCGAAATTAAATAATCAGTACAGGAGAACTGCACTATACATTGTCAGTACCGGACATGTCAACAACCGATTTCGGAACATTGTTATCGAAATACTGTGAAATCCTTCATCCTTTTTTGTTGTTAGTAATTTATCTCGTTAAGTATAATTATTTTCACTTTTTTAAATATTATTTTGGGCATATTTGCGATGAAACCGTTAGAAAATCTAAAATATTTACTTCTCGTTTACATCACTGACATTCAATGACTTTCGACGACGGGTGTCAAATATTTATCCTTGCCAGTAAAAGAAATTAGTTCAGCTGAAAATCCGCAACGTGGCGAGGGTCAAATAAAAACTTGTCAGGCTATAACGTATATGAAAAAAAAAAAAAAACTTAACATTGTTAAAACTAGTGTCTATAATATGTCAGCTTTTGGAAAACAAATAAAACACAGGTATTTATAAAGTATAATCTATTAAATAATGTACATTTTACAACTAGCTTACATTCATAACTAAATTATTCTATGGAATATGGAGATTGACGTCGGGTCATCAGATAAAAGTTTCCACGTAGCCTGCAAGAAACGTACGAATGAAAATTATTAGAATAAATTGCACAAAAAAGCAAGATATCAATATCGTCACTACTTAAAAAAAAAACCTTTTTTTTTTCAATTTATTTTTAAAGGACCTTTATAAAAAAAAATTGTATCTTCTTCTGTCATTGAAGAAAAGAATGTAGTAAGTGTGTATAGAATGCATAGAGACTTACTGCGTTTTAACTTTGAGGAGCAGCGTGAGATACGAGATTTTTTCAAAGTAGTGATGATATTAATATGAATTTTTAATCACAAGGTGATTTTTTTGATTTTTGATTGCTCGATTTGTGCATGAAAAGTCATTTACGATTATGTACACTATAGATATGGCATGATTTCATGATGGCAAAGACATATCGTCACTACTTTTAAAAAATCTCGTATCTCACGCTGCTTCTCAAAGTTAAAACGCAGTAAGTCTATATGCATTCCATACATACTTACTACAATTTTCTTTTCATTGACAGACGAAGATACAAGTTTTTTTAAAGTAGTGACGATATCACACACTATCAAAGACATATGTAACTCCGTATAGACGAATAAAATCTAAAAAAAACGTACCTCAAAGGCATAGAGAAAAAGGTGCGGTGGCCTAGATGGCTTTACACCTTTGGGGAACGCTCGGCTAGATGGCGCTAATCCATACTAATATTATAAATGGGAAAGTGTGTGTGTCTGTTTGTTTGTCCGTCTTTCACGGCAAAACGGAACGACGAATTGACGTGTTTTTTTAAGTGGAGATAGTTGAAGGGATGGAGAGTGACATAGGCTACTTTTGTCTCTTTCTAACGCGAGAGAAGCCGCGGGCAAGAGCTCGTAATTAATATTTGTCATTTTAACACATATTAAGCTAACAATATGGGCCAAATTGTCAAAACTGAGGTTCAAAGTTTTAAGCTTGTGTCGAGAGATGGCAGTTTGTCTATGCACTGTGATTAGTTGATTACACATTTTACTTTGACAGCAACTCTATAATACTCGATCCTCTTTGATGATGGTAAAATGTTGACTTATTTATATTCCTATGTTTTTAATCATACTACAAATAACAAGGAAGTTATGACTATATCTCTGCTCCTCACTTCATAATGTGCAGTTCATGCTCAAGCCAAATGCTAGCCCCCATATTCATAAACAGGAAGACCCCCCAACTATAGTCCAATATTGCACCTATGGTCCACAATTTCAAAAAGAATTTAAGTATCAATGGTCCTTTTCGTTGAATCACATTTTTTTTAACCCCCGACGGAAAAACGACGGGGTGTTATAAGTTTAACGTGTCTGTCTGTCTGTCGGTCCGTCTGTATGTCTGTCTGTCTGTTTGTCTGTCTGTCTTTGTGTGTGTGTCTGTCTGTGGCATCGTAGCTTCCGAACGGATGAACCGATTTCGATTTAGTTTTTTCTGTTTGAAAGCTGAGTTAGTCGAGAGTGTTCTTAGCCATGTTTCATGAAAATCGGTCCACTATGTCGCGGTCGGGGGTTTATTCAAAAATTTTAATTTTTCATTCATTTATTTAATTAAGTAGTCAGCCTTAGACCTACAAAATGATATAAGAAAAGGCACATCTGAATTAAATATTTACAGTTAATTTTGGACCATAGTTGGGAGACTATACTTGGGGAGTTTTACGGTAAAGTTATCAAGCCGATAAAGTTCGTTTGTCGTTGTTCGTGTTCGATTTTGCATAAGTGCATTGCATCTTACAGCTTTGCTGTTTGCCACCATGTAAATCATATGTAAATGCTGTTTTGGGTTTATCTAAAATGTCTTAATGGTGTTGCTATGTATTCAATATGTTAACTTGTTGTTCCTTTAATTATATTCTCCATATTACTCCTAATTACCCAGTAATAGTCAATCTATCCCCCTGAACCTTCAACCCAAGCAGCCTCTTCACAAAAGCCTTCACCTTCGAATCGCTACCCAACTCCAAATTATAAGTAGCCAATGGCAACACAGGAGGATTCAATCCTATATAATTATTCCTTTCCTTTGTCGAATGGTTCAATTCTCCGTTTGCACTTTTCACTAATGTATTTATCTCTCTCATCACTGTGAAAACTGGCAACGCGTGTCTACGATTCTTATTCAAAAACTCCAAGATCTTAAATAGGAAATTATCATTTTCTGCAGCTTCGGATTTTTGAAAAATGTTTATGAACCTCCTTTGACGTTTCTTTACATGTGACTCTGCATTTCCATTTGTCCCTGGATATGTCTCTCTTAAATTTAAGTCTAAATCTTTTGCAGAGTCTAATAATGTCTTTCTTTTCACATCTAGATACTTCTTATGCTTTGTCTTTTCTTCATCTATATTTCTTAGTTTTATACGCGTTAGAGTCGTTTCTAAATCTGCTTCTTCTGCAGTCAAATCTAGACTGGATTCTTCTTCGTCAGTAGTTTCTAAATCTTTTTCATCATATATATCTTCATCTGTATTTTCTTTAGGAACAGTAGATTTACCATTGTATGAGTATTTGTTTTTGAAATCATATTTATGAGCCTTATTTACTTTACCTTCATTTATTGTAATTTTTCTTATATTAGTGTATGAATCTTCATTTATATCTTTTTGAGATGTTTTTCTCACATTATCTTGAGATGCTTCTGTTTTCATTTCTCTCATGTTATTTTCATATGTTGCGTCCGTTTCTTCTGTCAAATGTGTGTTGTGTTTGTGTGTGTCAGTTCGTTTTGACAGATTCTTGGCGTCTGTGATAGGTAGTAAGTAGAATGTGTAGTAGCCTTGCGTTTTCGTGTTTCTGTCACCTGTAAAGTGCGAAAGGGATGGAATGAGTGCAGCTATTATCTACAGAAATACTTCATAGTGCATAGTGATTTGCAGTGAGTGCAACTTTGAATCCGGAGGTCACGGGTTCAAACCTCGTCTCGTTTTAATGAGTCTTTTGGAATATTTATACGAAATGTAACGTTGATATTCACTAGGAGCTTTATAATTAAGGAAAAAGATGTGAGTCTAATTTTACTTTCGCAATGGATGGAAGATAAAAAAATTAAATTGAAGGAAGATTTTGTCGCTTTCTTAAAAATTACTATACCGCTTCCCGTTATAGAGATGACGGTTAATTGATGTTTGGGAATGAGAATGACGTTTTTTGACTTGTTTTTTTTTTCAAGAAATTTGATCAATTGATTTATAATAATTGAAAATACATATAAAACCTTATCAACCTTATTATCTACTATAATTATATTTACCACACCATCTAACTACCACATTTAAACTAAAACCTAACCTTTGTTTTTATAATTTACTACTACCATAGAGGAATAAGTAAGGGAAGAGTTGTAACTCCATACATCAATAAATGCGGGTTATTTGTATAGGCATAGTTAAGTGACATCTAGCGACAATCACGCGTCAAGTATCGTGAATTATCAGTACTCGATACTAGGTGGCAACAGTGTATCGTCTGCCAAAAATTTAATATTAGATCAGTTTACAACTTATATCACAAGCAGAAGGAATTGAAAACAGAATACAGATTAATACTGTTATAATATTAGCTAAAAATTGGTGAGCATTAGACTCTTCGTTCGTCGCGACATCTATTGACAAGTAGCAGTACTGATAATTTTTGCTAGTAGACGCGTAATTGATTATCGCTAGATGTCACTTATTTCATTTTCTTTGAACCCCTTTTTGCCAAGAGCGGCACTGAAACAGTAGTCCGTGCTCTGCCTACCCTTTTATGGGATACAGGCGTGATTATATGTATATGTATGTATGTCACTTAACTATGCCTATACAAATAACTCGTATTTACTGATGTATGGAGTTGCAACTCTTCTATTTCTTATTTCTCTATGCTACTGTGTCAATTACGTTACTCATACTAGTGCGTTAATAAACCAATCTTACGTAGGATCAGCCGCTATCCCCATATGGGGCAAGTGCGACCGCTTTCGCCTCGAGTACGCACACGCCCCGCTTTTATACGCCTTCCAAGATTCGCAGGGGGACGCTACGAACGCGTCGGGCCTTAGGACGGATTCCGCGTAGAACATGTACGAGCGCCAGTGACTGCAGAAAACTGGAAACGGGGTTAGTTGGGTTAGGGGGTTAGTTAGGAAGGTTACATGTATAAAATTGTCGGTTAGCTCGATAGTTAAAGGATGGAAACGGATCATATCGCGTATAATTAATGTTAGTGTTAATTTCGAACGTTGTAAAGGGTTCGTAACGTCGGGCTCGGGGTGTATTATAAATTCATTTTACACGATATAATACGTTTCCATTGTTTTGTTTCATCAGATCACAATTATTTTTAACAAGCAGTTAGTTTTAACATGTACTGTCTTGGGTGAGACTTGTACTCACGGTCTTGGGATCCAGATTAAATATTACATATATAAATATTGTGGGGACACCTTACAGTCCTTACACATAACCTAAGCAAAGCTTGTACACATACTCATATGGATAAATATACTCGTCACACAAATAAATGTCCTTACCGGGATTCGAACCCAGGACCGCAGATCCAGGACTGCAGGCTGGTCACTGCCGACTAGGCCGGACCGGTCGGATTAAATATAACACAATTGAACACGTACATTTGTTGAAAAACTGCTGTTGTGGTAGCACCACTTCGAGCTCGCAACCCGGCTGCGGGCTGATCCCAGCGTTGGGGTAGAAGTCAGCGTGTCCCAACGAAACGGGGAAACCTGCGAAAACAAACGGGGTGAGTAGGGATGGCTGGGGTGAGTAGGGACAAAAGAACATTTGATTTGAGAAACGCGGCCCGGGGGGTCCTACGACAACTGGCCTTAGCGTCTATTTCAGACGATTTATGGTGCAATGTCCGAGAAACATCGCCTTTAGTGGCTAAACAGATATATGCGAGAGCGACATATTTTGCCACATAGCTGACAAGGGAAGCTTGCAACCGATTACGAATTTTCGCTATGGTCCCTTCTTTACCTTTTGTCTGTAAGTGCCGCAAACCAGGCAGGCAAGCATGGTCGCACGATAAATGATAAAACATCACTGCCCTCATAAGGCAATCAGATGTAGGAGTCGTGTTCAATGCGCGCAGCGACGTAGACGCGTTGATGAGTAATTAAAATAAATTGCGAATTAGCGCGGCTACAGCCGCGCTGACGATTTGACGCGATGGATCACTCCAAATCGAGTCAACCCATCGTGAATGAATTCCTCGCCTTTCTACAACTGAAGAACAAGCTGTTGCTGGAAGGAAAGATGGATGCGGCTGCTGCTATGCAGATAAGTTCTCGTGCGTCGAGTTTTACCATCGAGGACATCTGCCAAGCGAAGCAAGTGCTGTGCCAGTCCCTGGGGATCGTCGGCACATATGTACCTCACCGGAGAGGTGATGAAACCGGGGAGAAGACCCTTCAAGACATTAAGAAGATCCTGAAGGAGTATGAAGACCGGATTCCGGAGTTTGTAGCGACGGATACCATCCTGCCGTCATGTGATCCGGATCTTGTTGATATTCGCTGCTTGGTTAAGGAAATCGTGGCCCTTAAATCAAGTCTAGCCGAAGTTAAAGTTAAGTTTGAAGCCAGCCTAATCACAATAGCCGAATTACGTAATGAAGTCTCTACTTTGCGTAATGCTCCAATTCGGTCGGCGGTTTCAAATATTATTAATAATGATATTCGGACTGACACTAGTGTTAAGTCGGTCAGTATGCGCGATGCTGACACGCTGAAAAGTCCAGCACGTGCCGCCGCTCCGCGCGCGCCCCCCCTGCGCGCGCGACTGCCCCCCGTGACCTCGAAACCACGTCAGCGTGATTATGCTGGCGTCGCAGCCGGTCAGCTTGTCGCAGCCAGCCGGGTCAATGCACCTAATAAGGGGTGTGAAGAACCAGTGGAAGAGAATTCCTCCCGCGCTAAAGTCGATAAGGAGGGATTCACACTGGTGGAACGGAAGAAGAAGGCGCGCAGGGCACCTCGTAAGACTCTGTGTGGCACCGCAGAGCCGGTTAATTCTGGTCTACGGGTTGCAACACCGAGTAAGGCGCTCTACGTGTCCCGTCTTCATTACTCCGCCGTGGCTGACGATGTGGTGGAGTACGTTCGCCGGAAGACTGGCTACACGCTGAGGGTACACCAGCTACAGTCGCGTCATTACGTGCACTTCAGTTCGTTCGTGGTGCGCGTGCCGCGGCCGCTGCAGGACACCATCGCGAGCGCAGACTTCTGGCCGAAAGGTGTGCTTTTTCGGCGGTTCCGGGGCAACTTGCCGAATCCTACACCGGGGCAAACGACGCAACGGAGCCACGCTGTTTCGTCATCGCCCAAATCAATTGTTTAGTTATAATACTTTTATTCTTTGTAATGTTTTTTTTTATTATTTAATTTCATGACGCATTGGATTTATCTGTAATGTCATTGAAATATGTTTTCAAATAAATAAATAAATAAATAAATAAATGTATCCCAAATAAAATGTTAATGCAAACATATACCTTACGACCGGTCTGGCCTAGCGCGTAGTGACCTTGCCTGCTAAGCCGCGGTCCCGAGTTCGAATCCCGGTAAGGGCATTTATTTGTGTGATGATCACAGATATTTGTTCCTGAGTCATGGGTGTTTTCTATGTATATAAGTATTTGTGTATTATATATATCGTTGTCTGAGTACCCGCAACACAAGCCTTCTTGAGCTTACCGTTGGGATTCAGTCAGTCTGTGTAAGAATGTCCTACAATATTTATTTTTTTATTTATTTATTATTATTTATTTACCTTAAGTTTTCTAACTGACAGTTCCATTTTCAAATCATCATCATTCGCCTGCCCTTATCCCATTCATTTGGGGTCGGCGCAGCATGTCTTCCGCTTCCATACCTCCCTATCATCCGTCATTTCATCATTCACTTGCTTTCGCTTCATATCATCTCTCACGCAATCCATCCACCTTTTCCTCGGTTTTCCTCTCCCGTTACTCCCTTCCACACTCATTCGCAATGCCTTTCTCGTCACATGACTTTCATCCCTTCGCATCACATGCCCATACCATGCCAGACGATTAGCTCTTACTTTTTCTACTATCGGTGCAACTTTCAGGCTTCCTCTTATATACTCATTCTTTATCTTATCCATCCTTGTCACGCCACACATCCATCTTAACATTCTCATCTCTGTTACATGCAATCTCTTTTCATCCATCACCTTTAGGGCCCAGCACTCTGATCCATACATGACGACAGGTCTGATGATGGATTTATAAATTTTATTTGATTGATATTGATTTATTCCATTTTCAAATGTTTTTGATTTTGATTTTTATTTTTTTATTTTATTATAAAAGACACACCAACAGTACATAAACAATTCAAAGAATATAATGTGACAATAGAGGACACCCATAATATTTATGCACCAATAACAGGCGTGCAGCAACACTCAAACAGTTAAAGGCTTTTACACTACTACCAGAAACTTGATTTTGAGATACCGCTAATTGATTTACCGGGGCAGATCAGGCCGTCCCTATCGCACTATTTGTAAGTGCGATAGGGACGGCCAGATGTTTTATCATTTATCGCGCGACCATAATTACCTGGGAGGTCTCATCGGTGAACCTGCGATGCCACTCCGTCCGCTTTGACCGGTGAACATTGACTGACAAACTGTGTGAGTCGGAGTCTATTGATTGTCAATATAAAAACCCACCAAAGATCCCAGCGTCAGTGTGTATGACGTCAACAAATTCGGCATCCGAGGGGTCTAATCGCTGCTCGAGGGGCAGCTTGCAGAAAAGTGGCCCGGCGGGGTCCAGACCTGTGATTCTTGACACGCGACCTGATAATAAAAATAATACATTACAGTATATCATACATGTATGAAACTACTTTATCGCACTAATACGCAAAGTATAAGTAGTACAACTTCTTGGTAAAGTTGGTAAGTCAAAACGTCCATTGACCGTTCGTAGATGTGCCACGACCGAGGCAGGTTGCTTTCCCGAGCATAACGCGCTTACGCCTCGGCCAAGACACGTCTCTACATTAGTGTGGAGCGAAAAACACTGGAATTAGCAAACCTCATAGTTATCAATCAAACCTAATGCGAAGGCTGAAGATGTTGATTTAATAAGCTGAAAATTTGCACAAATTCTTCATAGACTAAGGGTCATTGATTGATAATGATATTTAATAATGATAACTATTAGGTTTGCTAATTCCAGAAAAGTATTTTTTCGCTCCACCCTAGTCTACATAGCACGTTTGCCGCGCGAGGAATTTGCCTCGTGACGTGCCTCGCTCTGTGTGGACCCGGCTAATTACGTATACACCGTGTTTTTTTTGTTTTCCGTTAAATTCGACACGTTTTTAGGTTCATTATCAGGAACCAGCCTGTATATCACTTTTAGTTAAATTCGCAAATTTTTTTTTATCGTTTTCATACATAATAAATGAATTTATCAGTGTGAGAGACCCTTAAGGATAACATTCAAGTCATTGTCAAGTGATTGACGGCACATGTCAAAACAAATAACATTAGGAAGTGGTAAAGGCTGTCACACACGTGTACAGTAATTATTGTAATTTTTTTCAATAACTCGGTAACCTTAAGAGTTAAGACACTAGTTTCGTAGAGAAATTAATTGTATTTGATTTTAAAGAACCTTGCCTTAAAGTTAACGGAATTCAATAAAAACACCGTGTATATTTTACCTGTAGTTAAAAATGCGCCGGCCACTCCCGCCGCTTGCGCTCCCAAACTGTGCCCAACCAGATGCGTCTTGGCCAAATCCAGGCCTCTGTAACAAAAGTATATGAACATAGATTCAGTAAACATCACATAGAACTATTTGGAACAGATGACTGAGGGCCGCCATCTTGTCGAGCAAATTTGCTCGGGCTAGGCAAACGAGCGCGCATGAGCACGGACGTTTTGAGCGCGAGGCTGCTCGGTCAGTATGGACCCGGCGATTCGCTAACACTTAAACTATGTATATCATCACTTTTCATCTGGTACCTATTTATGACTAGGGTCAATCGCCGATCAGTGTAAAATTGGCAGACTACTAATGAGCAAATGAGTGTCTACTTTTAGGCACTGGTCCGACGGCGCGGTAGTAAGCTATGAGCTATCGGCTATAAAAACTAACAAAAGATACGCACTCCCGTGCAAATAAAAGAGAAACGGCGATGTTTATAGTTACTCGCCCAGCGGTGAGCTATCAAAATCGCCGTGTCTCTTTTATTTGCACGGCGGTGCTTATCTTTTGTTCGTTTTTATAGCCGATAGCTCATAGCTTGCTAGCTCGCGTTGGACCAGTGGCTTACGTTCAGCAACGGCAGCCGACGGCCACCTGAAAACAAGTTTTACAAATGGTACTTATGAAATAAAATAAAAATCAGGCTAAAGGAAAACATCGCGAGGAAAGCGGACTAATCCCAATAAGGCCTAGTAACAGTAGTGACCCTTCCGAGTTGGAAGGTCAGATGGCAGTCGCTTTCGTGAAATTTATGCCTACGCCAAATCTTGGAACTAGTTGTCAAAGCGGACCCCAAGCTCCCATGGCTATTTACACTGACTTCAGCAAGGCATTTGATCGTGTGTCACATTCTGTGTTGCTACATAAACTATCAGCTTATGGTTTCTCGGGATTATTTTTGTCTTGGTTGCGTTCTTATCTTACAAACAGGTCATTTTATGTGGTTATTAATGGTTTCAGATCTGACCTAAAATCTATAACATCGGGAGTTCCCCAAGGCTCGCATCTGGCACCATTTCTTTTTAACATATTTATAAACGATATACCACAATTCATACTCAATGCGACACCATTTTTATTCGCAGATGATCTCAAATTTATTAAAGTTATAAATTCGGAACAGGACACTGTATTACTCCAGGATGATATCAATAGATTGGTCAAGTGGTGCAATGACAATGGTATGAATTTGAATACTAGTAAGTGTTATCATGTTAAATTTACGCGTAACAATAGCATTTTGCAATCATCTTACTACATTAACGACGAATTAATAAAGGAAGTCACTCAGATTAAAGATCTTGGAGTCATATTCGATCAAAAACTCTCGTTCATTCCTCACGTAGATGCCATAACAAAGAAAGCTTCTAAAATGTTGGGTTTCGTGATTCGCAATAGCAAGACCTTCCGCAAGGTTACAACAAAGAAACTTCTATACTACACTCTCGTACGAAGCATTCTGGAATACTGTAGCGTAGTTTGGCGACCGCACTTTGCGACTCATAACTTGAGGATGGAAAGGATACAGAAACGCTTTGTATGGCATTTAGCAAGAACAACTGGGGTGGCAAAGGAATTAAAGTCCTACCATAAGCGCATAAAACACTTTAAATTACCATCATTATCACAACGCCAGGATAGTTTAGACTTATCGTTTATATACAAGCTATTGAGAAATAAAATGGATTGCCCCCAACTATTAGAAAAAATTCGATTCAGAGCC
Organism: Leguminivora glycinivorella; assembly: GCF_023078275.1. Classification (NCBI taxonomy): domain Eukaryota; kingdom Metazoa; phylum Arthropoda; class Insecta; order Lepidoptera; family Tortricidae; genus Leguminivora; species Leguminivora glycinivorella. Next base: position 1,462,271 of record NC_062996.1, on the reverse strand, counting down.
CCAAACAGATATCCACGCACCTCAATCAAACCCCTAACCCCCCCTTTTCGCAAAACTATTCTCGGTAAAAATTCCCCAATACCCCGTTTAAGTAGACTGTTAAATGAAAACTGTGACCGTTCTGATGTATACTTCGACTCCTTAAGTAGATTTCGGACTGGCACCCAGGACTAAATCACTAAATCACTATAGATATATAGGTAGTTATGCTAATTGTATCTTCTTTTCTTGTCTCAATGCATGTAATAAGTACTTCAGTGCAGTTTATGTTTCCAAATTGTAAAACTACAGCATGTTTCAGTTTCCTTTTTTAAACTCAATGTTAATTTAATTTAAGATTACACAAGTGGTGTTTGCCTATAATTAGTTGTGCAATAAGCTTAAAATGCTAATGCATGTATACCTAACCATGTATTATTGTAACCGCTGTTGGCAGACCTTAATAAATAAAAATAAAATAAAAATAAAATGAGTCGTGACATATGACAGAATAACAAGGAGGATGATGAACAAGTATATTTCTTTTTAACCCTCGACGCAAAAACGAAGGGGTATTATAAGTTTGACGTGTCTGTCTGTCTGTCAGTTTGTCTGTCTGTCTGTCTGTCTGTGGCATCGTAGCTCCCGAACGGATGAACCGATTTCGATTTAGTTTTTTTTTATTTGAAAGCTGTGTTAGTCGGGAGTGTTTTTAGCCATGTTTCATGAAAATCGTCACGGTCGGGGGTTTTTTCAAATTTTTAATTTTGTGGTTAGGTTATTAAAGAATCAATCAGAATAATGAAACTCACCTCGAAACTAAGTAGTCGATGAACTTGGCAGCAAAGCGGCCGATGTACCAAGTGTTGTCGGCCGCCGTAAAGTACCAAGGCCCGGCTTCCAGGCGAGACTCATCCAGTATTATGAAGTTCACGTCCCCTCGGACCATGTATGCTGAACAGAATAAATATCGTTAAAACTAGAGTTGTGCCTGCTCGTTCACTGAAAAGATCGCTTCCAACTAGTACGATCTCCGAAGTGTACTAGTTCGTTCTTTTAGGACATTTAGTACAGTAGTACACCGAGAGAGCGAAAGTCAAATTGTGCATATGGCGTACAGTAATGCTCGCTCGTATACTAGCCGAGAGCTGATCGGCCGTTTTCGCGCGCTCTCGGTCCAAGTCAGTTGGTTTTAGTTCGGTTGCGGTCGGATCACACGGATCGCTTTACTGTCATTGTCACTTCTCGGCTCTTCGCTCCTTTCGCTCCCATTCTGTTGCGCGTGTGTGAGTGTACTAAATGTACTAGAGAGCAGAATCATTTGGGAGTAGTTCGGTCTAGTACAGTTCTTTTGTACTATTAGTACATGTCCTACACAAGCCTAGTTAAAACCCATAGCGTATAAATAATGAATTGAAATAGATATCATACACGAAAGAAAAAACGCGAGCGCCGGCCGGTGGTGGCCGTGCCGGGAATCGAACCCGAGTCTTCAGCCTCGCGGCTAACATCATTACCACTAGACCACCCGCCCGACGAAATTTCTCTAGGTGTATGTTATCTCTGATAATGCTCGGCGCCTTTTTGACCAACTCTATGTGCATTTTCATCTCTCTATGTGTCGGACCGATATCCCATCACAGGCCTTTACAGGCGCCATCTTGGATTTTTTCTATTGAAATCCTTCCGACTTCCGATATCGGATCGGATTATGTGGAAACGGACTAAGGACGAGCAATTTGTGTTTGCACCTCCTATATGAATCCTTTAGAGGATTACGGTATAGCGAGAGAGATAGTGCTGCCATCTATGCAACTAGAGAAGAAATCAAATTATTTTATTAAATATTTTTTGATTTATTCTTTTTCAAGTAGTCACTACTATATATAAATTGTAAAGAACAAATCAAATAATATTCTATCAAATAATTTAATTTGTTCCCTAGTAGCATATAAATAAATAAATATTATAGGACATTCTTACACAGATTGACTGAGTCCCACGGTAAACTCAAGAAGGCTTGTGTTTTGGGTCCTCAGACGACATATCTGTATGTATATCTGTTAGGATGTACCTTCTCTGACCATAAGTCCGCTTCCGTCATCAGGCTCCTCCATGAAAGCTGTGAAGTAAATCACCGTCTTCTCTTTGAAGTTCATGTGGGACGCGAAGAGCTTCTCATCATCACCGATGATCAGCTCTTGGTATTCGATCGGGTTGTACCTGAGGAACAAGGAAATTATTTGAAAACGGTCGGGTATCAGACGAATGCTACTATTTTTTTTTTCTCAAACAGTATGAAATATTGATTTTATGTGCCTTATAATGCCGCGAAGTATGACGTTTCAGGTTTAGTGCAAACCTTTGCGTCAAAATACAGGAAACTGGAAAACAAAAGGAATTATTCTAGTAGAAAACTATTAAAAACTAAGTGCATGGTCGTAGGAAAAGTATTGTAAGTATGCAAAACGGTGTTTAACTGAGTCCAAAAAAAATTCTCGTGGAGTCTTTATTAACAATTTTCGGCTTCGCCTCAAATTGTTACCCACGCCACTCGCCGTTTTTGACCTCCTTTAAACGCCGGTTGCATAAATAGTACATTACGGGTTACGAATTTCCTTTTTGCACGTGTATCGTACGACGTTTTTCAGTACAGATGCCCCTCCGAAGTTTCGACCTGACATATAATGAACCACTTCTCGAACTAGTGCGTAAAAAATGCACCACCTGTATTGAAATAGTATTATTTCAGTACAGATGGTGTTTTTTTTACGCACTAGTGCGAGAAGTGGTTCATTATACGCCAGGTCGAAACTTCGAAGGCTCATCTGTACTGAAAAACGTCGTACGATACTCGTGCGAAAATGAAATTCGTAACTTGTGTCGGTTTAAAACACTCCCATCGGTCGTATTTTAATTTATCGCCACTCGTTTCGAACTTCCTTTTTTACGCACTTGTATCGTAATGTACTGTTATGCAACAGGCGTTTAAAGAAGGTCAAAAAAGACGAGTGGCGTGGGTAACAATTTGAGGCGAAGCCGAAAATTGTTATTAAGACGCCACGAGTATTTTTTGAGTCAGTTAAACACCGTTGCATACAATAGGTACTTTTTCTACGACCATGCACTTACTTTTTAATAGTTTTCTAGAATAACTTTCGTGAAATTCGCACTGTTCCCTGTATTTGACTTGTCCTCTGTAATGATCCTGCACTCACCCTGTCGCTCGCACTCCCCCGCGCCGCCGCAACCCCCGGCGCCCCGCGCACCCACGCTATATCCCTTAAAGGCTACCTAACAATACTTTAAGAGCTATATCGTATGCGCGGGACGCCGGGCGGGGGCGGGCATCTTTTATGTAGGGTTTTAACGATCTATGCTCGACCTTGTAAATGACGAATAACGACGAACAGTAAAAGTATAAGGGTCCCTAGTTGACTACGGAACCCCTTAAAAGCACCCGTCAGTATAGAAAACCACATAAATACCTGGTGTAAAGCCGGAATTGCACATCACTCGTGTCCCGTACTAGGGGACACTTGGACTTGTCCACGGGAGCTATTTGCAGTAGCGCGTTGTCAAACTGTACTCCTGGGGGGCCTGGAAATAATTTATTAATTGATTAAAATTTTGAAAAAACCCCCGACCGTGACATAGTGGACCGATTTTCATGAAACATGGCTAAGAACACTCCCGACTAAGGCCTGATTTAGACGGCGTGCGAACTCGCATGCGATTTTAGTTACATTGCGGGCTGTTGAGGTTACGTACAATTTTGCACAGACATCAAATACCGCAATGTAATAAAACTCTTATGCGAGTTCTCGTACCATCTAAATGGGCCCTTACTCAGCTTTCAGACAAAAAAAACTAAATCAAAATCGGTTCATCCGTTCGGGAGCTACGATGCCACAGACAGACACACACACAGACAGACAAACAGACAGACAGACAGACAGACAGACAGACAGACGGACAGACGGACAGACAGACAGACAGACAGACACGTCAAACTTATAACACCCCTTCGTTTTTGCGTCGGGGGTTAAAAACAGGCTATATGAACAAATTAGATACTTATTAACTATTTTACAAGTAGAGATGCACCGAATATTCGGTTACTATTCGGTATCCGGCCTATTCGGCCCTTATTTTAATATTCGGCCGGATGCCGGATAGTGACGTACTATCGGGCCGGATACCGGATGTGCTATTTTTTATTGAATGATTTTGGGGTAGACAAATTAAATGTAAAAAAAAACAGTTACGGCTATAATACATTTAACCATAGCCCTTTATTTAAAAAAAAAAATAAACATACGCGCGAAGTTCACTACGAAACAAGTCAAAATCTGCACGACGCGCCCGCTCCCTGCTTAAATTGTAGGTATTGTAGGTAAAATTCTGCTGCCGAATATTCGGCGGCCGGATACCGAATATTCGTCCGATGGTTGGGCCGAATATTCGGTATCCGGTATCCGGCCAAATAACTATTCGTTGCATCTCTAATTACAAGCCTACATTGTGTCCCACTGCTGGGCAAAGGCCTGACAAACATGGCCTGCCCAGTCCCATTTCAGCTTGGCGGTCGTAATCCCAACATCAATAATGCGGGTTTTTGAGCGCAGCGTAGAGTTTCGGATTCGGTCAATCCGTTTTACTCCTAGAATTCTGCGCTCCATAGCTCTTTGGCAAACCTTAAATTTGGTCTATTGCCCCGCGGTGAGTGACCACGTTTGGGCACCGTAGGTAGTAGGTACTTATCCATACTAATATTATAAATGGGAAAGTGTGTGTGTCTGTTTGTTTGTCCGTCTTTCACGGCAAAACGGAGCGACGAATTGACGTGATTTTTTAAGTGGAGATAGTTGAAGGGGTGGAGAGTGACATAGGCTACTGTTTGTCTCTTTCGAGCGAAGCCGCGGGCAAAAGCTAGTTAACTATAACACCTAAAACTAAATCTAGTAAAAATGAGTAGGTTATGGTTATTGACAGTGATGGGAAGGACTTTCCCTGATTGCCAAAATTTGAAAGAAGTGGTCCATTATATGTCAGGTCGAAACTTTGGAGGGCCATCTGTACTGAAAAACGTCGTACGATACACGTGCGAAAAGGAAATTTGTAACTTGTTTTAATTTATCGGCACTCGTTTCGAACTTCCTTTTTTCGCACTTGTATCATGATAAACTATTTTACTACAGTTCTGGCCACATTTTTTAACCGCCGCCTCAAATCTCTCAAGGAAGGAAGGTGAACAGTGACATTTATTTAGTTATGTTTGTTAAGAATATTGAGTTTTCAAGTCAAATTTTGTCAAGCTTCGATTTCTTATAATCGGGTTCATGAGGGACTGAGGAAACTCCTTAAACCTTAACGGTATGCGTATATTTATTTGTGTTGCCATCAAATAATTAAAGCGTTAAAAGCAGTTTTAAAAAATACCTACACATTTCTACATAATCCAATATTCGCAAGTAGCTTTCACCAGAACCCCAAAGGCGGCGGTTTTTTTTTTCTTAAAAAATATTTGTAGAATGATCGGCGATTGACCCTAGTCACACCTGACCTGATGGAAAGTGAAGACAGAGTATAAGATGGAGCTCACCGATTCAGTAATAGCCAATTCACTCTTGCTACCTACACACACACACACACACACACTATTTGGAAGCACAAACTATGATACTAGATAGGCTCGACTGTCAAGTTTCAGAATCCTTAGCAAAGCTCAGTATTCAATCGTAGATCTCTAATTCGTTCACGATTCGATAAACACCCGCACCGCAACGCAACTATGTCATTAGTTCCCAATATCATCACCCTCTTTGCGTTGTCCCGGCATTTGCCACGGCTCATGCGAGCCTGGGGTCCGCTGTGACAACTAATCCCAAGATTTGGCGTAGGCACTAGTTTTACGAAAGCGACTGCCACCGGACCTTCCAACCCAAAGGGTAACTAGGCCTTATTTAGTTATTTATTTATTAAGAGGCCTTATTCCTAAAGACGAGCGTTTTTTGCAAAATAGAACCTTTTTCATTCAAAATTATAAAGAAACTATAAATGATTATTAAAAAAATGATAATTTTCCTAAAAGTACATATCTTAAGCTAGAAAGTCAATTGGTACTACTTTAAAATATGTTTTTTTATACTTCCGAAAAATCAGTTTTTTCGGAAGACGTTTTCAAATTTCGTAGTGGAATAGCTCGTTTAGAATCGTGATTGTGCTGTTAAAAATGTTATTTGGGGTAATAAATGATCACAATCCTATTTGTTATATCCTGTACGAGTTAGCTAATACTTTGACATTTTAAGATTTACTTGAAATGGTGGATAAATAACCTTCCGTATCCTCCCCATTTTTTCGATAAAAAGAGGTTTACATTATGTATTTTTCCTGCGATTCCTGCATTTTTTGTAACTCTTAAATAATATTATCCTAAACTAGAACTTCTTATTGACCTATAAAAAAAAAATCATACATATAAGACATACCTTTCTGTCGATAGATATGTTTTTAAAACACCTAAAATTCGAATAAAAGACACTGTGCTAACGCGAGCCCGCTCAGTCTGCGCCGAGCGCTCGAAGACAACGGACCTGCGTTTGATCGTCCGGCGCACCTAGCTTTCGTAAGCAGCGCGATAGTTCCGAGAAGTGCCGTAAACTGCGACTAAACAAATCTTGATCCTTTTTACACCTTATGCAATTTTAGCATTCGACATGCTTTTCATATGATTTTGGATTTTAAGTTATACGTGAAGTTTGTTGAGAGTTTGAATTATTATTATATTTTGGGACCAGGATGAGGTTCTGGTTCTCATGATGATGGAGTCAGGCAGGAGATGTTCAACAGAACTGCTATTCTACTTATCATAACTCCACCATGTTTGGGCTCATTAGATTTGGGCTGATGAGGTCCAAGGTCTCATGATGGAGTCAGGAGGTGGTCAACAGAACTGCTATTCTCCTCATCATAACCCCATCATATTTGGGCTCATTAGATTTGGGCTGACGAGCACCATCGAACTAGATGAGGTCCAGGGTCTCATGATGGAGTCAGGAGGTGGTCAACAGAACTGCTATTCTCCTCATCATAACCCCATCATGTTTGGGCTCATTAGATTTGGGCTGACGAGCACCATCGAACTAGATGAGGTCCAAGGTCTCATGACGGGGTCAGGAGGTGGTCAACAGAACTGCTATTCTCCTCATCATAACCACATCATGTTTGGGCTCATTAGATTTGGGCCGACGAGCACCATCGATCTAGACGAAGTCCAAGGTCTCATGATGGAGTCAGGAGGTGGTCAACAGAACTGCTATTCTCCTCATCATAACCCCATCATGTTTGGGCTCATTAGATTTGGGCCGACGAGCACCATCGAACTAGATGAGGTCCAAGGTCTCATGATGGAGTCAGGAGGTGGTCAACAGAACTGCTATTCTATTCATAAGACTGCTTGCACTTACATTGACATTATACTTTACATAATGCTATTAAACCTAATGAAGCGTTGTTTTATTACCTAAATCTCAAAACCCTCTAAATAAAATATGTATAGTAAGGAAGGAGTAAAAATTTAACCGCAGGCTTTCCAAACCGACGATGTTTGATCAGCTACTTTTAGAACGAACATGTACATAATTTGATTTTCACCCTTTCAAATGTTTCTAAGACGCAATGTTTTGCACAGGTCACGTCATGCACAGTTAAACTGTGGAATGAATTGTTGCCAGCGGTATTTCCGGACCGATGCGACCTTCAAACCTTCAAGAAAAGAACGTACATCCATCTTAAAGGCCGGCAACGCACCAACACTTCTGGTGCTTCGGGTGTCCATAGCCGGCAGTGATCGCTTACCATCAGGCAACTTGTCTGCTCGTTTGCCTCCTATCCCATAAAAAAAACGTTTAATAATTTTTAAGAAAAAAAAAACCGCCGCCTTTTGGGTTCTGACGAAAGCTACTTGCGAATGTTGGATTATGTACAAATACATACATACAATCACGCCTGTATCCCATAAAGGGGTAGGCAGAGCACATGTAGAAATGTGTAGGTATTTTTTAAAACTGCTTTTAATGCTTTAATTATTAAATTTTTTAAATCGGTCCAGTAACGACGGAGATATCGAGGAACAAACAAAAAAAACAGACGAATTGAGAACCGTCCTTCCTTGAGAGATTTGAGGCGATGGTTAAAAAGTGACACAACATCATGAGCAGTTCCACTGCACCAAATGTCACTATTCTGGACGTAAGTGCATGCTGTTCTTATAAAAATATGAAAGTCACTATAACTGTGCCGTTTAGATTTAGGGAGTTCCGGTCTGACCATCATCAACAGTTCCACTGCACCAAATGTCATTGTTCCGTACGTAAATGCATGCTATTCATATAAAAACACAAAAATCGCTATATGTATGCCTTTCAGACTTGAGGAGTTCCTGGATTTCTCCAGGATCCCATCATCAGAACTGGGTTCTGATAAAAATGGGACCAATCAGTATGCATATACATTCAATAAAAAAACAGAAATCACTATTAAACTATTCTCTAATTTCAAGTTCCTAACTAAAATTTTCCTAATAAAAAAAAACAAATTGATCCCGATACAAACTTTCACCCCCTTTTTCCCTCTACTAGGGGTGTAAATTTTCATAATCGATTCTTATCTCTTCGAAATTTTGTTAATGCAATCTATACAAATTTCGACTTTCTAGCTTTCGTAGTTTCGGCTGAGCGGTGTTGGTTGTTGAATCAATCAATTAGGAAACCTGTATTTATATATGTATATGTAGACTACTATACTTTTACTACATTCATACACCTTATTTACTACTACCATACCATGAACAGGAAATTCCCCGTATAAAATTGAAAATTATGTTATTACCAATTTAATTCAAAACTATCAAGATTATTTGTGTCGGCGTTGAAACGCGCGTTGAGTTGCAGGTGCTCGCGTACCGAGCGCCAACGCCATCTATCGATGGCCGTTTCGTGAAATTGATGAGCGCTCTAAGGAATAAGGAGTCTTAAGGAGATAACACAGAGGACATACATGGCATGAACATAAAGACTTAAAATAACAAATATCCTTAGAATCAGATGCTTCCATATACGTATCTCACAAAGAACATATGAAACTAACCAAACCACAAAATTAAAATTTTGAAAGAACCCCCGACCGCGACATAGTGGACCGATTTTCATAAAACATGGCTAAGAACACTCCCGACTAACTCAGCTTTCAAACAAAAAAAACTAAATCGGAATCGGTTCATCCGTTCGGGAGCTACGATGCCACAGACAGACACACACACAGACAGACAGACAAACAGATAGACAGACAGCCCCGTCGTTTTTGCGTCGGGGGTTAAAAATAACACTTAACTTCATACTTAAGAACTAGCATGCGGTTCACAAGTTACAAGCAAGAGAGACGTAAATCAGCAATTCCCGTTAAGTTCGTACATTTGGATCACGTCTCCGATTTGGATAAAAATTGGTGGGCTGATAGAGTCCATGATGCTGAGCAAGATCCGCTAGGTTTCCCAAAATGTCCTATGTAGTTTGTAATGAAACCTTCCTTTTTTGTTACCAGATTTCTATACATTTTCGGTAACAAAAAAGGAAAATTTCATACAATCAACCTAGTACATTTTGGGAAACCTAGTGGATCTTGCTCAGCATCATGGACTCTATCAGCCTACCAATTTTTATCCAAATCGGAGACGTGATCCAAATGTACAAACTAAACGGGAATTGCTGAAATGTGCTTAATTAAAACATAATTTAGCTAGTAGGGAATAAAAAAAAAGCTTTGCTAGGTATTTATATTACTACTTTTATACAAATTTGTGACTGCTCTCTCATTGGAATCTTGGTCCCAATATGTGAAGTAAAAAGTCGCGTTGCTCAGTATTGGCTCCTAAAGTATAATTTTACGCTCTTACTACGGAAAGGAATGGTATTATGTACACGTTACCGTGGTTCCGTTCTTGATTAACTTAGTTGGCCATAACTTTGCTGGCAATTCAGCAGTTCTCGAAAAGTTTGTACAAAAATTAAGGAAAAAGTTAAATTTGTTTTTATTAATTCCTATGTTGTTACCAAGATTTTGTTCTCTAGAATCTATATTTTCTTAATTATAACAATTAACCTGTACATATCTTACGAAAGTCGACTTATATTACTAAATCTTGGTAACAAAATAGGATCAATTAAAATTTGCTGACGTGGCTATGTACAAAGTTGCCGGGAACTGCTCAATTACATTACACACATGAATAAACATTATAGGACATTCTTACACAGATTGACTGAGTCCCGCGGTAAGCTCAAGAAGGCTTATGTTGTGGGTATTCAGACAACGATATACATAATATACTACCGCGGCTTCGCCCACGTACTAATATAACTTTGAACCCCCATTCCACCCCCTTATAAGGTGAATTTTGAAAAATCCTTTCTTAGTGCTTCTCTACACCTTATAAGGAACCTACGTGCCAAATTTGGAATCTCTAGGACCAGCGGTTTCAGCTGTGCGTTGATATGTCAGTCAGTCAGTTTCTTCTTTTATATATTTACATATAATATACTACTATACAAATACTCATAGAAAAAGTCCATGACTCAGGAACAAATAAATGCCCATGTCAGGATTCGAACCCAGGACCGAGGTTTAGCAGGCAGGGTCACGACGTGCTAGGCCAGACCGGTTGTCAAATGTATTGCAATAATAGAGGTTTCCTTATTTCTCATGATTTGTTTTGTATTATTATGTTATTTTATTTCTTTCTTTATTATTTGTATGTCTTTCCCATCACGGAACAATGGTATTCCGGACCTTTGGGAGGCGTGCGCGGGGCCGAAGCCAACACGTAGAGCCCTTTCGACACTTTAATGAAATGTAAGGGGTACACCGAGCGGATGTTGCCCTTGCCCGTATCATGGGACACACGCAGAGGCAACACCCGCCAGGGTGTAAGGACTATTTGAGAGTTAATGGAATCTAAAATGAACTGGTCTATTTTGATGAAAGTGATGGACTAAATACTGGGCTATGGATAAAAAACCGGACGCCTGCCTAATAAAACGGTATCCAATTTTATTTCAAGCAGACGGTGACTCGTCCCCACAAGATTAGATTAGATTAGATTAGATTTCTTTATTTCATGATAAAAATTACACTATAAATTTGTTACATGCCAAAGTTATGTTTATCTTCTCATCATGATCGTCAAAAATTACATTATGAATTGAAAATAATAAAATGAATAGTTTCTCCCAATAAGGATCGTCATTTACAAAGAGAAATACACAAAGCACAATAAAATTAACAAATGAAATAAAATCAGAAATGAAATACACAAAGCACAATAAAATTAACAAATGAAATAAAATCCGAAGTCAGTGTAATCAAATGCATGCTATCACAAATTCAATTCCATGTACTCATTTACAGAGTACAGAGGGTTATCTAACAAAAGGTTTCTCAATTTGCGCTTAAATGCTTCGTCACATGGCTCATTCCTAAGATCGGCAGGTAAGTGTTCGAAGTAAGTAGGGCCGATGACACGCGGGTTCTTTTTTGAAAGTGCCATGCGACGGGGGACTGTTCTCAGACGGCCTGTAGCTCGAAGCTGTTTGCCCGGACAGGCAACGCGAGCAAATTGAGAATTATTATTTATTATTATGTAAATTTGCCCCCCTGTATCTTAAAGGCTACTTCAAAAATGTTCTAACTAGTTTTTAACCCCCGACGCATAAACAACGGGGTGGTTATAAGTTTGACGTGTCTGTCTGTCTGCGGCATCGTAGCTTTCGAACGGATGAACGATTTAGATTTCGTTTTGTTTGTTTGTAAGCCGAACTAGTCGGGAGTGTCCAATGTTCATAGCCATATTTCATGGAAATCAGTTCACTTCGTCGGGATTTTTACAAAAATTTAATTTTGTGGTTAGATAGATAGATATATAGATAGAATACTCTTTATTGGCACATCTCAGCAAAAGATAAAGTGGAGACAAAACAAATGATTATAAATAGAGGCAGACAACAGGGGGTGGTTAGGTTAGTTAAATGATTGGCAACACGCATGTAGCACCCTGATTTTGCAGGTGTCCTTTGTAACAGTTTACCATCGGTTCATCCGTACGCTTATTTGCCAACTACATGTAAAAGCATCCTAACGCAACTAACTATACATCATACATGTCTGTCATACATATTGCTATTAGCAATTTAAAAAGTTGATTATTAATACCTATATCAACTACCATCTTTACGCAAACTTCAAATATATGTATTCATTTTTTAATCAAAACCCGTGTTGTAAAGTTGAAAATAGTGTACTTATTTTTGAAGTCGGGCGTGTATGCAATTATGCATAAATGCATGCGCTCCGAATACTTGTCTACCCATGCGGGTCGCGTTTGTAAATATAGTGATTAAATGTCTGGTCTTACGTAGTTTAGCAAACAGTTATTATTTATTAAAGTGGCAAGTCAACTAGCTAAATGCATGGTTTTTTTCATCACACTCGCTCGTAAACGGTGTTATTACATGCCTGCATACTGACACGTAATGAGCTATTTCACCGCCCTAGGGCGGTAAAGTGAATACCTGGGTGTGGGCGGTGGGGCCTTCCACGACCTGTCAAAAAATACAAGATGGCGGACGAATGTTCGAAATGTCAGCGTAGTTATTTATTTCAATACATTTAGTTTAAAATTTGGTTATTTCTACGCGAGTGTGATGAAAAACATTGTATATCACGGGCGGCAGAAGGATTACAAACTTGAGTTATTAAAGCCCTCCGCCTTCAACGTCGGGGTCTTCAAACAGCCTCTCGTTCGTAATCCTTCATTTTTCGTCCTTACTACTCAATGTACTATTAAAACCGACTTAGTCTGGCCTAGTGGGAATTGACCCATACGATAAATAAATAAATTTAGGTAAATTACAATTAATTTGATTGTACTTGCCATACGATAAATAAATAAATTTAGGTAAATTACAATTAATTTGATTGTACTTGCCATACGATAAATAAATAAATTTAGGTAAATTACAATTAATTTATCTAAGAAAGTAGTGTCTTAATCTTAATCGAGTTATTAAAAAAAATGGCTCAATAAGTGTAGCTTAGTATAACCCTTATCACTTCTTATTGTTATTTATTATGACATGTGACATGTCACACTGATAAATTTATTTATTATGTGTAAAAACGATAAAACTTTTTTTTTTTGAACACAAGGTGATATACTTACCGGGTAATGAACCTAACGACGTGTTGCATTTAACGGAAAACAAAAAAAAATACGGTGTACTATTTCTCTACATTATATGCATTGGATAAATAATAAGTATTCGATAAACGATAGTTACACAACTGGACCCTAGGACCTGACGCGTAACTACCAGTTACAAACTGGAAAAGCAAGGAAATGCCTAACTCGTTAAACGCTGGAAAATTTATATTATGTAACAGTTGGACAGTTTACTTTGTGCGTCTTTTTAGTTATAAAATAACTACAAATCTAACTAGACAAGCTAGTTTTATAATTTACGAAATGCATACGAACGAATTTGTAAAATTGCATTAATAGTATATTACGATACAAGTGTGTAAAAAAGGAAGTCTCGTGTCGATTTAAAACACTCCCGTCGTGTTTTAATTTACCGCCACTCGTTTCGATTTTCCTTTTCGCACGAGTATCGTACGACGTTATTCGTCGTATAATTTCTTGTCACGTAATATAGGCTGGTGAGGATGATGAAGGTTACGGGGTGAAAATCATTGTTTAAGAGCGTTATAACATTTCGGCGTCGGGCGAAATTAGGTATTTTACCCGCCGCGCGAGCCCAATATGCCGACCCTTTCTAGCATGTCTTATCACTCGCTCACACTACAATAATGGACAAAACAATCTTGATCCTTTCTATGGAATTTTGATAACAACCACAATCTACTATCTCGATATAAACTTTTGGTTTCTAATAAACATTATTTTGTACGAAAATACGAGAATATAGCGCGAAATAATATCAATTATGTTAAAATTTATTTAAAAAATTAAAGTAATAATTATAAAAGTAGATCCCATCCCAAATATTTGCTTTTGTTATATGATAAGTATTAGAGTAAAGTATATATTAATATGATGATAAAATAAGACAAATACAATTCTAATTACTTCAAGGTGGTGCTCAGGGTCTGATGATGGAGCCAGATGGTGGTCACCAATACCAATGAACAATATGACTATACAACTTCGTGGTTTACATGTCATTCTAGCATTTTCACTTTCACATTTCAAGTGCATATACCACGAGTATAGGTTTTCGGGTGTGCTGATTTAAAAATTAATGACCGATTTGGAATCTGACATTGCTGACTGTCACTTTGACACAAAAGTCGTCATGGGTGTCGTAAAATAGGTTTTAGGGGTGCTGATTCCAAAATTAATGACCAATGTGGAATCTGACATTGCTGACTGTCACTTTGACACAAAAGTCGTCATGGCTGTCGTCAAATAGGTTTGCGGGGGTGCTGATTCCAAAATTACTGAACAATGTGGAATCTGACATTGCTGACTGTCACTTTGACACAAAAGTCGTCATGGGTGTCGTAAAATTGGTTTTAGGGGGTGCTGATTCCAAAATTAATGACCAATGTGGAATCTGACATTGCTGACTGTCACTTTGACACAAAAGTCGTCATGGGTGTCGTCAAATAGGTTTGCGGGGGTGCTGATTCCAAAATTAATGAACAATGTGGAATCTGACATTGCTGACTGTCACTTTGACACAAAAGTCGTCATGGGTGTCGTAAAATTGGTTTTAGGGGTGCTGATTCCAAAATTAATGACCAATGTGGAATCTGACATTGCTGACTGTCACTTTGACACAAAAGTCGTCATGGGTGTCGTCAAATAGGTTTGCGGGGGTGCTGATTCCAAAATTAATGAACAATGTGGAATCTGACATTGCTGACTGTCACTTTGACACAAAAGTCGTCATGGGTGTCGTAAAATTGGTTTTAGGGGTGCTGATTCCAAAATTAATGACCAATGTGGAATCTGACATTGCTGACTGTCACTTTGACACAAAAGTCGTCATGGGTGTCGTCAAATAGGTTTGCGGGGGTGCTGATTCCAAAATTAATGAACAATGTGGAATCTGACATTGCTGACTGTCACTTTGACACAAAAGTCGTCATGGGTGTCGTAAAATTGGTTTTAGGGGGTGCTGATTCCAAAATTAATGACCAATGGGGAATCTAACATTGCTGACTGCCACTTTGACACAAAAGTCATCATGGGTGTCGTAAAATAGGTTTTAGGGGGTGCTGATTCCAAAAATAATGACCAATGTGGAATCTAACATTGCTGACTGTCACTTTGACACAAAAGTCATCATGGGTGTCGTCAAATAGGTTTCCGGAGGTGCTGATTTGAAAATTAATGACCGATTTGGAATCTTGACATTGCTGGCTGTCACTTTGACACAAAAGTCGTCATGGGTGTCGTCAAAAAGCTTTCCGGGGGTGCTGATTCCAAAATTAACGACTATTTTGGAATCTCACAGTGTTAATTGTCATTTTGACACAAAAGGAATCATGGGTGTAGTCAAATAGTTTTTAGGGGGGTACTGATTCCAAAATTAATGAAATGATTTAAAAAGTAATGACCGATTTGGAACCTGACATTGCACAGTACCCCTGGAAACCTATTTGACGACACCCATAACGACTTTTATGTCAAAGTGACAGTCAGCAATGTCAGATTCCAAATTGATCATTAATATTGAGATCAGTACCCATGAAAACCTATTTGAAGATACCCATGATCACTTTTGTGTCAAAGTGACAGTCAACAGTGTCAGATTCCAAATTGGTCATTAGTTTTCAAACACCTCCGGATACCTATTTGACGACACCCATGACGACTTTTGTGTCAAAGTGACAGTCAGCAATGTCAGATTCCAAATTGGTCACTAATTTTGGAATCAGCACCCCCTAAAACCTATTTTACGACACCCATGACGACTTTTGTGTCAAAGTGACAGTCAGCAATGTCAGATTGAACATTGGTCATTAATTTTGGAATCAGCACCCCCTAAAACCTATTTTACGACACCCATGACGACTTTTGTGTCAGAGTGACAGTCAGCAATGTCAGATTGAACATTGGTTATTAATTTTGGAATCAGCACCCCCTAAAACCTATTTTACGACACCCATGACGACTTTTGTGTCAAAGTGACAGTCAGCAATGTCAGATTCCACATTGGTCATTAATTTTGGAATCAGCACCCCCTAAAACCTATTTTACGACACCCATGACGACTTTTGTGTCAAAGTGACAGTCAGCAATGTCAGATTGAACATTGGTCATTAATTTTGGAATCAGCACCCCCTAAAACCTATTTTACGACACCCATGACGACTTTTGTGTCAAAGTGACAGTCAGCAATGTCAGATTCCACATTGGTCATTAATTTTGGAATCAGCACCTCCTAAAACCTATTTTACGACACCCATGACGACTTTTGTGTCAAAGTGACAGTCAGCAATGTCAGATTCCACATTGGTCATTAATTTTGGAATCAGCACCCCCTAAAACCTATTTTACGACACCCATGACGACTTTTGTGTCAAAGTGACAGTCAGCAATGTCAGATTCCAAATTGGTCATTCATTTTGTAATCAGCACCCCCTAAAACCTATTTTACGACACCCATGACGACTTTTGTGTCAGGGTGACAGTCAGCAATGTCAGATTGAACATTGGTCATTAATTTTGGAATCAGCACCCCCTAAAACCTATTTTACGACACCCATGACGACTTTTGTGTCAAAGTGACAGTCAGCAATGTCAGATTCCACATTGGTCATTAATTTTGGAATCAGCACCCCCTAAAACCTATTTTACGACACCCATGACGACTTTTGTGTCAAAGTGACAGTCAGCAATGTCAGATTCCACATTGGTCATTAATTTTGGAATCAGCACCCCCTAAAACCTATTTTACGACACCCATGATGACTTTTGTGTCAAAGTGACAGTCAGCAATCTGAGGTACTACATATTCGTAATCTGAAAGTAATCAAGTCAATAATTTCAGTTATTTTGAATCGACTATGATTCCGAATTATTGGTAATAGTAATGATTGTATAGATGATTAGTGATTCCTTTACATGTAATGGTAATTTACCGTTTCACTTGATTACATTACAAGTAATCTGACACCCAGTAGTGTCAGATTACAAAGTAAAATCAAGTAATCGTGTAATCCGGAATCGATTACGATTTCCCCATCTCTGGGTTTAGTTATATGGTTCATTGGTACTGGTGACCACCATCTGGCTCCATCATCAGACCCTGAGTACCACCTCTTGTCAAAGGTCTTGTTGAGACGAACCCAACGAGCCTAAACACGAAGTCGTTTACTTACATGGTTCACTGGTACTGGTGACCACCTTCTGGCTCCATCATCAGATCCCGAGTACCATCTTGATGTGTCTTATCATCTTGACCGTATTGTAATTTTCACATTTTTATCATCACAACGTTGTAATACTTTAACATTCAAACATAACAAAGTATTACAAAAGCAAATATTTACGGATCTAGGATCAAATTCGTTGGTCGCTGTTTACACACACACAATGCGAGGATAGCCCGTGTAGAAACAAGGCGTCCGACCCACACAACAATAAATATTCTCGACGTTTGCGATGAAAACTCGGAGACCAAAGCGACATACGTCTTACCTGCTCGAGCTCCGGCGCGGCACTGAAATCGCAGGCGTCCGTCGCCGGTAAAATAGCGACAGGAAGGCTAGTTTTCAAAAAATTGTCAAAAAATCATGATAAAATATTATAACGACAAATGGATAACAGCAGTTTAAGCACATTGTGCAGATTATTTATATACTAAAATAACTTCGATAACATGTAGATTTTCGGAGAAATGATCACTTGTTTCGATGTATTTTCAAGACAAAATTGAGTTCGTTTTACTTTCAATTTCTCAATTTCAAAGGATTAAATGATAAATATTGTTTAATGGGCCTTAAGTACAAGATATTTGGAACTTAAATTTACCTCATTTATGAGAGTGATCTTATCAAATTGTACATAATAAGAGCTCCGAATTCGATGCTTCACGCGGTTTTTCCTAAACGAGCATCAGAAAAACAATAATTACTAATTGAAAAAGCTTTTTTTTTTCATATGTTTTTTATTTAACCGACAGTTAATAAGATGTTCTAACTGAAACAAGTACTTTCACTGTCTTTTAGTATGAGTAAAGTGTACAATTTTGTCGATAAATATTGTGCATTTTACAATATATCGCCTTTTTTTGTCATAGCGCTCTTAAAGGCCGGAAACAAAGATGACAAACACGCGTCATTAAAGTCAAATATTATAGACAGTATAGACACACGAATATTTATTGACAACTTTCTGCAAAAAATGATTCAAAACTTCATTTATGAGTACTACGTGAAAAGTTGAAAACTACAGGGGGGGGGACCTTGGCATATACTACGCTTGGTCAACCAAGGGGGGGGGGGGAGGCAAAAAACGGCACAAATATGGTCACGTAGTTTGGGTATGTTCCCTGTGATGTATTCCATCTTCTTCTCAGCATATTTGCGTCCACTGCTGAACATATGCCTCTTTCATGGATTTCCATTCTGTTCTGTAAGCGGCGGTTCTGTGCCCTTCCGTCTTTTTGATGACGTCCGTCTCGTGGTTTCCCGTCACCTCGGCTTCCCAGTCTAGGTCTCCACAGCAATACTTGCCGGCCCGGATGTATTCCATACATGTAAATAACATTTTCCCCTCACTAGCTCGGAAACACGTGTTTTGTCCTTTAATACCAGCGGGTAAAAACGCATTTTATCCACTAGTGGGTAAAGTAATTTGACCTTGAATACGGTCAAATTAACTGCTTTAAAATTGATAAAAGTAGGTGAATCTAGTGATAAAGATCATTTACCACCTGTGGAACTACTGGAAGCAGTGATAAACGCATTTTTTGCGTTGTAGTTTCCTCGCTATAGTGAGGGGAAAAGTTTTGTATTACACTCGGGTGCAAATGTATTTTACTTCTCGTGTGTTAAAAAACTCGCAAGTTCAGGATTCTATCCTCGAACCACTCGCTTCGCTCGTGGTTCAACTATAGAATCCTTTCACTTGCTCGTTTTTCAATTCCACACTCGGCGTTAATACAACTTTGCCCCCTTAGACTTATATTGACCGGGATATAGACCGTGATTACCTTTTTGATTTTTGTCGAGCTCCCCCCCCCTTGAGCTTTTTGCCCCCTTGTATAACAAATAACTATTATTAGACCGCGAGTTTTGATTGCTTTTACATATCATGATATGCATATCTGATGAGTTATTGTAAATAAGAAAGTTTATTAGACCGCAAAATTAGATTGGCTTTCGTTGCAATCCGATCGCATATTATGCAACTGCAATATTTATGTCAGACTAGCTTTTGCCCGCGGCTTCGCTCGCGTTAGAAAGAGATAAAAGTAGCCTATGTCACTCTCCATCCCTTCAACTATCTCCACTAAAAAAATCACGTCAATTCGTCGCTCCGTTTGAAAGACGGACAAACAAACAGACACACACACTTTCCCATTTATAATATTAGTATGGATTATTATTTGGAATAGACACGTCATATATTTTATTACACCGGAAAGAAGAAGTATTAAAATAATGCAAAATATTTGAATGGATAAATAAATAAATAATATAGTCCCACGAGGAAATAATATAGTCTCAAGAAGGTTTGTGTTGTGGGTACTCAGACATCGATACATAATATACAAATACTTATTCTACATAGCAAAACATCCATGACTCCGGAACAAATATCTGTGCTCATCACACAAATAAATGCCCTTACCGGTATACTCCAATTGCTAATTCGAGTCCAAAAAAACTACTACGATGTTGCCACTGCAATAAAATGTTTGTAAAATAGTATAATCCTTTTTTATAAAAACACACGCCAAGATAAATTATTTATTATTTATTTCAATCCTTTGATTTATATATTTAATAGTCTTTTATTATTTACATAAATACTAGGACGCTCGATTTTTTTTCTTTTTTTCCGTGATTTTTAGTTGTAAAGTTGGTATTGCGCTTGTATCACTTCAGGTATCAATAACATTTGGTGCTATATTTTGCGGTATAGAACAAACTATTGATGATATAGATATTGTGACCAATTTTTTATACATATATTTTACAATTAGCTAATCAGCGAAATAGTGTATAGTGGGCTTTATGGTTGCCACGGCCGCCATTGTTTTGGAAGCGGCCATGACACCATGGTCTGTCAAACTGTATTTGAATTTATTATTATGTATGATACACAGATATACAATTATACAGACTACATCTCTGATATATGATAGACAGACGTTAATATGCAAGTAGCGCTTTATTGACAACCGACACTTATGAACCTTTTAGATAAAAAATGGCCAAGAGCGTGTCGGGCCACGCTTTATTGTAGGGTTCCGTAGTTTTCACGTAAAAATAACTTTTCTTAAAAACTACTGAACCTATCAAGTTCAAAACAATTTTCAAACCTAGAAAGTCTTTATAAAGTTCTACTTTTGTGATTTTTTTACATATTTTTTAAACTTATGGTTCAAAAAGTTAGAGGGGGGGGACGCAGTTTTTTTTTCAACAAATTTAGCTGAGCGATTATTTCCGTTAAATATTAATATTATCAAAAAACGATTTTAGTAAACTTTTATTCATTTTTAAATACCTTATCCAACAATATATCACACGTTGGGGTTGGAATGAAAAAAATATCAGCCCCCACTTTACATGTAGGGGGGTACCCTAATAAAACATTTTTTTCCATTTTTTATTTTTGCACTTTGTTGGCGTGATTGATATACATATTGGTACCAAATTTCAGCTTTCTAGTGCTAACGGTTTACTGAGATTATCCGCGGACGGACGGACGGACGGACGGACAGACGGACAGACAGACAGACATGGCGAAACTATAAGGGTTCCTAGTTGACTACGGGACCCTAAAAAATGGCACATGTAATGATCTATTGTTTTACCTTAAAGAGAGTATGTAAGTAAGTTTGAGTAATGTTCTTCAATTTATGGTTCCAAATCTCCTGAGGAGTCTCAGAGATACATTGGGCACTCGTTCAATACGCTAAGGAAATACCTTTCGTGAGCCCCTGACTTCGCCACGCGCCATTCTGAGAGCCAGTTCAGGTGCTACCCTTCAGCAATAACATTCTAATATTGGTAATGGGTTGTTAGACTCCAATGACTAATTTAATAAACATTGGCGAAAATTGCACCTGACTGAGATAGGGCAGCTTTAGTGCATACGTTTGTCTGGTTTAAGTTTTATTATTATTAGCAACGTGAATGAAGGTGATGTTGATTGTCACATATACACGTAATATAATGCGAATTACCAACATTTATCATTAGTGGCGACCGGTGGAACTAATTTGACGTATGAGAATTAAAACAAAAAAACTAAAACGAATTTTCTCCACAATTTTATCATCAAGTATTCTTGGATTTCTTACGTGCCAAATAAAGAATGTAGAAGGTTGGCGAAACCTGAAAAGTATTTTGACAGTGACATAAGTGACATTGACAGCTGTGACATTGACGTATCTGTCGTAGTTTTTTTGGACTCGAATTAGCAATTGGAGTATAACATGATTCTTATTCTTGGCCACAGACTAGCCAAAGGCAAAGCCGTGGCCTACGATGGAGTGAGCTCGCCCAGAAGATGCCTGTTCACCCTAGATTTTAAGGTTGCCGGGTTATATGAGCTCGGAAATATAGCCGCTGGCAAGGAATTCCAGTGCATAAGAAAAGAAGAAGCAATGCGCTTCGTGCGAATTCGTGCGGATGTCATGTCAAATAAAGTTGGACGGGGTACAGTGGGCCAAGAAAGTGGTCTGCCAGTTTTGACAAAAGTTTCTGTGAGCTCTAACGATCGCTAAGGTTGAGTTGACACATGGCATGACGTATCATATATAGACAGCAATTGTCACTGACATATTATTATTTCAATGGGAAATCGACCTTGTTGTCTCATGACGTTCAAACGGACCTCAACCGTAGGGTGGTAAACCACATTTTTGGTCGACTGTACATTGCTGCTTGGACAGATTTAAATAGTTATTTGTTATACAAGGGGGCAAAGTTGTATGTTAACGCCGAGTGTGGAATTGAAAAACGAGCAATTGAAAGGATTCTATAGTTGAACCACGAGCGAAGCGAGTGGTTCGAGAATAGAATCCTGAACTTGCGAGTTTTTTAATACACGAGAAGTAAAATACATTTGCACCCGAGTGTAACACAAAACTTTTCCCCTCACTATATCGAGGAAACTACAACACAAAAAATGCGTTTATCACTGCTTCGAGTAGTTCCACAGGTGGTAAATCATCTTTATTAGTAGATTCACCTACTTTTATCAATTTTAAAGCAGTTAATTTGACTTTATTCAAGGTCAAATTACTTTACCCACTAGTGGATAAAATGCATTTTTACCCGCTGGTATTAAAGGACAAAACACGTGTTTCCTAGGTAGTGAGGGGAAAAAATAATTACTCTTAATTAATAACACTTTTGAACAAAATGATTATCCTATACGATTCGTATGATCATTTATATACAGATACTTTAACTGGATACATTATTCGCCCGTATGGAATCCACACGCTGTATAACACTTATAACAGCCAGTATGCGAGCACCATAATGCGACTTCCAACTGACATCGTTTAACGTTTAACGATCACGAACAGATGTTAAACGTTTAACTACCAAATTTTGAAATACCGCTTCCTATTTTCATTTTCACATTACGAAGTTTCACTTTTTTTTTAATGAAATAGGCAGCAAACGATCAGACGAGCCGCCTGATGGTAAGCAGTCATCGCCGCCCATGGACATAAGCAACATCAGACAAATTCATCATCAAACAAATTCAAAACTATGCTAAAAAAAACATTACCTAAATATATTACAATAATTTATATTATCTATTATTTAAGAAGTTCAACGATTTTTCTTTAAGTTAATTTAATTAAGTTTATGTAATTGAGAGACTGTTGATCCCACAGACAAACTCGTTCTGTTCTAGAGTTTTGTGGGACTATATGTATTGTCAGATATATGAGTAAGTTTGTCACTGTATTTTAATAACAATAAATAAATAATAGGGGAGCCACTTATGCGTTGCCGACCTTTGAGAACCCTAAATACCTTCTTCCTCCGCGCGGAGGGACTCATCACCATCCTCCTTGCGTTATCCCGGCATTTACCACGGCTCATGAGAGCCTGGGGTCCGCTTTGACAACTAATCCCAAGATTTGGCGTAGGCACTAGTTTTTACGAAAGCGACTGCTATCTGACCTTCCAACCCGAAGGGTAAACTAGCGCGGGAGGGACTAAACGCACTATTTTATTTCAAACTTCACTATGTGTAAAGCCTAACACTCACTGAAGCGTATCACTCCATAACACTCTTAATAAGGAGTGATAGATACTTATATATGGGTCGATTACGTTATAGTTAGTAGTAGAGATGGGCCGAATATTCGGTAAATATTCGATATTCGGCATATTCGGCAAGTTTTTCAATGTTCGTATTCGGCCGAATAGTTCGGTTACATTGCCGAATATTTACCGAATAAACAAAGTAAATAAATAGCGTAAGTTGTTTCGTTTTTCTTCGGATAATGACATCCTATTTCAGCATTTTAAGGAATCACCAAAGGGAGATGAAATGCGTTAAATATAACTAACTACCTACAATAATTATGTAAAAAAGTGCAAATAACGTAGTTTAAGAAACAAAAACCAAAATTTTCTTCAGCACTAAATTATAGGAACAACGAGCCTTAGTACCCATTACCAATCATTGAAAAGTGTTTAACTCCAAGCCAGGATTTAAAATATGGCGGAACCGAATATTCGGCCGAATGTTCGGTTCGGTAACAGCCGAACCGAATGTTCGGCCGAATATTCGTATTCGGCATAGTCCGTATTCGGCCCATCTCTAGTTAGTAGGTACTAACATTTACACATATTTACCACATGTTGTCGGCGCTGCATGTGTTCCTCTTCCATATCGTCACTACTTTTAAAAAAACTTGTATCTTCGTCTGTCAATGAAAAGAAAATTGTAGTAAGTATGTATGGAATGCATGTAGACTTACTGCGTTTTAACTTTGAGAAGCAGCGTGAGATACGAGATTTTTTCAAAGTAGTGACGATATATCTCTATCGCCCGTCATCTCATCATTTATGCCTGATTTAGACGGCCCGGGACGGGATTTGTCCCGTGTGGTAACGGGTTAAGAATTTCACCACCCCCTTTCTTTCCGTGGGTGTCGTAGAAGGCGACTGTGGGATATGGGGCAAATTGTGGCGTAGGCGAGAGGCTGGCAACCTGTCACTGCAATGTCACAGTTTCCTTTTTTTTCAGCCCCTTATTTGCCAAGAGTGGCACTGAAACTTGAGTTTCATGTGCTCTGCTTACCCCTTCATAGGATACAGGCGTGATAGTACATATGTAAATGTATGTTAGACGGCGTGCGAACTCGCATGCGAATTTAGTTACATTGCGGGCTGTGAGGTTACATACAATAGGGAACTTGACTGTTCTTAAAATAAAATATTTTTTCTACTCCCGAACTGTTATTCGTCATTTACAGGGTCGTGCATAGATCTTTAAAACCCTACATAAAAGTCTATTCCCAAAGCCAGCGTCCGCCGGCTTTCAGCGCATGCGCGCAGTATCGAAAAAACTGAAAACGCATTGTTTGGCTCTGTAACCATGGCAACGCATTGTTATAACGATACTGCGCGCGTGCGCGGGAAGGCTTTGGGCAGCTGAGCTGACAATGCAAACCTTTGCGTCAAAATAAAGGAAACAGTATGAATTTCACGAAAGTTATTCAAGAAAACTATTAAAAACTAAGTGCATGGTCGTAGAAAAAGTATTGTATGCGACGGTGTTTAACTGAGTCAAAAAATACTCATGGCGTCTTAATAACAATTTTCGGCTTCGCCTCAAATTGTTACCCACGCCACTCGTCTTTTTTGACCTCCTTTAAACGCCTGTTGCATAAAATACTATTATACCATGCACGAAATAAAGCATCAGATAATTATAAGATAACCTAACCACAAAATTAAAATTTTGAAAAAACCCCCGACCGCGACCTAGTGGACCGATTTTCATGAAACATGGCTAAGAACACCCCCGCGACTAACTCAGCTTTCAGACAAAAAAAACTAAATCTAAATCGGTTCAGACGTCCGAGAGCTACGATGCCACAGACAGACACACACACAGACAGACAGACAAACAGACAGACAGACAGACATAATACACATTAAAAACATGGACAGCAGTTATTTTTAAATCCAATTTCTATTTAATAAGTCAGGTAAGAATATATAAAGTAACTGAATTGACCGTGCCGTCACTCAATTCGATTTCATATTAATTCCATATTAATTAGCAAGTCGTTCAAATTAGTTTTGACAGTTCTTAAAAAGAAGCTGATTTGACTAGGAGGCAAGTAGCCTATTTTGCACCGCAATGTAATAAAACTCGTATGCGAGTACTCATACCGTCTAAATGGGCTCTTGCTTTCGTTTCATATCATCTCTCACATAGTCCATCCACCTGTTAGGGTGGAAAAACTCCGAAACCGCAGCATTAGGTTAGGATGATGAATTGATGCTAAATGTAAAAAATAAATCTGAATTGGTAACTATGTCATGTCATATAGTAGGCTACTTGCCTCCTAGTCAAATCAGCTTCTTTTTAAGAACTGTCAAAACGATTTTGAATGACTTGCTAATATGGAATTAATTTGAAATCGAATTGAATAACGTCACGGTCAACTGATTTACTGTATATATTTCTACTCGTCTATTTGATTTATAAAATATGAATTAGAGTTAAAAATAACATTATCATTTTTTCATACATTTTGTATGGCAGTAACGGAATGGAAGGTTTGAAAAATGAATGGAAATCTTGGGACATTTTTTTTCTCCTATCAGGATCGAAAAACCTCGCGATTCTGAGTATAAATCGCGTAAAAAATACCCATCTTACAAAAATAGTGGGGTGGACAACTTTGAATAAAAATGGCCCAAATTTGTCGGAACTACTGATTTTTTTTTAATCGTGAAAGGAAATATAATACTAACCAAATGAAAATTGTAGTAAGTATGTATGGAATGCATATAGACTTACTGCGTTTTAACTTTGAGGAGCAGCGTGAGATACGAGATTTTTTCAAAGTAGTGACGAAATGTTGTAACTTTTGTACAGAAACGTGAAACATAACTGGGGCTTCGCTTGACAAATGAATCCCAGGAATCGTCGAAGTCGCTAATTTATCTTCAGCGACACCGTCTTCTTTAGTCGGAAATTTTTCATTATCAAAATCTTAATAAAAAATAAAATATTATAAAATAATACTCACGTATCATAGACAGGAAACAAGCGAGCGGCACCGCGTTCATCATTATCACTAATTTTATTTAAATACACTTACTAAATATTAGCAAAAAAATTCCCTCAAAAATCTTACTATACTAAAATTCAATTTACGTTTAACGTTCTAATATTAATTCAACAAGTTACAACGGATATTCCCGTTCTTAATTTAAAAAACGTTCTAATAGTAATAAAGTTCTAAATTTAAAAATTTGAAAGACGTTCGAGAATCCGTTTAGAAGTTGTTCATTCGCGTGCGTCAGTACAGGTGTCTGAACAACTTTGATTGAGCTGGGGGGTGAAAGGGCGAGTGGGGGTAATGTATAGAAAGGAGACCTAGATTACCTAATACCTCTAGTAAATATAGTAGATCCTTCAAAAATGTCTTATATGTATGATCTCTTCGTCGAGATGAACAAAAACAAATGCATGCCGGATTGTTCCAGAATGAGGTTTCTATATGTACGCTTCATCATCATCATCCTCCTTGCGTTATCCCGGCATTTGCCACGGCTCATGGGAGCCTGGGGTCCGCTTTTACGAAAGCGACTGCCATCTGACCTTCCAACCCGAAGGGTAACTAGACCTTATTGGAATTAGTCCAGTTTCCTCACGATGTTTTCCGTCACCGAAAAGCGACTGGCAAATATCAAATGACATTTCGCACATAAGTTCCGAAAAACTCATTGGTGCGAGCCGGGGTTCGAACCCGCGACCTCCGGAACGAAAGTCGCACGCACTTACCGCTAGGCTACTAGCGCTTCAAAATTCTATATGTACGCTGTAGACATAGGATTCTGCGGAGCGAAATTATTTGACGAGTAGGGAGTTCCTATATCCATAATCATAACTATCTAAAAAAAAATATAGTTATGAAATAAAAATAACATTAGTTACAATTATAGTTTATAGTTAAAACTCAACTATCGATACTAGTTAATACGATTATACGAGTATGTGTTTAGTATTACAAAAAAAAAAACATTTATTCAGCAAAAATATTTGTTGCTATTGGCTACGTGTACGGCAATTACGCCCACTACCATGTGAACTTGAAGTGGAAAATGTCAAAAAATGGCATGTAAATAAACATATATTTTAACGATTTTTCGTGCTACTATTTCAAGTGTAATTTAGGCAGATCGATTATAAAGACATGGATATAATAATAAAAATCAGTTTCCAAAGCATTACTCACGGTATAAACTTCCAACCCCAGACCACACAAAGAGGCAATAAATTAGTGCTGGCAGGGCATATAAGGAATCTTGAGGAACATAGGAGTAATGATAGAAGTTCTACGAGCGAGTGATATAGTATTCGCTAAACCTCCGTTCCGTTAATGCCATATAAAACAAGTCTAAACGTAAGTACCTAGTCATGTCCGCGGCCGCAGAAATATCCGACACGGGCCTATTCCCAGGCCAGGCTTGTATCTTTAAGCATAATCTTTTTCCCCTCACTTGCTCGGAAACACGTGTTTTGTCCTTTAATACCAGCGGGTAAAAACGCATTTTATCCACTAGTGGGTAAAGTAATTTGACCTTGAATAAAGTCAAATTAACTGCTTTAAAATTGATAAAAGTAGGTGAATCTAGTAATTAAGATGATTTACCACCTGTGGAACTACTGGAAGCAGTGATAAACGCATTTTTTTGCGTTGTAGTTTCCTCGCTATAGTGAGGGGAAAAGTTTTGTGTTACACTCGGGTGCAAATGTATTTTACTTCTCGTGTGTTAAAAAACTCGCAAGTTCAGGATTCTATTCTCGAACCACTCGCGTCGCTCGTGGTTCAGCTATAGAATCCTTTCACTTGCTCGTTTTTCAATTCCACACTCGGCGTTAAAATACAGCTTTGCCCCCTTGTATAACAAATAACTATTATAGTAGGAAAAATACTAACAGCGTATTGAACAATATTAGGTTATTACTACTGTCCAGTCCAGACATGCTCCAGTAAGCAGTGATATGTCTCACATTTTCCAACTAGTTTTCACAGCTTGCGACAGAACTGGTTTTTGATTGAAAATGAATGTTGCGCCGGCTAGGTTTTTACTCGTAATATCCTTGCCCGTTAAATGTTTTTTTTTTTTTTTTAGTTTATTCAGAACACAAACAGTCATAATAAACATCATACATATATGTAGTACATAATGTACCAGAAACTAAAGTAATACAAATAGACCTGGAGGTTCATAACATACATATGAGGTTAACCTAAACAGTAGTTAAAAACAACATAGTAGCTAGTATAAATACGTAGTTCAGAAATAAGCGCAACACATAAATATGTATTACGATTCCAAAAGCATTGACAAAAACAGGCTTCGAAAAAGAATTTTTACTATAATACAGTTATTTAAAAAGTTTACGTCTCAATTGCAATTTTAGACTAGATAACGAATTATTAAAGGGATCAATATCGAATAAGTGTTTATTATAGAAACTGGGAACTCGTCTGAAAAAAGTATGCTTAAATAGAATATTTCTTACGAGAAAAACTCACATGGAATAAAGGCCTTGGCCGTAAGGGGGAGACGCGGACAACCGAAGGTCACTAGCTTTAGGAGATCTGGACTATTAATGGCACCTTTAAGAATTTTAAACAGAAACATTACATCTAAATAATTCCTGCGATTAGACCAGGGATCGGATACCGGTATTTTTTTCGGAACGGTTCCGTACGTTGACCCGAGAACTTTACTTTAGCGTTTCTGGTTCCATTAACCGGTATTCTTTTTCGTTCAGTGAACGAACGTTTATGAGTGAGAACTGTTCCGAAGAACAGAATTAAATGATACGTTCTTTAAAGAACAGTTCGCGGGAACGGAATTAAATGATACGTTCTTTAAAGAACAGTTCGCAGGAACGAAATTATTTCGGTTTTTCTATTTCCAAGAATTTGAACGATCAGTGCAAGCGGTGTCGGCCACGGCCATCACTTTAGTAACTTTAGTTTGATTTGAGACTAGCGGTGAGTAAACGTGGCGTCGAACGAAACAAATACGTCGAAAACATTCTGCACCACAACCACAATGAAGTAAGTTTTTTTCTTTTAACTTAGTGCTTTCAATTTTACCGATTTTAAAATTTAAGTAATGTCACGACGCTTAAGTATTTATTTACAGGCAATCGTACAGTCCAAGGTCAAATAAGGACGGGACGCCGCTATTAGCAAGAGCGAGCGTCCTTATTTGACCTTGGTACGGTCATCTCAGGTGTGTGTGTGTGTGTGTGTGTGTGTGTGTGTGTGTGTGTGTGTGTGTGTGTGTGTGTGTGTGTGTGTGTGTGCGTGTGCGTGTGCGTGTGCGTGTGCGTGTGCGTGTGCGTGTGTACAATATACACTACTTTCCCATTAATTGTGTCGTTGGTACTGTAGATAGTCAATTACCATAGAAATTACATCAGCTACTATCAACAATGGACCTTTAGGGTCAGTTGCACCAAACCGTCTGTCACCGTTAAAGCATTCGTTAAATTTTATTGTATGGACAGTTCCATAGGCGTCTGCTGCGTGACGATGATGTGTGTGTCAAATGTGGTTGATGCAACGGGCCCTTAGTCTAAAAACGTCACAATGAAAGATGTGAAATGTGCAATTAGTCACAAAAATAAATTGTTTTTAGTATTCAACACTCCCGTCCTCGAACTCGAAGAATCCCAATTCATCCAATGTTCTTATACTGCTGCGAGTGAAAGGGGCACTAATGATGATATTTATGACTTGATCGATGCACAGAATGAGCCACTGAGTAAGTACTTACCTATACTAAACCTTCATAAACCTAAATACTGAAACTCTGCCCGGTGGTTCGGTGTTAGGGCTTGCAATTATCTGTCCAATTCGAAATCCGGATGATTCGACTCGATATTTGAAAATCCGGATATTCGGATAAAATGGATATTTCGAATATTTTTTATTTTATTTAATAAATCTCATAATTAGTAACATAATTATGTACTACGATACGAAAAACACGTCGTAGG
Source organism: Leguminivora glycinivorella (assembly GCF_023078275.1). Taxonomy (NCBI): domain Eukaryota; kingdom Metazoa; phylum Arthropoda; class Insecta; order Lepidoptera; family Tortricidae; genus Leguminivora; species Leguminivora glycinivorella. Next base: position 1,431,727 of record NC_062996.1, on the reverse strand, counting down.
AAATTGTTATTTTATAATCAGGCTTGAGCTGTTGTTCGTAACCTTAATGTTAGGTTAGGTTACTTAGTTATTTCATTCTTGCCTTTTTTAGGGTTCCGTAGTCAACTAGGAACCCTTATAGCTTCGCCATGTCTGTCTGTCCGTCCGTCCGTCCGTCCGTCCGTCCGTCCGTCCGTCCGTCCGTCCGTCCGCGGATAATCTCAGTAACCGTAAGCACTAGAAAGCTGAAATTTGGTAGCAATATGTATATCAATCACGCCAACAAAGTGCAAAAATAAAAAATGGAAAAAAATGTTTTATTAGGGTACCACCCCTACATGTAAAGTGGGGGTAGATTTTTTTTTTCATCCAACCCCAACGTGTGATACATCGTTGGATAGGTATTTAAAAATGAATAAGGGTTTACTTAGATCGTTTTTTGATAATATTAATATTTTCGGAAATAATCGCTCTTAACCCTTAATTTGGCAGACATAGAAAACATTAAAAATACCGTTTTTTTGTTGAATACTATTTTTGTGGGTCATAAGGAGCCCCGAAAAAATAATGAAAAAAATCACAATCTTTCAGTTTTTCAGGAAAAATATGTTCGGTGTGGCGAACACTGCCAGCTAATCAAGAATAAAAAGTGCGAAATAATTTGCTATATAAATTTTAAGAAACATGCAAATTTATTTGTAGAAAATGAAGATAAAAGTATTGTTTACACTTTGTGTGTCCTTTGTGTACTTTGTGACCCCGAAACTAGACCTCCTTCGTAATGTTGACACCGAACATCCCGGTACTCTTGGAGACGGTAAGGGGAATGTCCTGGAATCTAGGCGCTATGTTATGTCAAATGGGGTTTTATATGCGAAAAATGTGCATCTTCTTACTGGGGTTCAACTCGACAAGATTATGTTTACCCCACTCGGATACCTGCTCAAAAGAGGCCTCGACTTGAGACACAAGTTGCATTCTGCATAGCAAAATCTGCTCACGATAGGCATTTTCACGACCTGTCTACTGTCTATCACCTGTGATGTCATCCGCATAACAATAGATATTGCTAGTTACTAGCATATCATTGTTATGAAGGATGAACAAGGTCGGTGATAGGATAGCTCCTTAGGGTACACCACCGTTAATGGGTCGGATTTCTGAACATTGATCATCGATGAAAACTGAATTGCTCCGCCCAGTTAGAAAGCTGGCTACCCACGTGCAAAGCCCTTCTGGGAGCCCGTACGAGGGGAACTAGGGAAGATGCGTCTTATGCTAAACTCTATCAAAAACTTTAGGTAACGATATCTAGGCTAACCGCCAGAGCTTCTTCCTTTGTATCAATGGCGGTGGCCATTCAGTCAACTATACCACAAGATCACCAGCGCTACGACCATGGCGGAAGCCGTATTGCCGGTCACTATAAGCTGGTGCTCTTCAGGTACGCTAAGAGCTGGTTATTAACCACTTACTCCATTACCTTGGAGAGAAGAGATTCTCAAATCTGGGCCTCAATGGGCTGATAGTGTGCAGGGTTTGTGCGATCACCATTCTTTGCAATTGGATGGACTCAAGCAGTCTTCCAGGATGACGGGCATTTACCTGAGCAGTATGAAAGCGAAAAAGATGCGTTAAAACCGGGGTTAGCTCCGGAGCGCATGTTTTCAGCACAATAGCTGGTATACCATCAGGCCCGTTAGACTTATTGACATCGAGGGCAAAAATTGCACGCCTAACTATACTTTGAGTGAAGCGAACCTCGGGCATGGATGCCTCACAGCGCGGGTTCTGGTGTACGGAGGCCAAAGTATTTTTGGGGAATCTTCCCACTTCCCCTAAAATACTTTGTCCTCATGATGAAGAGGGGTCTAAATCCTCGCTTTAGGACCTTCCTCGTGCAAAGGGTATCCATCGCGGTTTAACACGTAACGCGGTAAGAGCACGGGTAGGTACTTTTGCATCGGGATGTGCGTAATTAGGTTAGAGTTAGCTATTCATTTTACGTATTCAGATGTAAGAGTAATGTAATTTACTTTTGTGCTCTTTTGCGAAATAAATATTTTGGTATAAAGTCCACCGATTAGTTGGCAATGTTCGTCACATCGAACATGCAAGCCTGGAACTCAAACACTGCGTAGCTGGCGGTGTTCGCCACGCCGAACATGCAACCAACCTACTATTTCACTGTGAAGATGGCAGTGTTCGGCACCTCGAACATGACTTTTTAAGTGCCACTGTCACTAAATTAAGTCTTACACTAAACTATAAACTCTTTAGTTCGATTCATTACCTAATTGGTAACCGATAAATATCGTTTTTATTAAAGTGATACCATAAAAATCTAATATAATGTCATAAATAACTAGATGATACTTCGCGGTTGCCGTCTTGCTGCGATTTTGCGTGCACTGCTGGCATACGAATATTGCGACAGTAATAAATTAATTTTCTACCAATTAAAAAAATACAAATCTACAATTTGAGTCAAAAGAAAAATAAACAAAGATGAAAATGCGTCCAGTAGATTTTTTTGAAATGTATGTTCGCCACAGCGAACACTGTCCAATTAAGGGTTAAAGGAAAAAAAAGTGCGTCCCCTCCCCTCTAACTTTTGAACCATATATTTAAAAAATATGAAAAAAATCACAAAAGTAGAACTTTATAAAGACTTTCTAGGAAAATTGTTTTGAACTTGATAGGTTCAGTAGTTTTTGAGAAAAATACGGAAAACTACGGAACCCTACACTGAGCGTGGCCCGACACGCTCTTGGCCAATTTTTATGAAATGACTTCAGTTGCCCATAAGATATATGATTTTATTTTTATTTAATTTTGACTAATATTTGATATTAATGAATTTTAATGCTAGAGACATAATCTGATTGCCATATGAGGCAAAACGTCATGTTGTGATCGTTTAGATCGAATATTACCTAAAAAAGGTATTACCTACCTACTCCTTGTTTAAATATCAGATTGCATTTACGAGGTTTTCATTGCCGATTTATTCAAATGCAAAAAGAACTATGACATATTACAAACACCATTTAGCTTTGTTAAATAACAAGGCTGAATGATCTTTCTCTCTAATAATTTTCACCTCTTATCTTTGATGACTTCGTGACTCCATTCCAGTTACACTTGGGACTCTCGGGTAGACGTTCTTAGCCAGAGGGCCTTACGTTACGTATACAGCGAAAAAGTTTTGGTGTTGCAACACTTGCAACCTATTTTGAAAGGATAAAATGTAAAAGCGTATCTGCTTAACTACTTCATCTTGTTCTGCAGTTCAATACTAAACAGGTCTTCCGCCGCGGGATACATAGAAGACTTCTTTTTGTCAGAAAATTTGAACAGTTTTAGTTCTGTTTGCAATTTATTTATTTATTTATAATGTATTCGCAGTGGCGTGCCTAGGGTTTCAAAGTGAGGCAAGCCGAAAGGTACGTTTTGGCAATATCTAACTACTTAATCTTCAATTTTCGAACTCACAGCCCTACAAAATGTTCTATTACGCGCCGCACTTTTCTGAGAAATACACAAGCCGGGCGTTGGTTTTCGCGCGGAAATAATGTCTCGTTTTTGGGCAAAATTTAACTACTTTACCTTGCCTTCGTCGAGTAATATGTGTACCACGCATTTGTCACCGTCACAAGGAACAAATTCATCCATTGTCAATTGGATTTTTAAACTAATTAAACACTTAATAACAAGAAAACGAAGAAGAGCACATTCACTTAACGCAAATAAAACTTTCGACTAAATAATAATACACTTGAAGTTGTCAATCAAACGCGCGCTCAATCTTGTTCCTCACTTCATACCAAAAGCCCGGCTTAAATCGTGGAACAAATGTTCTATATATACCTACAAACAGTTATATAAGTTGCTAGGCAGAATGTAGGCTAAAAGCTAGGAAAAAAAGGATGCAAGAGCAAGCCCCATTGCAAGCCAACGAGTGCGAGCGAGCAAGATATAGCTGAACGTAGTGAACGTGCTCTTCCGCGCTGCACTAGCGCCACGGCAAAATATGGCAACATGCTGTGGTCTGTACCGTATGGTCGGTCGGCCGTGAGCTTCACGGAGAACTTAATAATATCTAATATTAGCGCGCGATTTTAAAAATGTTAGGGCAAGCCCGGCTTTTGGGCTTATATGGCTGTACCGCCACTGTGTATTCGGATGCTAACAATAATGAAAGTGCAGCGTTTGATACGGTACTCAGTGTCACTTGATTGATTGAGTTAAATTGATATACATTTACATGAGATTATCCACAAATATTCATGAAAAAAACCCTGCCTGCTAAGCCGCGGTCCCGGCGGATTCGAATCCCGGTAAGGGCATTTATTTGTGTGATGAGCATAGATATTTGTTCCTGAGTCTTGGATGTGTTCTGTGTATATAAGTATGTATTTATCTATATAAGTATGTATTCGTATCGTCGCCTAGCACCCATAGTACAAGCTTTGCTTAGTTTGGGGCTAGGTTGATCTATGTAAGATGTCCCCCAATATTTTTGTTTATTATTTATTTACTTATAGTCATACTTGTTATGGAGAATTTTTGGCCAAAAGCTGCACTTTTGGATGGAAGCAAGCCGCTTTGCATGGTGATAGTAGACATTATAGTAAACGATTTTTTCCGAGGATATCGAAATTTCATCTCTTAGGAAGCCGAGCGTAGCGAGGTGTTTTATGAAAATGAAAAAAATTCTATCTTTTTATTGTATCGTCTGATTTTGACAAAACGTATCTCAAATGAAAGGTATTAATTTGTGTAATTTAAAAAAAATACAAAGAAAAAAATTTAAAAGAAAAGTAAGAAAAAAATAAAAAAAGTAAATTTCCGTCTCGCACTGAATAACTTCAAAGAATGACAGACAAAATGTACAATGTCGATATACAAGTTTTTTTTAATCGAAGACAGATAAATTTTTAGTTGAAAACTGAAGACCGCATCGAAATCAGATCAGCATTTTTTAAGATACAAGTTGCCAAAGTTGGGAAAGATCGCTTTATATGGCCACTTTGAAATTCCTTTGCCAGAAAGTCAGAAATAACATGTTTTTCTGACACAGAAAAATACATAGTAACAGTACACATCAAACTAAAATTAAAAATTCCGAGGATATTATAATTTCATCCCTTAGAACGACGAGCGTAGCGAGGTCGGTTACGAAAACCGAAAAAAAAATCTCATTTTTTTGTACGTCGCCGATTTTGACAAAACATGTTTCATTTGAAAGGTATTACTTTATGTAACTTAAAAAAAATATTGAAAAAAATTGGAAAAAAATGTAAGATTTAAAAAAAAAAACCTTAATTTTCGTATCACACTGAATAACCGCAAAAAACGGCAGACACGGTGTATAATTTCGATATATGATTTTTTTAAATTAAAGACAAATAAATGCATGATTATAAACTAAAAACCGAATCGAAATCGAATCAGTAGTTTTTAAGATGCAAGTTGTCAAAGTTGGCTTAGTTTGTTTATATGGTCGCTTATATCAAATCAAATCAAATCAAAATAATTTATTCAGCAAATAGGCCACAGGGGCACTTTTACACGTCACATGTACATAGGTATTTAAAAAAATATTTAAAATTGAGTTGAAATTACAATTGATACTATTATATACTAATTCTAAGTTCTAACTAAAGTTAACTCTATACAATTAATTAGAGATGTAGAAGGTCTCTAAATGTCGAATTACAACCAAGAACTACACAAAATTTTAATATAAAAAGTACAAATACAAAAAAAAAAAAAAAAAGTCTAAAATTACTTTAGAGGTGCAAATGACTCTAAATGTCACAACTAAAAATAAAATGTATATCTACTTAATCTAATTCTCCTTAGAGATGTATATGGTCTCCATGAGTCAAAATCATATATTTAAAATATTCACTAAAAGAAAGGAAACAAACGACAACCGAACAAAGTGTCCTAATTTAATAAAAATTAGAATTAAAGTTACTAAGTTATAACAGCCCCAGTAAGCTTAAACAGACCGGTCTTCACAGACGGCACCCGTTCACGAGTATGACGCATATCTCAGCCATCGCCTCCCTCAACCTTTATTCGGGAAGGTGGCGACCCGATCAACGACGCCACCGCAGCAAAGACTTTTAAGTGTGCATGACATGTTTAAGCTGCCAGGCTAAATTAAATATTCAAATAATAAAACATAGCTCTGCCGTGTCACGCCTATCTCATGTAACTCGAAAAACATAGTTTTGAGTAAAATCAGTTTAAAGTTTTTTTTGGTAATTCGATCTGCATTCAATACTGGTGTGGAAATATAAAGAAAAAACTACACAGTTACATTGTAATAAGTGTAATGCTGATGTAGATGCACAAAAAAAACATATTTTTTGGATATATTTAAAATTATAGGCTATATAGTAGTTAGGCACGACAGGCTCCCCATACAAAGTCTGTTTTGCGACGTCTTGTAACTCAAGTTACAGTAGTTGGGCACGACACGTTAACTAAAATATTTTTCTCAGTTGGCTTAGATACAAGTTTATTGTTGTAGTAATGTTGTAATTCAATCAATTAATAATTATACATCGTGTTTTTTTCGTTTCCCGTTAAATTCAACACATAGTTAGGCCCATTAACAGAAAACACGCAGTATATAAAAAATAAATTATTTTTCGTTTTCATACATAATAAATTAATTAATTCGTGTTAATTGTCTGACGGCACATGTCAAAACAAATAACATTAGAAAGTGGTAAATGTTGAACCACCCGTGTTCAGTAATTTAATTATTTTTTGTGAATAAGAGTTAACACAGCAGTTTCTTAAAAAAATGTATTTGACCTAATAAACAAACCTTCCCTTAAAGTTGTCGGAATTCAAGAAAAGCACGTTGTATATAGTATTTGAATGTTTGATCAGATAACTATATAGGTATGTAATCTAGATCACATCTAGATCTAGCCTTAATATGATGTTAAATTTATATTTATTACGTTCTTATAAATTACGGCATAAACTTAACAAAGGATTGTACTACTGACCTAAATTGTAGATAAACAATGCACCTTTTTTGTTAGCAGGTTGACCCAAATCTTTTGTTATCTATCCGTACTATTGTTTAGCGAAATATGGGTCAGTGACCTCCTTATTACTACTGGCCTAGTAACCCACATTCAACAATACAATGGGATGGATAGATAATAAAGAAAGGAGCAATGACTCGTAAGCTGTTGCATTTTTTGTCCTGTTCCAGTTTTTGTTTGCATGTTCTCTTGCTTAGCTAACAATACACAATGTAGGTTAGTTCTTTACAATTTAGGTCAAGTAATCCTTTGTTTAGTGCATGCCGTAAAATTTAGGTGCAGGTAAGGAACGTAATTGCGCTTGTATGCCGGCCGTGAAAAGGTACAATTCTGTCGGTTCTCGGTACAACGAGCCGTTTATTATAAAATAAAGATTAGTATAGAAATGACTCTTAACACCCGACACACCATTCTGTTGACTTCTAAATACAAGGACAATATATGTTAAATATGGCTATGACTTGAGTTATTGCCTGAGCTATAAATGCAGTGTTCTCAGTACAGTTTTCTATGTCTGTCTATAAAGGCAAAGTCTTCTATGACTGCCTGCCTATAATATAAGACTAAGTCTGTCGTGCCTAAGTACTGTAACTGAGTTCCAAATTGCTCGATGCGTAAAAGGCGTGTCGTGGCTATCTACTGTAACTGTTAGTTACGGGAGATAGCCACAGCTCACTAGGGCAAAAACGGAGTTACACGAGTTTAGTGACAAGCTCGTATGAGGAATTGGTAAGAGATTTATGATTTTTTTTTCACTTGGTAGGTAAAGACTTTCATAAAAACACGAATTAAACTTGTTACGCGTATATCATGTAACTCAAGTTACATGACATAGGTATGACACGGCAGAGCTGTAAGACACTATATTCTGTGCTCGTATGTTACAAAGGAAGGAAATATAGATTTAAACAATAAAATTAAAGTAAGATAAATATTAAACATTAAACACATAATCTTGGAGATGTATAAGGTCTCCAAGTGTCCACAACTAAACTTAAATAAAAACAATATAATCAGACGAGAATATGTTCTCATACGTCAATTGAACACTAGTATGCTTAATTACACAATGCAGAGAAAATGAAAAAATATATACGACTTCATTCATCTATTGACAAGCAACCACCTTAAAGGCATCCCTATCATCTATAAAATCCTTCACAGTGTAGTACGCCTTACATAACAACAAACGCTTAATGCGTGCCTTAAATTTGTCAAATGGCAAATCCACTATATCGGTTGGTACTTTGTTATAAAAACGTGTACAGTTCCCGACGAAAGACGTACCAACCTTACGGAGACGGTGGGCGGTCACAGCAAGTTTATGTTTGTTCCTTGTGTTATAGTTATGGATGTCACTGTTAAGCTTGAATTCGTGGATATTTTTCCGAACATACATAATATTTTCGTATATGTATTGAGAGGCAACGGTAAGGATGTTCACCTCTTTGAATTTTTCTCTTAAAGATGCTCGACCGCCCAATCCGTAGATTGAACGGACAGCTCGTTTTTGCAGCACAAAAATAGCCTGAATGTCTGCAGCTTTTCCCCATAACAGGATCCCATATGACATAACACTGTGGAAGTAGCTAAAGTATACCAGCCTGGCCGTCTCTACGTTTGTTAGTTGTCTGATTCGCCTTACTGCGTAAGCTGCAGAACTAAGTTTGCCAGCTAAAGTGGCTATATATGCATGCCATTGCAGTTTTGAATCCAAAGTGACTCCAAGGAAAACCGTTCGATCTTCAAATTCCAGCGTTTCACCTTTCATTTGGATCTTACTGTTATTTACCTGCTTAACGTTCGGAAGCGCAAATCTGATGCACTTGGTTTTCTTGGCGTTTAGAAGTAAGTTATTCGCCGTAAACCAGTCTGTTATGCTAGACAGTGCATCGTTGATGTTATCGAAGCTGCTTTCCTTTCTGTCAACTTTGAATATAAGAGAAGTGTCGTCAGCAAATAACACTATATCATGTTTATCTTGCACTAGTTTCGGTAGATCATTAATGTATACTAAGAACAGGAAGGGACCGAGAATTGAACCTTGAGGCACTCCAAGTGCTACCGGTGAACCTGCTGATTGAGTCCCATTGATAACAACTCGCTGAGTTCTGTCGGAAAGGTACGATGAAACAAGGTCAAGGGCAGCAGCTTTAACCCCATAGTGGCTCAATTTTCTCTTTAAATTCTCGTGATCAACGCAATCAAAGGCCTTTGATAGATCACAGAAAATTCCAACAGCATCTTGAGCTCTTTCCCAGGCGTCAAAGATGTGTTTTAGAAGTACCACACCGGCATCAGTAGTTGAACGACCTCTGGTAAAACCAAATTGATTATTGTCAAGCAATTTATTTCTGTTAAAGTGAGACAACAGTTGATTAAGAATAAGCTTCTCAAAGACCTTACTTAGCGCTGGTAATATTGAAATAGGTCTAAAGTTGGTCGGGTCTGATTTCGTTCCTGATTTAAACAGCGGGATAATTTTGCTGTGTTTCATAATATCAGGAAAAATGCCAGTTTCAATACATCTGTTGAAAATCTCAGCTAAATAGGGTGCAATTGATTCTACTATTGAGTGTAATACTTTAACTGACAAGCCCCATAGATCTTCAGTTTTCTTTAAATTTAAAGATCTGAACGTTTTAATAACTATGGTCGGAGTAACATAAGAAAATGTGAATATTTCTGAACATTCTTCTACATTAGCTTGCAGCATTTCTTCAGCGACAATTGGCGATGAGTTAAGAGACTTTGTTGTCTCTGCCGGTATATTCGAGAAAAATCGCTCGAAGTGATCTGCCACTTCACGGTCGGAACTTACTAAAGTATCAGCAACTCGTAGGTTGTAGTGCCGTTCTTTTATTTTACGCTTTCCTGTTTCACTCCTGATCACTTGCCATGTAGTTTTAACTTTATCGCTGGAATTTAAGATCTTTTTGGATAAATAATCAGCTTTAGCGGCGACACACATCCTTTTAAAAGATTTCGAGAAATTCTTTACGTACTCTATAAATTCCGGCCTTTTATCAGTTGTTCGCAGATCATACAAATCATAGAGCCGGCGTCTCTTATCGTGAATATCCGGCGTAGCCCAGTCGCTAAATTTAACCTTGACCTTGCCCTGCATCTTCTTGGGGATGAAGCAGGCATCAAATTCCTTTTTTATACAGTTAAACAACTCAGAACTCAGACAGTCAGGGTTCTCTCGGTTACATGAAAGAAAAGGTAAGTTGTTCCTAATATTACGATTGAATGACTGTAAGCGCCTTTCGGAAATCAGTCTGCACACAGTGTCTTGTGGAATATCCTCTATCTTCCCGCCAAAAGAGGCTTTTAGTCCACAGTGGTCAGAACTCAAGGTGTTTATTACAGATTTACTAATCGCAATATCGTTACTGAAGATGTTGTCTATACATGTTGCACTGGTTGCCGTGATTCTAGTTGGTCAACCGGGGTGGCTTTAAAACGCAGGGGTGACTTTGAAAATTTAGTTTTAAAGTCATACTGTAAGTAAATTCGCGATTTTCTATGGTAGATTTACAAGAATATTTATTGATCTATTATATATCTACTAATTACATGAACAGTTTCAGTAAATAATGAATGATGTTAATTTTAAAGCCGTTCAAATACCATCAAAGTAACCCCAAATTTTCCTAAAGCCACCCCGGTTGACGTAGCTCTCCCGCTCTTACAATCCCGTACTTGTTGGACCTTGGTCGGTTTGGTCGTCTGTAGACAGTGTAGACAACACTCGCCAACTACAGTTGTGTATTCCATGTAGATACACCAAGGGCCCAATTCTCAAAAGCTTGTAACTTATTGTAATAATTTTCTAGAAATGTAAGTACATTATGCAAAATAAATAAGATATTTTTATTGCAGATAAAAGCTTTGACATAGATGATGAAGATCTAGCCTTCAAAAAAATATATATAGAGAAAAAACTACCCCATATCCAAGCGATTCTGATGACCTTGAGTTGGATGTAAGTGCTTATAGTGTGAGAAAGCTGTATAAAATATAATCTGCACTAATTTGTATAAATATGTGTGTTACTTAATCTGTGTGAATTTGTAATAGTGATATGTTTTTAAATGTTTTTAAGGACCAAGATGCAGTCCTTGAGAGAGCACAACCCATGCAATCCATTTATAGTGAACCGGAACCGGACGCGATGTGCCCTTGTTCATGCAAGCGTAATATAGTTGCAGTCGTTATAAGAAAAAAGTTAGAACAAGTTCCCGAAGAGAATTTACGGGCTTGTTTAGAAGATCTCGAAAATAAAATAGAAAAATATTATTAAATGTGTATCAAGATTATGTGTACTCTATCATAATTATAGCTTCAGTGTAAAAGTCAATCATATTTTGGTACATTCGTTAGTGAAATATCGTTATAAAATAAGGGTTATTCCACTAGTCAGAGTTACCACTAAGTTGTTACCAGTGGTAACTACAATGTTATTTTCCCATAGGCAATTACTGGAAAGATTATATCATAAGATTCATAAGTTTTGTTTTATTTTATACACATGTAAAGCATGACCAGAAATATATGACTACGCGCCATGTAGCGGAATTTCATTAAAACTATTTTCTTCATAGTCATCATACTATACTGAACTGTCACTCCATACATCAGAATAACAGCGCACTCCTGCCTGACAATAGTTATTTATATTTCTGGTCAGGCTTTAGTTTCTTAACCATACTTACCATATCCAACGCGATCAATGTTATTTTCACCAAATCTAATGGCAACAGCTGAGACTGTTTCCTCACCTTTAATTGATTGGCCTCAATGGCCACTGCGTAAGAGTCGTTAGAGGTGCACATTCGACTTGCCTAATATCAAGGACGATAGATACCGGGACTGACAAAGCCCATACAAAAGTTTACCTCTGAAATGTCCCATACATTTCCGAGCGATTATTTCCGAAAAAATTAACAATATCAAAAAATGTTAGTAGTAAACCCCTATTCATTTTTTAATACCTATCCAACAATAGGTATATCACACGTCAGGGTTGAAATGAAAAAAAAATCTCTCCCCACTTTACGTGTAGGGGGCGGGCACCCTAATAATGTTCTCATGCAATGATTAGTTGGTTTCGATTTAGCTTAATATATTTTTTGTTCTTATTTATGGTGTCTGTATTTAGCTCTGCCGTGAAAAATATTTAAAGAAATAAGGAGGCCGTTTCATCATCGCCACCAGTACAAAACAAGGTCCCACGTAAGAAGAAAATAAACATCGACGACTTCGATACAGGCACAAGCTTCATGAATTTTAGGCTGTGTGGAAGTAGCAAGTCTTCAAACCTAGCTTATTAAATTGTCATTCTCTAAAACCATGCTTTAATTTTCTACAAATATTAACGCGAAACGAAACCCAGTACTCGCTGTCCCGATTATACATGACGTCGGCACATTATTGCCATATGAAAACGATTTGTAGCGACACTCTTCCAGGGTCAAATAAAAACTTGTCAGGCTTTAGTTACTAAAAAAAATCCGGATTTAATCCGGAGTTCGGATTTTGCCCTAAAAATAATCCGAAAATCCGGATTTTATATTATTGCAATCCCTAGGTATAACCCAATCCTTTCAGAAAATATTTACTTTATCACAAAATTATTTTAAACTTTCTTTTTGACATCGAAAAGGCTCTAGTTTTTTACATACCGAATAACTTTATTTCGGTATCATGATTCCTTTTAAGATAATTACATTATGTATAAGGTAAGGAATAATATTTAGAATACCTAAAATATGACAAATTTGCATTCTATTCAAATCAGTACGAGTATACTTCACGGAGTCCAAAACTATACGCAAATCAGAAGTCCAAAACTAGAAAAATATAGATAGAGACTATAGAGAGCGATTGCGGGCGCCGGTCGGCTCGAGCGCGAGTACTTGCGCCGCCGGCGTACGCGTCTGTGTGCGTGCGCCACGCGCACACACAACTTTACTATACAGGGCCTCTCTGTGGGTTCCGCCCCCGTCAACGCGACGGCGATAAAGACCTAAAAATCTGAATTCGTGCTTGCCTCCTGTATCGTCTTAGTCCTTTAATGATTCCGTTAACGTGAAACTTTAAGTAGACAGGTTTTATGAAGACAATTGGCCGGTGAGCCCTACAATTTTAAAATTTGCCGCCCTTTATACATGGTGTATATTCTATGCTGTTTCTTCCTATCCTAATAGTTTCAATATCAAGCATACACTATCACTGCACGTTCGCTGTTTATACGCCGAAAGTTGCAACTCAAGTAAATGAAGTAAACAAAACAAACAACCTACCTTCACCTTCATTGCCGGCCGCGGCCGGCCGGCTAACCGAAACAGAAATATACATGAACTTCGTGTGAAAAAGAGACAGCGAAAGGCGGCTCGTGCGTCGGCGAAAACGTTCGGCTCTGGCGCTCGCTACAGTCGCTATCTATACCTACTCCCGCGCGGCTCGGAACGAAATAATATTGGTTTTAGGAACGCTAAAATTCTGTTCGTTCATTTAAACGTTACTGTAAGGAACTGTTCTTTGAGGGAACGAAATAAGAACCGAAACCGAAATTATTTTGTTCCCACTGAACAAAATTTATAATGAACCGTTCGTTTAGGGAACGATATAAGAACCGTAACCGAAATTATTTTGTTCCCATTGAACAAAATTTATAGGTAACGGTTTAAGAACGATATCAAATGGTATTTGGGAACGGGTTCCGATCCCTGGATTAGACAAAGACGGGACACCAAAATATTTAGCCGCTAATGCGGAATTTTCAAAATATTTACATGTTCTGTAGGCTAAGGATTTTAAGAAAATATTTTGTATTCTCTCTAAACGGACAATGTGAACTTGATACTGAGGAGACCAAACTACACTACCAAATTCGAGGATACTTCTTACCAAGGAATAAAATAACACTTTATAGGTAACGTTTAATATAAATGTAAATAAATGTTTAATATAATCTCTGTACATTTACAGACATTTCGGTCACTTTTTTTAATACTACGTCGGTGGCAAACAAGCGTACGGCCCGTCTGATGGAAAGCGGTCACCGTAACCTATAGACGCCTGCAACTCAAAGAGTGTCACATGCGCGTTACCACCCCATTAGAAACTTGTACATTCCCTGTGTTAAATATCACTAGAAAAAAACTATAATTATAAATAACACACAAAACAATATGAATAAAACCCCGACATAGAGGACTGGGCACTCCCGACTAATTCAGCTTTCAAAAAAAGAAACGAAGTGTAAATCGGTTCATCCGAACGAAAGCTACGGTGCCATAGACAGACATACACACACACAGACAGATACGTCAAACTTATAACACCCCATTTTTGCGTCGGGAGTTAAGGGGCTGACAACACCCAACTGAGCAAAATTGATGTTACTTGCTCAGTTTTTTTAAAACAAACTAATAGTTTTAGTAAGGCAAGTAAATTATATGTTATTATTCATTATATTTCAACGAACATAGCCGTACTCGATACACGATTTAACGAAATCGGCTCGATAGAAAAAAAATTGCAAAAATTGGTCTCGATTGCGTCATTTAACGGTTCTATGTCGTTCAATAATTCACTTAGTTGTCTTTAATTAAAATTACAATAGCAAAAATATTCACATCTAAAACACTAACGTAACATATTGCACAAATAATGCGTCTTTCTATTTTATTTTAATATTTTTCCGTATTTTTCCTACCTATCCGCCCTGTTTTAGTGACATCGCGCTCTCACTTACTCCCATGCGAATAGATAGTGTACGCTAGCGTCAAGGTCATTGGGTGCTGTCAGCGTCTTAAGTGTTTAATATAAAGTCTGTACGTGTACCTACATAGGGCATGCATAACCGAGGCGGTTCCAAGAATTTCATTTCCCGGTTCTAAGTGGTTCTGGAACCGAGAGTCCCGGTTCTTAGTATTTTTAGGGTTCCATACCAAAAAGTGAAAAAAGGAGCCCTTATGGCGCGACTCTGTCTGTCTTTCTGTGTCCCCACACATACTTATTTACTTCTCATTGTTGCAGCGCGATCTGCGGCCGCATAGAGACGCAGCTCCAATCATTACCCCCTCCATTCCGCCTGCAGCGCCCCCTACTGGCGCGCGCGGCCAGCACCGAAGCCAGGACTCCTGCAAGAGCGCCTTCCTTCAGCGTCAGCTGGTGTTCCACGTCCCCTGTAAGTAGAGACAGAGACGGCACTAGTGGAGACAGAGACGGCACTACAGCCCAGCAGTCCCTCCCCCAGCGCCCCCTGCTGGAGCGCGGCCAGCACCGAAGCCAGGACTCCTGCAAGAGCGCCTTCCTTCAGCGTCAGCTGGTGTTCCACGTCCCCTGTAAGTAGAGACAGAGACGGCACTAGTGGAGACTGAGACGACACTACAGCCCAGCAGCCCCTCCCCCCCAGCGACCTCTGCTGGAGCGCGGCCAGCACTGAGGCCAGGACTCCTGCAAGGGCGCCTTCCTTCAGCGTCAGCTGGTGTTCCACGTCCCCTGTAAGTAGAGACAGAGACGGCACTAGTGGAGACAGAGACGGCACTACAGCCCAGCAGTCCCTCCCCCAGCGCCCCCTGCTGGAGCGCGGCCAGCACCGAAGCCAGGACTACTGCAAGGGCGCCTCCCTTCAGCGTCAGCTGGTGTTCCACGTCCCCTGTAAGTAGAGACAAAGACGGCACTAGTGGAGACAGAGACGGCACTACAGCCCAGCAGCCCCTCCCCCCCAGCGACCTCTGCTGGAGCGCGGCCAGCACTGAGGCCAGGACTCCTGCAAGGGCGCCTTCCTTCAGCGTCAGCTGGTGTTCCACGTCCCCTGTAAGTAGAGACAAAGACGGCACTAGTGGAGACTGAGACGACACTACAGCCCAGCAGCCCCTCCCCCCCAGCGACCTCTGCTGGAGCGCGGCCAGCACTGAGGCCAGGACTCCTGCAAGGGCGCCTTCTTTCAGCGTCAGCTGGTGTTCCACGTCCCCTGTAAGTAGAGACAGAGACGGCACTAGTGGAGACAGAGACGGCACTACAGCCCAGCAGTCCCTCCCCCAGCGCCCCCTGCTGGAGCGCGGCCAGCACCGAAGCCAGGACTACTGCAAGGGCGCCTCCCTTCAGCGTCAGCTGGTGTTCCACGTCCCCTGTAAGTAGAAACAGAGACGGCACCAGTGGAGACAGAGACGGCACTACAGCCCAGCCGCCCCTCCCCCCCCAGCGCCCCCTCTTGGCGCGTGCGGCTAGCACCGAGGCCAGGACTCCTGCAAGGGCGCCTTCCTTCAGCGTCAGCCGGTGTTCCACGTACCCTGTAAGTAGAGACAGAGACTACAGCCCAGCAGCTTGTCTTAGACTTTATCTGTCTATACAGAGTTACATATGTCTTTGCTTCTAGTCTTGAAACATAATAAACATACAAAAGTACTTGTGCAATAAAGCTATAAAGTGGCATCTTGCGTACTGTAAAATATTATTATATTGAAATTTAACTTGTGATTTTTTTATATTTTAGCTGCCTGAGGTAGTCAACGCTACGACAGGGAAACTGGAAAGCGGACAGCCGTCACTTCTCTGCAAGCAGAGCATGTTTGCTCGCTGGCAGTACCTTGTGAAGCGACTGCCTTTGCTACCTCAGGTAATTCAAGTATTACTACCTGATAGTGAACGCTACGTCAGGGAAACTTGTCTCCTGTGCGAGCAGAGCTCGTGCGCTGGCAGTACATTGTGAAGCGACTGCCTTGGCTAACTCAGGTAATACAAGCATGACTATGACTGATAGTATACGCTACGTCAGGTAAACTAAAAAGCGTTTGATGGAAACCGGTCCACTATGTCGGGGGTTTTTATTGGGTGTAGGGTTATTGTGGTTATTTATCTATTCCCTCATTTCTGCTTATTCCGAGCAGTCTCTCACATTGAGCTTAGATCCCACTAATGTTTCAGGACCCGAACGGCGTAGACCCCACGCCTCTGCCGCCTGATGTCGACCAGCTATTGTACAACGAGGCCAAGCAGCTCTGTCCCGCATACCAGGTACATATAGACGGTCAACCAAATCTTGGCACTAAAAAAGGCGGCAAATTTAAAAAATGTAAGACTCAGCGGCCAATTGTCGTCATGAAACGCGCGTCTTTCTAAACCTTGTCGTTGGTGGAATCATCGACGACCCATAATACATAAAAAATTCTTAAAAATGTAGTGGTGAAGGTTTAATTCCCATAGAAAATTTTCGCGCCTTTTTTTAGCGTCTCTATTCTCACTTTCAATAAGTGTATTGCTCATACGGCCATCCTGCCGGTCACGCGCCCGTGTCCGTGTAATAATGTACTCAAATTCAATTATTTATTTTTCACCACACCAACTGTTAAAGGCTTACTGTGCTATTCGAAAACAAATAGCAAAATTTCATTTTATCCACAAGAGTGCAAAGTAATTTCATACAAATTTTAACTTGATGTCTTAAGTTGACTGGTAGAATTTACCCATAAAATGACGATTTTGAATCATAATTATTGGATAAATTGTTGAATTTGATTTAGTTTGATGTTTTACAATCGGTATTTTGTTCGTGTTGGTGCGGTGAAAAATCTTGTGTTTCACTCGGTGGCAAAGTTTGTTTAACCTTCGTGCCTCCACTTATTGAACCTTGAGCGTAGCGAGTCTTTCGCTTACTCGGGTATTAATTTTGGCAGATGCGGTTAAACAACTTTGCCCCCTTTTAAAACAAATAACTATTAATTTTGATTTCCCCCAGGTGGCCAAGGAGCGACTAATCGAAGCGTTCGACAAAGCCAAGCTCGGGCGCTGGATCAAGAAGCCGATAGAGCAGGATCAGTTCGTGTGCGAGATCCGCGACGCCGCGCCCGCCGCGCTCTTCGCCTAGGACCGCGCGCCCCCCTGTAGCGCCGTGCAGCCGCCGCCAGCGCAGCCGCGTGCTGCCGCTCCAACTAGTGGATACAGTCAAGGGAGTCAGTCAGGGAACAGTACTGGATACTCTCAACTTAGTGCGTTTGATGAAGGTACGGATAAGGATAGAGGTCAAGTAGCAGAAAAATATGTCTACAGTCAAGGTAGTGGAATAGGGAGTCGGTCAGGGAACAGTGAGATAAATACTGATAACAGTCATAGTGCATTTGAGGATAGAGCTCAGCCAGGTAGTGGGAATAGTCAAGGTAGTGAAGTAAGGGCTCAGTCGGGTAATAGTGGATATAGTCAAGGTAGTGAAAGAGGAGTTCAATCAAACAATGGAAATTATCGTGGTAGTAAATTTGAGGAAGGTAAGGGCGACGATGGATGGGACGAAAATTATGAAGATAGGAGTAGACATATTATACAAAGTGATAAAGATGATCTGATTAAGGAAGGTAATGCATGCTTTGATAGGATTATTGTTGGTACGGGTAGAAATAATGGAAATAGAGATAAAAATAAGCAATGTGGAAAGGCAAATAAAGGTAGCACAAATAATGCAGAAAGGAAAAACGACCAAGGTAGGAAAGAAAGAGCTTTTAGTAGAGACGGGGTTGAAGTAGGTAGACGAAACTGCAAGAATGTGACTAAACAAAATTATAACAATGATGAATGGGACATTAATGGAAAAGGTCGGGCGAGAAACGATTTACGTAGAATTGCAATTGACCCAGTTATATCCAAACAAATGAGCGGTTTTGAAAAAGAAAAATGCGAGGGCATTTACACAGACAACAAAAAATATTATAGTCAAGTCAATGGTGATTTTAAAGATAAAGTAAGACTAGGGTCGAGCTATATTAAAGAAAATAAAAAGGCTAATGCAAGCAATGATCCAAAAACTAACCAATATTGGGAACAGAAAATAAATGAATATCGTGATAAAAATGTAATCGAAAATAAAACTGAAAACGTACAAAATAATTTAAGGCCTGACAATAAAGAACGAAATAATACGGATGTAAATGAATGTAACATGACGATTGATATTATTAATTTAAATGATAATGCCCTTAACAATAATGAAGGCACCTTGAAAAGAACCTCTCGTCTAGATAAACTTAGACAATTAGGAAGACGAGCAGCATATAAAAACGAAGATATATCTATTGTCAAACTACGCCAACCTAAGTTCAACGATCAAAAAGATTTCAATGATTGGGACTCAAATTTTGAAGACAATAATGAAAGAATTGAGAGCATGCAACAACTTACACAAAATAAAAACATGACGAGAGACAACGCTTCAGATACAAATTGCCATCAACCAATTGAAAGTATAAAAAACTTAAAAAGAGAAAATCTACGTCAACCCAAAGTCAATGATTTTAATAAACACAACAATAATGACCCTAAAGATAGTACTAATGATAAAGCATATCACAGGAATGTTAGCAAACTGGATAAAACTGTATTTGCAAATAAAACTAAAAATGAAAATGCTATATTTATCGGTGGATTCGATAAAATAAAAGATCAACTTACTGAAAACGATATAAGGAAATTAACAGAGAAAGTAAAAGAGTTGCAGATAGGTAAAGAAAATCATTTACTGCTCAAAAATGATAAAAACGGTGTTAATTCTACAAAATATAGAAACGTTTTTAATGATAGTACTAATGATTTAACTGAAATAAATGATGCAAATGACAAATTAAATTCAAATTACCATCAGTATAGACCTGCTGAAAAAAGTAAAAATAATTGTAATGTACATGTAACACAAAATGATAACACTGAGTTACATTCAAGTATGTTGATAAGATTGATGGAGTTACGGAGAGGGAGAAAGTAATCGTTTTCACAAATACTGCAGATTTAGTGCAATAGTACATTACGATACAAGTGCGTAAAAAAGGAAGTTCGAAACGAGTGGCGATAAATTAAAACACGACCGAAGGGAGTGTTTTAAAGCGACACGAGTTACGAATTTCCTTTTGTGTATCGTACGACGTTTTTCAGTACAGATGGCCCTCCGAACTTTGGACCTGACATTTCGGTCGTGTTTTAAATCGACACGAGTTACGAATTTCCTTTTCGCACGTGTATCGTACGACGTTTTTCAGTACAGATGAGCCTCCGAAGTTTCGACCTGGCATATAAAGAACAACTTCTCGAACTAGTGCGTAAAAAACACCATCTGTACTGCAAAATATTTTTGACAGGGCGTGGAAGGCCCTCGTTGAGCTCTGGCAGCCTTACTCACCGACATGAACACAACACTATGAGTAGGGTCTAGTGATATTTGACTGTGGTCTTCTGTAAGAACAACTTGTATTCTTAACTTAAACAAGGCATATTAACATAAACTTACTTGACTGTATCTAAATAATATTAATAATACAAAGCTGATTCCCTATTTAAAATATGGCTCGCTGCACTGCGCTACATATAGGGTGCGACTGATCTAGACGGAAGGGCGACGCGCGCAATAACATCTGACACAAGCTTCACTTACATTTGAACCGCAAATTTCCAAATTAATATTTTTATCAATATCATCATTTTTTTTCATAATACTGAAAAAAAAAACATTCGTTTTTTTTTCTATTTACAACCCTACACGGAAGCGACTGTCTTTTGTCCGTTTCTAATGCCAATAGCGCATCGCTTACTCGGTTTTGGCGGGACCAGTGCCTTGGGCCAGTGCCACCGCGAGCTAGTAAGCTATGAGCTATCGGCTATAAAAACGAACAAAAGATAAGCACCCCCGTGCAAAAAAGAGACACGGCGATATTGATAGCTCACCGCTGGGCGAGTAACTATAAACATCGCCGTGTCTCTTTTATTTACGCGGGAGTGCTTATCTTTTGTTCGTTTTTATAGCTGATAGCTCATAGTTTACTAGCTTGCGGTGGGACCCGTGCCTTACGGCCCAGCCACGACATTGGTCTAAGCGCGGCAGCAGTGAGCGGCGGCCATACATTGGAGCGAGACACAGCGATGGGACTTTTCATTCGCACGTATGGCTGCCGCTCACCGCTGTCGGCTGGGCCGTTACGCTTACATTTTCACGGCTTTTTCTTACAAAGTCGTTGTACCAGATTATGTTTAAGTAATTTACTATCGTGATTTGCGTGAGCATTGGTCGATCAATAGCTTAATTTTCTGTACTTATAAGTAATTGTTTTCAAAATATCTCTGTATGTCTTGTTAAGCATAATTTTTATTCTTATTGTCAATTAGAAAAAGGTACCAAAGACGCATTTTTAACTGGTCCGAATAAGTTTTTTTTTTTATGTCGATAATTTAAGTTTTAATATGTTTAATAAGATGTCATTATAATAAGAAGCTGTTACATTTAGATTCATGACATGACATGATATGGGCCTTTTTTTTTTACCAAAGTTGCCCACCCCACTTTTTTTGTAACATATATTTTACGCGATTCATACTCAGAATCGCGAGGTCTTTCGATCCTGATAGGAGAAAAAAAAGTCCCAAGATTTCCATACATTTTCCAGACCTTCCATTCCGTTACCGCCATACAAAATGTATGAAAAAAATGGTAACGGAATGGGAAAAAAACCTTGGGACACTTTTTTTCTCCTATTAGGATTGAAAGAGCTCTCGATTCTGAGTGGAAAACACATAAAAAATTCCAAACCCAAAAAAAAGTGGGGTGGACAACTTTGAAAAAAAATATGTGTGTAATATCCACTAGCTTAGTTGAACCCGTTCCCACCAGCGCTAAGTGATTCGACTAAGCTGATTGGTTGATATCAAACACATCCACGTAGCGCACCTTTGTTGGAAAGGCACGCCAATAAGTAAAAGCCTCAGATCACATGTTTGTTGCCCTCGGCTCTGCCTCGGCAGACAATTACCGATCTGAGTCATTTCTTACTTTACTGACCTAGGTTTGTAGCTATTTTATATTTGGAACCATTGAGGAATAAGTAAGGGAGTAAATGCAAGTTAAGTGACATCTAGCGTCAATCACGCGTCAACTAGCGTAAACTATCAGTACTGCTACTTGTCAATAGATGTCGCGACGAACAAAAAGTCTAATGCTCGACAATTTTTAGCTATTACAATAGTATTAATCAGTACTCTGTTTTCAATTCCTTATGCTTGTAATATAAGTTGTAAACTGTTTTAATATTACATTTTTGGCAGACGCGATACTGTTGACACCTAGTGTCGAGTAGTGGTACTGATAATTTACGTTATTTGACGCTAGGTGTCACTACAAATAACTTGCATTTACTGATGTGTGTACTTTCCTCACTTATTCATCTATGCTTGGAACATAAGGACCTGCGTTGAAGATTCACATATTACATTTCTTTTGAAAGTAAGTCTATATTTGATCAGTATTGTTAGTTACCAATAAATAAATGCACAATTCTTAAATAATAAGGTTTCTCTTGTATTTCGTTTCCGCATAGAGAAATACATGTAAGGAAAGAGCAACAACTCCATACAGCTTCGCAAAAAAGAGAACTAGTTTTGTCATAGCATCACTTACTGCTCTTATATAAAAGTGACAATAGTTGCGACATGCGAAGCGGTGGCGCCCCTATTGTTTTGTACTCTTTTTTGCTAGGTTGCACATTAGGGAACATACCCAAACTACGTGACCGTATTTGTGCCGTTTTTGGCCCCCCTCCCCCTCCTGGGTTACCAAGCGTAGTATATGCCAAGATCCCCCCCTGCCCCTGTAGTTTTCATGTACATACATACGTACAATCACGCCTGTGTCCCATGAAGGGATAGGCAGAGCACATGAAACTACTCAGATTTCAGTGCCACTCTTAAGGGGTTAAGGGGTTGAAAGAAAACGAAACTGTGACATTGCAGTGACAGGTTGCCAGCCTCTCGCCTACGCCACAATTTAACCCATATCCCACAGTAGTATTTAATTATTTATAAATGAAGTTATAAATCCCCCCTCCCCCCCCCCCCCCCAACGTGTCACAGAGTTTGGGTACTAGGGTAATTTCGTAGTCGACACTAGCGTCAAGTAGCTACTGCTACTTGTCAATAGATGTCACGACGAAATGTCTAATACTCAAAAATTTTTAGTTAATATTACAATCGGTATTCTATTTTCAACTCTAGCTTAAATTGTACTCGGTAACAAGTTGTAAACTGATTTAATATTGCAGTTTTTGTTCTTTTTGACACATAGTGTCGAGTAGTGATACTAATAATTCCGCTACTCGTCGCTAGATGTCGACTACAAAATTCGCGTTTCGGTACAAAAACTGTTTTATGTCGATAGTTACCACTATTTCCTTACTTATATTTTTCTATGGTTTCTGAAATGTAAGAAACTTAGTTAATATTAGGTATATGTGACGTACTTAAGTAAAAAGAACTTTGTCTCTTACAATAAGGACGAAATTTGTCTGTATCTTTATACTAATTCCTTAAAGCGTCCGTATGCTTAAATGACAATTTTGTACATTTTACTTGAGAGGCACACATTTCTTCGCTAGTGTATAGCAGATAAAGGTCTGAATAATAATTAAATAAACGTTGAAAAAATAAAACAATATTTAACGCGTAATTTTATTAATAATAAAGCTAATTACAGGTAACGATGTATTTTCATTTCATATTTACAATAACGTAAGTAGAATATAACAACTATTATCTTAATATCACTGATTTGAAGCAATAACTAGTGTAAATTTGACAAAAACCAAAGAGTATCGAGTATTATAGAGAGTTACTGTCGAAGTAAAATGTGTAATCACAGTGCATAGACTGCCATCTCTTAACACAGGCTTAGAACTTTTGAACCTCAGTTTTGACAATTTGGTCCATATTCTTAGCTTGATATGTGTTAAAATGTCAAATATTAATATTAGCGCCATCTAGCTGAGCGTAGCCCAAAGGTGTAATGCCGTCTAGGCCACCGTATCTTTTTCTGTATGGTACTAAGGTACGTTTTTTTTTAGACTATTATCTGTCTTATACGGAGTTATATATGCCTTTGACAAAAACTAAACAAGGTCAATCGGGGTATTTGCGTCTGGTGGGTTAAATGCGTCTTTTGAAGATATATTCTTGTCCGATTATCAGAGACATATAAATAAATAAATAATAAATAAATAAATATTGGGGGACATCTTACACAGATCAACTTAGCCCCAAACTAAGCAAAGCTTGTACTATAGGTGCTAAGCGACGATATACATACTTAAATAGATAAATACATACTTATATACATAGAAAACATCCATGACTCAGGAACAAATATCTGTGCTCATCACACAAATAAATGCCCTTACCGGGATTCGAACCTGGGACCGCGGCTCAGCAGGCAGGGTCACTACCGACTGAGCCAGACCGGTCGTCAAATATATGTAATTCCGTATAGACAGCTACAGTCTAAGAAAAAAAAACGTACCTTAGAACCATAAAAAGGTCATCATCATCATCCTCCTTGCGTTATCCCGGCTTTTGCCACGGCTCATGGGAGCCTGGGGTCCGCTTTGACAACTAATCCCAAGATTTGGCGTAGGCACTAGTTTTTACGAAAGCGACTGCCATCTGACCTTCCAACCCGAAGGGTAAACTAGACCTTATTGGAATTAGTCCGGTTTCCTCACGATGTTTTCCTTCACCGGAAAGCTACTGGCAAATAACAAATATCAAATATCAAATATCAGAACCATAAAAAGGTACGGTGGCCTAAATGGCGTTACACCTTTGGGGGACGCTCGGCTAGTTGGCGCTAATATTAATATATGACATTTTAACACATCAAGCTAAGAATATGCCATAATAACATATGGTCCAAATTGTCAAAATTGATGTTTAAAAATTTTAAGCTTGTGTCGAGAGATGGCAGTCTGTGCACTGTGATTACACATTTTACTTTGACAGTAACTCTCTATAATACTCGATCCTCTTTGCTTATTATTCATTAAAAAAAAATCTGATTTCGAATGTGTGAGACTCAACTAATCAAGGGGCCGATTTTTAAGTGTTTCGTCCCTTTGTGTCATGTTGACTTATGTATTTGTTAGAAAGGGACAAAACACTTTTTTAACTAATCATTTCATGGCATGACATAGCTTTTCTATGAATAAGGGGGTTTAATATACACATAAATATACACGTTCTATGGAATGATTGTTTCTTAAAGGTGCGCTTACACTTACGAAAATTGTATTGTAAAGAAAAATGGTATTGCGTAAAAAAATATTGATAAAGAGTATATAGACATAAAATAAATAGTGGAATATAAATATCGCAGGTACGATACCTATAGACGGTCAAACAAATCTTGGCAAATTTGGAAAATGTAGGGCTCACCGGTCAATTGTCTTCATACAACGCGTGTGCTCCTAAACCTTGACGTTGGCGGAATCATCAAGGAGCCATAACACTTAAAAATTGATTGAAAATGAATTTTTCTTAATGCCAAGATTAGGTTGGCCATGTGTTACAAACATAGAGGAATAAGGGAAGCGAAATGAGAGTTATTTGTAGTGACATCTAGCGTCGATAACGCCTTAATCACGCGTCAAATAGCGTAAATTATCAGTACTGCTACTTGTCAATAGATGTCGCGACGAACGAAAAGCTCATCAATTTTTTGCTCATATTACAATAGTATTAATCAGTATTCTGTTTTCAATGCCTTCTGCTTGTAATATAAGTTGTAAACTGTTTTAATATTATTTTTTTGGCAGACTGTTAAGACTCGAGATCTAGTGTCGAGTACTGGTACTGATAATTTACGTTATTAATTTGACGCGTGATCGACGGTAGATGTCACTACAAATAACTCACATTTACTGATGTATGGAGTTATAACTCTTCCCTTATTTTCCTCTATGGTTAAAAATGACTGCTCAAATGGTAGGATCTTATAAGTCAGTACATGTTCTGATTTTTTTTTAATTAATCATAACTAAATTTTTATCAGTATCACAAACACACAGCCACATTGTGGCACTTTTTATGGCATTCAATTTTTTAACTTCACTTAATTTTACTTATTTTCTAAGCATTATCAGTTGTAGTTTAGCTATTTACCGCTAGGTGGCATTACTTCGCGTTATTCAAAAGCGCTTTGAAGTGTGCACATCAAATGCAGATTTCGTCACTACATTTAAAAAAACTTGTATCTTCGTCTGTCAATGAAAAGAAAATTGTAGTAAGTATGTATGGAATGCATATAGACTTACTGCGTTTTAACTTTGAGGAACAGCGTGAGATACGAGATTTTTTAAAAGTAGTGACGATTTGTATATCTCCAAACTTCTAGTACTGCTACTCACCACAAGATGACGCTACTTCCCGCACTTTAAGCAGCAATTACAAGCGTTTTGAATTCCGTGTAGATAATGCAGCCTCAAATATTATATTATCGACATATCTGAGAACGTCTCGCATGAATATACCACCATCGGAGCAATATTTAAGTTTATAACTATACCACAAAATATCAATTGTTGTTCAGCTATTCACTACTAGATGGCGCTACTTCCCGCACTTTTCTAAAGCGGCGTGTATAAGCGCTTTTAGTTCTGTATAAAGAATGCAGTGTCGGCTAGAAGGCTTGCAGATTTCACGGTGGTCCACCGAAACACCACATAGTGCGCCTATACCAGCATCTGAAACAAAGAAGTCATAATTATAAATTGAAATAGATATCATACACGAAAGAAAAGAGGACAAGGCCCACTGGTGGCCTAGCCGGGAATCGCACCCGGGTCTTCGGCTTACGCGGCTTCGGTTCGATTCCCGACTCGGCCACCAGTGGGCCTTGTCGTTTTTTCATTCGCGTATGATATGATATCTATTTCAATTTATCCATATCCATACTAATATTATAAATGGGAAAGTGTGTGTGTCTGTTTGTTTGTCCGTCTTTCACGGCAAAACGGAGCGACGAATTGACGTGATTTTTAAGTGGATATAGTTGAAGGGATGGAGAGTGACATAGGCTATTTTTTTCTCTTTCTAACGCGAGCGAAGCCGCGGACAAAAGCTAGTAATTTATATATAGTAGTGTAATTACTTGAAAAAGTATAAATAAAAAAATATTCAATAAAATAATTTGATTTGTTCCCTAGTTGTAAAGAATTAAGAAATAAAGTGCAATAGTTATTTGTTATACAAGGGGGCAAAGTTGTATTTTAACGCCGAGTGTGGAATTGAAAAACGAGCAAGTGAAAGGATTCTATAGTTGAACCACGAGCGAAGCGAGTAGTTCGAGAATATAATCCTGAACTTGCGAGTTTTTTAACACACGAGAAGTAAAATACATTTGCACCCGAGTGTAACACAAAACTTTTCCCCTCACTATAGCGAGAAAACTACAACGCAAAAAATGCGTTTATCACTGCTTTCAGTAGTTCCACAGGTGGTAAATCATCTTTATTACTAGATTCACCTACTTATATCAATTTTAAAGCAGTTAATTTGACTTTATTCAAGGTCAAATTACTTTACCCACTAGTGGATAAAATGCGTTTTTACCCGCTGGTATTAAAGGACAATACACGTGTTTCCGAGCTAGTGAGGGGAAAAAATTATTCCTTCGTATTACTACGGAAAACCATTGTCTGAGCAAATACGACAAATACGATCGTTTCCGTGAAATTACGAATGAAAAAAACATTTTGCTTGGTGACTACCCGGAGCCATTAGTGCGCTTTCACAGAATAAGATCCGATATCAGACTGATATCCTTACAATTGAAGGCGCCATCTTTGATTTTTGCCTTTAATATCCTTCCGATATCCGGATAATGTGAAAACGTTCTTATACTACGTTATACATTATACTTAGTATTGTCTATTAGATCACAGTATAATAAAGAGTACTATCGTGGCCACTCCCGCTCCCCGCTGAAAAATGGAAAAATCAGCATGCTTTGTAAACCAAAGAAAATGTTAGGTAACCACATAAACGCACTTAGAACATAATTTAAATGTTTGAATAAAAAGTCAGATGAATGTTCTGGTGCGTTGGGAATTCATTCTTGTTTCGATCCTACTACTATTAACATCCTAAATTGTATCAGTGTCTTCCGTTCTCCGTTCATGTAATAAACCATCTTCATAGCCAAGTCATCGTTTCCTTCCATCAGGTCATGGGCCTGCGCTCTTCCAATAAAAATCAAGTTTTGAGCGATAAAAAGTGAATATAGTTAATACGGTTGCCGACGGCAATGGCGTCGTCCAGTATAAGTTCCTCAGCTCCACTCGTAATGGAAAAACTAAAGGGAATTGAAAACTATAGTTCTTGGAAATTTATGATGAAAATGGTGTTGATTCACGAAGATCTATGGGAATTTGTGGAAAAAGAGGTTGACGAGAAAAAATCCGAAGATGCGAAGAAAAGCCAGAAAGCGCTCGCACGCATTGCATTATCCGTGCAGTCGACGGCCTTCGTGCACATAAGGAACGTGACCTCGGCACACAAAGCATGGAAGAATCTTCAGAATGCTTATGAAGATAAGGGATTATGTCGGAGACTAGGCCTGTTGCGAACTTTGTTTAGCACAAAGTTGACGGAATGTCAAAGTATGGAAAAATATGTAAACAGAATCACGAACGTCGCACAACAGTTACAAGATATCGATGCAAAGTTGGATGATGACTTTGTTGCGGTAATCATGCTGAGCGGACTTCCTGAGGACTACGACCCGCTGATCATGGCAATTGAGAACTCAGACCTCAAGTTGACTAGCGAAGTTGTATCGGCGAAGTTGCTGCAAGAGACGTTGCGACGTGAGGACAGCAAACGCGACGGAGATGGAGTTACAGCTCTGGCGGCTGCGAGGAAGCCTCCCAGGTATTTTGCTTGTAAAAAGATGGGACATATCAAGAAAGATTGTCCGACGTTAAACAAAAAGAAAAGTAGCAAGGTGATGTCATCGTCAAAGGTTCTGCTCACGGCGCTGTCGGTGAACGTTGAAAGTGATCTTTGGTACGTGGACAGTGGGTCGGCGAGTCATCTTTGTCGAGATGTGAACATGATGAGTGACATGAAGTCAGATAAATCGTTGCAAGTGACTGTGGCTAACGGAGATAAACTATTTACGGCTGGTAGAGGCAATGTTAACGTGGAACAACGTGATGGCAATGTAAAGACTATAAGTGACGTGTATTATGTACCTAACTTAGCAGCTAACTTATTGTCAGTAAGTGCCATGGCTAAAAAAGGCTATAAGATAGTATTCGACTCCGATGGTTGTGAAATTTTAGATAATGGGGTTATTGCCGCGACGGCTACTTTGAAAAATGACGTGTATATCCTTGACACTGTTGAGGCTTGTTCGAAGGTTCCTTTACAGAACAAACAGGTGGCCAACGCAGCAGTGGAGGAGGAGCGTGCGGTTTCTAGCGACGAAACTGTCTCTGCAGCTTCAGAGAAAGTTTGGCATCGTCGTCTTTCGCATCTCAACAGAAGAAGCATGGAACTTTTAAGAAAAGGTATGGCTTCTGGTATATCGTATGATAGTAGAGATTTTGAAACGTGTATAGCGTGTGTCCAAGGCAAAGCGAGTAAGGTACCGTTTCCGAAGAAATCTCACAACAGGGCTAAAGAGGTCCTGGGTTTAGTGCATACAGACGTCTGTGGACCGCTACCATCGGCCTCATTCAGCGGTGCTAGATATTTTTTGCTCTTCATAGATGATTATTCTAGGAAGACGTTTGTGTACTTTTTAAATAAAAAAGGTGAAGTATTTGATAGGTTCAAAGAGTTTAAGGCTTTAGTGGAGAACCAGACAGGTAAAAGGATAAAATCGCTACGCAGCGACAACGGAGGGGAATACACCAGTTCTGCTTTTCAGGCATACCTCAGGAGCAATGGCATCGTGCATCAAACAACAGTTCCTGGCTGCGCTGCCCAGAACGGGGTCGCGGAGCGCGCGAACAGGACAGTGATGCAGGCGGCAAGGTGCATGCTACAAGATGCAGGCCTGAGCAACGAATTTTGGGCGGAAGCTGTCAACACGGCAGTCTACGTTAAGAACCGTTGTCCTACGAAAGCTGTACTGGGGAGCACTTCTGAAGAAAAGTGGAGTGGCAAAAAGGTATCACTGAGTCATTTACGTATCTTTGGTTCTGTGGCTTATGCTATGACTTCAAAGCGTTCGAAATTAGATCCGAAATGCAAAAAGTACATTTTTGTTGGGTATTGTGAGCATACAAAGGGTTACAGGCTCGTAGACCCGGAACAACCAACAAAATGCATCAAAGCCCGAGATGTAACCTTTTTAGAAAATACGTTCATTGAAAAAGCATCAAATGATGGCATTGACAGTGTCATTGTGTCAACTGAAATATTTACACAAACTAAAAGTGCAGATGTAAATAAAAATGTTGAGTTCAAATTGTCTGACCCATCTTCTGTACAAACAGAAACATCTGTAGTGAGTGGAACGTCTGATGTTGCTAATTTGATAACAAATTCTCAGAATACAAGCGATCGAACGAGTACGATCACAATTCATGATTCGTCTAGCTCTAGTGAATGTGATGATCCGGCCGATAAAACTTATATTCCAGAGGAGGAGAGTACGGAAACTTCGGAATATGACAGTTCATCGGGTTCGATACTTTCCGGATTATTGGCGGGTACGTGCGATCCAGATGCTCCACGAACTGTACGAGAAGCACTGAGTGGTCCAGATGCAGACAATTGGAAAGAAGCTATGTCTTGTGAGTACAACTCATTTATTAAGAACAAATGTTGGACATTGACAGATCGACGAGAGTCACAAAAACCTGTCAAATGCAAATGGGTGTTCAAAGTGAAACGTGGATTGAACGGTGAACGCTTTGTAGTTAAAGGTCAAGAAAGTAAGGTCTACAAATTAAATAAAGCTATTTACGGGTTGAAACAAGCTTCAAAGGCATGGTACGAGAAGATTGATCATGTTCTCTGTAATAAGTTGAAGTTCAAGAAGTCGTCATCTGAGCCTTGTGTCTATTTTCAGCGCCAAAAGGGGTCGCTTATAATCATTGCTCTTTACGTTGACGACATCATATTGTTTTCAACAGGTAATTAATGAACGTGATAAGCTAGATGTCAAAGTCAAGTTAATGAAAGAATTTGACATGACAGATCTAGGGCCAGCTCATCAAGTATTAGGTATGAGATTGTGTAGGGAAGAAAACCAAATTACTCTTGATCAATCGAACTATATCGCGATGGTGCTGAAGAAATATAAAATGGAAGAATGTAAGTGTTCACCTACTCCTATGGAAACCGGACTTAATTTACCTAAGGGAAATCAAAGAGATGATACCTATGATTATAGAGGTTTAGTAGGTTCACTAATGTATATTGCTATCTGTACCCGACCAGACATTGCGTACGCAGTCAGCTACTTAAGTCAATTTAATGAATCATTTACAGAGACCCACTGGAAAGCGGCGAAAAGAGTCCTGCGCTACTTGAAAGGTACCATGGATCTCCGTTTGACTTTTAAGAAAGGCAAGCAGCTGGACATCACTGGATTCGCAGATGCAGACTGGGGTGGAGACACCGTGGACAGGTGGTCGTACACGGGATATGTCTTCAAAGTAGGTGAGTCAATTGTTACTTGGGCAAGTTGTAAACAAAAAACAGTTAGCCTTAGCTCAACCGAAGCCGAATACTATTCTTTGTCGAACTCCTGTAAAGAGGGTTTGTTTATTCGTACATTTCTAAAAGAAATTATTAACGAAGAAATTGTGCCGACAATTTTCAATGACAATCAGTCAGCGCAGAAATTGTGTAGGAACTCTTTACATCATGCTAGGAGTAAGCATATAGATATTCGCCACCACTTTATTCGGCAACTTGTGAATAGTAATACGATTACTATTGAGTATCTTAATACAAATGATATGTTGGCAGATATACTGACAAAGGCGTTGTGTAAAGTTAAACACTATAAGTTTGTGAGACAGCTCATGTTACTTTCATGTAAGTAAATGCGTTAAAACTCTGTATTTATTTGATAGTTAAGAATGTGTTCTTAATGTAATTACCATCATGGTTATTTCAGTTACTTGTTAGTTTGCTTATACATGATAGTGATTACATGATATTTAAATGATTGCATATCAATATAATTACAATTCATAATGTGAATAACTGAACTTAGTTGATGCATTGTAGCGAAAGTTCAGTGCATATGTTTTTGTTAATTGATTTATTGTTACTGTGAAGTGTAGGTCACTTCTTTAGTTATGAATTTGTTTGTGTGTTGAAACAAGACTGTTTTTGGTTTAAGGGCCAGTGTTGGAAAAATCAGCATGCTTTGTAAACCAAAGAAAATGTTAGGTAACCACATAAACGCACTTAGAACATAATTTAAATGTTTGAATAAAAAGTCAGATGAATGTTCTGGTGCGTTGGGAATTCATTCTTGTTTCGATCCTACTACTATTAACATCCTAAATTGTATCAGTGTCTTCCGTTCTCCGTTCATGTAATAAACCATCTTCATAGCCAAGTCATCGTTTCCTTCCATCAGTGCCGCCCACCCCCTCTCGGTTACCTCACAGTTACTGCCGGTCAAAAACGTGAGCAGTCGTCTTGTCATATCTCACTCATACAAGCATGGTACGCGTTCACCTACACGAGCTGAGAATGTGTGCTAGGAACGCGCCTCTTTCATATATTTGATCGCCAGTGTCCGAGGTGTGGTGAAACTATGTTCTGTCCCAGATTTGTAAGATCCTCTTTTTGATACATGACATCGTCCACAAAACGTAAACTCGCGCAACCTAATGAAATTTTAAATAAAATCCTGTAATAATGTTAAAAAAAATCAAGTACTTAAAAACAATATTTCGCTTACTTTAAACATAGTCTAACACATGTTACATTTTTGCGGATCTTCGTTAGTGAGTATTTTACGATATTAATTTATCACGCCGGATTTACTTATTATGTAATTTATCATTCATTTTTATTTTTAAACTAGTGCTGTGGCAGTCTGTCATTTCGATTCAAATAGATAGATAGATAGAATACTCTTTATTGGCACACCTCAGCAAGAGATACAGAAAAAAGATACAGCGGAGACAAAACAAATGATTATAAATAGAGGCAGACAACAGGCGGTCTTATCGCTAAAGAGCAATCTCTACCAGACAACCTTTGGGTAGCGGAAATAAAAAAACATAATCAGAAAGAGTAGGTGCTTCGAAATGAAAAATCATACTTATTCTAAATGTGACGTTATGTAAATTGACGATTCAAATGACATTTCAGTAAGTTGATAGAAATCGTATACATATTTGTTTAAGCGCCTCCTTGTACATAGGGCCTAATCGATTCAACCAATTCGAAATTAATCGTTAGATTTGGCAAACGATACGTCTTAGCCACATCGCAACATACTTTAAAACAAATGTGTCAAAAATGTGAACTTACAAATCTGAATAATAATAACTTACCAGCGGAATCAGTGCTGACTATCCTGAACCAGAGCACGGCCATGAGCGTCCAGTGGCCCGTTTCTCGAAAGGTACAAGCCTTGTATTACAAGTGTGTTTCCATGACAACCCATACGATTTGACAGTTCGCGCACTTGTAATACAAGGCTTGTACCTTTCGAGAAACGGGCCCCTGGTCGTCTCCACTAGACTCCGCGAACTGAGTTACTACATACTACCGTTATAACTTACCATAATAAGCGGAGCGCGATGCATCTCTAACGTAACTATTATAGTTACTAGAGATAGTCAGGAGCAATAGAATATTTATTTATTTATTTATTAAGGTTTGCCAACAGGTGTAATACCAAAACACATGAACTTAATAGTATCACTTTCGTAAGAAACTCGATTAAAATAGTACATTACGACACAAGTGCGTAAAAAAGGAAGTTCGAAATGGCGATAAATTAAAACACGACCGAAGGGAGTGTTTTAAATCGACAGAAGTTACGAATTTCCTTTTCGCACGCGTATCGTACGACGTTTTTCAGTACAGATGGCCCTCCTAAGTTTTGACCTTGCATATAATGAACCACTTCTCGCACTAGTGCGTAAAAAAAACACCATCTGTACTGAAAAAAATAGTTTATCCACCTTTTTCCGACGTTTCAATCACCAACTATCGCTTTCGAACTGCGAATGACATTAAATTTGTTTATAAGAATTAGAATAGAAAGTTATTTACCAGCAGAGTCGGTGCTGACTATCCTAAGCCAAAGCACAGCCATGAGCGTCCTGGTGGTCTCCACGAGACTCCGCACCAGCGGCGGCGAGCGCGCGGCCGCGCTCAGCCAGCGCGCGTGGAGCCCCCGCACTAGCGAACAGTCTGTGGACAATCAATAAATTAAATAATATCACAGAAAAGCTCTATCTCTCTCATTTAGGTATAACTAGCTTTTGCCCGCGGCTTCGCTCGCGTTAGAAAGAGACAAAAAGTAGCCTATGTCACTCTCCATCCCTTCAACTATCTCCACTTAAAAAATCACGTCAATTCGTCGCTCCGTTTTGCCGTGAAAGACGGACAAACAAACAGACACACACACTTTCCCATTTATAATATTAGTATGGATGTACTAAGAGGACTTGTAGGGGGTAGGGCATAGCGAATGATATTCCGCTTTGTGTGGTACGGCACAGCGGATATCGTCTCGCTCGAATCTAGGGCAGAGCCCAACTGGGGTAGTACCTCCGCCTTACAGAAGACCGCAGCCAAATAGCACTAGACCCTACTCATAGTGTTGTGTTCCTGCCGGTGAGTAAGGCTGCCAGAGCTCAACGAGGGTGCGGTGTGCTGATGACGGGAGGACTTACAGAACTGACTTTCCGTCTATTGTCCTTTGAGTCGTCGGCAACCCGAATCCTCCTTGGAACTTGTACACTCCTTTTTACTGTGTATTTAACACAGCAAAAGGGAATGTACAAGTTTCTAATGGGGTGGCAACGCGCATGTGACACTCTTTGAGTTGCAGGCGTCCATAGGTTACGGTGACCGCTTTCCATCAGGCGGGCCGTACGCTTGTTTGCCACCGACGTAGTATTAAAAAAAAAAGACGAGAAAAGTTTGCGCTACGAACATAAGTAAGTCCATGGACTTATAATATGTTGCCTCATTCAGTCCCTGCGCGTAGCGTGAAGAGGTTGTTTCTGCTTGCACACAAATAAAATAAAAAAATGCCTTCCTGCGCAATTAGATACTATTTGACGCGTGATTGACGCTAGATGTCACTACAAATAACTTGCATTTACTTACTGATGTATGGAGTTACAACTCTTCCTCTATGTTTTAGTCATACGTACTTTTTTTGTATAATGTGTAGTTTTTAAGTTTATTACGAATAAATATTTTGATATGATTAGGCATACCTTGTCCCATCTCCAGTAGTTCGATGGAGCGCGCAGTCAGCGGTGTCTTGATGTCAGCGAGTGGGGACCCGCGGTGCGGGACCGAATAGAACATGAACCCGGAGCTTAGGGACCAGAGTTGAGCGCGCTGGGACAGGTCTTCTGATGAGGAAACATTGAATTCATTAATTTATTCGGTTTTTTGATAGCTTATGCTTATTGAATAAAGACCTTTTCACCAAGGCTCGGAACCGGTTTATTTTTTTACCGGTTAAAACCGGTTTATTTCGATTTTACTCCGAACATTCTAAAGAACGCGAACGTTATGAGAACTTTATTTTAACCGAAATAAACCGGTTTATTCGACGAGCGGCAAGACGCACCGACACCGTGTAAATACCTACGTTCAGGCAGCGACTTTTCTTGTTTGGTTAGAACAGTATTACCTATCATACTGCGGAGTATAGCGGTTTATTTTGTTCTAAACCGGTTAATCGAACGAAACCTTTATGAAAGCGTTCCCCTAAAAACCGGTTTAAAAATAGCGGTTTTTCGAGCGAAAACAAAATTTAAAGGTTTTGCCGCAAGTACATGATAACGGTTTGAAGGCTGTCTTTGAAAAACGAAATCTAAGTTTCATTTTATCCACAAAAGTGCAAAGTATTTTCATACAAATTTTAACTTGCTTAAGCTGGCTTGTAGAATTGACGTATAGTTGATGATTTTAGTATAATAAATGTTTCATAAATTGACGAATTTGATTTGGTTTGATATTTTAAGGTTAGTATTTTATTCGTGTTGGTGTCGTGAAAATTTTGAATTTGATTTGTGTGAAGCGCTGGTAGCCTAGCGGTAAGTGCGTGCGACATTCGTTCGGTCGCGGGTTCGAATCCCGGCTCGCACCAATGAGTTTTTCGGAATTTATCTGCGAATGTTATTTGATATTTGCCAGTCGCTTTTCGGTGAAGGAAAACATCGTGAGGAAACCGGACTAATCCCAATAAGGTCTAGTTTACCCTTTGGGTTGGAAGGTCAGGTGGCAGGCGCTTTCGTAAAAACTAGTGCCTACGCCACATCTTGGGATTAGCTGTCAAAGCGGACCCCAGGCTCCCATGAGCCGTGGCAAATGCCGGGATAACGCAAGGAGAAAGATTTTGTTTCACTCGGTGGCAAAGTTTGTTTAACCCTCCAACGCTCAAAATTCCACTTCTCCTACCCTACGCTGCCGCTGGCGGTTCAATATTGGAATCATTCGCTTGCGCGGGTTATATGTGACGAAGCATTTAAGCGCAAATTGAGAAACCTTTTGTTAGATACTTAACCCCCTGTACTCTGTAAATGAGTACATGGATTTGAATTTTTAATAACCGATGATATTATGATACCTATATTTCTCTGTTATATAATATTTTCTTGCCTCGTGATAATTTCATGATATTGTAACTTAATTTATTAATTTTATTTAGCTTGGCATGTGTATTTTCTTTCTTTGTAAATGACGATCCTTATTGGGAGACAATTATTCAATTCAATTCAATTCAAAATATCTTTATTCATGTAGGCCTAGTTACAAGCTCTTATGAATAGTTCATTACATATATATTATGATCTTAATCTAACCTAATTATCAGAGCAATTTATTGTTGTAATTATTGTTCATAATAATATTGAGTCTCATAATTATTATTATTTGAAATCTATTATGTAATTTTTGACGATCATGATGAGAAGATAATAGTTATTTGTTATACAAGGGGGCAAAGTTGTATTTTAACGCCGAGTGTGGAATTGAAAAACGAGCAAGTGAAAGGATTCTATAGTTGAACCACGAGCGAAGCGAGTGGTTCGAGAATAGAATCCTGAACTTGCGAGTTTTTTAACACACGAGAAGTAAAATACATTTGCACCCGAGTGTAACACAAAACTTTTCCCCTCACTATAGCGAGGAAACTACAACGCAAAAAATGCGTTTATCACTGCTTCCAAGTAGTTCCACAGGTGGTAAATCATCTTTATTACTAGATTCACCTAATTTTATCAATTTTAAAGCAGTTAATTTGACTTTATTCAAGGTCAAATTACTTTACCCACTAGTGGATAAAATGCGTTTTTACCCGCTGGTGTTAAAGGACAAAACACGTGTTTCCGAGCTAGTGAGGGGAAAACATAATTTTGACATGTAGCAAATTTATAGTGTAATTTTTGTCATGAAATAAAGAAATCTAATCTATAGGATCATTTTTTTGTTCGTCCGTCAGTCTGTCAGGACCATTTATTTCACAGATAAATATAGTTATAGATAGAAGACGCTTACCTTCTACGTTTGAAGACCCTGAACCATTCCCATCCTTAGTTTCTCGTAAATCACAAGAACTTTCACTAGCCGAGCTATCGTAAATATCATCATATCTTAACTCTATATTATTCTTACAATTATCATTTATACTGCTGGAATTATCATTTTCCCTAATTCTATTAGATTCTATGCTTTCTTCATAAACTTGTTCATAAAAGTCTGTTTCATTTAAATCTAAATGTCTTTTTACACTTATATTATCAATATCCTTATTTTCTTCAATATTTATGTTGTTATTGTCTATATTACTGTCAGTTTTGTGATTCATTTCGTTGTCTTTGTCATATTCGTCGCAGTTTTGTTCATTTATATTGTTTGTTTCTTCATTTTGATTCCCATTAAGTTTGATGTAGGCTTCGTAGGCTGAAAAAAAAAGATTATATTTTACTTCTTCTCATTTAGAACCGTTAGCAATAGGTACCTTTACTTTTTTTTTCATTATAGGACATTAATGTCACAATTTCGTTTTATTTCAACCCCTTTTTGCCAAGAGTGGCACTGAAACTTGTAGTTCATGTGCTCTGCCTACCCCTTTATGGGATACAGGCGTGATTGTATGTTAATGTCCTATACATACATATGTTGTATTTATAGGACATTAAGAATCACAGATTACTACGGTAAGCTCATATATGTAATAGGTACTAGCTTTCGCCCGTGGCTTCGCTCGCGTTAAATTCGAAAGTTGCGGAATGCTCCATACCAACTTCCACCCCCCATTTTAAGGAAGTGGGGGATTAGAAAGAAACAAAAAGTAGCCTATGTCACTCTCCATTCATTCAACTATCTCCACTTACAATATGACGTCAATTCGTCGCTCCGTTTTGCCGTAAACAGACACACACCATACCTAGGACACTGGCGATCAAATATATGAAAGAGGCGCGTTCCTACGCACACAGTCTAAGCTCGTGTAGGTGAACGCGTACCATGCTTGTGTGAGTGAAATATGACAGGTCGACTGGTCGCGTTTTTGACAGACAGTAACTGTGAGGTAACCGAGAACGGGTGGGCGGCACTTTCAGCGGGGAGCGGGTGTGTCCATACTGTACGGTAGGTACTACTCTTTATTGTACTGTGCACACCCATTTATAACATTAGTATTATCAAAGAGGATCGAGTTTTATAGAGAGTTACTGTCAAAGTAAAATGTGTAATCACAGTGCATAGACTGCCATCTCTCGACTCTCGACACAGGCTTACAACTTTAGAACCTCAGTTTTGACAATTTCGCCCATATTCTTAGCTTGATATGTGTTAAAATGTCAAATATTAATATTAGTGCCATCTAGCCGAGATTCCACCAAAGGTGTAACG
Source organism: Leguminivora glycinivorella (assembly GCF_023078275.1). Taxonomy (NCBI): domain Eukaryota; kingdom Metazoa; phylum Arthropoda; class Insecta; order Lepidoptera; family Tortricidae; genus Leguminivora; species Leguminivora glycinivorella. The sequence continues at coordinate 1,392,770 of NC_062996.1, read as the reverse complement.
CCATCTAGACCACCGTACCTTTTTCTTTATGGAACTGAGGTACGTTTTTTTCTTAGACTTATCTGTCTATACGAAGTTATATGTCTTTGGTATTATGGATTACCTTCGCAGTATATCTGCTTGATGAAGAGCCCCCCCTTGGAGTGTCCCACCCACACGATGGGACGACGTCCCACACCCAACGTTAGCAGCTGGCTGATCATTTGTTCTGCTCGCTCGTGAAGATGCAATCTGTAAATGTAAATTAAGTTCAATTCAGTTTGAGAGTTCATTTCCATTTTTGTAAAGATAAGTCTGGTGGACTAAAATGTTAACGGATTTCCGGTTTCAGGGAGACAATTTTTGAATGTCGTGAATTTCGTTCAATAATATCTCCTGATCCAGGCTCTAACAAAAGTAATGGTGATGGTGACATACTCTTTGATGACTTTGATCCAAAGAGGTCTCCACAAGTGACTAGTATAGTTTATATAGATGAATCTGATGATTTAAATGAATAAAATGATAATAGGGTGAGGGTAGACTTTGATTCAGACATTCCGGACCCTAACAAAAGTAATTATGATGATATTGATAAAGATATACCGTTTGCACTGTAAGAGCCAAAGAGGTATTTAAAGGTGTGGGTCACTGGTGTAGTATATTAGACAGACAGACAGACAGGCAGTCAGACAGACAGATAGACTTTGATCCAGACTCTAACAAGAATTATGATGATGATATTGATGACAATGATGACATACCGTTTACACTGCTTGATCCACAAAGGTCTCCACAAGTGAGGGTCACTAGTATAGTTAATGGAAATGACCCTAGCATGGGGGTAGTCCTCCTTAATCCAGTCGCGGGGCCAGCATGCGGAATAGCACTCGTCACAAATACAGCCACAGCCGACCTGAGGGTTAAAAATGTTAAAATTAAAAAAAAAACTTGATTTTTATGGATTCGGCGAAAGTAAGTATAGTAGATACGATATAAGGTTGTAGATACGAGTACTAAAAGCTATTTTAAAAGGTATTTTAGTAAGTAGACTGGACCACTCCAATAACACAAAAATTAGAGACTTATTAATGAATTACAAGCGAACAACTAAGCATTAAGAATGAAAAGGTTTCTATTATAAAAAAAACCGGCCAAGTGCGAGTCGGACTCGCCCACCGAGGGTTCCGTACAAACTTTCTTTCAATCTACCTAGTAAAAATAATCTCATATTTTCATATAACTCCAATGACTTGACTAGAAGACAAAAGTATAGGCACTAATGAGTATTATTGTGTATAGCGCCATCTCCCGGTCAATTTGCTAACTAATTTGCGCGACCTGGTTTTTCAGGGATAATTCTTTATAATGTTAACCGATTTAAACAGTTTTTACTTTATTGGACAGAAGATGGTTTACGTAACATCTCGTATTAATTTGAAGTACGATATACATTCGCAAGGGTGGGTAAATTGAAAGTAAAAATCTGAAAAGTTTTTTGTGAATTAAAAAAAAAGTATTCAAAATACAAACACGATTATATATTTCCTGTAATATTTAGCATAAAACCAATGTTTACTAAAATTTTCATAATTTTTCGTTGGTAAACTTCGGAGATAAAGGGGGGGAACGGTATTTTTTTTATATTTTCCTTCAAAATTCTTTTTTTTTCCACAACAAAAAAATTATAAAAAATTGCTTATTTACGTTCAATTTGAGCTCTTTCCAACGATACCCCACTTGACCTAGTAACTTGAAATTTACAGTTTGCCCCCCTTTCATTTTGGCCATTTTCTACAATTAAAATTATTATATTTAAAAAAATTATACTTTCTATTTGTAGAGGTTTACAATGTTCATAACTATTCCAAATTTCAAGTTGATAGCATTAGTAGTTCTCGAGATATTTAGGAATGTGACAGACGGACAGACAGACGGACAGAGTCGCACCATAAGGGTTCCTGTTGTACCTTTTTGGTACGGAACCCTAAAAATGAATATTTGTAAGATAAAGACCGCCTACCAAATCTTGTCACTAGAAAAAGGCGGCAAATTTGAAAAATCGCGGGCTAGCAACACTAGTTTTGAAAATCGGTGGAAGTTCGCGTGTCATTTGTATCTTATCTATGGAAATCTCCGTCCTACCAAAAAGAGAAATAACTAGCACATATCCGTCCCTTTTTAATACATTATCTAATTCGAAAGGAAGGAGCGAGCCCCTTGAAAAAAAATATCTGTGGCTGTTCGACGTACATTGCTGGTTTTTGTACGTTTCATAGGGATACCATACTTTAGTTTGATGTACATTGCTACTGCCAAAATTTGGTTGACAGGCTATAAAATAAAAACTTGGCAACTTACTTCACACCGTTTCTCCTCCGCCCGACACCTACAATTATCATTCTCCTTCTTCTCCACTTTCAAATTCTCCATATTGAACAAATCTCTAACGAACTTCGCTTGTGTATCATAATTATCAACAACTTCACACTGGTCACCATCTTTATAAAACTTCTCAGTAAACATGTCGTCATTACTTATTCTTTTCTTATAATATTCATTTATGTTAGTAAAAGTTATTTCTTTGTCGTTGAAATTGAGTATGTTTTCGTTTTCTAGTTTGATACTGTTTTTAATACTTTCAATGTTGTTTGCATCTTCATTGAATGTGTGTTTTTCTTTGTTACAATCACAGGCAGGTATGGAACTGGGTCGTCGGAGGGATATTTTGTTGGGTTCTATTTTGTATTTGGATCTCCATTCCCCTTGTCTCCAAGTGTTGCCCAGGGAACCTGGAAATAAAAATCCATACTTAATTTTGCCAGCGAGCGATGGAGCGCTAAACTGTGTTCGCAGAACTGATCGAATCAGAAACACGGAACTGCGCTCCAGAACTCAAGTTGCAGATGTAGGTGCTAAGACCGCTGGGCTGGACATGTCTGCCGCATGCACCCTGAACGGTGGGCTAAAATGGTTACCGAGTGGGACCCACGGGACACCGTAGAGGGTGCAGGCCGGGGTTCCGGCAGACCGAAGAAGAGATTGGACACATTCTATTCACGCTGGCAGGGTTACGATCGTGACAGGGTTGTGTGGAAGAAGCGAGGGGAGGTCTTTGCCCAGCAGTGGGACACTACAATAGGCGAGTAAAAAAAATTAAATGGGAAAGTGTGTGTCTGTTTGTTAGTCCGTCTTTCACGGCAAAATGGAGCGACAATTGGCGTGATTTTTTAAGTGGAGATAGTTGAAGGGATGGAGAGTGACATAGGCTACATTTGGTCTCTGTTTACGATCGTTGTCCTGGATTTGTAAGTTCACATTTTTGACACATTTGTTTTGAAGTATGTTGCGATGTGGCTAAGACGTATCGTTTGCCAAATCTAACGATTCATTTCGAATTGGTTTAATCGCTTAGGCCCTATGTACAAGGAGGCGCTAAAACAAATATACGATTTCTATATATCAACTTACTGAAATGTCATTTGAATCGAAATGACAGACTGCCACAGCACTAGTTTAAAAATATATATGAATGATAAATGACATGATAAGTAAATCCTGCGTGATAAAATAATAACGTAAAATACTCACTAACGAAGATCCGCAAAAATGTAACATATGCTAGATTATGTTTAAAGTAAGCGAAACATTGTTTTTAGGTACTTGATTTTTTGAAATATTATTACAGGATTTTATTTAAAATTAAGTTCATTAGGTTGCGCGAGTTTGCGTATTGTGGACGCTGTCATGTGTCAAAGAGAGGTTCTTACAAATCTGGGACAATAATTGTGTGCTCGTAATGTACTGACCTCATTTCTCACTACAACCTAGAATCTAGATCTAGGTCCTAGATCAATTGTCAGAGCAGATTATTAAACTGTTGTAACTCGGCGCGTATCAACAACCACTTCCGCCGATTTGCGGTCTGTCGGCTAACAATGCGACAATGAGTGGTTTACCGATTTAGGTACGCTACTTATAAAAAGTACACAATTTCATTTTCCCCTGCCAAATACATTGCACCCGTGTGTAACACTAAACTTTCCCCCTCACTATAGCGAGGAAAATACACCGTCAATAACCATAATATTAAAATTTTGAAAAAACTCCCGACCGTGACATAGTATAGACCGATTTTCATGAAACATTGCTAAGAATACTCCCGACTAACTCAGCTTTCAGACAAAAAAAACTAACGAAATAAAAACATCTTGAACTTTTTGACGGTAGGCTGTGTACCTATCATGTTCTACTATAGGCAGCACATGCACATAGCAGAATAGATTAGCTTGTCATTGAGTAACATAATTAACTAACACGGGGTCATAAGTCACCCATTGTGCTGAAACAATGCTGAATTGTCTTTGGTTGACTTCCGCGACCCATATCTAATGTTTAAGTACGTTCACACTATCCGATCCGATATCGGAAGTATAGGCACACCTCGGACACTGGCGATCAAATATATGAAAGAGGCGGGTTCCTACGCACACAGTCTAAACTCGTGTAGGTGAACGCGTACCATGATTGTATGAGTGAAATATGATAGGTCGACTGTTCGCGTTTTTGACAGACGGTAACTGTGAGGTAACCAAGAGGGGGTGGGCGGCACTTTCAGCGGGGAGGGGGAGTGGCCATACTGTAGGTACCTACGATAGTACTCTTTATTATACTGTGCTAGTACTGTGTGTTCTGAGTACTCACCATAGAGTCCATGCACGAAGATGACATCGACTTTGGGTGTCTCTGGCTGGTGAAGAACCACGCACTCTACTTTAGGCTCTGGGTGTAGGTGCTCTTTGCCCGCCGGCCGCGGCTTTGAGGACTTTGGCGCTGTGAACAGAAAATAGATTGTGTCACAAGCATTGAGGTATATGTACTACGTACTAGAGGCGACGTTGCCAAGCGAAAACACTGCACATGCTGACAAATGCGCGGGGTGGGGGGAGCGGCCATTTACGCATAGAGTAGGTCTACCATCAGATGTGACACATTATTATATTCTGCCTAATGGGAACTTTACATTTAGTTAAAATACGGCTATTCTAGTCAAAATGATTTATTTATTTACAACTTAAACAATACAAAATAATATAATTGTACTGTACTTATTTTCTTCTTTAAAATACAATGAATGAACAATATGTGTGGTCAGTTGGTAACCAAGTTTCCTCAGCACAATTTTTGGATAAAGCGTATCCATTGTTCCCTTTTTTCATGACCAGGCCAAAGAAAACTGCAAAAAGTGAGCGTGCTACAAATACAATTTCACTCAAAAAATATTAACAATTTATAAACAAATAAACTTTTTTAATATTATAGTAACATAATTCATGAAGTAGTAAGTAGTTACCTAATAATTTTCCAAATAGAAATATATTAGAATTATTTATATTAGAAATATTTCGCAAATATATTAGAGGAGAAACACATTAGTAGGAACAATGTAAATGGCACATCTGCGCGGTTAACTTTTTCTAGTCTTGTAGTGGATTGTAAATGAATCACGGCACATCACTGCACTGCAAGGGCCTGTAGACGACTGACAACGTTGCGGTCCATGGACCGCAGTGGGGTGTGTTAAAAATTCTCTTAGTAACGTCGCCTCTAGTACGTAGTACATATACCTCAATGGTCACAAGGGAGCAGAATGACGCTTTCACTTCTCATGCTCAAAAAGTGCACCTTTAAAATCACATTTTATGCTCTAGAGTATAAAGGTAAAATTTTCTTCTAAGACTAAGGTAATCGGTCTCAACAGCCAAACATTTAAAACAAATAAATTGCATAATTTTACTGAGGAATAAAATTGTGTAGATGACAAAACTTGTTATGTTTTATTTTTGCTACAATTTATTAGAATTTCGTATTTTCTGTCATTAAATTTAGTAAAATCACATAAAATAGGAGTCGATTATCGTTCAAAAATGCTCCGAAATGTTTGACTTGGCAGAAAACCAAGCGTGTGAAATTAAAAAAAAAATTAATAGTTATTTGTTATACAAGGGGGAAAGTTGTATTTTAACGCCGAGTGTGGAATTTAAAAACGAGTAAGTGAAAAGATTCTATAGTTGAACCACGAGCGAAGCGAGTGGTTCGAGAATAGAATCCTGAACTTGCGAGTTTTTTAACACACGAGAAGTAAAATATATTTGCACCCGAGTGTAACACAAAACGTTTCCCCTCACTGTAGCGAGGAAACTACAACGCAAAAAATGCGTTTATCACTGCTTCCAGTAGTTCCCACAGGTGGTAAATCATCTTTATTACTAGATTCACCTACTTTTATCAATTTTAAAGCAGTTAATTTGACTTTATTCAAGGTCAAATTACTTTACCCACTAGTGGATAAAATGCGTTTTTACCCGCTGGTATTAAAGGACAAAACACGTGTTTCCGAGCTAGTGAGGGGAAAATGTTTGTTGGCGGTATTGGCTATGTATTAAGTACACAGCAAAAAGGAGTGTACAAGTTTGGGTTGGCCACGCGCATGTGACACTCCTTGAGTTGCAGGCGTCCATAGGTTACGGTGACCGCTTTCCATCAGGCGGACCGTATGCTTGTTTACCACCGACGTAGTATAAAAAAAAAGTATTAAGGTATGTTCTTTCGCTTTACTACAATTTCGTGGTATAAATTGTCGTGAATAGAATAATATTACTATATTGTGCAACAAGGGAGGTATGGGGGATTTTATCAACGAGTGTTAATAACTCGCGGCAGCCGCAGGCTGGAGAGAGTTATAGACACGAGTTTACAAAATCTTTACCTCCTAAGTTACACACAATATTTTTCATCACATTTGAGAGAAAAACACAGACGAAAAAAATCATAAGGCAAAACCTTCAATGGATGGCGGCGCCGCTGCGACCAGTAGTCTACTCGTATCTTTACTTCACCTATATCGGATTCTTCATATAAATCCATTGTTATTGATTACAAACGCATTTTGAGCACAAACAAACACTAAAATACTGCAAGGTACAGCGCAAGCACGTATATATAGAAAGTCTAAGGGGGGGGTCCGGGTCATAAACTCAACCGGATACAAAGCGGTCTCGAACATTTAATTAATAATGATGCAAATTAAAAGACACTATTTCCTTATAAAACTATATTTAATCGTTTTCTTCTTAAAATTAGTTGATTGACAATATCATTAGCGTCTATTACGGCAGCTATTTCCCTATGGATAGACATAAAGGCTAGCCCCGTGAGGCGCTCTTGTCCCGTCCTATTACGCAAAAATGTTTTTAACCTTTTTAAGGTTGAAAAACTTCTTTCAGCAGTTGCTGGCCAAGTGGCCAGTATCAATAGCAACTTTCTGATCGAAAGAAAGAAATTTGGATCACACTGGTCGATGGCCCCAATAGCAGTTCTAGGTTTTTTTTTTTGGGCTCCAGGGTTGACCAATGATTATGCCAGAGTTCGTATTCAGATTTGAATTTGTGGTCTTCTTCTTCTGTTAACCCAAGAAAAAGTTTAGCAGCTTTCAGTAGTTCCGTTTTTGTGGCGTTGTCAACATTATTAGTCTTCGTTGGCAAGACCTTTTGTAATGTGCCAACTGTGTATTCATGAGGTTGGAATCGGGCGTCTAACTCGGATATCAAATGTTCCAAGAAAGGATAATTAATATACGTTTCGCCGGTAGTATATCTCCGCAGTTTCCCCTAGAACATTATTGCGATGGGTTTGGCGACCAGTTGTACGAGGTGCCACTAGTTCACCGCCCGGGCATAAATTTTCGGCGTCCTTTTGAAGAAGATTCACTACGTAGGAAAATAAATCGCGAGCGTAGCGAGCGCGAATTTTTTTTCATAGTAATGCCGTAATTTGAAGATTAACGCAATACAAAATTTATGGATTTCATCAGACAGAGTGCGAAAGGGACAAATGGTTGAACTTTCGTAGCCGCACCCTAGTATAGTTAAGTACGTGTGGCTGAACGTGAATATCATGTACATAAAATAACAAACAAAATGGAGCACTATAGTGGCCAAGTCAGGAAAGCAAATTCGGAATTTGTCCTAACTAAAAGAGCAGATAATTATAAATAGTAAGCGCGGTTTTTTTTCCTATTGACTCGATTAATTAAGACAACCGCCAGCGGGGAATCCGCGAACTTTCAAGCTTTTATCATCTGCACTCTGCAGAGCTGCGGTCTTTGACATATTTTGGGGTATTTTGACTTCACAGGGCGTCTATGTTCCCGACTTTTAGGCCTTATATTTCGCCATCACTATTATTTTTATAATAATGTTTAAGAGTTAATTAAGAGACTTAAGAGATTAACTGCGGACTCGATCGTCACCGTCGGGACGCCCATTTCGGTATTTTGCCACTAAGTGATCTGAGTGCTTTAAAATTCGCTCACCATATGCTGCGACGCACAAAATTGCGCCTCTCTGAGACGTTTTGCGCCTTTGGCTTTATGAGGAACTCCGCTTTGGACTATCGGATAGAGTCATATTTTTGCATTTGGATAGCGACGTAACTTTGCCGTTCGCCGCACAATGTGGTTCGTCAAGGGCTAGAATCCTCCTTTTACGGCGCCGCAGCAACAGCGCCCTTATGAATGGCAATATGGTGCAACTTTCCACTTAATCTGAATTACAAATCTAGATTTTCAATAGGTGGATTAATTTCCGAATCCTCTCGCCATTTTGTGATATGTGCGCGCCCACGCAACGTATAATTTTTTGTATGGATTTTTCCACATTCTCGATTTTGGCGCCCCCTTACCATGTGGCGCCTAGAGCGGCCGCTCCACTCGCTCTACCCTTAATCCGGTCCTGCCTAAGGGGGGGGTTTGAACCCCCTGAACCCCCCCCTTATATACGTCCTTGTACAGCGGGCCAATCTCGACTGATATGGAAGGAGTGTTCAGTGGACATGTAGATTTCAACATCTTAGTGTAATAATGGAAAAAATGGATTAGTTACAATTGCCCCCCAGTCGAGATTTGCCCCGCTGTACTTCATATAAATTAAATGCAATGTTCAAAGAAGCATACCTACCACAGAGGGTGTTCTGTGATACCTACTAATTGAACTCATTTTACGTGTCCGTTAAAATATTTTGTCGACATTTTCTGACTAAAGTTTCTGTTATAGATACTGTCCGTTGCTATGGCAACGCGGTCAAGCTCGAATCCAGATGACCGTCACAATTTCCTGTCAGATTGCAAATTATAACGATTTATCTACGTGAAATTTACAAAATAAATGTAAAACACGCTGAAATAATTTTAAAACATAAATAAAATGTATTTTTTATGATGTGTAATATTTTTTATAGCTTAATAGTCAAAGTCTGGTAGTGCAACAAAAATCCTTGGCTGGACTTATATTGACCGGGATATAGACCGTCTATATAATAGTATATAGTCTAATGAAAATAACCGTGAATCATTCAAAACTCTTAATCCTTGGCTGATTGAGACATCCTTTGCCTGAAGTACTTATTGTACGGATACTACGGAAAGTATTAATTTTTTCATCACATTTTTCATCATATTGCCATTTAAGGGTCTCATTATAATGAGATCTGCGTGTACTGAAGAATAATGTACCATTTTGTTCCCAAGGGAGTAATGGATTTAGTTTTAAAAATTAATACTATCCGTACAATACTTCAGGCAAAGGATGTTTGTTTGCCCGTCTTTCACGGCAAAACGAAGCAACGAATTGACGTTATTTTTCAAGTGGAGATAGTTGAAGGGATGGAGAGTGACATAGGCTAATTTTTGTCTCTTTCTATCCCCCCGCTTCCCTAACACCCACCGTTTTGGGTGGTCTATGGCACGGTGTTTTCAGTCAAAGGAAATAGTAAATCCGATGTACTTAGGATATGTTTAAGAAAATTAACGATATAGAGGGCGTGAAAAACAATTATTCGCTAGATGTCACTGTTACCCCCGCAAACTGGGTGAAGACTTGTCGTAAAATGTATAGTACGTAGATGTCGCTGTACCATCAGCAAACTAGCGAACGGCATTCTGTGGTTAATTATATGTAATTAAATTGTAAATAATCATGTAAAATTTTGGAATTTGGAAAATCAGTTGATTTTTTTGCTCAGATTCATAATGAAAACATCAAACTTACTTAAAAATCCCGCCATAAATATGTGGCGTTCCAAAATTGTCGTAACTTAATAATAGATGGCGCTGCATTCGAAAACCTTAACTGATGATAACTCTTTACCAGCCATACTCAAAGTGTGCTCCGCGGATCCCTAGGGCTCCGCAAAGCCTCTCTGGGGGCTCCGTGTGAATTTTGGTTACCTGATATGCAACTTCAACTCTCTTCCATAAAACCAAATATTCACCAATTGTTAAAAAATAAAAAAAAAACAGTTTCATGTAATACCTCACATTACAATTTAATGATTCGATTTTACTATTATGATTACTTACTTATTAAAATAAAGATTGCAATAAACTATTTTATTTATTTATTTAATTTAAGGGTTCCGTCAGATATTGCTTTCTAAGTGTTCCATGGGAAAATAAGTTTGAGAACCACTGCTCTATGCCATACTATTCAATATACTCTATGGTCTATGGTTACCTGTGATCTGTGGGAGAGGGTTGGTCAGCAGCCGGTACAGCATGGCGGAGGCAGTGCTCCATAAGCAGGAGACACACCATCTTCTGTAACAAACAACATTATTTTTATGTCAACGCAGAAGTAAAAAAATCATGAAGGTCGACCTTACACAGTCTGAATCATAATTACAAACACAACAACGATACAAGTGCGGAAAAGTGGAAGTGCGAAACGAATGGCGATAAATTAAAACACAGGGGACCGATTTTTGAATCTCGAACGCATGAATTTGCCTTTCGAAAAACTATTTTTGAAAAAGGACAGCTAGAAATGTTAAATCCAGTGGTAAAGTAAAGACCACTCGTTTTTGATCCTATTAGTAGAATTTAAATCGCTAGTAGTGGATAGGTATATTATTGAACGAAATTCACGAAATCGAGTAGTTGACATTCAAAAAAATAAAACCGCCTGCAAAACTAAGCGCGTTACAAAACACGGAGAAACTAAAAAGCAAAATATAATGAACCTTTGAATTCAGATTTCTTATAAGTAGGATTGCAATAATCTAAACATCCAAATTATAAACAAATCAATTATTTTTGTAGTCGGTACCAGCCCTGTTCCTCGTCTTGCTATTGCTTGTTTGCCCCACCCAACCATACGCAGGCTGGCCCCGACTCCAAACATAACATACAAAAAAAAAAACATTCAGTCGAATTGAGAACCTCCTCCTTTTTGAAGTCGGTTAAAAATCGACCCCAAGGATTGTTTTAAATCAACACTATTCGATATAGGTACGTATTGTACGACGTTTTTCAGTACAGATGGCCCTCTGAAGTTTCGACCTGACAACATAGAGTCTCTTTTCTCTGCTGACAAGAAAAAACACCACCTGTATTGAAATATTTCGATACAAGTGCGTAAAAAAGGAAGTTCGAAACGAGCGGCGATAAATATAAACACGACCGAAGGGAGTGTTTTAAATCGACACGTGTTACGAATTTCCTTTTCGCATTCGCGCGTGAATCGTACGACGCTTTTCAGTACAGGGTGGCTAGCCGAATGGCACAATCGCTCACGAAACGCTCACGAAACGAAGCGCTAGTAGATATCTATCTCTATCGCGCTTGCGTATTGGCGCGACAGAGCCAGCGGCGTATCGCTTTCGTTTGGCGTCGGCCAGGCCCCGTAGCCGAATGGCATTTCTCCGACGCCAAACGAAAGCGATACGCCGCTGGCTCTGTCGCGCCAATACGCAAGCGCGATAGAGATAGATATCTACTAGCGCTTCGTTTCGTGAGCGTTTCGTGAGCGATTGTGCCATTCGGCTAGCCACCCAGGTGGCCCTCCGAAGTTTCGACCTAAAATATAAATAATGAACCACTTCTATAGAAGAATAGAATAGAATAGAAGAAATTTATTCAGAAAACGCTTAAATTTAGGAATTACATAGACAGTACTAATTTATTGTTAAGCGTCACTGAAAGGGTCTCCACTCAGCTTAATGTCAAGATACCACTTAAGGATCTCGACGCTGGTCTTCCGTGGAAACCCTTCCGAGAGAGCGCAACTACATGCTAAAGTACATAATAGTGTTTATATATAGGTAAGTGCAAAACCTGAAATAGATACCAATGATACCATACACCAAAGAAAAAGCGATCAAGCTCACTCGTATAAGTAGGTAGGTACAAAAAGTTTCAAAAATTTAATTTGGTATAATTGTTATTATTTAAATGAAGACCACAATTAAATGTAGACCACAAAGAAAGAAAGAATTTACGAAATTAATTACGAAATTACGGCACCGAAACAGTCGTCATTAAAGGTGAAGTAGAATTTACTTCTCGCACTAATGCGTAAGAAAAAATACCATCTGTACTGAAATACAAAGCTTTTCAGCCGAGTACCATATTTAGGCCACGAAGCTTGCTGAGTGGCCTAATAGTACGGTACGAGAGTGAAAAGCTTAATTATATCACTATTTTTGAGAAAAGAAGCCGAAGATAAGTACTATGGGCCACTTGCACCAACGAAACTGGAGGGTTAACCCGAGGGTTAGTTAGCCCACCATTTTATATAAAATTTGACAGATGACAGCCCACTAACCCTGAGTTAAGTGGTTGATGCAAGTGGGCCTAAGGAGTATATAGTATCTATTTATAGTACCTATTATGTTATGTGATAGCTGCAAGTGGTTTACCCGTAATAAATGATATCAGCGAATCTGTACCCACTCAGTGATATGTACAATTTGCGGCGTCCTCTCGCGAGCAATTTAACCAATTGAACTATTGAGATATATTGGCGTAGGCTTGGGCTAAGTATAGCTACTGTATATTCTGTTTAAGACATATCTGACACACTAGGTAAGGCCAAACTGGGCCATGCAGGGATACCGTACCGGATGTAAGTAACTTAGGGCCTTTTTACTTGTTGTCACTGTATTGCAAGTTCAGAATAATATCCGATCGGATAATATGAAAATGCTCTCATCCGTATTGACCTTACTAACGAAATAGTACAGTCAAGTGCAAAAATACGTATCGATTTTATCCGCTCAAAAATATCTACCGAGACCTTATTCCGCCGACATAAAGTGCTATGGGACATATTTTTGATAAGTTGTACGCACCCATATTTTTACACTTGACTGTACATCACATTTTTTTTATTATTTAATAAAACATCTAACATAAAAACTTAAAATATAAATATAGGATGAATTTTCTGAGATGGTTTTTTGGCTTTTGCCGTAATCTGTTAAACAAAAGCCTTTGTTTCTATTATTCACGGCGGCTAGCTCCCATCTCCACGGCACGCGCTATAGTCTCAGTGTAGTTAAAAAGCAACGTTCAAATCCATAAAAAGCCCTTTCGGAGATAACACGTTTTGTCATCTTCAAAAAAGTTACCTGCATACGGCAAACTGTTTCATAAATTTGAACCTTTAGCGCGTGCCGTGGAGACGGGAGCTAGCCGCCGAGAATAATAGAAACAACGGCTTTTGTTTAACAGATTACGGCAAAAGCCAAAAAAACATCTCAGAAAATTCATACTATACAATGTCCCCCAAAATGTTTACACAGTTTGCCTGTGGGATCTGGGTGAGTCTACAGATACAAATAATTAGTTGTCATGTTAAGACGATACGGTAGGGGTCAATTCTCCATACAAACGCTCTCGACTATTTCCTCCCTGGTTTTTGAAGATAGAGCAATGATTTTTTTCAACACAGATTGTTATTATTTTTATCTGTGTCGGACCGTTTTGATTTTTTTGATATTCTGCTTTTTAAAGACTCTAGAGCCAATCAAAAAATTCCAAAAACGGCCTTTTTCATTGTGGCGCAAAAAAAGGTGTGATACTCAAGATTGGTAACAATTAACCAAAAAAGCTAAACGGTCCGACATAGATTATTTCATTGTTATTCAGATTCTCAAATTTCGTTCCGATTGATTAAGTTTTGAAGGAGGAAAGAGTCGAGAGCAGAACCTCAATTTTAAAGATTTTTTTGAAATATCTTGACTGAGTTGTTCTTAATGGACAATTTTTTTTCGATAAATCTAGTTAATAACAGTTGCATATTTAACTAAAATTCCCAAGTTGAAAGGGGGGCTCCTTTCCATTTTAGCATTTTCGCTACCGTATCCTCTTAATGAATACAGCACGGGAAGCATGGTCGCGCGATAGACGATAAAATAGCAGGCCGTCCCTATCGCACTATTTGTAAGTGCGATAGGGACGGCCTGATATTTTATCGTCTATCGCGCGACCATGCTTCCCGTGCAGATCTACATAAGTATATTGCTAAAGACGGTTATGTAGTTCACAAATAAATGAAGCATCTAAATTTTGTCTAGGACTGCCTAGCCTACCTAGTACCTAGTACCAAACACTAGTTTGAACAAAGCCCTCTTAAATCTATTTTTAGGGTTCCGTCCCTTTTAGGAACACTCGTGCGTCTGTCTGTCACAATCAATTTTCTCCAAAACTTCTGAACCGACTAACTTGAAATATGGCACACATATGTTAACCTGTGACCCAAAGACGGACATGTAATTTAAATAAAGACAATTTAATTATAGGGGCCACTTTTGGGGGTAAAAGTAAAAATTAAAAAAACCGGCCAAGAGCGTGTCGGGCCACGCTCAGTGTCAGTGGTGTGTGTGTGTTGTTCCGTTTATTGTCCTTTGTCGTCGGCAACCCGAACCCTCCTTGGAACTTGTACACTCCTTTTTGCTGTGTACTTAACACAGCAAAAGGGAATGTACAAGTTTCTAATGGGGTGGCAACGCGCATGTGACACTGTTTGAGTTGCAGGCGTCCATAGGTTACGGTGACCGCTTTACATCAGGCGGGCCGTATACTTGTTTGCCACCGACGTAGTATAAAGGGTTCCGTAGGTTTCCGTATTTTTCTCAAAAACTACTGAACCTATCAAGTTCAATACAATTTTCCTAGAAAGTCTTTATAAAGTTCTACTTTTGTGATTTTTTTCATATTTTATAAACATATGGTTCAAAAGTTAGAGGGGGGGATACACTTTTTTTTCCTTTAGGAGCGATTATTTCCGAAAATACGAATATTATGAAAAAACGATTTTAGTAAACCCTTATTCATTTTTAAATACCTATCCAAAATATATAACACGTTAGGATTGCAATGAAAAAAAAGTCACTCCCCACTTTACGTGTAGGGGGGGGGGGGGGGTACCCTAATAAAACATTTTTTTCCACTTTTTATTTTTTCACTTTGTCGGCGTGATTGATAAACATATTGGTACCAAATTTCAGCTTTCTAGTGCTAACGGTCACTGAGATTATCCGCGGACGGACGGACGGACGGACGGACAGACAGACATGGCGAAACTATAAGGGTTCCTAGTTAACTACGGAACCCTAAAAATCAAAGTTTTTTGAACTATTATTGTGTTACTCCACTTTCGCGCGTATACCTATCGTTTTTCAGTGCAGATGACCCTCCGAAGTTTCTACTCTGACAAGAAATGAACCAGTTCTCGCACTAGTGCGTAAAATAACCTAACCTCAAAATTAAAATTTTGAAAAAAACCCCGACCGCGACATAGTGGACCGATTTTCATGAATCAATCAATCAATCAATATCATTTATTGCAAACCATGGTATTACATTACAGATGTTACATTATGAAGGAGGTCGCATGGCACCCCGGTAGGGCATGGCAATATTGGCTATTTCTTATACATTAGTTATTTACTAAATTATATCTAGTTTATTCCTAGATTTGCTATAGCTACACTGGCTACACACATTATTATATTATAACATTCTAAGTTTATAAATTGTATTTAATTTCGTTGTAGATCATCCTGCATGAATTCTTCGATTGTATAGTATGCTTTTTCTAATAACACGGATTTGAGTTTATTGGCGAACATATTATTTTTCTGTATTGACTTTATTTCATTAGGTAACTTATTGTATATATTTATGGCACGGTAATATGGTCCTTTTTTATATATTTCTAGTTTTGGTTCAGGAAGGATGAGATTATCTTTACGGCGCGCACTTTTGTTGAATTCAAACAAGTGTAAATTGTTTTTGACAAACGAGGCTGTTTCTAGAATGTATAAGGAGGGGAGCGTCAATATTTGGAGGTCCAGGAAGTGTGTTTTGCAACTGTCTGATTGTGGAATGTTTGCTAATATACGGATACATTTCTTTTGCTTTATGAAGAGGTCATGTGCGTCGCTACTATGGCCCCATAACAGCAGACCATAACTAAGCCACGACTGGGCGTATGCGTAATAAGCAGATAGGGCACACTGGGTATGTGTATTTGATTTTAATATACTGAAAGCGTAGAGAAATGAAGAGAATTTTGATTTAACTTTGGCAATGTGCGTTTTCCAGTCTAAATGGGTATCAATGGTAAGTCCTAGCAAGTTACATTCGGTTACTTCAATTATATTTAAATCTTGTGTGTAAGCATCACAATGAATAACATTCTGTATATATAGCCTTATACTGATCGTAGCTCATCTGTGCATGGGCTTAACGAATGTCAACAGTAAACGTCAGATTTGGCGGCACTTCACTTTTTAGGTTATAAGAGTTTTTGTACGGATTGTAACTACTGATAGTAGATGATTAATGATTTGATTAATGTTATATTCCTGATTATTATTTGACACTGTAATTGAAGCAATCAATGTAATAAAGCAAATGTAGCTGGAAGCAGTGGTTTAAATGATAAACCCCCATACCGGAGCTCGAGGGCCACGGACATGCCCTCACATGAAACTGGAAGCAATAGATTAAATGATGGATCCCTGTGACTGAGCTCTTGAGCCTTGGCTTGGCTCACATCTCAGAAGTTGGATAAAGGATCTAATGTCCACAAGGTGCGTAAACGTCACTTGGCCTTCTAAAAGTTGGTTTGATAATAGAAACTACAGAAAATATGTGTATAAATGATACAAGATTTCATTAACTTGTTCGATAAGAGGAGCAAAAGACAGATCGTTTTGTTTACTTAAAACCAAAAGGTTTTTGTTTGGTGCATCTAGCATAACTTTGTTTTCAGTTGATCAAATTATTAACCATTTCTTTTGTATTGTTTGTTTTTGGGCTGTGAGATGAGAAGCTGCCATACACAAAGGAACAACTCAAGGAATCAAACAGCTGATGTATGATGAGAGGTAACTTAAGGGTTGAAGCATTAGCTCTTTGGTGAAACTAACTATGTCATCAGCACAAGCCTTGAACATGTTGATAAGGATATGAAATGCTAGATGGTAAGAATGGCATTGGACAGAATACACAGTATTCTGGTGCAGTGCAGGTACTCAGAGAAAACTGATTAACACATGTAAGTTGAATGTATACTTATTCTTTTGGATGGTTTACTGAAAAGTACTGAAAAGTTATTTTTTGTTCAGACACATTGGTTATATAGTACCTATATATATATATGTATGATGAAATATAACAAAGATAATGATATAGATTAACAATCCAAAGTTTTAGCTATTATGTAAAATGAGAAAAGAGCTTCAAGCAGTAGCATGCTAAATTAAATTGTTAGCAGGCTATGTCGGGTTTCAATATAAAGAGATTTTTACCAAGCGGCACACAGGTCACAGGTCATAGAATATATAAACTGTGGTTCATAAATCAGAATACATAGCTCAATAGATAGTTCATGTACATAATTATATATAAAATATATGTATCAGTTATTTGAGGTATAAGGTACAAAGAAATTAGTTTTGATTCCGTAGCGCAATATTTATTTATAAATATTTTGAGATCTAGGCAAATGAATACTACAATGTACATAGTTGATGTTGAATGCTTTATTTAATAATTTAAGGAGAGTAGGCAAGTAAAAAGTGAATAAATAAAATCATAGATTATAAGAATTCCAAATGTGTAGCGGTACTGGTAGTGATATATTAAAACTGGTAGAGTGAATCAGATCTCTATTCCAGACTATTACCTATTGTGTAGTAAGCTAATCAAAGGTCCGCTTATACTATCAAGCCTGAATTTTGTGAAAGTATGAGTAATATTTATGCAATATAAAGATATAATGGGTTTTCCTGAATTGATTACTCCTCAATTATGGATATTATTAATTACTTCAAATTCTTCATTGATTCTCTAATGATTTTTGTGACCGACTGATATGGATAACTGGCATGATTAATCACGGGGTTACATACAAAGGTAGTTAAGTAATGTTACTAATGATATAAACAGTACATGAGTGTAAAAGAGACACACAACCATTTCATGGTGTCACTATCTTTTAACACTAAATTTCTAAAAGGTTACTCCGAAAACAAAGGTTACAATTTCAAAGCATCATCATTTTCATCCAGGACAATTGGCCTCTGATTCCATTTCGAATTTTGGTACTGTACAATGTACATCACGAAAGTATGCCTTTGAATATTACCATGTGATATTTATCTATGTTGATGATCAAATATGTATGTAAGTATAAAAGGTTTAGTGATAACCCGGTTCTTTTTTTTAGTTTTTGTTTTAAGGGATTGAGTGTGCACATTACTTTTCCCCACTACCAACATGTTAGAGAGTCAGTAATTCTATGGAATTATTCTAGAAAAGAACACAAATAATTTATAGTATGGTAGATTCAGGTTAATAGACAGAGTAATTATTGATGTATTTTAAGTAAACACAACTACCAGGTCGTAACTTTTAGGTCACTATATTTAAAATTGCAAGTGCCTAGTAAAGGTAAAAATTACAAGCCAGTTCAAGGTATACAGTGCCTAGTAAAGGTAAAAGCAGGTGACCTGTAGGTACCTACTTATTAAAATTAAAAAAAATATCAAGTTATATAAGTAATTTAAATTAAATATCAAAAAAACCATGCTTGTTTGAAATACCAGCAGAACTTTTTTTATTCAATTATCATTGAAAATGGACTTTAAAAAAAAGTAACAATGGTAAATAGAAGTATCTACTTCAAATTGTTTAGGTACTACCAAGTTTTGGTATTAATACATTTATTTGTTCGGATTCCTGTTGTATTGATACATCATTGGCCACAGCATCTTAGCAGATGATTGTTGCAATGATTTTATTGTGTGGTGTCGATATGCCGTACATTGTCTTTGGTGGCTTAGTACCTAGTCCAATGATACAAAAAAAAGGTAATATCTAGAGTTTCCAGAGTGACTTAAATGTACTTATGTGGTTAACGGTAAATGACATTTTAATATAAAGAAACCTTGCGAAATAAGCCAGAAAGGGAGGAATTTGGAGTTGGTTTAATTTTTCATAAAGCATCATGAAATCAACTTTTGATCATAATATTTGGCGTAATTAATTATTGTATGATGGAAACTCAGTGATGACCAGAAATAAGTAGGTAAATTTAATCGTAATATTAAGGTAACCAACGAATACAAAATTGAAGGTTACATTTTATTTAGAAGAGTGCTGTTTACATCCAAATAGAGCTCGACGGCTGTACCAATGTAACAAAAAGAAGAAATGAATAAGATATAAGTAACTGAACCTATTCTAAATAATATGGCTGGTATGCAAATAGCGTTTTCGGCTCCGGCCAAAGACTTCAGAGGTTCATTTTGATTTTGTCTGAATAATGTTGTTTGTTGCGCCCTCGTGAGTCGCTGCAGAGCCAGAGGTTGAAGAGATGTTTCTGAAATTTCCGATTCCAATAAGTAGTTGATTATTGCCATTATGAATCTGCGGGTTAATAAACAATTAACGTTATAAAACTGCAAGAGAAAGAGAATGTAATACGTAGGAAAGTTCATTGAATATTTGTATAGGTACCTAAGAAGTTTTGTTTCATTAAAGGTTACTAATAGCTACAAGATTTCAATAGCTACCCAAAATGTTCCCAGGGATGTTGCATTTAATTAATATTTACTGATAAACTTACATAACGCCATGTTTGTATTTCAAAATGGGGTAGGCAGAGCACGTGAAACTGCAATTACGAAGCCAATTTGGCAATTAAGGCGTTAAAAGTAACGGAAATTGTGAATATAATACTTAATTTTCTAAATATATTCAAGGTTGATAAATGAAATTAGTATGAATGTCATTGTATTAAATTAATGATATGAATCTTTGATTAAAATACTGAGAGTATCTACTGAGACTGATGTCCATGACGTCTGATTACTGATTCAATTTCAATACTGATAATTTTAGGTTTTAAGGTACTATACTCAATAAGTAGCAGGTCTCTTGAGGGTGATTTTTCTATGCTTTTCTATGTTGACTGAAAGTTTGTTTCGATGTATATAACAGGGTTAATAACCAGATAAAATCGATGATGGATTATAATGATGGTAATAATCTTATACCTAGACGAATTATGATGATGATGATCGACTGTGTCTGATCGAATTTTTAACGTCTGTGGCTAGAACGAGAATTAGGTACTGACAATAGTATAATGTGTTTCTATTTGTTTTATGTTCCAACGCTGGTAATATGGCTGATCGGATGAAATTGATGATTTGGAAGAGCCTCGCTGCAAGAGCACACTGATGTAAAGAAGGTTAAATCTGATAGATGGTGGAGCCACTGCCAGCGGACCGAGTGCCAAGCTGCTGGTGATCAGGGTCGCAGAGTCGCCGTACTGCAGTGCCGTGTACTTACACGATAAGGAAGCGAATCTCTCTATATGTGCATTGATTGAGAGTGTCGAGATTCAATGTTATAAGATTAATAGCTGGCACGACTATACTAGTCTTTATATACATATTGTAAAATCTTAATTGAGTGCCGAGTTATGGCAGTCTGTAGTCTAGACTAGGCCATGATAGTAGGTAAAACAAACAAAGCTATGTATAGATTGTGACTTATGTCGATTCGAAGATTCTTGTAATGTAAGCTTGTTGCGTGAATCAAATTTTAAACAAAATATTGATAGGTAAATGTATGTTGGAAAACTGCTCAGAACAGGCCTTAAAGGCAGACTGTCTGGGGCAGGCCCTGATTGTTGATGATGATATTATTTGCCATAACAAACATATAAGATTGAAAAGGTTAATACCTTTTGATTGATTGATTATGATGAATGAAGGAGCAGACTGTCTGGAACAGGTCCTGACTGGGTTGGGCCTAACATTCTAGAGCAGGCCGTGAAGGCAGACTGTCTAGAACAGGCTATGATACCAGTTTGGCATTCTAGAGCAGGCCGTTATGGCAGACTGTCTAGACCACACCAGTCTAGAGCAGGCCATACCAAATTATAAAATTATATTGATTGATTAGGTTGAATGAAGGAGCAGACTGTCTGGAACAGGTTTGGGTAGTAGCCTGACATTCTAGAGCAGGCCGTGAAGGCAGACTGTCTAGAACAGGCTATAATACCATCTTGACATTCTAGAGCAGGCCGATATGGCAGACTGTCTAGGCCACACCAGTCTAGAGCAGGCCATAATTTAATTGATTGATTGGCAGACCGCCTTGATTAGTCAAGAACGGGCCATAACAAATTATATTTTGTTGATGAAAAGAGCAGGCCTTAAAGGCAGACTGCGGATGTTTATGGCATAATATCTCTTATTAATATGTTCAGAACAGGCCTTTAGGTTGACTGTTAATGATATATACTTTGTTAATATAATTAGAACAGGCTTGTAAGCAGACTGATTATTAGTGATATAATATACTTTATTAATATGATAAGAGCAGGCCTAGTCTAGTAGGCAGACTGTGATGTTAATTAGAAAATATACTTTTGCTAATATGTTATACTTTGGAACCGGCCTTGAAGGCAGACTGAGATAGTTAATGATATAATATAAAAACCTCGATAATATGATTAGAATTGACTTTGTAAGCTGAATGTGACTATTAATGATATATTATACTTAGTCAATACTTAAATAACAAGCCTAGTAGGCAGAGATTGATAATGATGTTTTATATACTTTGATAAAATGGATAATCATACTGGTTATAAAACAGGTATTGTAAACAGACTGAGATAGTTAATGATAATACTTTGTTCATATGATTAGAACATTTGTGGACAAACTGAGTGTTAATCACTTTATATTATGTACAAAATTCAAACTGCCTATGGCATTGTTAATGATACATAATTCGTTAATATGTTTAGAACTGACCTTTGAAAGCGGACTGAGATTATTATTTATATATATATATATACTTTGTTAATGTGATAAGAACAGTTCCTGAAATCTGTGAAAGACCGAGGGTTGCGATTGATCAAGACACGCATTGAATATAATGATCTAATTTGCCAGAATGTTGAGTAGGTCTTGAAGACAGGCTGCGGTTGTTAATGGTCGTTTATACCTACTTGTATTAATTGCTTGGAGCAGTCTATGATTGTAAATTAGTTGCTAGATTGGAAAACTTCAACGAAATGCAAGCTGTTACAGCTACTTGATGTTGGTAATGCGTGTTTATAAATATGTTGAATATTACAAAAAAAAAAGTTATGCATAGGTTTAGAGCAGGCATTAGGACAGGCTGTATTGATGTTGATTTTTACTTACTCATAAACTGTCTAGAAGAGCATGATTTAAGTTCCTTAATATATTAATGAAAGATAGGTAACTGCAGATTAAAAGTGATCTTGATTTGTGATTTTATGAGATTAAAAGGCTGATGATTTTATATGTGTTAAACTGATAGCTCTTGTATATTTAATAACTGTAATAAGGTTACGAAAGAATTTAAGATTTTGTATATGTGTTATACTGATTATTTAATAAGGTTTAGGAGAAGGATACTGTAGTAATGAATGTCTGTGGATTGATACTGTAGTAATGAATGTTGACATTAAGCGTAGATAGGTACCCGTACGTTTGTTACCACTGTTATTGAGGTGAATATGTTTAGTGAGAGGGCTCACTTTATAATAAGGACGGCCGAAGCTGTAAGCATCACAATGAATAACATTCTGTATATATAGCCTTATACTGATCGTAGCTCATCTGTGCATGGGCTTAACGAATGTCAACAGTAAACGTCAGATTTGGCGGCACTTCACTTTTTAGGTTATAAGAGTTTTTGTACGGATTGTAACTACTGATAGTAGATGATTAATGATTTGATTAATGTTATATTCCTGATTATTATTTGACACTGTAATTGAAGCAATCAATGTAATAAAGCAAATGTAGCTGGAAGCAGTGGTTTAAATGATAAACCCCCATACCGGAGCTCGAGGGCCACGGACATGCCCTCACATGAAACTGGAAGCAATAGATTAAATGATGGATCCCTGTGACTGAGCTCTTGAGCCTTGGTGGTGTCAAGTCAGTCGGTCGTTTTTGGTGTGGTCTAAATTGTATAATTTTTGTTTTAGTTGTGTTTATAATCAAATTATGGTCTTGTAGCCATTCTGAGATGTCAGAGAAGGTTTCCTTTATGTGTGAGTAAGGTAACTGTACACTATTCCGGGATAGTAAAATGTCGTACATTATTCCGGGATACTTTGGTTTTTGTCGCAAAATAAGGAAACTATCAGTAAAATCTTAATTTAATGCAGTATTTCATTAACTATAGATCAAATAGAACCGAAAAAGTCGATTTTTGAATATGTATCATATCTTTTGAAGCCGTGAGGTACTTCCAAACGCGTCAGTCGCAACCACGCAGAGGTTTCTATGGGCGTGTTTGACGGTGAGCTTAATACGGGAGCGGAACTTCTTAAGGGTTTACTGTGATGCGGGTAAGTTTATTTATATGAAATTTGTATCATAATTGTGTTATAGTTTTTAAAAGACATTTATATCATCGTTTCAAATTAATTTGAAGCATATTTTAATTAAAATACCCGCTCCCGGAATAATGTACACTATTTTGACGCGGTGTACATAATTGCGGGAGTATCACGGAATAACGGAAACACAGTCCGTAATGTTTTTATGTTCTATTACTATTTGTGGGGAAGTATATTTATATATTTGATGTAAATATATTGAGTAAAGATTACAGATTATAGTGACATAATTACGGTACATATATTTTTTAGATTTTAATCTCATAATTGAGTACGAAATGTATACTCGTCGTAATACGTGCGAAATATTGGAGTATGGCATCGACATTAAATTTGTTTTATTTCATAAAATTAAAGCACAAAGGTTATTTCTTTCGATGTTTTGAGTATAATTGTTATATAATCTTCCAATGTACTAAGAAAAAAATCTTGTTTGTTTTTTAATATAGCCTTTGTGTTGACTGCCGTAGTTAAGTACACGACTTTATATGAGTGTATCTTATTCCGGCATGCCTATATAAAGTATACTAAGATATAAAAACACATAAAAGAAGGTATAGAGACCCGGCTATTATGTTTTTAAACTTCCTTAGTTAGCTAAAAATCTTTATACCGCATATTGGTTTGTCCGTCAGTCAGTGTCCGTGTACGATTTAGCTCAATCATTATTAGTACTAAAAAGCTAAAATTTACATAATAATAATACATAATAGGATAGACATATATAAATATAAAATAGTACAAATTCGTTGGACAGTCAATCAGTGTAAGATCGGCCTATAATATTTATTTATTGAGTACTATTTATTTGTATATACATATCTTGAATAACGTATCACCACCATATATGTATACGGTGTAGCTCAGTGATCACCAGTACCAAAAAACTGAAATTTTCATGAGTACCATGCAATTTTTATAACCGGCAATAGCTTCTGGATTGAAATTAAATTTTGAAAAAACCCCCGACATTGTTAACCGATTTTCATCAAACATGGCTAAAAACACTCTCGACTAATTCAGCTTTCAAACGAAAAAAAACTAATCTAAATCGGTTCATCCATTCGAAAGCGATGCTTTAGACAGACAGACAGTAAAACTTATAACACCCTGTCATTATATCATACAATCGTCATACCGTAAAATATCATATTTCCCATGCCACCCCAACCCATCAAAACATTGCCAATTATAAAAATACATTCTGTATAAGCATCTATCAAAACGATATGTGCATTATATATTTATGTAAACAATATTTTTGATTCGTTTTTTTACATTATGCTTCAACAACGTGGACTTTAAAGGTATCCCGTAATTACGTACAACGACTCCCGGAATTGAAGCCATACCAAAATTGTATCCCGGAATAATGGGCAAACTAAGGATTAAGTAAAACAATGGTAATTTCTATAAATTGGAAGTTACGATGCAAAATAGTGTCTTAAATCGATCGTAGAAGACTTATCCTTAAAATAAAATAGTTAACACGACTAGAAACTTCGCATTTTTTTTACAATCCTCACTCAAAGTAGGAAACGTCTTAAGTTCCCGTAATATGGTACAGTTACCTTATTGGTCAGTTTGGTTTTTATCGTGTTTGAATATAAGGGAGATATCGTCTGCAAATATTGTACATTTGTGGTTAGTCATTTTAGGCAGGTCATTTATGTATATAAGGAAGAGTATACATCCCAGTACGCTGCCCTGGGGTATGGAACTATTGACTGTTTGCCATTTAGAATGGATGTTTTGGAGTTGTCCGGAGTCCTTATGGTAGTGTTCGATTTGTACGAATTGTTTTCTATTAGTAAGGTATGATTTTAACCAGGAGTTAGCATTACCTCGAATACCTATTTCGTGTAATTTATTAAGTAGAATTGGATGGGATACTCTATCATAAGCTTTAGACAGATCTAGCAGAAGGCCAATGGCATAATTTTTATCTTTCAGAAACTCTAATATGTTTTGGATATATGTGTAAACTGCCAGAGTTGTTGAACGTTTTCGGCGGAAACCAAACTGATTATCTTCTAGTAGATGGTATTTCTCTAGAAAATTATACATTCTGTCTGCCATGCACTTTTCAAATATTTTAGATATGGACGGTAAGATTGCTATAGGTCTGTAATCGGCAAAATCTGATTTTTTCCCACCTTTTTTTATGATAGGCTTGACTTTGCCGATTTTTAATTTATCTGGAAAACAGCATTCATTAAAGGACTGATTGATGAGAAACGTGATGGGTGGTGTTAATTCGGTGTTACAGGCTTTTATCAAACTGATTGGGATTTCATCGTATCCACTGCTATGTTTATTAGGGAGGTTCTGAATAATTTTTTGGACTTCTTGTTCGGTAACAGGATGGAGGAATAGTGAGTTAACTGAGGGGTTGGAGCCTGGTCGGCCTATGGGGGTATTGATAGGTCCCGTGCTTTTACCCACTGAGGTAAAGTAGTCGTTAAATGCATCAGCTATCGATTGGGGACATTGAATCTTTGATTGCTGGTGAATTAATTCTATGTTTGTGTGTTGTTTTTGTCTATTTTTACCTGTTATGTTATTAATTATATGCCACATAGCCTTTGTTTTGTTTTGTGACTTTTCCATTGCTCCTATATAATTAAGCCGTTTTGAAATTGTTATGCATTTTTTGAGTATTTTAGAATATGATTTATAGTGATTTTTTAATACTACATCGTTGCTGTGATTAACTATAGTTTTTAACAGTCGTTTGTGAGCGCACGATATTTTTAGTCCTTTTGTGAGCCAAAGTTTGTTCTTTTTAGTATTACTTTTAACATTTTTTCGTGGAAATATTTTATTCAACAGTTGAAGTATGTGGTAATGAAATATATTATAATTTGCGTTTATGTTGTAGCTTTGGACTAGAATGTTTTTCCATTCTATTTGGTTTAGAGCTGTTTTAAATTTAGCTATGTTTTCTGTGTCAAAAATCCTTTTATAGGTGTATGTATTATTAGATGTAGTTTCACTATGTTGTTTGAATGTATATATTAGGCTTTTATGGTCAGAGAGACCATAGTCCTCTATATGTACGTTGTAATTTGTATAATTAGAAAATATGAGGTCTATACAGGTTGCAGTATTAATGGTAGATCTAGTGGGTACGTCTATGATTTGTTGGAGATTAAGTTCAAGCATAGTATTAGTTAGCCTTTCGTAATTTGGAGATTTCTGAAATTTGTTTAAATTAAAGTCACCGGCGATAATAATATGCTTGTAGCTTTTACACTTTAACCTATTTAAGAGTTTTTCTAAGAAATCGAAAAATATGTTTACATTTCTATCAGGTCTATACAAATTTACTAGCAATACATTAGGCTTGATTTCAATTGCGCAACACTCCACAGTGCGTTCTACGGATAGCGCCGCGATTTCTGGTATTTCTTTATATTGGATGCCTTCCTTCAAGAAAATAGCGGTGCCTCCGCCTTTATGTTCACTTCGGCAGTAGCTGGCGCCAAGGACGTAGCCGTTGAGGTACATTTGGTTCTCGTGTTCTTTTTTAAACCATGTTTCTGTTAAACAAATTATTTGATGTTGGTGTTCTAGTAGATAGCTTTCTAATAACTGTACTTTATTTTTCAGGCTTTGGATGTTTTGTACTAGTATTGAGAAATCAGTCTCGAAAGGAATGGTTTCGGGTTTGTACTGTTTGTGTGTTTACTATCATGTGTTTACTACCATGAGACATGGCTAAGAACACTCCCGACTAACACAGCTTTCAAATAAAAAAAACTAAATCGAAATCGGTTCATCCGTTCGGGAGCTACGATGCCACAGACAGACACACACACAGACAGACAAACAGACAGACAGACAGACAGACACGTCAAACTTATAACACCCCGTCGTTTTTGCGTCGGAGGTTAAAAAGGACCATTCTGAACTGCAAAGTAACGTATATGTATAGTCAGCCCTTTAACTATTGTAAACTAAAACTAAACACCTTGTACATTTGTAGATACCAACGATTAATTCAATATTCTTTTATACGTAGATACACTTTATACTTAGATACGTAGATACACTATACAGTGTGGGCGTTAATGCAGTTAACCGCACAGCGTAAGGTTTCTAGGCCTTGACCGTGCGCGTGTTCTTGTATGACATGTACAAACAATATACTAGCTTTTGCCTGCGGCTTCGCTCGCGTTAAAGTCGAAAATTGCTGAATGCCCCATACAAACTTCCAACCCCCATTTTATGGAAGTGGAAGGTTAGAAAGAGACAAAAAGTAGCCTAGTGATGTGCAAGTTGCGGAAACTTTACAAAAAATTTTTAAATTTCTTGAAAAATTCACGAAACTTTCACTAAAGGGAATTTAAATTTATGAAATGAAAAGTTTCCACCCATACAACTGTCCATACAAAGTATGGAAAGTTTCCGATGAAGTTCTCCTACGTGAAAATTTCAGAATTTTGGAAACTTTTCGTCGGCATACCAGTAAAGTAGGCTATGTCACTTTCCATCCCTTCAGCTATATCTACTTAAGAAATCACGTCAATTCATCACTCCGTTTTGCCGTGAAAGACGGACAAACAAACATACTATACACACTTTCCCATTTATAATTTAACTAGCTTTTACCCGCGGCTCCGCTCGCGTTAGAAAGAGACAAAAAGTAGCCTATGTCACTCTCCGTCCCTTCAACTATCTTCACTTAAAAAATCACGTCAATTTGTCTCTCCGTTTTGCCGTGAAAGACAGACAAACAGACACACACACTTTCCCATTTATAATATTAGTATGTATAATGTTTATAGCGTTTTTTTTTATTTTAATTATTTCTAGTCTCATCTCATCTGCATTGTAAACGGGACTTAATCGCGTATACCGCAGCTTGCAGTATACAGTGTGTATTTTTACTTTACACACTGTAGGCGGCAAGCTGCAGTTGTGTGTATTTTAGATACCTATGAGGTTTTGTGCTATACAAGTAATTATAAGTTTGATCCTAACTTATAATTACGAGTAATATAAAAGCGTGTCGGGCCACATCTGGAAGACATCATGATATTAATGGCGACCGGTCTGGCTCAGTCGGTAGTGAGTGACCCTGCCTGCTGAGCCGCGGTCCTGGGTTCGAATCCCGGTAAGGGCATTTATTTGTGTGATGAGCACAGATATTTGTTCCTGAGTCATGGATATTTTCTATGTATATAAGTATGTATTTATCTATTTAAGTATGTATATCGTCGCTTAGCACTCATAGTACAAGCTTTGCTTAGATTGGGGCTAAGTTGATCTGTGTAAGGTGTCCCCAATGATAAACGTGATATCATGATATTAAAATAAAGAAATATGTCATTTGTTCTTATAAAAAATAAAACTAAGAGACGCCACCGGCGACCGAAGAGCTGGCAGCTTCCTCGCTCAGCGTATTAGCTTGACAATCCAGCGAGGAAATGCTGCCAGCGTCTTCGGTACTATGCCACAGGGGCCGTTTTTAGATTTACTTTAGTTTAATTTTAGATTTATTTAGTTTAATTTAATTTCTTTTTTATTTTATTTTAAGTTTAATTTTAGATTTAATAGTTTAGTTAGTAAACTGATTTAAAACGAAAATTAAAAACACGTAAAAATATTTGGGGAAAATATGATTTTGGCCGCTTCCAGGCTGCGAAACAGCGCCATCTAGTTTTAAGCCTAAAAAACACATATATTTCAGGGGTACGCTCTTTTGTATGGACTTTATCAGTCCCGTATTATATCGTTCTCGATAAGGGCCATGAAAATTGTATCCTGATGAGATCATCAAGATTACAAAACCAAATGTATGTCAAAACGAATAAAAATGGAATATACACAAATAGATAACGCATTAAGGTCGCCCGGTCAAGTTAGATATAGCGTCACAGTATATTCTTTGTTGCCAGTATCAGAACTTTCATAACGAGTGTTTGAGAACTTTGAGATGCATTCATTTGTTTTTAGGTTCAAGTTCTTTATTTGCAATCATGTTGTATAAATAGGTATCAAATTATGACAATGAATGTTGCTGACATGAGCCCTGCAATAGCAATAGAAAATAGAATAGAAATATGTTTATTATTAACTAGCGACCCGCCCCGGCTTCGCACGGGTACTATACGAGCCCCAATGCAAATGATATCGTCTAGTCACACTTCAACGTGCGATATTTATATCCGAAACTGGTGTTTAAACCCAGATTGACTTTGATGATAAATGGAATACACGACACACTAAGCCATTAAAACTAGTTTAATCTTGCGCCGTACAAAATGCCCTAATGTTATATGTTTTAATATAATCATATCATAAAAATAACATATATAAAGCAAAAAAATACGCCTAGTTCATATTTGAGGCATAATAGGTCGTCTATTTTAAATAAAAATAGTTTAGTAAGATTTATATTATACAATAATATTTTAAATTGAATTAATAATATTATAAGTCGTCTGATATGATATACGGCTACATAAAAAGGTAAATTCTGTAAAAAATATAATTATTCTACAACATTTTTATACCAAAATAGCAAGAGGTAAGTCGGTGCCTGAATCAGTGAGGAAAATTATAATTTCCAGTAACAATAGCGGCAAATCTACGTTCCAAAATATCCAAAGACCTTTTTTTGCCAAGATCTACGGCGCATAAAATCATCCAGCATCAACTAAAACACGGAACCGTCTCCTGTTTAAATAAATCTGGCCGTCGAAGAATAACTGCCAAAGAGAAAACAGGATTTTGAGGAGCATCATCAGGAAAAATCGTCATGCAAGAGCAGGAGAATTTACCTAACTATGGCATGACGCGATCAAAATAAACATTTCAGTCGATACCTGAAAGACAGTAATGAAAATAATGGGCTTCGGTTTTCACACCGCTAAACAGAAACCATTACTCACTCAAAAGCAGAAAACTAACAGGTTGAAATTTGCACAAAAGTACAGAAACTGGACTGCCGATCAGTGGCGAAAAATAATATGGAGCGACAAATCCAAATTTGAGGTCATAGTTGGCGATGAACGAAGTAAAGTCATTCAAGAAAAAGGAGATGCATTTCACAAAGACTGTCTTGATCGCAAAGTGTAGTTTCCAGCATCTTTAAATGATTTGGGGCTGTATGTCGGCACAGGGTGTGGGATGTCTGCAATTTATAGATGGAACCGTCAATGCAGAGAAATACAAAAGCATCTTGGAATAGAGTTCACTACCGTCTATAAGAAAGTTCAAGTATATAAATGGATTTACTTTTCAACAAGATGGTGCCTTATGTCATACTGGCAAGACAACGATGGAGTGGCTGAAACAAAAACAAATTCCTACCATATCATGGCCATCCAGCAGTCCAGACTTGTCTCCCATAAAAACTTTGTAGTGGTAAATGAAGAAAAAGTTGCGAAAAGATCCTTCTAAATCCAAAGCTGATTTTAAGGAGAAACTTGTGGGTGTCTGGAATGGAATAACCCCTGAGGAGTATAGACAGTTGGTAGATACAATGCAGCTCAGAATTAAGGCCGTTTTAGATGCAAAAGGTGACGCCACCAAGTGGTAGTTGTTCTTTTCTGCATCGGCTACGCTGAAGACGAACATTTTTGCGAGTGTTACATTTGGTGAAATTATGTTTTTTTGTTTACTAGTGAGGAAAATTGTTAATTTATGTTTTGAATAAATAAAATATGCATTATAAGCTCTCTTGTTTTTATGTTACATGTTCTACTAATCATCTAATTCATCCTGAATTTTGAGGTCGAAGTTAGGACATAATATTTTTTTCATACTAGACGATATCATTTGCATTGGGGCTCGTACCTACATGTAAACCTTCCTCTAGAATCACTCTATCTATTAAAAAAAACCCATCAAAATCCGTTGCGTAGTTTTAAAGATTTAAGCATACATAGGGACAGAGAAAGCGACTTTGTTTTATACTATGTAGTGAAGAAAAACATCTCCGCACTAGGCAACGCCTGTATCGCGGGGAACCAGTTTACAGTTATGGACAGAAATGCCATTGACGACCAGTCTGGCCTATGCACATATGTGCAATGCACTTTGTAACAAATAAACGTATAAGTACATGTAAGTTTACCACGAAATACTCCCGCCTCACCATAATAGCGCCCCGGAAGTCAGCGCTGATCTTCCGACGAGACCATTTGTGAGACCACGAACGCAGCCGTGGCGTGGTGCGGCACGGCCCTACTGTGAGTTGAACACATCCTTATGAGAGCGATTAAGTTAAGATACTGGGTCTCATACATAAACTGCACAAACTGGTTCCCTTGCGCAAGCGGCTCAGGGCATTAGGTACCACGGCGACCTAAAAATGCGTACTTACATGATAGCAGACTTTAAGCTGGTTCTAGACTAGACTAGTACAGTTTACCGGCAATTAACATCGCTCAAAAAAGGCTGCATAGATATTCATATTCATATCGTTTATTGCATATACATGTGTTTACAATAAGTGTTTTTATAGATTAGGTCACAACATGCACCCGTCAGGGTATAGCAACATATCTGAGACGCCTGTCCTTATGGCTCCAGAAATAAGATTGTTTCTGATATTTTCTTCGCATTTTGTGCTACGTTACTGTCAGTGACTGTACTTTAGGGCTCTGTGTTTAGGGTTCCGTAGTCAACTAATAGGAACCCTATAGTTTCGCCATGTCTGTCCGTCTCGCCGACAAAGTGGTAAAATAAAAAGTGGAAGAATAGTTATTTGTTATACAAGGGGGCAAAGTTGTATTTTAACGCCGAGTGTGGAATTGAAAAACGAGCAAGTGAAAGGATTCTATAGTTGAGAGAATAGAATCCTGAACTTGCAAGTTTTTTAACACACGAGAAGTAAAATACATTTGCACCCGAGTGTAACACAAAACTTTTCCCCTCACTGTAGCGAGGAAACTACGACGCACAAAATGCGTTTATCACTGCTTCCAGTAGTTCCACAGGTGGTAAATCATCTTTATTACTAGATTCACCTACTTTTATCAATTTTAAAGCAGTTAATTTGACTTTATTCAAGGTCAAATTACTTTACCCACTAGTGGATAAAATGCGTTTTTACCCGCTGGTATTAAAGGACAAAACACGTGTTTCCGAGCTAGTGAGGGGAAAATGTTTTTTAAGTGGAGATAGTTGAAGGGATGGAGAGTGACATAGGTGACTTTTTGTATCTTTCTAACCCCCCACTTCCCTAAAATGGGGGGGGGGTGGAAGTTTGTATGGAGAAATCTGCAATTTTCAAATTTGAATTTCGGACTGCAGCTAGAATATGTATTATAATAACACACATTCAGTTTTGTCTAACCCTTTATAAAACAGAAACACAATCCTCTTTGTCTCCATACAATCGTTCACACTAGAACCTACTCTATATATAAACGATAAGTAAGATATATAATAGATCCACTGAAGTGACACACGCGTGCTGTTGCTATGTCCACACGTGCAATAAAAAACGTGATCGTTCTTTTTGTCTCGAAGGTCACTTCTATTATGTAAGTTTGGTAACGGTCCGTTTGGTCACAGTATAATAAAGAAGTACTATCGTACAGTAGGGCCACTCCCGCTCCCCGCTGAAAGTGCCGCCTGTCGTCGACCTGTCATATCTCACTCACACAAGCATAGTACGCGTTCACCTGCACGAGCTTAGACCGTGTGCTAGGAACGCGCCTCTTTCGTATATTTGATTGCCAGTGTCCGAGGTGTGGTTTGGTTAGGACACACTTTTTGAATTCATAGAGAACTTGCACGAGTAGGCACTTACCACAACCGTACCTTATTTTCGTTTTATATTTATATCTAGACATTCATTGTTTGGCTTACAGTGGAACAAAAGTCAAAATACAAAGAGACAACATGCGCGGATTTGGGGGGGTTGGAGCCTAGGTTGGCCATACAAATAGACCACGTTACCCCCCCCTGGAGCCTGGGCCTTTTACAATTAAACATTGAAAAAATAATAATCAAAATAGAATAATTCACAATCATTAACATTAAAATTCACAAAAAAGATCATGGCATAGCTCCTACCATCGCTTAGGGGCGACCAACATACCTTATAACCGTTTGAATTTTTCTTGCAAATCCTTATTCGCCAAGAGTGAAACTTGAGTAGTTTTTACCTTTAGGGGATACATACGTACCTACAGTAAACTGCAAAATTACTTTTTTTTATCCCACGTCGGTGGCAAACAGGTATATGGTCCGCCTGGAAAGCCATCACCGTTACCTATGGACGCCTGCAACTCAAGGGTGTCACATGCGCGTTGCCGACCCATTATTAGAAACTTGTACACTCCTTTTTTGAAGAACCCTTATACTGTAGTTCATTCATCGTGTTACTGTGTTACATGGAGAAATAATGAATTAATTCATTGATAAATTCGCCATGCACTTTTGCAGCTCACTGTACATCATCATCATCATCATCATCATCATCATACCAGCCTTTTATTATCGATGTAGTATATCTTTAAACAAAGTTCAAATCATTGTAGGTAAAGATTAACACATAAAATGCTTTTTGTTATGTTACTATGATAATATATCAGCTTTAAATAGGCTATTAATCATGTAAATACATAATACATCAGTCAGTAACACATATAATAACAAATGAAACACGGCTATAGCTAGGGCTGCCATCCGTCCGGGTTTCCCCGGATTTGTCCTAGTTTGGAAGCCGTCCGGGGAAACAAGAAGTGTCCGGGGAAAACCCGGACACTTTTCACGTAAGGGGGCAACTCATTGAATTTAAGTATTTATCAGCGAATTTAAGTTGGCTGATTAATTAATATCCGTTTACATAATAAAAAAACCGGCCAAGAGCGTGTCGGGCCACGCTCAGTGTAGGGTTCCGTAGTTTTCCGTATTTTTCTCAAAAACTACTGAACCTATCAAGTTCAAAACAATTTTCCTAGAAAGTCTTTATAAAGTTCTACATTTGTGATTTTTTTCATATTTTTTAAACATATGGTTCAAAAGTTAGAGGGGGGGGGACGCACTTGTTTTTCCTTTAGGAGCGATTATTTCCGAAAATATTAATATTATCAAATAGTTTTTCGTATATTTCTCAAAAACTACTGAACCTATCAAGTTCAAAACAATTTTCCTAGAAAGTCTTTATAAAGTTCTACTTTTGTGATTTTTTTCATATTTTTTAAACATATGGTTCAAAAGTTAGAGGGGGGGGACGCACTTTTTTTACCTTTAGGAGCGATTATTTCCGAAAATATTAATATTATCAAAAAACGATCTTAGTAAACCCTTATTCATTTTTAAATACCTATCCAACAATATATCACATGTTGGGGTTGGAATGAAAAAAAAAATATCAGCCCCCACTTTACATGTAGGGGGGGTACCCTAATAAAACATTTTTTCATTTTTTATTTTTGCACTTTGTTGGCGTGATTGATATACATATTGGTACCAAATTTCAGCATTCTAGTGCTAACGGTTACTGAGATTATCCGCGGACAGACGGACGGACGGACGGACGGACGGACGGACGGACGGACGGACGGACGGACGGACGGACGGATGGACAGACAGACAGACATGGCGAAACTATAAGGGTTCCTAGTTGACTACAGAACCCTAAAAAAAGATGAAATTAATACAATTTAAATATATGTTATTGAACCATAGAATGCCGTTCGCTAGTTTGCAGGTGGTACAGCGACATCTAACGAAAAATGTGGACATAAAAAATACTTATACATTTTACGAAAACAAGTCATTGCCCAGTTTCCGGGGGTAACAGTGACATCTAACGAACGACAGCGAACAACTCTATCGTTGAGTTTCCTAAACATATCCTAAGTACATTGGGTTTCTCAACAATAAATAAATAAATAAAATTTACTTTTTCTTTTGACTGAAAACACCGTGTTGATAACCTCTCTCTCCCTCCCTTTCTTCCCTTGGCTTCTGGCTGGCTTCCTAAACTTTGACGAGCCATAACATAATATTAAAAATGTAGGGGCTAAGTTTTGATTCCCATAGAAAAATTGAATTACGCGCCATTTCCAGTGCCAAGTTTCGATTGATCGTCATAGTTGACAGACGTCAAAAATACAACGTTACCTCTTTAGTTTTCTAACAGATGGCGTTAGTTATACAAAATAGTAAACGATGTTTTCTTACTCCTTAGAGTCCTAACAGATGGCGTTAGTAGTACAATATTGAACACAAAACTGAGATTTGATTTTTTTTTAAATGACAATAAAATAATATTTTTTTACAGATATGAAATCTAGATATGAATATAAATTACTATGTTTAAGCACAACTTCATAGGCGTGATAGTTTTTTCAAAAAATGTACCACAAGGTTCGGAACTTTGTCGACTATAGGAGGGCTTCGCTACCGCTCGCCCTGATAAGTAGGATACTGAAATCTTCTTTCTTCGTTGAGCCATCACAGCTAACTTTAACTTACAAACGGTCTTAAGCACCTACACTTCTGAAGGCGCGTAAGTCATTTTTGCTAATAAAAAAAAACCACAACGTTCTATGAACATTGGTCAAGTGCGAGTCGGTTTTCGACTTTTCCATACAAAGAACTCATGAGCGCCTGAACGACTATGATGGCAAAGTTAACGTTTCGAACTTTCAAGACTTTACGTATATATCTCGGAAACGATAAGAGATAGAGCAAAATGGACTTCAGATTTGGGCTTTCGGTGGCACAAATTCTATGTTTTCGTCAACAGACACCTTTTTTTGGACCGATTTGAATAAAATTTTGCTCAGTCAATTTATAAACGGTCTTAAGCGCCTCCTTTTTAGTAGGAACTTAAGTCATTTTGTACAAATGAAAAAAAAATTGAACAAGTTCTAAAAAGAAAAAGACAGAAATGAATTTCTTTATAGCTGTCCAACTCGATTACACAATTTTAAGACGTTTAGTAACTACTTGCAGCGGCAGTGAGTGAAATTCGTAATCTGAGTTTTTTTCTCTTAAGTCCGACTTACGCTTGACTGTAGATTTCTAATATGTTTTCCTGTAATCTACATGGAGAGGGCTATCTCGTGTATTTTTTTGAAAATATTACGCTAAGTAGTTTCGGAGATAAGGGGGGGAATGGTCATTTTTTGCTTATTTTCTTAAATTACTTCTAAATTACCAAAACAAAAAATATAAAAAATATATTTCAGATGCTGATAAAATGCTCTTTCATTTGATATGTAACACAATATAGTTTTAATAACTTTGATTTTTAATTTTCAATTTTACCCCCCAAAAGTGACCCCTGTGATTAAATTTCATTTAATTAAATTACATGTCCGTCTTTGGGCCACAGGTTTACATACGTGTGCCAAATTTCAAGTAAATCGGTCCAGTAGTTTCGGAGAAATCGGCTGTGACAGAGGGACAGACAGACACGCGAGTGATCCTATAAGGGTTCCGTTTTTCCTCTTTGAGGTACGGAACCCTAAAAACCGGCCAAATGCGACTCGGACTCGCCCACCGAGGGTTCCGTATTCGTACAAACGTTCAATGGTTAAAAAAATCTCAGTTCATATATGTAACTCTAATGACCTGTCTAGAAGTATAGGTACTAATGAGCATTATTGTGTACATAGTATACCTCTCGGTGAATTCTCTAATTTGCGCGACCTGTATTGTGTGATGGTTTTTCAGGGATAATTCTTCTGATCTTAACCGATTTCGACAGTTTTTATTTTATTTGAAAGATAATATTTTAGGTAAAATCTCGTATAATTTTGAAATATGATATGGATGTATAATATGTATTGTATATGCAAGGGTGGTAAAATTGAAAGTTGAAATTGAAAAGTTTTTTGTCAATTAAAAAAACAGTTTCCAAGATACACACTCGATTTAATTTTTTCTGTAATATTTAGCATAAAGCCAATGTTTCGTAAAATGTTCACAATTTTTCGTTGGTAAACTTCGGAGATAAGGGGGCCGGGGGAAAAACGGTACTTTTTAAACATTTTCCTTCAAAACTCTTTTTTTTTTTCTTCAACAAAAAAATTATAAGAAATAGTTTTGATAATTATGTGCAATTTGAGCTCTTTCTAATTTGACCTAGTAACTTAGTAACCTAAAAAAAGACAAATTTATTTTTTTTGTAAGATTTTTTTTTTGTTTTTGTTATTGTTATTGCAAGTGTGCATTTTCGCGAAAAAGATTCTAAAACTGTTTTTTGTAAAATAGGTAAATTTCACGTTTTCCCTACTCAGAATCAACGAGCCCTTTCGATCCTACTAGGTAAAAAAAAGCGTCCCAAATTTAATTCTTCCACTTCGTTACCATTTTTCAAATACTTTGTACAGCGATTACAAAGTGGAAAGTACGCAAAAGAATAGAAAATTTTGTGACCACTTTTTTTGTCTCCTGTTTTTTGCCCTAGATAGAAAGGGCTCGTTACTCTGAGTAGGAAAAACATAAAATTTACCTACCTTAAAAAAATTTTTTTGGTGTTTCTTCTCGCGAAAATGCCCAAATTACACATTGTGTGAAATTAAAAAAATAAATGGATGAAAATGAAAGGTCATGTTTTTAAAAAATAAATTCTGACTCGTCCGGGGAAAAAATGCGATTTACGCCAAATGTCCGGGTTTTTTGTATCTTTGTCCGGGTTTGGCGAAATTCGAGATGGCAGCCCTAGCTATAGCCAACAATACAATTGTTGACGAACCGTAGCGTAGGTATAATAGATGTAGATTGTAGATAATAGTTAGATGTATAGATTATGACGACCGGTCTGGCGCAGTCGGTAGTGACCCTGCCTGCTACGCCGCGGTCCCGGGTTCGAATCCCGGTAAGGGCATTTATTTGTGTGATGAGCACAGCTATTTGTTCCTGAGTCATGGATGTTTTCTATGTATATGTATAAGTATTTATATATATTATATATATCGTTGTCTGAGTACCCACAACACAAGCCTTCTTGAGCTTACCGTGGGGCTCAGTCAATCTGTGTAAGAATGTCCTATAATATAATATTTATAGATACCTAATATACCTATACATCTATCATTTAGAGATAAATATCTGGGCAACCGAGCTTCGCTCGGTTCTGTTTCGTATCCTTGACATGTGTCGCCATCTAGTTCAAAAATGAATAGTACCTACATCGAGCGAAAGAATTCTCAGCCTTAACAACACAACTACTCCACACGAG
Organism: Leguminivora glycinivorella; assembly: GCF_023078275.1. Lineage (NCBI taxonomy): Eukaryota > Metazoa > Arthropoda > Insecta > Lepidoptera > Tortricidae > Leguminivora > Leguminivora glycinivorella. The sequence goes on along the minus strand of NC_062996.1, from coordinate 1,353,818 downwards.
ATGGCGCGCATTTCGCCACAAAAACTCAAATAGTGTATTTTTCTATTCGTTTTAGCCTTGACCTGTGTCGCCATCTAGTGTTTGCAATAAATAGTACTTACATCAACCGAAAGAATTCTGTCTTAACAGTACAACTACTGCACACGAGATGGCGCGCGAAGAAAAACGCATGAAAACTCGAAAACTCGCGTTTTCCGGGACCTAAGGATAAGTTAGACCGATTTTTCACCCCCAAAAACCCCCACATAACAAATTTCTGCGAAATCGTTAGAGCGGTTTCCGAGATCGTCAGTGTAAATAAATATATATATAAATAAATAAATAAATAAATATACAAGAATTGCTCGTTTAAAAGTATAAGATTAGATTGTGTCGCTATCGCCATCAAAAAAGCTTTTTGTACTAAGAGGAAATAATGAATTATTTATATGTTTAAATGGTAATATCTCTGAAACTAGGCTAAATCCAGAAAAGTTCATATTACACTAGCTTTTGCCCGCGGCTTCGCTCTCGTTAGAAAGAGATAAAAAGTAGCCTATGTCATCTTCGTCCCAACCTTCAACTATCTCCACTTAAAAAATCACGTCAATTCGTCGCTCCGGTTTGCCGTGAAAGACAGACAAACTCAGACACACACACTTTTCCATTTATAATACATACATATAATCACGCCTGTATCCCATAAAGGGGTAGGCAGAGCACATGAACTACTAAGTTTCAAGTGCCACTCTTGGCAAAAAGGGGTTGAAAGAAATCGAAATTGTGACATTGCAGTGACAGATTGCCAGCCTCTCGCCTACGCCACAATTGAACCCATATCCCACAGTCGACTTCTACTACACCCACGGGAAGAAAGGGGGTGGTGAAATTCTTAACCCGTCACCACACGGGTACCATTTATAATATTAGTATGGATTTTAGCACGGACCGTGTTCTGTGCATTTTAGTCTTGAAAATTATTCGGTTTTCCTAATGTTACACCATGTAAAGTTTGTGTGGTGCGGCGGGGACCGTTGCGACTTGCGAATCGTTCGCTAAGTAGCGTCAACGATTTGACACTTGGCTAGAGCCCAACACATGTAATGTAGGTTATTAGATAAGGCAGTAATGATAAACATGCTTGTAATGAGGTAATTTAATAATTGCTTTAGATAATCAAGGTCAGACTAATGACTCAAGATTATTTATTTTAAGAAAATAAATTTTCGACTAATTTAAGCGCAGATTAAAGTAGGTAAGTAAATCCTGACTAGATAATATTACTACTCGCCATGTTGCGGTATTTCATTAGAGAGCTTTTTTTTTTTGCCATTTTTAGGGTTCCGTAGTCAACTAGGAACCCTTATAGTTTCGCCATGTCTGTCTGTCCGTCCGTCCGTCCGTCCGTCCGCGGATAATCTCAGTAACCGTTAGCACTAGAAAGCTGAAATTTGGTACCAATATGTATATCAATCACGCCAACAAAGTGCAAAAATAAAAAATGGAAAAAAATGTTTTATTAGGGTACCCCCCCTACATGTAAAGTGGGGGCTGATATTTTTTTTCATTCCAACCCCAACGTGTGATATATTGTTGGATAGGTATTTAAAAATGAATAAGGGTTTACTAAGATCGTTTTTTGATAATATTAATATTTACGGAAATAATCGCTCTTAAAGGAAAAAAAAGTGCGTCCCCCCCCTCTAACTTTTGAACCATATGTTTAAAAAATATGAAAAAAATCACAAAAGTAGAACTTTATAAAGACTTTCTAGGAAAATTATTTTGAACTTGATAGGTTCAGTAGTTTTTGAGAAAAATACGGAAAACTACGGAACCCTACACTGAGCGTGGCCCGACACGCTCTTGGCCGGTTTTTTATTTTGATTTTTTAGGGAATTTTAGGTCGATTGTACTCAGAATCACGAGTACCTACTTTCAATCTCACTGGGAGACAAAAAGTGTCCCAGAATTTCCATACATTCTTGTTACTTTCCTCTTTTGTTACCCAACACAACATGTACGGAAAATGGTAACAAAATAAGAAAAAATCGTATGGGACAAATTTTTTAACTACTAGGATTGAAAAGGCTAGTGATTCTGAGTAGAAATAGCATAATTTTTTTCAAAAATATCACATTTATACATACACAATCACGCCCGAAACATGAAACTACTAATAAGCTTCAGTGCCACTCCTGGCAAATAAGGGGTTGAAAGAAAACGAAACTGTGACATTTATACAACTGGCAAAATAAAAAGAAATGCTCATTTTCTGTTGGCGTCTGGCGTCGACCATTCGGCTACGCTTGACAGGATATGGCTTTATATATATGTCGGAACCCAGTGCGCAAACTACGGGTCCAGCCTGATGACGTCACCTAATCTCAAGTGCTCCGCGCCAGCGCCGGTGCGCGGGCGGTGCCTCCGGGACAGTTCCTGTCGACCTTTGACACGCGCAGACGCATTCATTTCCGAATATTAATTATGATTGTGTAATTCGTATTTTGATCAGAGATCAGAGATTTGGCAATACAAGGACGTTGTATATTGTTTGTAAACTTTCGTGCAAGTAAACTGTGTCGCTGAGAATCTAGACTGTTTTATTATCTCGAGGGACCCTAGAACTTATAAGGACCTATTTCCCATAATGACGCCCACAAGTAGAAAATAATCTGATGATCCAGGCCATTCTGCGACATATATGTACCGTCGCCGTGAGATATATCGTCACTACTTTTAAAAAAACTTGTATCTTCGTCTATCAATGAAAAGAAAATTGTAGTAAGTATGTATGGAATGCATATAGACTTACTGCGTTTTAACTTTGAGGAACAGCGTGAGATACGAGATTTTTTAAAAGTAGTGACGATATGGGAACTGCTGGGAGCCAATTTTTTAATGTCGACATTAAGGAATTTGACTGTAGTTAAAATAAAATATTTTATACCATGCACGAAATAACGCATCAGATAATTAAAAGAAAAACATGGGCAGAAGTTATTTTTAAACCCAATTTCTATTTAATAAGTCAGGTAGAAATATAAAGTAACTCAGTTGACCGTGACGTCACTCAATTCGATTTCATATAAATTCCATATTAGCACAGTATAATAAAGAGTACTATCGTACAGTATGGTCACTCCCGCTCCCCGCTGAAAGTGCCGCTCACCCCCTCTCGGTTACCTCACAGTTACCGCCTGTCAAAAACACGAACAGTCGACCTGTCATATCTCACTCACACAAGCTTGGTACGCGTTCACCTACACGAGCTTAGACTGTGTGCTAGGAACGCGCCTCTTTCATATATTTGATCGCCAGTGTCCGAGATGTGATATTAGCAAGTCGTTCAAATTCGTTTTGACAGTTATTAAAAAGGAGCTGATTCGAGTAGGAGGCAAGTAGCCTATTCGATTTCGCGAATTTTAAATAATAACTATTTATAAATTCATTCATTCATTGATGCAAAAATCGGTCCCTGCAGGGGTGTCCAGAAGCAGAAATATCTGAACATAGTCTTAACGTCCCTAACCGGGATCCGTCGCTAGTATACATAATATCACACTCACGCCTGAATTCCCAAACGGGGTAGGCAGAGCACAAAAACTTCTCAAGTTACAGAATTAAAATTCAACAGAATGCCACAAGGGCTCATAGGACACATTTTATTACATGTGTATACAAAAATAAAGTGAAAAACTACCATTTTGTCACACAATCGTATGTGCATATAAACCCGTGGAGATTTACGTCCTTTGGCTACGTTGACGGGCTTGGCATGGATCCATGGCGTGTGCTATTCGAGCCACTAGCAAGAATTAGTATCAAATAATTCGTTCAGTAGTAATTATAGTTTTAAAAAAAAGCATGTAATCTTTGTCTTTTTGTCTGTATTCTGTTGTTTTCCATAAGTTTGTTCATGTTACCTGTCGTGAATGTTTCTCACCGGATGGTTTGACCGGAAGATCAGCGCTGGAAGCCGCCAGCAATATGCTGAGGTCAAACCATTTCGTGGCACTTTCTCGTTTTTGTGTGTTCCTTTTTGTAATATGTTTCTCTTTTGTGTGTGTGCGATAAAATTAATTCTATTCTATTCTATTCTAAATGTGCAAATGGTGATGGTAAAAAAAGAGCGCTGGTGGCCCAGCGGTAAGAGCGTGCGATTTTCAAACTGGAGGTCGCGGGTTCGAACCCCGGCTCGTACCAATGAGTTTTTCGGAACTTATGTGCGAAATGTCATTTGATTATTCGCCAGTCGCGGAAACCGGGCTAATCCAAATAAGGCCTAGTTACCCTTCGGGTTGGAAAGTCTGATGGCAGCCGCTTACGTAAAACTAGACGCCAAATTTTGGGATTAGTTATCTAAGCAGACCCCAGGCCCTCATGGGGCACTAGTTTTCTTCGACTGATCTTCCAACTCGAAGGGTAACGGTAAGTGCCTATGGAATGAATTGTCGCCTGCGGTATTTCCGGACCGATACGACCTTCAAATCTTCAAGAAAAGAGCGTACATCCATCTTAAAGGCCGGCAACGCACCTCCAACACCTCTGGTGTTTCGGGTGTCCATGGGCGGCGGTGATCGCTTACCATCAGGCGACCTGTCTGCTCGTTTGCCTCCTATACCATAAAAAAAAGTACGTTTTCACATTATCCGGTCCGATATCGGATGTCGAACCGATATTCTATACATTACAGGCGCCATCTTGGATTTTTCCCATTGAAATTCTTCCGACATCCGATATCGGATCAGATAATGTGAAAACGGACTAAACGGTAATAGGTAAGCCTTGTTGGGATTAGTCCGGTTTTCTTCACCAAAAAGCGACTGGCAAATATCAAATCACATTTCACACATAAGTTCCGAAGAAGTCATTGGTACGAGCTGGGGTTCGAACCCGAGACCTTCGCATTGAAAGTCGCACGCTCTTACCGCTAGGCCACCAGCGCCATAAGCATGTACTGAAAAACTGGCTATCTGTTTGAGGTTGTGTGCTCTTTGCGATCACAATGACAGAGGTCAATGACCCTGCGCGCACGCCGATAAGGCGTCACGTGTAGTATTATTAGCTAATACTCATACTTACATACATACATACATGTATGTAGTCTTTGGCGATATCACAGAATTCCACAGACCACAGAATTCATACAGAAAGGAGCGATGACATATGTAACTCCGTATAGACGGATAAAGTCTAAAACGTACCTCCAAGCCATACAGAAAAAGGTACGGTGACGTAGATTGGGGGGGGGGGGGACCTTTGGGGGACGCTCGGCTAGATGGCGCTAATATTAACATTTGACATTTTAACACATCAAGTTAACAATATGGGCCAAATTGTCAAAACTGAGGTTCAAAAGTTTTAAGCTTGTGTCGAGGGATAGCAGTCTGTGATTACACATTTACTTCGACACCGACAGTAACTCTCTATAATACTCGATCCTCTTTGATAATAGAGATAAATGGAAATCCGTGATATCTGCCTACCCCTCTGGAAAACAGACTTGTATATATGTTTTTATGATAATATAACATATATCAAATGCTAGGTATGTTTGTATAACAGGTATCAGAAAACTACCAATAGGCTAGTTTCCTACTAGTCAAATCAGCTTCTTTTTAAGAACTGTCAAAACGATGTCCTAATATGGAATTACTATGAAATGAAATACTGAGGAGTGACGTCACGGTCAATTCCTTTATATCTTTCTCTTTGCTTATTAAATAGAACGTATGTTTTCACCACACCAACTGATAAAGGCTTACTTTGCTATTCAAAACACATAGCAAAATTGCATTTTATCCACAAGAGTGCAAAGTAATTTCATACAAATTTTAACTTGATATCTTGAGCTGGCTAGTAGAAATTACCCTATAAATGACGATTTTGAATTATAAATATTGAACAAATTGATAGATTTGATTTAGTTTGATGTTTTATAGTCAGTATTTTGTTCGTGTTGGTGTGGTGAAAAATGTTTTTTACAACGGGGCAAAGTTGTTGTTTAACCGCACATGCCAATATTGAAGCCCGAGCAAGCGAATGATTCCAATATTGAACCGCGAGCGTAGCGAGTGGTTCAAACATACAATGGAATCTCGAGCGTTGGACAATATTTTATAAAAAAAAGTTACTTTGCACGAAGGTTAAACCATAACCACTGTCGATATTTTCCTTCTAATTATGTGGTGCTTCATTTCGTGCACTGCATAAAATATTTTACTAGCCTATTGATATCGAAAGTGCATTACAACGAGTTACTCACGCCAAAGCGATGAGGTACGGATGCAACTTGACTCCTCCGTCCTCGTACACCGCACCGGATGCCGCCATCTTGTCTGAAACGTCAATTACAGGCTATTATCAATACTGGCTACATTGTCTCGGATCGTGGGTATACAGTGTGTATATACGAATGGGCATTTTCGCGAAAAAAGATTAAAAAACTTTTTTTTTGGTAATAGGTAAATTTTATGTTTTTCTTACTCAGAATCTCGAGCTAGTAGACGGAAAAGCGTCCCAAATTTATTTTTTCCACTTTGTTACTATTTTTCAAAAACTTACAACAGCGGTTACAAAGTGGAAAGTATGCAAAATATGTACCTAATACAGGTATTAGAGGCACAATTTCGATTTTTCGTTCAACCCCTTTTTGCCAAGAGTGGCACTGAAACTTTTGTAGTTTATGTGCTCTGCCTAACCCTTTATGGGATACAGGCGTGATTGTATGTATGTATATGTATGTACTTAATAGAAAGTTTTGGGACCATTATCTGGTCTCTTGAAAAAAAAAATTTATATGCATCCTCAGTGTCGTTATGATAGTATTTAATAGGTGGCGCTAAAAAATCGAGGTACGATTCTTAGTAAGATTGTAAATCCTGTATAAATTATCCTTGATATTACTTTCTAACCAACTAATAACCTAACCACAAAATTAAAATTTTGAAAAAATCCCCGACCGCGACTTAAAGGACCGATTTTCATGAAACATGGCTAAGAACACTCCCGACTAACTGAGCTTTCAGACAAAAAAACACTAAATCAAAATCGGTTCATCCGTTCGGGAGCTACGATGCCACAGACAGACACACACACAGACAGACAGACAAACAGACAGACAGACAGATAGACAGACGGACAGACAGACAGACAGACACGTCAAACTTATAACACCCCGTCGTTTTTGCGTCGGGGGTTAAAAAATAGACTTACGAGTACCTAGACAGACGGTTTTTGATAAGATATAATTATAAAAGATATAATATAAGTATCTATACATCTATATTTTACATGCAACACATTGTTTTGTCTGTAACATGAAAAATAAGTGTTATTTTTAGTAACAATATCGAAAATGTATTTCGTATACAGGGTGTATTTTTGATATTACACTCATATTTAAAGGTTTATTAGTATAAAACCTACGGGACATATTTTCATATGATTAAATTAATAAGCAAACCACAAAAATTATAATTTTGAATAAAACCCCGACCGCGACATAGTGGACCGATTTCCCGACTAATTCAGCTTTTAACCAAAGAAACTAAATCTAAATCGGTTCATCAGTTCGGGAGCTACACACACACAAACAGACAAATAGACAGACAGACACGTCGAACTTATAACTTATAACACCCCGTCGTTTTTGCGTCGGGAGTTAAAAAATATTACTTTTATTATTTCATACAGAATAATTCGGCACGCAAAGATTGCTATTTGCTATTTTTGTTAGCTGACTTGACGTACGAACTGTCAATTAGTTCAGTGTCTTCAAGATGTCAAATAATTAGGTGCACGTAATAAATTGCTGCTTTTTTTTAATTAATTACGCTCTGGAAGTAGAGCCTATCTTATAATTACTTGTTGTATGGGTTCTTGGCACTAAAAGTGGTCCGGTCAAAGTTTGAGGTACTATCAAAAATACAGCCCGTATACATCATATTATTCATAATACGTACTACCAAGTTGTCATGCGTCATGTACCTAACCAGTTTTTTCCGATGTTAATGTTTTGTTGATGTTTTGAATAAAGTCAGTATTTTACTACTGAAATTCCTTTGTTTGTTTAACAAAGAAATGATAAAATGCTTGACTATGAAATGCGTTCAAAATTCGAATATCCGCCTTTGGGCCCATAACCTACAATCACAGAACTTAATTTAGATAGAAGAAACAAATTCATATATTTGTATAGGGGCCGAGCGTGTCAAATTTTGTACTGAAGTTGATTCTTGCCTGTAATTTTAAATATGTCTCAGGCTCTTGATTGTTCATAATTTTTGTGTTGTTGCAATTGAATATCACGTAACGAGGCATTTTTTATGTTTTGGTTGACTTGAACTTACAAAAATTGACGCCCGAAAGCTGCAAGCTGCGAGTAAAGACGGACAACTCAGTGGATTTCACTGAGTTCATTTGACACGCTAAGTAGATACGTTTGCTTGATCTATGGTATATATGACATCTGTGTTTTTAACAAAGAAATGACAAAATGCTTGACTATGAAATGCGTTCAAAATTCGAATATCCGCCTTTGGGCCCATAACCTACAATAGTGAATATCGGTAAAACAACTAATTACTACGCCCTATAGTAATATTATCAACTCACACTAATGTTCTAATGTATAAATAATTGCATTATTTACTACAAACCTCAATTAAGTTGTTTGTCTTTATTTAATGTGTCATTTGAACAACTTATGTTTTACGTAAGAAAAGTAAAACAAATTACTGAACTAATTAAGGCTTCTTAGGTTGTGTAGGTAATAATCTAGAAATTACTATTTACATATTTTAATAATATATAGCGTGTAAGCCTTATACGGGCAATTAATGACAACAGTTATGTAATGTAACATTGTGGGCCGTATTTTTTCTATATGGATAGAATTTTAATTTCAATTATATTATAGAAGTGTATATTTGTAAGGTTTTAGTATACGTTTTTATTGTGTTTTAGTATGTTGTTAAATGTTTTAATAAATAAATACATTTTAATATTATAAAAGTTACCTAATTACATTTCTTATACACCGTGTTTTTTTTTGTTTTCCGTTAAATTCGACACGTCGTTAGGTTGATTATCAGGAACCACCCTGTATATCACTTTCAGTTAAATTCGTAAAACATTTTTCATGAGTTTCATACATAAATAAATAAATTTATTAGTGTGAGAGGCCCTTAAGAATAACATTCAAGTTAATGTCAAGTGGTTAACGGCTAATGTCAAAACAAATAACATTGGGAATTAGTAAAGGCTGTTACACACGGTTGCAGTATTATCTTTACTTTTTTTAATAACTTGATAACCGTAAGAGTTAAGACGCTAGTTTCTTAGAGAAATTAATTGTATTTGATCTAAAGAATCTTTCCTTAAAGTTAACGGAATTCAATAAAATACATATACTATTGTAAACTAGAAGCCATATCCGGTTCGAAGGACCAACATAATTTAAATATTTACAATTAGCAATTTTAATAATCTTGTTACTATCGACTATTATATTATTTCTTTAACAATTGACATGTGTCAGAAAAACAAAAAAATCATACATAATATATTTAAATACAATTCAAGAAATTGTACCTACTCTTACACATGTCCTTATTATATTAAATACTGTGCTTCAATGAAATCAATAACACGTTCATTTGATAAACTTCATTTGCGTTGGCGTATGCTTTTCAATCAAACAAAGAATGAAAAGACTGTTTTAGTATCGTTATGGATTTCAAAGGAAGGTCACTTAATACTTTTTATCTGAGCGAAGTAATACAAGGTTATCTGCCTAGTACTTATCTATACTTACAGGATTACCAATCATTACTTAATCGCCAAATCTAATTATGTAAATAATCCCTATTAAAAAGTTACGTATGACATAAGCCTTCCTAAACACAGCCTTATTTTGTAATCCCATTAGGAACTCACCTTTACATCATGTGCATTCCAAATTTAAAATACATTCCTCACTTAAACAAGAGATACACGAAACGTTTAGGAATTAAAAAGTTTGTAAATAGAACACGGTTTCGAATTTGATCCGAAGTTTGAAATTGGAACGCGCGCGGCCGCTGCGCAGTTCCGCGGGACACTGGCGCGTTTTGTTTTGTTTAAAATGTTGCCAGCTCGTTTGACTCTATTTCCGATTATAGATTTTAGGAATGCATACCACCGATTACATTACAGGCCATAGGAACACTCGTCAGATACTTTTCAGATCCTATACTAGAGAAGATCTTTAGCCAGTTGTAAAAATAATGCTTGAAAAAAATTATCAATTTATTTTTGTATCTTGCATCTTATGTTTCTTACAGCAGATACAATTGGACTGCAACCAGCTGAGGCTTATAAGTTACATATACGTCTGTATCGGTCTTTATTAGAGCCTCTTATTTAAACAAAAACCGGGAATATTATTTGATATTATAGATTTTATTTACATACATACATACAATCACGCCTGTATCCCATAAAGGGGTAGGCAGAGCACATGAAACTACTAAACCTTCAGTGCCACTCTTGGCAAACAAAGGGTTGAAAGAAAACGAAACTGTGACATTTTATTTACAAATTTAAGGTAATCTCCTAAATTGGCAACACAGTATACAGCACGGCAAACTTATCATTGCTTTCGGATAAAAGAAGAACTAAACACAACCTCAGAAGTGACCTTATATGACGAGACCACTAGCGCCACCCTTGACCGCAGAATTAATGTTGTTGAAATTCTTACTATATTTTCATTATTTGATTGTATGCAAGGGGAATTAATTAAATATAGGTAATATGTGAAATAGATTGAGCATGATATGATAAACACTTCAATTGGTTTTAAAGAAACTATTAAATTTCTTATAGTTTTTTTTCGTACGTCGGTGTTTTTAGGTCGACAGCCTTTTGCCGCGAACAAAGGCATTTGTTGTGTACAGACCGATACAGTTTATCTACATTCCTGTGACTCAACTAGAGTTTGGACTCTGTATTACTGAGTAATATCAAGTACTTATTAACAATTGCTATCCTTTAGGTACTTATCTACCTATTCTTACAATTTACAAGGTACCCAATGTATAAACGTTCTTCTAGTTTACTACGGAAACAGATATAGAAATCAATTTAGTATAGTATGTTATTGATGTCATTATATGTCTATTAAATTAAATCAAATATTTTGTTACAAACTGGAAATAAAATATTATAACTTACAATTTTTATAATCACGCCATCTATTGTCGTTTAGACAAACTACGTGCACTGTTATACTAGGTTTGTTGCACGTTGTACTTCATTTCTTTTATTTTCTTGATATTTTATATGTTTCAGTAAATCAGTAAATTTTTGATGATTATGAATATAAAATAGCTTTAATGAAATTGATGTAATTAAAATAATTATGACGTTCTAAAAAATGGGACGTGACCTTGAAGCGTTGACATATGACAAACAGTGTTGCCAGCATAAGGAGACTGACCCCTACTACGAGTAAAATAAAAATGTAACCTGAGAAATGTAACCTATTCAATATACTCTATGAATGTAACGCCGGAAAATATATAATAATTATATTTTTTTTAATATTTTGAACCGTTAGATATACGAGAGAAACGAAAATGCATTTATGCATAGAAATTTATTAATATTTTCTGATCTTTGTTATCTTACTCAAGAATTATAAAATACCTCTCCTCTCACACTCTTGTAGTAAAAAATAAGACTTTCGAGCCTCCCTGGAAAAAATAAATGAATAGCGCTGTTAACTAATTACATAATTTTAAGGCCGGCAACAGACAGTCTAAATTTCATACATACATACAATCACGCCTGTATGCCATGAAGGGGTAGGCAGAGCACACGAAACTACTCAAGTTTCAGTGCCACCCTTGGCAAATAAGGGGTTGAAAGAAAAACGAAATTGTGACATTGCAGTGACAGGTTGCCAGCCTCTCGCCTACGCCACCATTTACCCCATATCCCACAGTCGCCTTTTACGACACCCACGGGAAGAAAGGGGGTAGTGAAATTCTTAATCCGTCACCACACGGGCAAAATTTCATAATCTTAAAAAATCATAATCTTATGAAATCAGATCGAGTGCACAGGTTTCCATACAATTTCGCAACTGTCCACACACAGTCTTATTTTTTAAGATTATGATTTTTTTCAGATTGATCTGACAGATTGCGAATAATCTAAATTTTAAGAATGTGTGTGGCAAGTCAATCTGATTTTATAGGATTATGATTCTTTAAGATTATGAAATTTAAGGCTGTCTGTTGCCGGCCTAAAACAAAGTGATGTTTCAATAAGAAATATACTCGTTAAAGTAATCGAAGTCTCTTCATATTTTTCTATCAAACCAATAACCATTATTTGCTATTAATTTAATATGCACAGGCGCTTTCTTTTTGTGTTTGCTTTATTACTTACTACCAACTTGCCTCTTTGAGGTCTGAACAACTTAAATCAAAGATTTTAATTTAAAATGTATACTTCAATAGGCGCTCTTTTACTTCAGTCTAGAGATCACACGCTCTGCCTTTTTTAATTAAAATCTGTATAATTATACGGATTATAGTTATAATTATAGACTAAATAAAATAATAAATATAATTTTGGTCTAAAAGTAAAAGTCCCCGTGTCATTTACACAGCAGACAATCCTATTGCCTTTGTCTTTTGTCTTAAGGTAGTACTAATAGTTTTAACACCTGAAGAAGAAGAGTAGATATCGTTTTCTTTGATCTTACTTACTGAATTACTGACAAATTGTTGTTCAGGCACAAACTAAATTGTGAACATAATGTACTAAAAGAACTTAAAAAAAAACAACGTGAGTTTGGATGAGAATAAACTCCTTGGTAATGCTCGGAAATTAAAAAAAAATCAATAATAATGCGAATTGGGTAAAAATATTTTTTAATAATGGTAACATTAAAATGACGGCCATGGTAGTTCGGTCACGCGAAAAAAATGTGAATTTGTGATTAAATTTTTCATTGTTTTAACTAAGCTATTTAGTTTAAAATTGTGATAATTTAGCGAACGGACTGTGGAAGATGTGTCCTATAGGTTATGTGAGCGTGATGGAGTGAGTTTTGGGGGGAAATCAAGAGTTGTTCGCGACGCACGTACAGTGTTGTTAAAAAAGTGTGTTTTTTTGTATCAAATGTCCGTCATAGGTACGTTTTTTTACCTTCATAAGATATCGATTAACTCTCTGAGCGGTACAACGGCGTTCAGTGCTCTCCGTGAGCTTACTCTGAGCTTTTGAAGCCTTTGTTTACATAATTCGGCAACATATTTCTTGTGTATGTAAACAAATGAGCTGTATTATGTTATTGGTGATGTGGCTGGGGCTTTTTAATCGCGATTTTTGTTGTAATCAGCTCATTGCCGAGGACAAATGAGCCTTTTATCGTTACACACGGTGCGTTGCGTGTTTATACTGCATTTTTAGTACTTTATGTTATTCTAGTATTTATTTCTTAAGCAATAAAGCATGATATTGTTTGTGAAACCGTTCGTTAGGTATTTACTTGTATTATGAATTCTTTGTTGATAATTGATTTGTATGGCAATCATGCCAAACATTGAACATATCAACAAGTAGAACATAGCAACTGTTTTATAAAATATTGTTTATATTCTAACCTAAGAGGAACTTAAATAATATTTCTCATGCTGAAAGGCATTTAGACTGTAGTTCTCTGGCTAAATTTAGGTTGCATTGGATTTGTCCTTACCACAGAACTTAATTTAGATAGAAGAAACAAATTCATATATTTGTATAGGGGCCGAGCGTGTCAAATTTTGTACTGAAGTTGATTCTTGCCTGTAATTTTAAATATGTCTCAGGCTCTTGATTGTTCATAATTTTTGTGTTGTTGCAATTGAATATCACGTAACGAGGCATTTTTTATGTTTTGGTTGACTTCAACTTACAAAAATTGACACCCGAAAGCTGCAAGCTGCGAGTAAAGACGGACAACTCAGTGGATTTCACTGAGTTCATTTGACACGCTAAGTAGATACGTTTGCTTGATCTATGGTATATATGACATCTGTGGTCCTTACCCAGATTGACTGAGTCCCACTGTAAGCTCGACTTGTGCTGTGGGTACTTGATATTAGACAATGATATATTATATTTAATAATATATACATAATGTATGTAATAACAGGGGCGGCTCACTCCGCGTTTCTTCCGTACATTTCGAGTTAGCGGCCCATAAAGTTTGACAACCTTCACGCTGCGCAATAGAACTCAATGTCACATGCAGTCCGTTGACAGATTGTTGAGAGTGAGCCTTCTGTACTTGTACTTTTATATATTCTGTGGTAATAAATACTCACTTAGAAAACATCCGTGAATCAAGAAGAATTATCAGATCTGTGCTCATCACAAGTGATTACACAAATACATACCCTTACCAGGTTTCAAACCCAGGACTGTATCAGGCAGGATTGCTACCCACTAAGTCAGACTGGTCTTCACAAATAATACTTCATTAATAGTTGTTGATATTCTAATAAATATATTGTCACTACTTTAAAAAAAACTTGTATCTTCATCTGTCAATGAAAAGAAAATTGTAGTAAGTATGTATGGAATGCATATAGTAAGGCGGCGGAATTGAAAAAAGTCGTCTAGTTTTGAAGTTGATGTGACTGGAGAGTATACTACTGACAAGTGGTATCGTTGTGATCGGTAGACTTTACTGAGTACGAAATAATGACTTGTCGCATCCTCAGACTGTGGGGGGGTTAACTATGACGTCACAAAGATCGCGGTCCCGGGTTTAAATTTTTTGCCAATTTGTCTAGAACCCCTTATCCAATTTTGAAAAATGAGGTGTCGATTGAAAGCGTATAACATGCTGATTAAGATTTCTTATATGTGAAAAGTATAGTTTTGTTAGTTATTTTTTAATTAACAATAATGCAAAAAATACTTTTTTTTTACTCTCTTTTTTGATTTTTGTGACTCAAAAAGGCAATGAAAACGGCCACTTAGCTAAAAAATATGTTATATAAATCATTTAACTACATTATTAAGCTATCTGTTGCTTTTTAAATTTCTACGATCGGATAATAAATAAGCAAACTACAACCACATACCTGTAGGCGGGGAGTACCGCTTGACACGCGTTCCCATACATTCGGCGTCTATCAAATTACACCTCGCGCAAAATTCGTTTCAAGCAGATATACCTCTAATCTTATTCATCGTAACCTACCAATATTGGTATCATTTGAAAGGACAATTAAAGTACTTTAAGAAACAATGTCAATCATTTTCTTAAAATCAATAATCGCCAGTCTGCGGTGGTTACAAAGGAAAAAAAGTGGGTATGCAATTTGACTGGTTTCCTAGGTTTGATACCCTAGACGAGTTTAAAAGGGGAGGTAAAGATGACATACGGGTTGTTCTCTGGCCTTAAAGCTATACAGAGGGTCAGGGGAGAAAAAAACTAGGGTTTAAGTTTAGTTTTAAGTTATTTTTTCTTTTATTTGTTGATTTTATTGTGTTTAATTTTTTTGTAATTTTATCAAGGATACACGTTGGTTTCTTTTGCTGAAAATTCCCTTTTTTATGAGAAATGTTATAAATTTCATGGCATTTTCCGATAGAGACTAAAATTAACTTTCAAATAAGGCCACATAGTCATACTGATACATAGTCATACCCTTAATATTATATAAGTAAAAGTATGACTATGTGGCCTACTGAGACATAGCCATACCCTTAATATTATATAAGTAAAAGTATGACTATTTGGCCTTATTTGAAAGTTAATTTTAGTCTCTATCGGAAAATGCCATAAAATTCATAACATTTCTCATAAAAAAGGGAACTTTTAGCAAAAGAAACCAACGTGTATCCTTGATAAAATTACAAAAAAATTAAACACAATAAAATCAACAAATAAAGGAAAAAATAACTTAAAACTAAACTTAAACCCTAGTTTTTTTCTCCCCTGACCCTCTGTGTAGCTTTTAGGCCAGAGAAAAACCCATATATCACCTTTACCTCCCCTTTTAAACTCGTCTAGGGTATCAAACCTAGGAAACCAATCAAATTGCATACCCACTTTTTTCCTTTGTAACCACCGCAGACTGGCGATTATTGATTTTAAGAAAATGATTGACATTGTTTCTTAAAGTACTTTAATTGTCCTTTCAAATGATACCAATATTGGTAGGTTACGATGAATAAGATTAGAGGTATATCTGCTTGAAACGAATTTTGCGCGAGGTGTAATTTGATAGACGCCGAATGTATGGGAACGCGTGTCAAGCGGTACTCCCCGCCTACAGGTATGTGGTTGTAGTTTGCTTATTTATTATCCGATCGTAGAAATTTAAAAAGCAACAGATAGTTTAATAATGTAGTTAAATGATTTATATAACATATTTTTTAGCTAAGTGGCCGTTTTCATTGCCTTTTTGAGTCACAAAAATCAAAAAAGAGAGTAAAAAAAAAAGTATTTTTTGCATTATTGTTAATTAAAAAATAACTAACAAAACTATACTTTTCACATATAAGAAATCTTAATCAGCATATTATACGCTTTCAATTGACACCTCATTTTTCAAAATTGGATAAGGGGTTCTAGACAAATTGGCAAAAAAATGAAACCCGGGACCGCGATCTTTGTGACGTCATAGTTAACCCCCCCACAGTCTGAGAATGCGACAAGTCATTATTTCGTACTCAGTAAAGTCTACCGATCAGAACGATACCACTTGTCAGCAGTATACTCTCCAGTCACATCAACTTTTTCCGAGACCCTCTCGCCGCTCTACTAATATAGACCAGAGACTTACTGCGTTTTAACTTTGAGGAACAGCGTGAGATACGAGATTTTTTAAAAGTAGTGACAATATACCTATAACCTATGCCAATACATTGCCTATGTCTACTGGTAGTAGTTCACCTTCACTACCTTATTAAAACTGGTTACATGAATATTTTTTGCAACCTGAAATGTGTTGCCTATTTATTGTTTATCATTTCCTAGTAACAACTTGAATTTGTGTGTGTTGTTTTAGATTATATGTATGATTGTATGCTGTCTAGTTTCTGATGGCTTCTAATATGACTTGTTGTAAATTTTTATTTGGAGGAAATGAACATCAATATTATACACCATGTTTTTTTTGTTTTCCGTTAAATTCGACACGCAGTTAAGTTCATCATCAGGACCCACAGGGTGGTTATCGCTTTTTGTTAAATTCTAAAAAAAAATTTTATTTACACGGTAGTGCTTATCTTTTGTTCGTTTTTATAGCCGATAGCTCATATCTTACTAGCTCGCGGTGGGACCAGTGCCATAAGGACAATTTTATCAGAATTTCAGATAGAAACAAATTTATTGCATTCAACATATTAAAGACCTAAACTAATTCTTAACATTTATTAAATTACAGTTGAAAAACGTTTAAAAGTTTAAGGCAATAATGACTAAAACAAATCAATTCATAAAAAATTATTTTAATTCCAGATATACACCAAAATGGATCAAAACATGGCCGAATTGGATCCGCTCAGCACATATGACTACCCCCCTACGGTTACCAGCATCTACACTACCCATACTCTTACGAGATAAAGTTAGAGCAGCCACTAGCCCACTATGCTAACCTAGCCGCTAACATTCAGAACCAAACGCAGCCAGTCATCGATATACCTCCTGTAGCTCAAGAAACTATAAAAGATACTAGTATAACTAATACAAGTAACGCAGAAACTGTACAAGAAGCTACAAATGTCCAAACACAAGAAAAGGAAGAAAAACCAGTCTTTGATTTAAATAAAGTTAAAAAAGAAGGTGGTAAGAAAAGTAACTACTGGTCACAAAAGATTACAGATGAAAATTTCCCGTTCTACGCCTGCGCGCTATGTAATGTTAGCTATAAACTACTAAGGGACTTGGATTCGCACTTAGTTGACCATAAAGAGAGATTAACTAGCTATGATTTGCGGATGAAGAATAAACAAAAGAAGAAACAGTTGAAAAAAGAACAAAAGAAGTTGAAAAAGTTGAAAAAAGAGGTGAAAACGGAGGAGATAGAGATAAAACCTGAAGATGGTTATATTGGGAATGAAAAAGCGACTGATTTTGTTGAAAATACAGTAGCTCCGGATAATGTTACCCAAAGTAAAAATGATAATATAAATGTAAATGTAAATAATGAAATTGTAAGTAAAGTAGATAATGTAAATAATGTAAAAAGCGCAGAAACGGAAAAGGAAGTGGAGTACAATAAGGATTTGGAGAAGATCTACAAATGTTCCGCTTGTAATAAGCAGTTCTCGTTGAGTTATTACTTGAAGTTGCATGTTAGATCTCACACGGGTAAGTTTTTTAATTTTTTATTAATATCGAACTGATCGTTGATTTTTTTTTATACTACGTCGGTGGCAAATAAGCGTACGGCCCGCCTGATGGAAAGCGGTCACCGTAACCTATGGACGCCTGCAACTCAAAGAGTGTCACATGCGCGTTGCCACCCCATTAGAAACTTGTACATGCCCTTTTACTGTGTTAAATACACAGTAAAAAGGAGTGCACAAGTTCCAAGGAGGGTTCGGGTTGCCGACGACTCCAAGGACAATAGACGGAATAAGTCAGTTCCGTAAGTCCTCCCGTCATCAGCCCACCGCACCCTCGTTGAGCTCTGGCAGACTTACTCACCGGCAGGAACACATCACTATGACTACTATGAGTAGGGTCTAGTGCTATTTGGCAGCGGTCTTCTGTAAGGCGGAGGTACTACCCCAGTTGGGCTCTGATCTAGATTCGAGCGAGATGATATCGATTATCGATTCAGTAAGGTCACACTTGCACCGATAGCATGGTCGCGCGATAAACGATAAAACATCAGGCCGTCCCTATCACACTTACAAATAGTGCAAAAGGGACGGCCTGATGTTTTATCATTATCATTTATTGCGCGACCATGCTTGTCTGTCTGATGAAGAGTGAACATAGAGTTTAAGATGGAGATCACCGATCCAATAATAGCCTATTCACTCCTGCTTTTTATATTAGTTTTAAAGATATTTAAACAACACATATCAGGCTTGCAAGAATGGTCGCCTCAGTACATTCTTTTCACAGTTTCTGTAAGTGTGAAAGGGATGCACCAACGCGACAATAGTTATTTGTTATACAAGGGGGCAAAGTTGTATTTTAACGCCGAGTGTGGAATTGAAAAACGAGCAAGTGAAAGGATTCTATAGTTGAACCACGAGCGAAGCGAGTGGTTCGAGAATAGAATCCTGAACTTGCGAGTTTTTTAATACACGAGAAGTAAAATACATTTGCACCCGAGTGTAACACAAAACTTTTCCCCTCACTATAGCGAGGAAACTACAACGCAAAAAATGCATTTATCACTGCTTCCAGTAGTTCCACAGGTGGTAAATCATCTTTATTACTAGATTCACCTACTTTTATCAATTTTAAAGCAGTTAATTTGACTTTATTCAAGGTCAAATTACTTTACCCACTAGTGGATAAAATGCGTTTTTACCCGCTGGTATTAAAGGACAAAACGCGTGTTTCCGAGCTAGTGAGGGGAAAACTATTATATTACGTTACCAGATTTAACTAACTAACGATACTAGTTTTTCCCCGTCGCAAAAACGACGGGGTGTTATAAGTTTGACGTGTCTGTGTGTCTGTCTGTCTGTCTGTTTGTCTATCTGTCTGTCTGTGGCATAGTAGCTCCCGAACGGTTGAACCGATTTAGATTTAGTTTGAAAGCTGAGTTAGTCGGGAGTGTTCTTAGCCATGTTTCATGATAATCGGTCCACTATGTCGGAGTCGGGGGTTTTTTCAAAATTTTAATTTTGTGATTACGTTCCCTGGGGAACAAATCAAATTATTTTATTCAATATTTTTGATTCGTTCTCCTTTTAAGTAGTCACACTAATTGAATTATAAACCCAAAATAGATACCAAACACCAAATAAAAAGCGATCAAGTCCATTAGTAGTTAACCACACGACTACAGAAGATGTACTACAGTAAAAAGAAAATCTTAACATTTTTTTTGTAATTTCAGACGAAAAGCCATACACCTGCGCAGAATGCGGGCAGTCGTTCATAACGGCGAGCAAACTGGGCCGTCACAACAAGCGGATACACCTGGCCATCAAGTACCAATGCCGGATATGCTACAAGATATTCACCAGGTGAAACTGAGCATTTCTTTTTTTTTTTGCAATTTTTTTTTGTTTTGATTTTTTTAGGGAGTTTTAGGTCAATTGTACTCAGAATCACGAGTACTTTCAATGTCACTGGGAGACAAAAAGTGTCCCAGAATTTCCATACATTTTTGTTACTTTCCTCTTTTGTTACCTCGTATAACATGTACGGAAAATGGTAACAAAATAAGAAAAAATCGTATGGGACAATTTTTTAAACTATTAGGATTGAAAAAGCTAGTGGTTCTGAGTAGAAATAGCATATTTTTTTCAAATTATACCTTTAAACGAGCCATTATTGTATATATACCGACGATCTCGGAAACCGCTCTAACGATTTCGCTGAAATTTGTTATGTGGGGGTTTTCGGGGGTGAAAAATCGATCTAGCTTATCCTTAGGTCCCGGAAAATGCGAATTTTCGAGTTTTCATGTGTTTTTCTTTCGCGTTAGTAAACGCAAAATATGGTCGCTAATTTCGCATCGGCGTCGCGTAGCTCCGTCGTAAGAAGGGTCGGTCTAATATTCGCAGGCACATCGCAGGTGTCAGGGTTTCGAATCCCGGCCAGAGATAAAGTTTTTTTTTTTGTATTTATAAGAGTTTATTTTTTATCTAAAGACGTGATATGTAATAAAAATAAAAATTTTGAAAAACCCCCGACCGCGACCTAGTGGAGCGATTTACATGAAATATGGCTAAGAACACTCCCGACTAACTCAGCTTTCAGATTAAAAAATCTAAATCGGTTCATCCGTTCGGGAGCTACGATGCCATAGACAGACACACACAGACAGACAGACAGACAGACACGTCAAACTTATAACACCCCGTCGTTTTTGCGTCGGGGGTTGAAAAAGTTACTGAACTGATTAGTCAAAAAGTGTTTTGTCCCTTTCTGTCATGTTGACTTATGTATTTGTGACAAAACACTTGGGGGCAGACTTTATCTGTTTATACGAAGTTATATACATCTTTGCTATAGTAAACGACACACACACACAGACAGACAGACAGACACGTCAAACTTATAACACCCCGTCGTTTTGCGTCGGGGGTTAAAAATAGACATTAGCGAAGCTCGGTCGCCCAGGTACTATATGTAATATTAGCGTTTGCCCGCGGCTTCGTTCGCGTTGAATTCGAAAATTGCGGAATGCCCCATACAAACTTCTACCCCCCAGTTTAGGGAAGTGGGGGGTTAGAAAGAGAGTTTTACAATACAATACAATATAATACAAATACTCTTTATTGCACACCTTGATAAAATACAACAATACAAACAAGGAAGCAACACGAACAAAGGTAAACAACACAACAGGCGGTCTTATCGCTAAAGAGCGATTTCTTCCAGACAACCTTAAGGTAGCGGAAATTGAGTTTTGTACATCGCCTGAGTACAGTCGAGTGTAAAAATATGGGTGTACACATCTTACTCAAAAATATGTCCCATAGCACCTAAGTCCGATGTAATAAGAGCGTAGTACCATATTTTGAGTCGATTTTTTCGATACTTATTTTTGCACTTGACTGTACCAACAACACAAGCCTTCTTGAGCTTACCGTAGGGCTCAGTCAATCTGTGTAGGCATGTTGTGTAGTATTTATGTAATTTATTTACATTATTATATATATAATATATAATATTTTAATTTCAGGTTCGAGTACCTTACGCGCCATTTTGATAAGAAACACGCTGAAGACAAGTTGGAAGGCGAGCCTTATGGTTAGTTATATTTATTATCTTATCATAAACAACACCACCTACCCGATATCCGTTTTTAATAAATAAATCATAAATAAATATCGGGGACACCATAGCACCATACACAGATCAACTTAGCCCCAAACTAAGCAAAGCTTGTACTATGGGTGTAAAGCGACGATATACATACTTAAATAGATAAATACATATTTACATACATAGAAAACATCCATGACTCAGGAACAAATATCTGTGCTCATCACACAAATAAATGCCCTTACCGGGATTCGAACCCAGGACCGCGGCTCAGCAGGCAGGGTCACTACCGACTGAGCCAGACTGGTCGTCGTTAAAAAAACGAATATCGGGTAGTTTGGTGTTGTTTACATCTCCAATGACGTTTCGCTGAACCGTCAGTCTTCCGCGACCACGGCTAGTGCAACCTCGCCGAAACGTTGGATAGAACCTAACCACAAAATTAAAATTTTGAAAAAACCCCCGACCGCGACATAGTGGACCGATTTTTATGAAACATGGCTAAGAACACTCCCGACTAACTCAGCTTTCAAACAAGAAAAAACTAAATCGATATCGGCTCATCCGTCGTTCCATCCGGGAGCTACGATGCCACAGACAGACAGACAAACAGACAGACAGACACGGTCCACTATGTCGCGGTCGGGGGTTTTTTCAAAATTTTAATTTTTTGAATAATTTAATTTATTTTTTTCTTAATGATTTTGCGGTACGTTTTATATGTCTACAACAGCGGTTCTCAAACTTATTCTCCCATGGAACCCTTTTAGAAATCAAAATATCTGACGGAACCTTTAAATTCTATAAATACAAAAAAAAAATGTTTATTGCAAACTTTATTTTAATAAATAATCATAATAGTAAAATCTAATCATTACATTTTAAAGTGAGGTATTACATGAAAAGGTTTTTTTATTTCTTAACAATTGGTGAATATTTTGTTTTATGGAAGAGAGGTGAAGTTGCATATCAGGTAACCAAAATTCACACGGAGCCCCCAGAGAGGCTTTGCGGAGCCCTAGGGATCCGCGGAGCACACTTTGAGTATGGCTGGTCTACAATATTCCTACCTACTCGAACTTATCTATCATATTACAATTTCTACCAACAAAAATACACACAAATATAATATTTTATTTCACCCCACAGACTATAACGCCATCTTGCCCTACCTAAAAGAACTAGAAGAGCAACTTCGAGAGAAGGCCGAAGCAGAGAACAAACCCAAAACAGAAGAACTATGGAGCGACTGGCCCGAGATGGACCAGACACTGATGCAGGATAGAAATGACACGGATGAGAAGAAAGACTTCGCTATGAACCATCTCGATATTGTCATGGACGAGGTTAAGGTGAGGCAGTTTAGTAGCTTGAGGCAGGAAATACCATATAATATTATATTTTAGGGTATTTATACTATTTTAAAAAATTTAAGTAGAAAAATGTGGAGTTTTTTTTTTAATACTACGTAGGTGGCAAACAAGCATACGGTCCGCCTGATGGAAAGCGGTCACCTTCACCTATGTACGCCTGCAAGTCTAGGAGTGTCACGTGCGCGTTGCCAACCCATTAGAAACTTGTACACTCCTTTTTGCTGTGTTAAGTACACAGCAAAAATGAGTGTACAAGTTCCAAGAATAGTTTGGGTTGCCGACGACTCAAAGGACAATAGACGGAACAAATTAGTTCCGTAGGTCCTTCCGTCACCAGCACACCGCACCCTTGTTGAGCTCTGGTAGCCTTACTCACCGGCAGGAACACAACACTATGAGTAGGGTCTAGTGCTATTTGGCTGTGGTCTTCTATAAGGCGGAGGTACTTCCCCAGTTGGGCTCTGCTCTAGATTCGAGCGAGCTGATATCCGCTGTGCTGTGCCCTACCACACAGAGCGGATTATCATTCGCTATGCCCTACCTCATATAATTTAGGTAAGATGTTTTTTTGCTCTAATAAACCAAAAACAGAAGAACTATGGAGCGACTGGCCGGAGATGGACCAGACACTGATGCAGGATAGAAATGAGGCGGATGAGAAGAAAGACTTTGCTATGAACCATCTCGATATTGTCATGGACGAGGTTAAGGTGAGGCAGTTTAGTAGCTTGAGGCAGGAAATACCACTAAATATTGTATTTTGGGGTATTTATGGGCATTTTCAGAATTTTTGACAAAAATTAACTCACTGTCAGTTTTGTGACGATAATTAAGCATGAAATTTCAATAAAAATATTGTCTTTGTGTTAATTACATAAACTTTAAGCTCAGCCTGTGTGGTGACGGGTTAAGAATTTCACCACCCCCTTTCTTCCCGTGGGTGTCGTAGAAGGTGACTATGGGATATGGGTTAAATTGTGGCGTAGGCGAGAGGCTGGCAACCTGTCACTGCAATGTCACAGTTTCGTTTTCTTTCAACCCCTTATTTGCCAAGAGTGGCACTGAAGCTTTAGTAGTTTCATGTGTTCTGCCTACCCCTTTATGGGATACAGGCGTGATTGTATGTATGTATGTTTAAGCTATAATTTATATTCAGAATGTGAAAAAAGTAAATTTTTAGACATTTACACTTAATTGTCGTCATAGCTGGGCATTAACTCGTTAATCCGTTAATCGTTAATTAACGAAGTTAACATTTCGATTAACGGATTAACTTTTAAGTTAACTTTAAAAAATGTTAACGGATTCGTTAACTTCCGTTAAATTTCATCGAGTCCGTTAATCGTTAATCCAGCACCCCAAGCGGCTTGCTGCGCCGCGAAAACCACGTTCTTACTGCTGCTGTAAAAGCCCATAGTACGGCAAAACCTAGGTTTTATCGGTAAAAGCAGATCCGTCGGTTATAAACAGTCTAAAGACCAATTGGCGACTTTGGATCACTTACCTAGGGATCATCCACATATTACGTCACACCAAATTTCAGGTTTTTGGACCCCCTCCCCCCCCCTATGTATACCTTTTTGTATACCTTTAACAGGGATTGTCACATTTAGGTCGATAAAAGAACGCGGACGAGTTGGCACTTTGGTCGAAATAGGAACGTAGACAAAAATGGTATATTGACGATATCAGATATTGGACGAGTTGGCACTATGGTCAAAATAGGAATTTAGACAAAATGGGGTATTGACGATATAAGAAAGTGGACGAGTTAGGAGGGTTACGAATTAGGAATTGTAGGGTGACGACATAACACTGCGGACGATTTATATATGGAGATGGCGAAGTGGGGCTGGGGCCGAAGCGTTCCTGAGCCAATAGTTCTCTGATGTTTGCTATTGTAGTTTTACTTACTAGATAGTGCTAAAATATGTATTGTTTCCGCTGAATTGTAAAACATGCTGAGTACACTTGTTTTGGATCTCGTGCTAGTTTTAAGCCACTTAGCATAAGTTTTAATTGTTATCAAGATTTTGTACGAAATCTGTTTGGTGTACCTAATAAAGTAAAATAAAATAAAAATAAAATTTAGTATGACCCCTACCCCCCCCCCCCCCCCCCTTACACTGTGACGTAATATATGGATGACGCCCTATTCGAGATCTCCTAAATCTTATTAGGCATGCTAGATCGATCACTAACCTGGGAATAGAGTGCAATCATCAGGCATGACAGACAAATCGCGCAACCGACGCATCGAGTTAGAGTCCGGCGCGGGCCTTAAGATTACTCTACCAAGTTATCGTGGCCCACAGCATCGAGTTGTCATCTCAATCCGAAGAACCGACGCACCACGATCGCGTCCGCATGAATGACCCAATAATTACCAATCCGAAGTAAAACCTAGGATTTAGCCAACCAACGGCGGTAAAAGCCCGAAGAGACCGTATTTAATTGTTACATTTCGGTTTTTTGCCGATTGGCGTCACAGGTTTTAATAGTTTTTGGTGGATACTTAGTAAATAGAAATACATAATACCTACAGTGGAGTCCTATTTTTATGACGTGTTAACGGATTATCGATTAACTTTAACTTCCGTTAAATCTACCGAAATGTATCGCTTTAACGATTAACGAAGTTAACTTTTTAAGTAACGGATTAACGATTATCGAAGTTAACTATTTGATTAACGGTGCCCAGCTATGATTGTCGTCACAAAACTGACAGCGAGCTAATTTTTGTTAACAACCACGGTAATAGGCTACTTGATCGTTTTTTAAAGTCTGATTAAGTACTGTCCAATTAACCGAAATAAAATATTACCATATTTATTATGACTTAAAAACAGCAAAAAATATATTTAAAGTATACTTTTACGTAATCAAGCGAAAACAATGTAGGCATGTTAATCTATAGGTTATCTGTCATCAGGTCATTCTATTCGAAAACAACATTTTCTGACTTTTTAAGTATGAAGGCATAAAGTTCAATATGTCAGTGATTGTTTTGACATGCAGTAAGGTTCGAATTCGATGACGTCACTACATCGCTGACAGCGTTTTCGGTGGCCTAAATAAATAAAAAATTACACACTTTTTTAATCGAAAATACGTATTCGAAATACACTTTTTACACCCAAAATCTATTTTTTTTGTGTCAAATACTACAATATACAAACGGCTCAAACATGCAACCATAGACTCTGGTTGCATGTTTGAGCCGTTTGGGGTGGAGACGCTTGGACCTTGGGGACCCGGAGCACACTATATCTTTAAGGAGCTGGCGAAGCGCCTCGTAGATGCTACGGGTGACCAGAGGGCTGCTCGTTACTTGCGCAGCGGATAGGCATCGCGATCCAGCGCGGAAATGCTACCAGCCTTCTGGGCACCCTACCATCCGGCGCCGAGCTTGCTCCTGTCTTTTATTTGTAAATATTTTTATGTACATATATTTATCCTGTTTAAGTTTAGTAGTTTAAGTTCTTTTTATGTTTTTATTCAACATTATTTGTAATAAATATTTTCATTAAAAAAATATATATATACAATCATTTACTGTGCCAAATTCGATATGGGTCTAGGAGCCTATTGAGGGGACCCTAATTCTGAAAACTTCCTAATACAATAATATTTATGTTAGTGTTATTGGTTTAGTTAAGCGCTGGTGGCCTAGCGGTAAGAGCGTGCGACTTTCGATCCGGAGGTCGCGGGTTCGAACCCCGGATCGTACCAATGAGTTTTTCGGAACGTATGTGCGAAATGTCATTTGATATTTGCCAGTCGCTTTTCGGTGAAGGAAAACATCGTGAGGAAACCGGACTAATCCCAATAAGGCCTAGTTACCCTCCGGGTTGGAAGGTCAGATGGCAGTCGCTTTCGTAAAACTAGTTCCTACGCCAAATCTTGGGATTAGTTGTCAAAGCGGACCCCAGGCTCCCATGAGTGTTACAAATGCCGGGATAACGCAAGGAGGATGATGATGATATTGGTTAAGTTTAAACAAAGAGGATCGATCGAGTATTATAGAAAATGACTGTCAAAGTAAAATGTGTAATCACAGTGCATAGACTGCCATCTCTCGACTCAAGCTTAAAAATTTTGAACCTCAGTTTTGACAATTTGGCCCATATTCATATCTAATCTCCATACTTGATATGTTTTAAAATGTCAAATATTAATATTAGCGCCATCTAGCCGAGCGTACCCCAAAGGTGTATCGCCATCTCACCGTACCTTTTTCTGTATGGTTTTGGGGTACGTTTTTTTCTTACACTTTATCGGTCTTAAGTGTTTTTGACTAAGGTCTATTCTATTCTAATCTTCTATTGCAGGTGCCGGTAGAAACGATGGAGACAGGGACGGAGATAGAGATAAAGCTGGAGAAAGAACAGGACAACGATATGGGGGTCGACAACGACGATTTGCCCGACAACGACCACCACGACGGTGTTAAGGACGAAAGGTTAGTCGTATCACAAAATATATATTATAATAGTACAAGTACAAAGGCTCACTCCTTTGATGTTCACAAAACGCCGCCATTCTAAATTCTTACCTACATTAACAAACAGACCGCACGCGTGCAGACGACATTGAATCCTATTGAGCCGCGCGAAGGTCGGCGCCACTGAATGGGCCGCGAACTCGCAGTCGCCGGCATGTACTTGTAGCGCGGCGAAAGGATCGCGGAGTGAGCCGCCCCTGCTCTAAGGCCGATAGTCCACTATGAGGCCACTATCATACGTTTATAGAAATACTAGCTTAAAGCCAGCGGCTTTGCTCGCTTTAGAATGAGACAAAAAGTAGCCTATGTCACTCACCGTCCCTTCAACTATCTTCACTTAAAAAATCACGTCAATTCGTCGCTCCGTTTTGCCGTGAAAGACGGACAAACAAACAGACACACACTTTCCCATTTATAATATTAGTATGGACAAAGAGGATCGAGTATTATAGAGAATGACTGTCAAAGTAAAATATGTAATCACAGTGCATAGACTGCTATCTCTCGACACAAGCTTAAAACTTTTGAACCTCAGTTTTGACAATTTGGCCCATATTCTTAGCTTGATATGTTTTGAAATGACAAATATTAATATTAGCGTCATCTAGCCGAGCGTACCCCAAAGGTGTATCGCCATCTAGCTCACCGTGCCTTTTTCTGTATGGTTTTGGGGTACGTTTTTTTCTTAGACTTTATCGGTCTTTACGAAGTTATATAGGTCTTTGGTAAGGATGATCATAGGTCTGTATGCTATCCTTTTTCTCCAACGTGAAGAAAGAGGACGGCATGTTGCCTATGATAAACATATGATAGTGGACAAGGCCCAATATATATAAATGATTAACTTCCAGTTTCTCCGACGAGGACTACTTCCCGTCCAACACGTGGGCGGAGCCGCCCCGCATGGAGGGCGCGCCTCCCTCGCCGCCCGCGCGCGGCCGCCGCGCCCAGGGGGCCGGCCCCCTCACCTGCAGCATCTGCGACAAGAAGATCAGCACGCACTCCTACATGCGCATACATCTCCGCACTCACACGGGAGAGAAACCGTACAAGTGCTATATCTGTAGTAGAGGGTTCATAACGTCCAGTAAAATGCATAGGCACGTGCTGACACACTCTGAGTCGTTTGACAGTGAGTATTGACAGTTTATTATATTATATACATACATATAAAAAAAAATTACTTATTTCGGACCAATTAAAATTCATAGAACTTGTTAGTATAGACTTAATATCTAGGTTGTTAGTTACTTAATATCCTAAGAGTAGAATCACGCCTGTATCTCATAAAGGGGTAAACAGAGCCCATGAACTACTCAAATTTCAGTGTCACTCTTGGCAGAAAGGGGTTCAAAGAAATCCAATTGTGACATTGCAGTGACAGGTTGCCAGCCTCTCCTACGCCACAATTTAACCCATATCCCACAGTCGATTTCCCCACGGGAAGTAAGGGGGTGGTGAAATTCTTAACCCGTCACCACACGGGATGTCTAAAAAGGAGTTATAAATGATTTTTCAGAAGATGGTGTGAAAATAGAAGCAGACGTCAAACAAGAGGGGGAGGAAGCGATAAAAGAGGAAGAAGGCGATACGGGCACGAAGTAAGTCCCTTTGATATATTGTCTAATAGTTTTTTCCCGCGGCTTCGCTCGTTCTAAATACAGTACGGACCTTGTATTTTGTATGGACACGTCATCATCCTCCTTGCATTATCCCGGCATTTGGCACGGCTCATGGGAGCCTGGGGTCCGCTTTGACAACTAATCCCAAGATTTGGCGTAGACACTAGTTTTTACGAAAGCGACTGCCATCTGACCTTCCAACCCGAAGGGTAACTAGACCTTATTGGAATTAGTCCGGTTTCCTCACGATGTTTTCCTTCACCGAAAAGCGACTGGCAATTATCAAACCACACACGACACGTTGTATGGACACGTATAGAGTAAAGTTAATGTAAAACATTACATACATGATTCGCAACTAGTGTCGTGCTTTTTTACTATCTATTTATCACTCGTTTCGATTTACTTACTTTACGCACTTCGCAAAATACATTACGATACACGTGCGGAAAAAAACACCATCTGTACTGAAAAGTTCGAAAAGTTTACTCAGTACAGATGGTGGTTTTTTACGCACTAGTGCGAGAAGTGATTCATTTTTTGCCAGGTTGAAACTTTGGAGGGCTATCTGTACTGAAAAGCGTCCTACGATAGACGTGCGACAAGGGAATTCGTAACTCGTGTATATAAAATACTCCCTTCGGTCGTGTTTTAATTTATCGCCACTCGTTTCGAACTTCCTTTTTTTCGCACTTGTATCGTAATGTACTATTACATCACTTCTTTATTTTATTTTTATTATTCCTCTTTATTCATTTTAATTCTTAGGCTAGGTTTTATAATATGATTATAAAAGTAAAATATAAAACCACATACAAAACAATACAAAATATATAAACACATTATAAAAAACCTAACCTAGGGTGCCGCCAGCAGCGGGGCAGGGCCCAAGCTGCCGGTGGTTAGGGCTGCAGAGAGAGGAACCGTCGGACTATCCGCGCCGTGTCCAAGATCACCGCCTTCTGCATCTGGCCCTTGATCCAGCCACCTAGCGAGAGTCTCTTAAGATGTTGGTCGAGACTCTTCGCTATGAGACCGTTATATTAGTACATCCACATTATATATATTGTAAATTACATAACAAACATTCAAACAGGAATAATATAACATAACATTCTATCATATAATGCAGCGAGCTCCAACTAATACTATTACCTAACCTAGAATTACACAAGAACTAAATCTAAATCTTCTTTCCCGCATTCCAGAAAAAAAAAAACCAAAACGAAAAAGAAAAAAGGGGAGAAGAAAAAACGCGACTACCAAAAGCGTCCGCACGCGTGCGAATTCTGTCAGAAGCGGTTCCTACACCTCGAAATGCTGCAAGTGCACAAGAAAAGTCACGAAGGGGAGAGTGCCACTTTGAAGTGCTATTACTGTTTAATCGATATAGAGGATGAGAACGGGCTGAAGGAGCATGAGGCGACGCATACGGGGCCTAAACCGTTTCTGTGCACGCTCTGCGGAAAGGGGTATAAGAGGAGAGAAACCATGGTGAGTCAAACACTGTTATTACTTCTCTAAATGTTGCATGGAACGAGTCACAAAGGAGAGAATTTTTTTTTGTGCAACGGTCCGCCTGATGGAAACGATGAACGCTTGTAACCTATGGACGCCTGCAACTCAAGGGGTGTCACATGCGCGTTGCCGACCCATTAGAAACTTGTTAAGTTACTATTGCTTAATTAATATAGTTACAAGCCTGGCCAGAAATATATGGCTATTATCTAGAGGGCGTTGTTATTGTAATGTATGCGCGATGACAGTTCAGTATAGTATGAAGAAAATAGCTCTAATGTAATTCCGTGGCGCGTAGTCATATTTTTGGTCAGGCTTCAACTCTTCCTACGTCGACGAAGCGCCGTGTATTTTCACTATTTTCTACGCAATTTTTATTCTGGAAGATTAAAGTTGACCAGATTCGTCGCTAGATGTCGCTGTAACTAGTTTAAACTGAGTAACGATATTTCAACACATTAATGTTACCTCGACAATAGCCGATTTGTACAATTTGAGTTTCGAATCGAATTACCTACTCTTGAAGATTTTTGTCGTCAGCGTCCTACGAGTATTTGTAATGACGCTGTGATTTTCATAGCGCTGTGTAGAGTTGTGCCTGCTCGTTCACTGAAAAGATCGCTCCCAACTAGTACGATCTCCGAAGTGTACTAGTTCGTTCTTTTAGGACATTTAGTACAGTACAATAACGCTCGCTCGTACTGGCCGAGCGCTGATCGGCCGTTTTCGCGCGCTCGGTCCGAGTCAGTCGGATCTAATTCGGTTGTGGTCGGATCACACGGATCGCTTTGCTGTCATTGTCACTTCTCGGCTCTTCGCTCCCAGTCTGTTGCGCGTGTGTGAGTGTACTAAATGTACTAAAGAGCAGAATCATTTGGGAGTAGTTCGGTCTAGTACAGTGCAAGGAATCGTGTCTTTTGTACTAATAGTACATGTACTACACAAGCCTAGTGGACGATATAATATAGAGATGGGCCGAATATGGACTTTGCCGAATACGAATATTCGGCCGAACATTCGGTTCAGCTCTTACCGAACCGAACATTCGGCCGAATATTCGGTTACGCCATATTTTTAAAGCGAATATTAAGATTTAAGAGGATACGGTAGCGAAAATGCTAGAATGGAAAGGAGCCCCCCTTTCAACTTGGGAATTTTAGTTAAATATACAAGTGTTATTAACTAGATTTATCGAAAAAAAGTTGTCCATTAAGAACAACTCAGTCAAAAGATATTTCAAAAAAATCTTTAAAATCGAGGTTCCGCTCTCGACTTTTTCCTCCTTCAAAACTTAATCAATCGGAACGAAATTTGAGAATCTGAATAACAATGAAATAATATATGTCGGACCGTTTAGCTTTTTTGGTTAATTGTTACCAATCTTGAGTATCACACCTTTTTTTGCGCCACAATGAAAAAGGCCGTTTTTGGAAATTTTTGATTGGCTCTAGAGTCTTTAAAAAGCAGAATATCAAAAAAATCAAAACGGTCCGACACAGATAAAAATAATAACAATCTGCGTTGAAAAATCATTGCTCTAACTTCAAAAACCAGGGAGGAAATAGTCGAGAGCGTTTGTATGGAGAATTGACCCCTACCGTATCGTCTTAAAACTGAAATGATTGATAATTGTCATACATACTACAAGTATGTTCATATGATTTAGTGGATAACTAAAACTTAGTTAAAACAACTCTGAACTCTTCTCAACTCTTAAACTACGGTTTTTTTTTAACTTTTTTACAAAACAATTGTGTTTATATTTTGACGCATTTTTAGTAGTTCCTTTGAAAGCTACTAAAATAGGAGCTTATTATAAAACTGTATCCTTGCCACTTGTAGTGAGGACTTAAACAGTCCTATTAGTAGGTTTTGGCTGTCTTTGCATCGAGATGCGAACCGGAAGTAAGTTATTAAACATTAAGGTGTATATAATTGTAGAAATGTAAGTAACGGCTTTTAATTATTTTATTATATTGTATTTTAACTTAATTATTGTTTTTTGTATTTTTACACGTTCTATACACTGTATTGTCTTATTTTACTTCGATGTTTGTTTTTGACATTCATATGGGTTTTTTGCCTGAATTAAAATTGATTTATTATTTATTTTTATTTTATTTTATTATGCAATGGAATACTTAAGATCTTCATTAGGTATTTACTTTGTTTATTCGGTAAATATTCGGCAATGTAACCGAACTATTCGGCCGAATACGAACATTGAAAATCTTGCCGAATATGCCGAATACCGAATATTTACCGAATATTCGGCCCATCTCTAAATAATATATGATAATATATGATTATTGTCAGAAGGGCGCTGTTATTCTGATGTATGAAGAAAATAGTTGTAATGAAAATCCGCAACGTAGCGAGTAGTTATTATATATTTCTGGTTGGGCTTTAGCACACTAGTTGGATAATCTTGGTCGCATAGGTGCGTCTCTATCGCACTTAGGGTCATTCCAGGTGATTTCAACAAATCGAGTGTGCTGCATGATTTTTGATTTGAATACAAAAAAAATAGGATATACTTCATAG
The DNA here is from genome assembly GCF_023078275.1 of Leguminivora glycinivorella. Taxonomy (NCBI): domain Eukaryota; kingdom Metazoa; phylum Arthropoda; class Insecta; order Lepidoptera; family Tortricidae; genus Leguminivora; species Leguminivora glycinivorella. The sequence goes on along the minus strand of NC_062996.1, from coordinate 1,320,311 downwards.
TGGCAGAAGTGCCGAACCACCGCCATTTTTTTTTATCTTTTAATTTCCAAGTTTTGTCCATTTGAAACTAACAGTGGGGTCAAATTCCTGCTTGTACAAAATCAGACTTCACTCTTTTTCTATGAAAGCTATCGAAATAATTATTACTATTTGTTTGAAATGACGATATTATAACGTATAACAAAATTTATCTGAATCTACTACAAACACCTGTGTGGTGACGGATTAAAAATTTCACCACCCCCTTTCTTCCCGTGGGTGTCGTAGAAGGCGACTGTGGGATATGGGTTAAATTGTGGCGTAGGCGAGAGGCTGGCAACCTGTCACTGCAATGTCACAGTTTCGTTTTCTTTTAACCCCTTATTTGCCAAGAGTGGCCCTGAAGCTTTAGTAGTTTCATGTGCTCTGCCTACCCCTTTATGGGATACAGGCGTGATTGTATGTATGTACTACAAACAAAATGGTGACTATCTGAAATGTACACCTATTTGGTAATTTTTTGCAATTTTAAATTGTTTTTTGTGCCAACCCTTGGCAAGGCCAGGCAAATAGGTGTACATTTCAGATGGTCCCCATTTTGTTTGTAGTACTTAGATTCAGATTTTTGGTTGCGTAACAAAGATTACTTTTTTCCCACACTCATTAATTAATTTATTATGTATGAAAATGATGAAATATTTTTTATCGAATATAACCAAAATACTTAGCGGTTCCTGATAATGAACCTACCGACACATCTCGGACACTGGCGATCAAATATATGAAAGAAGCGCGTTCCTAGCACACATTATAAGCTCGTGTAGGTGAACGCGTACCATGCTTGTATGAGTGAGATATGACAGGTAGACTGGTCGCGTTTTTGACAGGCGGTAACTGTGAGGTAACCGAGAGGGGGTGGGCTGTACTTTAGCGGGGAGCGGAAGTGGCCATACTGTACGATAGTACTCTTTATTATACTGTGCTACCAACGTGTCGAATTTAACGGAAAACAAAAAAAAAGACGATGTATAAATTTATTGACAAAATATATTTTCTTTTTCAGGTATATCATCGCAAAAATCACAAGAGCGAGAAGAAATTCATTTGCGACATCTGTTCGAAGACTTTCAACGCGCCGTGCAAACTGCAGAGGCACATCGTCAGCCACCGGGCGGACAAATTCGTGCTTCGATACGAGTGCCCTGTGTGTGCGCACATGTTTAACACTAAATACCACGTGCAGATGCATCTGTCTACGCATCAGAAAGAGGGGCTGTAAGTATGAACATGTCTGCTCGCTTCACTCGGTGTCGCAACTATTCTGTATAGATGCATCTGTCGACGCATCAGAAAGAGGGGCTGTAAGTATGAACATGTCTGCTCGCTTCACTCGGTGTCGCAACTAATTTGTACTTACATGAGGGCACTGTGTGTGTGAACATGTTTAATACTAAATACCACGTGCAGATGCATCTGTCGAAGGATCAGAAAGAGGGGCTGTAAGTATGAACATGTCTGCTCGCTTCACTCGGTGTCGCAACTAATTTTTACTTACATGACTGTGGTGTGTGTCTGTGAACATGTTTAATACTAAATATCACGTGCAGATGCATCTGTTGACGCATCAGAAAGAAGAATTGTAAGTATGAACATGTCTGCTCGCTTCACTCGGTGTCGCAACTAATTTGTACTTCCATGAGGGCACTGTGTGTGAACATGTTTAATACTAAATACCACGTGCAGATGCATCTGTCGACGCATCAGAAAGAGGGGATGTAAGTATGAACATGTCTGCTCGCTTCACTCGGTGTCGCAACTAACTTGTACTTACATGAGGGCACTGTGTGTGTGAACATGTTTAGTACTAAATACCACGTGCAGATGCATCTGTCTACGCATCAGAAGGAGGGGCTGTAAGTATGAACATGTCTGATCGCTTCACTCGGTGTCGCAACTAATTTGTGCTGCGGTACGAGTGCCCTGTCTGTGCACACATGCTTAATATTAAATATCACGTGCAGATGCATCTGTCGACGCATCAGAAGGAGGGGCTGTAAGTACACTAGATAATAGTCACAAGTCTGCTCGCTTCACTCGGTGTCGCAACTAATTTGTACTTACATGAGGGCACTGTGTGTGTGAACATGTTTAATACTAAATACCACGCGCAGATGCCTACTGTCGACTGTCTACGCATCAGGAAGAAGGATTGTAAGTATGAACGTGTCTGCTCGCTTCACTCGGTGTCGCACACAATTGTACTTCATTTAGGAGTCGCTTTGAATATAGATAGAGTTAAGTTAATGTCGTAATATCATCGAAGTTTTGTAGGAGGTAGGGCATAGCGAATGATATTCCGCTTTGTGTGGTAGGGCACAGCACAGCTGATATCATTTCGCTCGAATCTAGAGCAGAGCCCAACTGGGGAAGTACCTCCGCCTTACAGAAGACCGCAGCCAAATAGCACTAGACCCTACTCATAGTGTTGTGTTCCTGCCGGTGAGTAAGGCTGCCAGAGCTCAACGACGGTACGGTGTGCTGACGACAGGAGGACTTACGGAACTAATTTGTTCCGTCTATTGTCCTTTGAGTCGTCGGCAACCCAAACCCTCCTTAGAACTTGACGAACTTGTACACTCCTTTTTGCTGTGTATTTATACTTAACACAGCAAAAGGGAGTGTACAAGTTTCTAATGGGGTGGCAACGCGCATGTGACACGCTTTGAGTTGCAGGCGTCCATAGGTTACGGTGACCGCTTGCCATCAGGCGGACTGTATGCTTGTTTGCCACCGACGTAGTATTAAAAAAAAAGTTTCAAAAATCGTCTTGGTCGTCTATCTTTTTTTTTCTATCTTGGATATTATAGTTATTAAATATTATACTTTTTCGTTTCCAGGATTTTAGAAGAGAACCGAAACGATATACTTGCAATGGTGCTACAGAACGCGCGAAAAATACCCAAACAGGTACGTACAGTTATATTAGTTATTTTATCTATCCTCCTTGCGTTATCCCGGCATTTGCCACGGCTCACGGGGGCCTGGGGTCCGCTGTGACAACTAATCCCAAGATTTGGCGTAGGCACTAGTTTTACGAAAGCGACTGTCATCTGACCTTTCAACCCAAAGGGTAACTAGGCCTTTCCTTTACCGAAAAGTGACTAGCAAATATAAAATGACATTTCGCACATAAGTTCCGAAAAACCCATTGGTACGAGCCGGGGTTCGAACCCGCGACCTCTGGATTGAAAGTCGCACGCTCTTACCGCTAGGCCACCAGCGCTTCGTACTATTATGTGATTGGTGCATAATGAGAGGTATTTTTTTAAAATCAATATTATGTTATAAACTGAAATAGATACCATACACTAAAGAAAAATCGATCAAGCCCACTGAAAACAAATCAAAGAATATTTAATAGAATAATTTGATTTGTTCCCTACGTCAATATTATTAAAGTTTTTTTTACGCATTTCACAGGGAGACGCCCCAACGAATCTAGCAGACCTAATCCCAGCCGACGAGCGAAGCCGCGTGTGCAACATATGCGGGGAAATGTTCCAACATTTCTACTACCTAGAGGAACACCTAAAAAGCCACGGCTCAAGAATAGCCATCGAGGATGAGAACAAGCCAGAAGAACGCAAACACATCTGCCAAGTATGCAACAAAAGCTTTAAACTACATTACTATTTAAAACTACATAGTTTCACACACACGAAAGAGAAACCCTACATCTGCCAACAGTGCGGAAAAGGATTTATAACCAAAGGGAAACTAAAAAGACATCTAGAAACGCATTCAGGCCTTAAAAAATATCAATGTCATATTTGTTACAAGTTCTTCACGCGGCCAAGTTATCTGAGGATACACGTGCGGACGATACATGGGAATCAGGACTATAATTTTAGAGTAGGGGGTTTTAGGGAGGGGAAGGAATTCGGTATAGCCGCGCCGCTACTGCCTGTTATGACGCAGTATAGTGAATAGGCCTCTGGGTTACTTTTTAACTATTTGTTATTTGAAATCGCATGTATGTAAGGTGTACTCGGGTAATTCCGAACGTCGAAAACCGTCGGAAAATTCCGAAATTAAATGATAATCACCCATGATTCCATAGTAATAAGGGTCCCTTTTCGGAATTTGCCGACGGTTTTCGACGTTCGGAATTACCCGAGTACACCTTATAGTCCGTCAAGCAAATCTTGTCACTATATTAGCCAGATGGCACTAGACCCTACTCATAGTGTTGTGTTCCTCCCGGTGAGTAAGGCTGCCAGAGCTCAACGAGGGTGCGGTGTGCTGATGACGGGGGGACTTACGGAACTAACTTGTTCCGTCTATTGTCCTTTGAGTCGTCGGCAACCCGAACCCTCCTTAAAACTTGTACACTTCTTTTTGCTGTGTACTTAACACAGCAAAAGGGAATGTACAAGTTTCTAATGGGGTGGCAACGCGCGTGTCACATGCACATGTTTGAGTTGCAGGCGTCCATAGGTTACGGTGACCGTTTTACATCAGGCGGGCCGTATGCTTGTTTGCCACCGACGTAGTATTAAAAAAAAGTGTTATGGCGTCGATGATTCCGTCAACATCAAGGTTCTAAGGCAAGCGTTTCAAGAAGACAACTGGCCGCCGAGCCCTACAATTTTAAAATTATCAAGATTTGCTTGACCGTCTAAATGTGGTTGTAATTTTAAAACTAATTCTGCAATTGAATGTTTAGTGGGGACTTTTGTCTCTAGGGTTACTTTTAATAACTATGTTTTTTTTTTTAGTTTAAATTACAATAGATTGTGGAACATTTTTTGGTTGTAATACTAAGATTCCTAAACTAATTTAGTACACACAATGGGAAATCAATCTTGTTATAGTGTAACTCGCTGCCATTGGTTACGATTAGTTGTCCAAGGGAAAATAACTTTTAAAATAATCTAAGAACAAATTAAATTATTAAGTTCCAGCTCAGAACACTTGGAGGCCTTGTTCACTTTTTCTTTGTATATGACATTTATTTGATGTTGTTATATAATATTTTTGTATTACAATGTGGGCAAATCTCGACTGGGGGGCAAATGTAACTGGTCCATTTTTTTCATGTTTTACAATGTTTGCATTATTAAATAGAGTGTCCACCGGTTATATATGGTAGGCTTGTTCAGTAGATACATGTAGAACTCAACATCATAGTGTAATGATGGAAAAAGTGGATTAGTTACAATAGGCTAGTTTCCTACTAGTCAAATCAGCTTCTTTTTAAGAACTGTCAAAACGATTTGCTAATATGGAATTACTATGAAATACTGAGGAGTGACGTCACGGTCAATTCAATTACTTTATATCTTTCTCTTTGACTTATTAAATATAAATTATGTTTAAACATAACTACTGTCCATATTTTTCTTTTAATTATGTGGTGCTTTATTTCGTGCACTGCATAAAATATTTTATTTTAAGTATAGGAAACTAGCCTATTGCCCTCCAGTCGAGATTTGCCCCGCAGTACCTTACATTAATTTACAAAATGTGTGTAGTTATGAACTGTAAAGGTATTTTACTGAGCACGTGAGTAAAAATGTGTTACCTACAACATTTGTAGAACGATTGTCTCTTGGACAACTTGACATAATAACAACGCAACACAAAATTGTTTACCCAAAAATAATAATAGTCACCAAAATAATCGACACCATACAATCGTAAGTAGTTGGATTCTCGTCTAAAATAGTTATTTGTTATACAGTCAAGTGTAAAAATATGGGTGCAAAGTTGTATTTTCTCGGTAACGCGATACGTGACTGTACAAGGGGGCAATTGAAAAACGCCGAATGTGGAATTGAAAAACGAGCAAGTGAAAGGATTCTAGTATAGTTGAACCACGAGCGAAGCGAGTTGTTCGAGAATAGAATCCTGAACTTAGAAAGTTTTTAAATACACGAGAAGTAAAATACATTTGCACCCGAGTGTAACACAAAACTTTTCCCCTAACTATAGCGAGGAAACTACAACGCAAAAAATGCGTTTATCACTGTTTCCAGTAGTTCCACAGGTGGTAAATCATCTTTATTACTAGATTCACCTACTTTCATAAATTTTAAAGCAGTTAATTTGACTTTATTCAAGGTCAAATTACTTTACCCACTAGTGGATAAAATGTGTTTTTACCCGCTGGCATTAAAGGATAAAACACGTGTTTCCGAGCTAGTGAGGGAAAAATTGTTATATTTTACGTAAATGTTCATCCAGGCTTTCTTGTATTTCAAGCATTATACAGCATTCATTTCGATTGTATGGTAGCGGTTTTTCGCCAGCGGGTCTGTGTAGATTATGTTAACATGTATACCATGTACCATTAAGTGAGAGTCATATACCTCCGAACGACGGGTAGCGCTGAAGGTATCATTTACCTAATATTTAAGCATATTTTCGTTAGTAACGTCTAGGATCTCGGTAGCTCAGTTGTCTTGAGCACACACAAAGGAATTCAATTTCATTAAATGTCAATTGTAAAATAGTATATGGATCAAAAAAAAATCTTGCCTAAGGTACTTTATTTTTTCATACCTAGATGTAAATATTTTTAGGAATTATTGTTTTTACATTGTATATAAAGAGAGAAGAATTGCCAGACATGAGCAGTTTCATGTGATCTGCCTACCCCATTTGGCAATATAAATATACATATCTAGAGAATGATAAAGTAATCTGATTTATGATATTTTTTGGTTTTACTAAAATGTAATTTGTATATAAATACCGTCTACGTTCTCTTTTTATATATTTTGTAATAAAATAATAATAACTTATGCATAATTATAAATAAATTTCTTTACGAACAGAATTTGTTAAACATATTCGACAAAAATTACTTAATATTCTTTTTAATACTGTGGTAATTATAATTAGAGATAGTCAACTGGATTTTTTGATTATGCATAATAAACAATTTGCAATAAGGTGATATTAAATAAATAATAGTCCATTTCGATACAAGTGCGTAAAAAAGGAAGCTTTTCGCAATTGTATGAGAATGTTACAATGAGCAAGCTCATTGAAAGGTTAGGATAGATGTCGCCACTAAGCTCTTGGAAATATTGACAAGTCAAAAAAAAACAAATAAAATGTAACTTGGGTAAGGTAAGGTAAATCTAAAATGGATCGGCAACGCGCATGTGACAGTTGAGTTGCCGTCCATAGGTTACGGTGATCGCATTCCATCAGGCGGATCGTATGCCTGTTTGCCACCGACGTAGTATAAAAAAACGACCTGAAAATAACGTTCGGAATTTACCATCTCTAATTCTCATTTACCATTTATTTTTCTAGTTAAAAATTGTTTTATTTGATATTGTACGAATTTGAGATAAAAAAAATGAAATTGTGCGTTTTAATAATAACAATAAAATTGTAAATAATATAGTTTTAAGGTTATGTTTTTAAGTTAGTTTATGAAACGGTTGTCTTTATTATTAATAATTATGGGTTGTTTAATACTCTGTCGTGGGTACTCGGTGAAATGCGTTTATTTTACTATTACGAATTACTAGCTTTTGCCCTGGGTTCGCTCGTTTAATTAAAAAATTACGGAATGCTCCATAAAACATTTTCATCCCCCATTTTGGTTAAGTGGGGGATTAGAAAGAACAAAAATAGTAGCCTATGTCATTCTCCATCTTTTGAACTATATCCACTTAAAAATATTTAGTAATGTGACAGACAGACAGAGTAGCACTATAAGGGTTCCTTTTGTACCTTTTCGGTACGGAAACCTAAAAATCACGTGAATTCGTCGCTCCGTTTTGCCGTGAAAACGGACAAACAAACAGTGTGTCTGTTTATAAGTATGGATTATATTTCTGAGTCCTGTTGCCCTTTAGAGAGGACAAATCCAAAATTAAAAATGGATTGTAAAATTCTAAATAATTAAAACACAAACAAAACACGAAAACTACAAGAAATTTCACAAATATCGTTAGGTCTATTATACAACAATGCTAAGACTTATTTTGATTACATGGAGATGGCTTACTTTCTTATATACATGCATACAATCACGCCTGGCATAGAGGGGTAGGCAGAGCACATGAAAGTAATCAAGTTTCGGTGCCACTCTTGGCAAATAAGGGGTTGAAACACTCATTTTTTTTCTAATGCAAAAAAACACGATGTAACTTAATGAATTGTATTTTTTTTATCTAGCGCATTTCACTGTAGCACTGGAAGGGTTGCCGCTGTACAGGGTTAAGTTTTGATTATTAAGGTTTATTATATAAGTGTAAATATATTCGGGTGGGGGTTACACAAAATGTCGAAGTACTTAAGCACCAAACTTTAAAATTGTACGCTTCATTTGCGATAAAAAAAATGTCATAATTTCATATTTCATTTAAGTCATAAGCAGAGGGCGGAATTGCTCATGGCAAAAATTAAACTTCAATAGAGTTGGAACGTTAAGTTTATCGACATTTTCGGCTATCGATGAATTCAGTCACCTTTTACATTACTGACTTTAACATTGACCCCCGATTAGCTATTCCACCATTTGATTTTGACCTCTTTGATTAGATTAAGAGTACATTGTATGATATTTGATTATCATTTCTATCACTAATCCTTATGCAACTAATTCACGTTTGAAAAAAATGGTTAATCCAAAACAAAAAGTAGCCAACAAATGGATAAAGTAGGTATCCTTGTCTTACTTACGACGATGCCGTGTGGTGACGGGTTAAGAATTTCACCACCCCCTTTCTTCCCGTGGGTGTCGTAGAAGGCGACTGTGGGATATGGGTTAAATTGTGGCGTGCGAGAGGCTGGCAACCTGTCACTGCAATGTCACAATTTCGTTTTCATTCAACCCCTTATTTGCCAAAAGTGGCACTGGAACTTGAGTAGTTTCATGTGCTCTGCCTACCCCTTCATGGGATACAGGCGTGATTGTATGTATTGTATGTATGTACTTACGACGAAAACAACTCAAAAATGTACTGATAATTTCAGTTTAATCGATAGTCGATATAATTTAATGTTCCAGCTCTATTGACGTTTGATTTTTGCCATGAACAATTCCGCCCTCTGGTCATAAGTACTTACCTTGTTGTCGGGAAAGGCACTAGGCACTATTTTACCATTATTTCAAATACAGATGTAGTGCGAACAGGATTTATTTCGTATTCTTACGGAAACGCACGAACGTGTCATGCTTTCAGTCAGTCTCAGTACAAGACGTACTGATATTGACTGAACTAGCATGACAAATACGAACTTTTCCGGAAAAATACGACAGAAAACCGTTTCGCACAATATCTGTACACATACCTGTCATCTTTTGTAGACTGTCAATGAAATATTTCTATTATATTTTATTTATATAAAACCTGCCTTTTGGATTTGGAATTTTTTTGTCATTGATAATGTTGTCAATTCCGAGTAAGGTACAGCTGGTCATCCGACTGGGGGCCAAATGTAACTGGCCCACTTTTTCCATGTTTTACAATGTTTGCATTATTATATAGAGTGTCCACCGGTTATATATGGTAGGCGTGTTCAGTGGATACAAGTAGAACTCAACATCATAGTGTAATAAATTAATAATGGAAAAAAATCGATCAGTTACAATTGCCCCCCAGTCGAGCAGCCCCGTTGTATTATCAGAATTTGCACAAGAACACCAGTATTTGTGAGAATCCAACAATACTTTTTTCTAAAAACGCTCTTCGCTTGTTAAAATGTCATTTTTGTAGAACACAAATATATACCTAAGCTTGACCAGAAATATATGAGTGATGAATTTCGTTACGACTATTTTCTTCGTACAGTCAGCAGCAGAAGTTGCGTAGCGGGCAAGGTGTTCAAAATGAACTAGACACGATCTTATTTTTAAGACAATAAGAGCGTGTTACGATCATTGTGAACACCTTGCCCGCTACGGAACTTCTGCTGCTGACTGTACTATACTAATGTCACCATACATCAGAATAACAACGCCCACTTGACAATGGTTAAATATTTGGTGGCTTTATACGTGGCTTTATACAAGTAAACGATTTGTTTGGTGTGCTGTTTGACACTACCGTTTGGCGTTGTATGAAGGTTGTTGATTTTGTAAAAAAAGTAATAAAATTATTTGAATTTTTATGTTTACTTTTATTGTCCACTAGCTTTCGCCCATGGCTTCGCTTGCGTTAAATTCGAATATTTTCTGAATCACAAGAAATTTGAAAACTGGGAGGCGATTTTTGAATCTCGCATACGGGATTTTGTCACTAAAAGACCGGTTGAAAACGGTGACTTATTATTTTCAGTGACAATTTTCTGAATTCGAACGCGTGAGACGAGAAAATCGGCCCGCTGGACTGTTACTTAATTAAATAGGGTGACAAATTGATCATTGTTTTTTATTAGCGTACAATGTAGTACAATTCTCGTACATTTTTTTTATGTGACTTTGGAGTCCGTACGATACCATGTCACCGCTAGAAAGTATGACAATGAATAGAGATACATTATACACACAGACCTTCGAATATTCAGTCTCGGGAAGTTTCCATAAATTTTCTTTAGATGTCGCTGTACTTAGCTCAAAGTGGATAACGACTAGTTTGTTTACGCGGTGGGTATCAGGTAAGAGACTAGTCATGACATATTCTTATTATATTTATGCATGCATAAAAATAAATTTTTGGTATCGGTTTCATTTAACTACTTTGTTGCGAAACCGCCGAATTCGGCCTACGTCATTCGCGCTTTAAGACGCTACAGGAGGGGTCAGTTCTCCATACAAAAGCTCTCGACTACTTCCTACCTGGTTTTTAGGGTTCCGTAGTCAACTAGGAACCCTTATAGTTTCGCCATGTCTGTCTGTCCGTCCGTCCGTCCGTCCGCGGATAATCTCAGTAACCGTAAGCACTAGAAAGCTGAAATTTAGTACCAATATGTATATCAATCACGCCAACAAAGTGCAAAAATAAAAAATGGAAAAAAATGTTTTATTAGAGTACCCCCCCTAGATGTAAAGTGGGGGCTGATTTTTTTTTTCATTCCAACCCCAACGTGTGATATATTTTTGGATAGGTATTTAAAAATGAATAAGGGTTTACTAAGAACGTTTTTTGGTAATATTAATATTTTCGGAAATAATCGTTCCTAAAAGAAAAAAAAGTGCGTCCCCCCCCCCTCTAACTTTTGAACCATATGTTTAAAAAATATGAAAAAAATCACAAAAGTAGAACTTTATAAAAACTTTCTAGGAAAATTATTTTGAAGTTGATAGGTTTAGTAGTTTTTGAGAAAAATACGAAAAACTACGGAACCCTACACTGAGCGTGGCCCGACACGCTCTTGGCCGGTTATGAAGATAGAGCAATATTTAATTTAATTTGATACAATTTAATTTAGTTTGATTTAATTTAATTTAATTTTGTTTTAATTGTGGTTTTCATTTTAAATTAATTATTGAATTTTAAAATTTTAAATTAAATATAGCTTTAATTTTAAATATAAGTGTAACGTAATGTAACAATATGGACTATTCTGTCTGAAATAAACGAATACAATACAATATTTTCGATACAGATTATTTTTATCTGTGTCGGACTGTTATGATTTTTTTTGATATTCTTCTTTTTAAAGACGCTAGAGTTCATCATTTTCCAACAACGGCCTCATTGATTATGGCGCAAAAAAGGTGTGGCATTCAAAATTAGTAACAATTAGCCAAAAAAACTAAACGGTCCTACACAGACTATTTCATTGTTATTCTGATTCTCAAATTTTGTTACGATTGATTAAGTTTTGAAGGGGGAAACAGTCGAGAGCGGAACCTCGATTTTAAAGATTTTTTCGCAATATCTTTTAACTGAGTTGTTCTAAATGGACATTTTTTTTCGATAAATCTAGTTAATAAAACAAGTGTATTTAACAAAAATTCCGAGATTGAGAGGGGGGCTCCTTTTCATTTTAGCATTTTCGCCCCTGTAGCGTGCTGTAGCGTCCTAATGGTCCTAAGTACCTCCCGGTAACAAGTGGCCGAGGGGCCGCCTGTGTAGTCGCGTGGCACGTACCTACTATTATTCTAAGTTTTACCAGTAACTTATTAGTATTAGCATAGAGGAATAAGTAAGGGAAGAGTTGTAACTCCATACATCAGTAAATGCGAGTTATTTGTAGTGACATCTATCGTCATTCACTCGTTAATCACGCGCCAACTAGCGTAAATTATCAGTACTGCTACTCGACACTAAGTGCCGACAGTGTTGCGTTTGCCAAAAATGTAATATTAAAACAGTTTACACCTTATATTATAAGCTGAAGTAATTGAAAGAAAAGTACTGATTAATACTATTGTAATATTAGCTAAAAATTGTTGAGCAATAGACTTTTTGTTCGTCCTGACGTCTATTGACAAGTAGCAGTACTGATAATTTACGCTAGTTGGCGCGTGATTGACGAGTGAATGACGATAGATGTCACTACAAATAACTCGCATTTACTGATGTATGGAGTTACAACTCTTCCCTTACTTATTTCCTCTATGGTATTAGTTAAATAAAGTGAAGTTATTTGTCGTTTTGCGGGCAAGTGAAGAATCTGTTACATTATGTAACTTATTAATAATCTGTGGCTAAACGCATTGAGATTTTAATTTTCAATTTAACCGCCCCTTGCGGATTTTTATCATACATCAAATTTATACGCGATTTTACCTAAAACAACCTTTACCAAGTAAAAAAAAAACCGGCCAAGAGCGTGTCGGGCCACGCTCAGTGTAGGGTTCCGTAGTTTTCCGTATTTTTCTCAAAAACTACTGAACCTATCAAGTTCAAATAACAATTTTCTTAGAAAGTCTTTATAAAGTTCTACTTTTGTGATTTTTTTCATATTTTTTAAACATATGGTTCAAAAGTTAGAGGGGGGGGGGACGCACTTTTTTTCCTTTAAGAGCGATTATTTCCCAAAATATTAATATTATCAAAAAACGATGAAGTTTTTGTACGCCATCAGGCAGAGTATAGTGCTACATATATGATATTGTTTACCACCACTGTAATCAGTTTGACATATACTTACAAATAAAACACTTTGGACTTTGGACTTTGGACGATCTTAGTAAACCCTTATTTATTTTTAAATACATATCCAACAATTTATCACATGTTGGGGTTGGAATGAAAAAAAATATCAGCCCCCACTTTACATGTAGGGGGGGTACCCTAATAAAACATTTTTTCCATTTTTTATTTTTGCACTTTGTTGGCGTGATTGATATACATATTGGTTCCAAATTTCAGTACTGTGATTATCCTACAGTTACTGAGATTATCCGCGGACGGATGGACGGACGGACGGACGGACGAACGGACGGACAGACAGACATGGCGAAACTATAAGGGTTCCTAGTTGACTACGGAACCCTAAAAAAGATACAGTATTCAGTCTTGGGAACTTTCCATAAATGTACGTTAGATGTCGCTGTACCTAGTTCAAACTGGCTAACAACTTGTTTACACGGGTATCACAGGGTGCAGACTAGTCACAGTGCAGTCACATAACCTATAATTAGTTTGTCGAGATATCGATAATTATTTTTGGATCGGTTTCATCTAAGTAGAAACCGCTGATGGCTCTGATTATAATATTATTATATATTTATGTCCTACTTCAAATTTATGTGAGATTTTACACAAAACATCTTCTAAAGTAAAATAATAACAGACCTGTTGACGTTAACGTTAACGTTCTTATTTGTCATGCTAGTTCAGTCAATGTCAGTACATCTTGTATTGACACTGACTGAGGCTTGCCACAGACAGTCTTAAAAATTCATAATCTTAAAAAAAATTGTATGCAATTGCCGGCCTGAAATAGCATGACTAGGGAGTGTAAACCGGTTTACCGGTAATTTTACCGAATTTAGGTACAGTATATTACCGGTAAATCTATTCCAAAACCGGTTTTTTACCGAAATTTGAGTTTACTTCAAATTTGACTACAAAAAGCACTTCTACACTACAAAAAACAAACACTTATATGACTTCTGGTAAACTCTTTATTTAGCATGACTTCGTTTTTCTCCGCGAAAATATTTATTTTAGTGACATTGCTGTGATATATTGTGGTATTGAAAGCATCTCTGTTAACTTAATGATTATCTTAACCCACTGTAATACGTCGATAGTCAATACGTGTGAGTGGGATGAATGCTTGTCGTTTCATAAACTTACGTTTAGAGTCATATGGAGACTCATCATCAACCATGAGCCTGGGGTCCGTGCGTTCCTGCCTGCACTGTGCGCTGCCTTGTCGGTTCCAAGACACAAAATTCTGATTAAGTAGGTAATTCTATAAAACCAACAAGTGTGCAATGTGGACGATCGCAGTTGGTTTCATAAACTCCAAATTTAGACCCCGAATGAAGGATAAAATCATTAATTCACACTTTATTATATTACAAATAATTGACTATTTTTAAAGATAAGTTCTCCTTCTCTTCGCATCGGTTTCTTCATTGCTGAGGGTCACGAAGTCTCAATAGAGTTAATTTCTTCTGACTGTCTGTTCCGGTTCTTAGGATCATAGGAACAAGTAGTGCGATCTGAAATTGGGTATAGAGGATGGGATCTGATCTGTCCATCTTGTTGGACTACGACCTCTGGATCGTTTGCCATCAACTGTGCCAGTAATGATTAGTTGCTCAAGGTTGTGGCCTTCTTTCCTCGCTACGTGGCCGGATAACTTTGTACGGAAGGCAATCCAGGGTATTTGCTAAGTTGCAGGGTATTTGTAGAGTATGCTGAGTGGGGGTCCTATTTTAGCGTCTAATGTTTTTTGTTTGCATGACTTCTATTTTATTTGTTTTTTTTTTTTTTTTTTTTTATACTACGTCGGTGGCAAACAAGTATACGGCCCGCCTGATGTAAAGCGGTCACCGTAACCTATGGAGGCCTGCAACTCAAACAGTGTCACATGCGCGTTGCCACCCCATTAGAAACGTGTACATTCCCTTTTGCTGTGTTAAGTACACAGCAAAAAGGAGTGTACAAGTTCTAAGGAGGGTTCGGGTTGCCGACGACTCAAAGGACAATAAACGGAACAAGTTAGTTCCGTAAGACCTCCCGTCATCAGCACACCGCACCCTCGTTGAGCTCTGGCAGCCTTACTCACCGACAGGAACACAACACTATGAGTAGGGTCTAGTGCTATTTGGCTGCAGTCTTCTGTAAGGCGGAGGTACTACCCCAGTTGGGCTTTGCTCTAGATTCGAGCGAGACGATATCCGCTGTGCTGTGCCCTACCACACAAAGCGGAATATCATTCGCTATGCCCTACCTCCTATTGAAATTTGTACTTTGTTGTGGCGTTAAATAAATGTTTTCTATTCTATTCTAAGTAGTTGCAAAATCTTCACCCAGCACTACATCTCGAAAACTTCAATGTGGTTGCGGTCAGCCCTTTTTAGACTCCAAGTCTCAGCTCCGTGGCTGAAAATAGGGAAGACTAGAGCGTAGACCACTCTGGTTTTGGTTTTTCTAGAGATATGAATTTCCTAGGACCCAAGCATTAAGGATATAATCCTTGTATCTGGGACACTTTTGGCCATTCCTATGCGTTTTCTGATTTATTTTGAAGTATATGAAGACATCTACTGATACCGGCCCAATAGCACCTGTGTGTTGTAACTATCTACCACGATCCACCACATATGAGCTTGGTTTTTACTGTGGTCAATCTTGAGATCCGTTTCCAGACTGATGCGTTCCATTTTACTTGAGATTTCAACTCCGATTGAGATTTCCGCTTAATTGGCGGCCAGAAAAGTGGTGTTGTCTGCGTATCGAAGATTCGTTATTTTGATGCCTAACAATGATGATTCCCCACCATTTCCCCATTCCAATTTTCTGCAGGCTCTTCTGATGATATATTCACCGTAGGCATTGAAAAGGGCAGGTGACGGGATGCAACCTTGTCGACAACTTTTCCAAAAGTACCATTTCAACAACATTTCCAAAAGTAAAATGGCTCGAAGTTTCTCTGCCGATTCCGTTTCTTATATTGTACTTCTTATTTTTATTTTTTATTTTTATTTTTATATAAGTCTTACAGCTATCTTTACAGTTTCCCAATGCGATAGTGTATACAGGTTATTTACATTACAAACTAAACTTATTCTACTATGTACTACAATTAAATAAACCTATACTAAGAATAACACAACACATACAATGCAACTTTCTTAAATTCACCTTCAGAACAATAAAATACGTCTGTCCGACTAGCTACCTGGTTAAAAATTCTGGTGGCTCTCGTCCACGGGCCTGTGCGCATCATACCGGTGCGCGCGCGCGGCTCGGCTAGCAGTGGCGGCCTGCGCCTCCGCCACACGTAACGCTGGGGCGCATAAATCCCTATTGTCGCAAGTAAATCTGGGTTACTCATTTTTCCACGGACTAACTTAAATATATATGACGCTAGTGCCAACTCTCTTCTAACCTCTAGTTGGTTATATGCAACCATGCCGAGCACAAACAAGGTTGGGTACATTAAGGGATAAAAGGGGTACACTCCGTACAACTTTAAGTATAAGAACCTTACGAATTTATTTTGGATTCGTTCCAGCATAAATTTGTATTTCGCCTCATTTGGGCTCCAGACGCAAGAACTGCTCTCCATGTGGCTTCTGACCAGAGCTTCGTACAGTGCGCGTATAGCTCTTACGTTGGAAAACCCGTGACACTGCCGCAAAACGAATCCCAAGTTCCTGTACGCCTTCTTGCATATAGTTGTTATATGTAGTTTGAAGGAAAGATCCGCGGTAAAATGAACCCCCAAATCTCGCAGTTCCGTCAAACGCTCCATTGGTGCCCCTTCTACTACATATTGATGAAGTATCGGGCTGAAGGACCTGCTGAAGGACATGGACGAGCATTTGGCTACATTAAAGTGCAGTTTATTTTCGTGACTCCAACGAACCACTCGGTCAATATCCTCCTGCAACGCGACACAGTCCGACACATCCTCGATCCTTCGTAGTAGTTTCAAGTCATCGGCAAAGAGTAAACATTCCGCATTTTGTACCACACTAGGTAGATCATTAATCATCAGTACAAAGTGTAATGGACCCAGATTACTCTTGGCTGACTCCAGACCTGGTATGGTATGGCTTTGACCGGTTACCAGCGCAGTCTACGTACTGGCTCCTTCCCCGCATGTAACTTGCAAAAAATGCAAGAGTATGTGGTGTACACCCCGCGTCCGCTAGCTTCTTCAGTAAGATGTCATTGTCTACCATGTCGAAAGCTTTCCTAAAATCGAAGTAAGTGACATCTACTTGACCGCCAGCGTCCACTGCAGGTGCTACCCGGGACATAAGGTGCATTAAATTTCCCTCAGTACTGCGTCCAGCCCTAAAACCGTATTGGGCATCTGACAACTGGTAACCAACCTGTTCCTGTAACGACCGTTGTATAGCGGACTCAAAAACTTTTGCAGGCGCGCACAGCACTGCAACTGGTCTATAGTTAGCCGCTTTTGGCCCACCGCTGCCCTTTGGTACTGGTACCACTCGTGACAATTTCCACTGGTCAGGGAAGGTAGCGGATTTCAATGACATGTTAAACAAATGGCATAGAGGCTTTGCTAACACCGAACGACAATCCCTTAAAACAAAAGGGGGAATGCCGTCCGGTCCCACTGAACGTTTAGACGGTAGTTTCTCCAGCGCACGGTTAACTTCCACCACTTGCAGTTCCTGAATGTGTACATACCTGCTGTTAGGTGATGCCGTCGCACTGGCGGCTACAGGGTCGAGTGTAGCTGGACAGGAGTTGTAAACTGAGTAGAAAAATTTAGAAAACTCTTCAGCAGCTTCCTGGTGTGATAAGACCCTTCCACTATCGTCCATTAGTTTGATACTATTATTGCCGTCTCTTTTCTTTTTTACGAAACTCCAAAATGATTTAGGATCTTTTGCCAAGTTATGTTGCATTTGATCTTGATACTGATCGTGCGCAACTGAAATTGCCGATTTTAATTTCTTTCTGCACTCTGAAAATCTATTGTAGTCATCACTAGAACCACTTTTTTTGTAATTTTTATGCAGAGCATGCTTGACCTTAATTTCTTGTATTATTCCGCTGTGTACCATTCAGGATACGTGTACCGAGCTTTTAGCGGCCTCTTTCTCTTAACAGGAACACAGCTGTCCAATACTGCATTAATTTCGGCATAGAAACAAGCTACCGCTTCAGAAACATCGCCTATTTGATAAAGTTGATTCCAGTCTATGTTTGCTAAAGAATTGTATAACGAAACAAAGTCTGCCTTAGCAAAATTCCATTCACGGTGCTGCAAAGTATCCGACCGCATCACAAAGGATGATGACAGTGGCACCTCACGTAGCTCCGCAACATCGGCGCGAGCGCCCACCGACACCGATAGAGGCGGGTGGTAGGGGTCCACAGGCTCCATTCCCTCTCCGGCCGCGCACACCGCCACTGGTATTTCGACGCCGTCGCCACTTAGTATCAAATCCAGTTGCCTGTTATTACAATTCGGTATTTTATTGTTCTGAGTGAGTTTGCAATAAGTTTTAAAGTATTCAAAATATAGGCATACATCTTGGCTACACGAAAATAAATTGAAGTCGCCAATTACAATTAATTTACCATTATACTTCACAGAAAGTTCTTCTATTAATCTAAACATACACATATATTCATTGTCTTTAGCCTGTGGCGGAATATACAACACAAGACAAGCAAACAAAAATTTGTTTTTTAGATGTACAGTTGCGCCGACAAGTTCAAACTGCTGATTATTTAAATCAATGTTGTTAAAAACCACCTGACGTAGATCGTATCGCGGTGTGGCCACCAGCAGGACGCCACCTTGCTTACGGCCATCCGTTCTGTCACATCGCACTATTGCATATCCCGGCGGTACTAACTCGGCATTCTTGATAGACTCATTGCAACCACTTTCTGTTATTGCGAATAAGTCAGCTGAAGAAGATAGTAACAACGTCATAAATTGAGTAGTTTTTGTTCTTAGGCCCCTCACATTCTGGTATAGGATGTCTATATGGCTAGTCCCTTTTTGTTTGACGGGTACGAAAAAACTGACGCCACGGCTTAATACAAATATCCTTCGCCCACTTCGTTGGATCCATAACACAATCAGCCAAGGCCGAAGGAACGCTCAATTTGAATGACGCATAGCTGCCTTTTGCCTTCAGAGCCTCTACCGCACTTCTAAGGAGTTTCAATGAGAGCTACCAAATGCTCAGGTACCCCTACTTAGCTGCCTTAACACTTTCCACAAAGACGACCAAACGACGCAGACAAAGGCTTTGCTATAGTCGAAATAGCAGAGAATCATTCAAGTGCTGAATTCGTAAGCCGTCTTTATCAATTGATATTTAGGATCTGTTTGTTTGCCCTTGACGAAACCTGCCTATTTTTGCGGGATATGACATAACCTGCAAAATTACCGGTTTTGAAAAACGACCGGTAATTGCATTCCCTAATCATGACACGTTCGTACGTTTCCGTAACAATTCGAAGGCAAATCTTTTCGGACTACATCTGTACTACATACCAAGGACGATTACCTTTTCCAAGTAAAAAAATAAATAATAAAATAAGATGCAGCCAGTCTGTGGATACAGCATTCATTCTTGGAAAGTTTCCATAAATTTTCGTTAGATGTCGCTGTACCTAGGTCAAACTGGCTAACAACTTGTTTACGCGGGTATCACAGTTGCAGACTAGTCACAGTGCAACCAAGCCAAATACATCACCTGTTAACTGTTAAATTATTTTTGGATCGGTTTCGATTTTAAACAGAAACCGCCTGATAGCTCTAGTCTGGAACGCGCCTCTTTCATATATTTGATCGCTATTGTCCGAGGTGTGACAGTACAGGACATAGAGAATATTGAATAGTATCGTATATAGAGTTATCAGTTGAGATTTTAGTATGCAACGCCATCTATTATTAAGTTACGACGACTTTTCAGGAGGTTCCTTATCCATACACTTATGCTAGTAGCATATAAAACATGTGACCCTTTAAACACAGACCGCCACATATTTAACCTCTCGTATGCTTAGGAGCAGATCTGCTCCATATTGTTTCAACTTTAACATGTAGTTATTATGACTAATATATTAATGACAATTTTTTGACAGACGCATACGAAAGGTTAAGGCGGGCTTTTTAAGTAGGTTTGATGTAATCCATAGAGTATATTGAGGGCAAAGATGATTTTTAAAAAAAGAAGCCAGTTGAAATGAAACCATTTATAATTTTCAATATTTACTCGCTCTCGCACTCTTTCACAATAATATTTACATCGCGATCAAAAACATTAACCTAAAAACACTTAAGAGATGGAATCTATGGAACTATGTTAGGTTTCGTCCCCATCTGAGCAGCTTAAATCACATAAAATCGAGTTGTATTCTGTTCTATAATACATCTTATTCTTATGACAAGTCCTGAAGGGGAGATCCAAAAGTTCGTGGAATTATTCGGTCAGTCATTTAGACATTAGGATGATACAATACGACAATATTACTATAAAAGTTTTATTTATGTTTTAGTCTAAAACATATTCTTTGTTCTTCCATATCTTCACCATGACGCGAACTTTAGGACCTCCCTCCTCAGCCCGTCATATTCCATGTCAATAAGAAAATAATTGTGTTAAAATAAAAACCAATCAATATAACAATATGCTTGGATTGTATACAAATTTGAATAACATATAATTATGAATATACTGATGATTTTCATCATAAAGAATAATGTAGGTATAGAGTGGAGAAAAAGGTCTTTGTCTTCATGTAAAATAAGGATTATCTCAGTAATAATAAAGGACCTTATTGCGCCCTTCTAAGATGGAAAAAATCGCACATTAACATTAATAACGATGTAGAAATCGCGACATTATTAATAACATTGAAGCTGCTCGGATAGGGACACACTTTTAGAGCGTTACTTATCCGAAGGCTAGAACTATGTATTTCTCAGGGGTACTTGTCCATGCTTGGTTTCTAAAATTTCTTTAAATATGATTTTACGTGCATGACCTTTGCCATTCTGTCATGTTCATAAAATAACTTAAAACGTGGTAATTTGCCTAAAAACATTACAACTTTGCCCGTTGAACTTAAAGTGCTAACATATGTCTACACGGGCAACACAACTGCCAGCAATTCACATACCATTGCCGCGTTTGCTCCATACTTAGTTGGTGCTTATTGAACAAACGCGGCAATATGTGGATTGCTGGCAATTATTGCCCGTGTAACAGCTAAGATTTGCTCACCACGCCACCGAGCGAAATAAGTACAGAGACTCAAAAATAGTTACAGAGATAAAAAAAATTGTTTATATGTATCTGTAAGTATTTTAAAGTTATTTCTTTTTTAATATACTGTAACGCATCGGGCAAAGACATATTGAAAGAGCAAAGTTGTAATATTTTACGGCATAAAAAAAAACTAAAACTTATTTATATTATGATTGATTATTGGTTAAAAATAATAATAACATAAAATAACCAAGCAAGGACATGCCCTTAAAATACCGGCAGGGTTCCGCCCGGATAAGTTTTACCTAAAAATGTGACAAATAAACATCTCCATACAATTATTTACTTCACGAATAATCCCAACATACTGATATATAATAAAAGTAATTAAGGTCAATCGGGTTATTCGCGTCTGGTGGAGTAAATGCGTCTATGTATTTATGTATCTCCAAAAGACGAATTTATACCACCAGACGCAAATGCCCCTTACAGTAACTCAAATATTTTGAGAGTCATACATTTTAAGATGAAAAATATTTCAATTCTCGGATAAGTAATAAAAAGTAAATTAAAAACAAACGTGACAAATATTCAATTATTATATTATACAAAATTACACATTAATAAAATAAAATATTATCAAATCAAAATATATTTTAAAATATCGACAAACTTTCGTGAAATACAAAACAACATTGGCTAATGTTATTTATCACATTTTAATATTAAATTAAAAACAATTATCACTATTTATTATATACAAAACGCCCGAAACGAAGATATTTTAAATTGTTCCCACATTTTTCGTTACATTCGCGACAGGAAGGACATCGTAATGGCATTTTATACAATTTCAAGTTACTATTTTGTAATATTAAAATAGTCTTCAATGTCGACAAGATGTCTATGAGGTAAGACCGTGTATAAGCACTCTCAGAAAGTAGTTGAGAAAACATATGAATGTTGCCACTAGTTATGCGAATTATTTAAAAAATACAATAGTTGTATCCCCTATGACGGTCTTACCAACCATACACATTTCACCCATCACAGGGTTTGTATGGTTCATCCGCAATAATATTTCTGTTAGAGAAATTCGACCTTTTTGAACTAAACGCATAAACTTCTGTGATGGAAGGCATTAGAGCGCATTGGGGTAATTTCGAAAGTCGCATAATTTTGAAAGTCGCATAATTTTGAAAGTCACATAAATATCACCTTTATTTCCGTCATATCAAGATTCCCCTTTCGAAATTACCCGAGCATTTCCGTGCTTCGTAATTAACCCAATGTACCCTATGTGTATCCCGATTCCATTTTTGCATAGGAAAAAGTCCCTACTTCCCTTTGGTATGAATGTCAATCACAATGACGAGGATATTTGACAAATGTATAACCTTTAA
The DNA here is from genome assembly GCF_023078275.1 of Leguminivora glycinivorella. NCBI lineage: Eukaryota > Metazoa > Arthropoda > Insecta > Lepidoptera > Tortricidae > Leguminivora > Leguminivora glycinivorella. The sequence continues at coordinate 1,297,616 of NC_062996.1, read as the reverse complement.
TTGCATGAAAACGCAAACCACAGCGACCCCATTATTCATAAAAAAGTTACTGAACCGCGTTTAAAGTGTTTTGTCCCTTTTTGTCATGTTGACTTGTGTATTTGTGAGAAAGGGACAAAACACTTTTTAACTGATCTAAATAAGGGGGTTAGTTCAGAATCCTTGGAGTTGCATGTATGTCCCTTCCTGTCGCAACCGAGAGATCAGATGGCAGAAGCCCTGAGTCCCATCGATACAGTATCACACAAGGTAATCACATAATCTCGCCTGCATTCACAAAGGGGGTAGGCAGATGTTATTTCTTATCAGAATCGTGAACTTTTTTCGAAACTAATACAAAAAAAAAACAATATCCATACATTTGATCTTTATGTTTTTTTTTATTTCGATCGAAATAGGTGATTACAAGTAGGAAAAAAAAAGAATAAAATGAATTATTAGTATTGTTACCAAGTTAAGAAGTGTAAAATGTCTCACCTCTTTTGTATTTGTAAAAAAGGATTAACTTTTTCAACATTTTAACAAATTTCTTACCGTCATTTCCGTAGTAATAAGAAAAAACTAAAACTTTTATCTCTCTAGAATTATTTTTCAATTGAATTTCAAACCATACAAAATTTGCAAATAAATAAGAAACGTACTATCGAATAATCAGATAACAAACCTTGCGTGACACCACATCGATTAAGCCAAAAGGTAACCGCTATTTAGTAAAAATGCCAGTCTTTTCCATCCTGTTTTTACTAATATCCATCCTGTTTTTGCCCCCGTCCCATTTATCTACCTTAATACCTATATAATATACAATTTGTTTGGCCATCGACATTCATACACATAATAATAGAATCAAAAACAGGTCTATAAAAATGCTGATATTTTTACTAAAACGCGGTTTATTATCACACAGAGACTAGTTTTAATTTTTCGTTGTCGGCGTTACCCTAAAAGTCCGGAATAGCCTCTAAACTGGTTCGCCATGAAATCTCTGTACATAGCTAGTTGTCTTTGATCCATAGAACCAGCGAGGCTACTGTATAGCGCGCTCATATACATCGGGTCTACGTACGGCATGGTGGGTACATTTTTTTGCATATCCATCATCTGTTGTAGGCTATTTTGGTTTTTGAAAACGTTTTGGAGTAGGTTGTTTTGGAGTAAATTCGTTTGGGAGTTGCCTGAGCCTGTGGAGGAGGTCGGGGAAACATCGTCCCGTTGGTTGATTTGGTAATTCGGGACTATTATTGGGGGTTTCTTCGACTGCGAAGGACTGGTGTAGGATTTTGGGTATTCCTTAGGGGGTGTGGGTGTTTTCGCTGGCACGAATTTTCCGTTAGAGGATCGTTTTTGCTGTCTAGGTTTAGTTGGGGTTTGAGATTTAGGGTTGACGAGGGTGATTTCTAAATTGGAGCCGACGACGGCCTTTCCGTCTATTAAAGTGTAGTTTTTAGTTAAATTCTGCGCCGTACTCGAAACTTTAGAGGGGGAAGGAACGCTTGGGATCCTGACGATTTCGACGGCTGGCTTTTGTCCAGGGTTACCCGTCGTTTTGCAGGTCAAATCTAGGATGTCCTGGGGAGGGGTGGAAGGTACTTGAACCGTGCTGTTCCTCTGAGGTTTTAATGGAGTTCCTAGTAAGACGTGTGGTGGAGGCATGAAGGGGTCTTTAGGGTTTCCGTAGACGGTCTTCTCGGGGCCTGATGAGCCGAAAGCGCTGGTGGCTTGGATGACTTTAGGGGGGGCGCCGTTGGGGTAGGCGGGAGGTATGATGTTGTACATCTGGAAGATCTGTGCCTGCGTCATGATCTGATGCTGGACAGCTGGGGAGAGGACTAACGGGGCAAGAGGAGCTATAGGGGCTAGTGGGGTGGGGGGAGGCCACGTGGGAGTGGAGGGGACGGCGGTGACCTCGAGGCCGCGCTCCTTGAGGATGTCGAGCTTCTTCTTCTTGACGGCCTGAGGGCTCTCCGGGTACTCGTCCAAGTCTATGATCTCTGGCGTTTTGGGTTTGTATGGGACCTGGAAGAGGAAAATGTAAATTTTAGTTTTTATGGAAATTAACGTTTTAGTAGAGAAAGATTCTTAAAAATAGATTTGTAACGAGGATGAATTTTTATTATTTTAACTGTACAAGTTGAACAATATATATGAGACAAGTAGTTTTGATTATTTTTATATTCAGAATGACATTAGCTTTGACTTCTGACTTGGCGTTTAAGAAGTATGAGAACAGTATATTATTTTATAGTCTATTAAGGGTATGGGTCCACGGGTGACTTTGTTTTTGAGACTTTTTTGTCTTTCAACCTATCGAGCTATGAGCTAGTATGAAAGGGCGCTCACAATTTTTCATAGGAATACATTTAAGGCAAAGAGTATATTGAATAAACCCTCTATCACCGTTAAAGCGTTCGTTAAATTTTATTATATGGGAAGTTCAAAAGAAATCTGTTGCGTGATATGTCTGTTAAATGTGGTTGATGCAACTGGTCCTAAAACTCGAAAACTTCGACGATCTCATCGTCGTCGTGCGCGGGTGGTGGCGGCAACCGGTGACTAACAGCTTCGTGGCTCGAATCGAGGTTTTACTGGAAGGTCAGAGTCACAGTATAAGGACGACCCGTGATCGGTGTTTGGGTTTCTTGCGCGTACTGGCGCGACCGCGATCGTCCGTTTCGACATGTACTCGCTGCACCTCGCTGCGTGCGAGCGCTACTCAAGGACAAACCGCGCGGCGCAAAATTTGTTAGAAGAATTATTACTGGTTTACTTACACTGTGTCAGAGTAGAGAGTGCGGATGGGGTATGGTCACCTCGATGTTTCCATCATCATCATGTGCAGGCGGCGTGGGACGATGGTGTCGCGGAGAGTGGGTCACCAGGGAGGTGTACAGCTTCGTGAGTTGAAGCCTCACAGGAGGGTTAGAGTAAAGAATGCGGGGTCGGGGCGGTTACTTCGACGATGTTATCATGTGGCGGGCGGCGAGGTCACCGGCGGCCGACAGCTTCGTCGGCCGAGCCGAGGACGGTTAGAGTAGAGAAGTACCTCGACGATCTCGTCATCATCACGCGTCGGCGGCGCGACCACGGCGCGGGCTGCCGACAGCGTCGTGTGCGGAGCTGAGGTTCTAGAGGAGGGTTAGAGTGTAGCTACCTCAACGATCTCGTCATCATCATGCGCGGGCGGCGGCGGCGGGTGGTGGATGCCGAAGTTGGTGACGGGCGCGGCGGAGGGGGCGGGGGCGGGGGCCGGCGCGGGCGGGGACGAGGACGCCGAGTCCGCCCGCAGGGAGCCGGGGGCTGCAACAGACATGATCCTCTTTAGTCAATCCACGTCCTGTGTATAGAACACTTACCTACTTGTTTACTCAATTTCCGAGAGATGTCACTTTTGCCATTCACAACTAGCTAACGGTATGTTATCGTAGTTGAGGAGTGTCTTTTCAAAAGGACTTATTTCCACTTTGAACTTTTTTTGGGAAATCGAGAAAAACATAATTCCACGGTATTTATTTTGAAATTAATATTTAATTTGCAAAATTGTAATATTGTAAGTTGACGTTAATGCTATGATTACATCAAACGTAACATGTGTACCTAAATAAATATTTAATTACCATATGTTTTTGAGAATTAAGCACTTTCGATGCGAACTTTTAAGAATTAAGCCCTTTTGTTGTGGCCTTGTAGCGTAAATGTTATTATTTTAAAATAGTTTTATTTTATTTTTGGATTTTGTATTAAGTTAGTTGATATCAATGTTGTTGTACTACATACATTGGTTTATCCACATAAGTAATCATTACACATTCTTCAAAATTTGTTTAAAACTTTGATGTTACTCTTTTTTTTAAAGATCAAGGCGAGACTTTTTGAGCTTTAATCTCAAAACAACACGTAATTTTCTATACTAAGAAAAACTGCATTCATAGTTTAAAAAAAAGAAAAAATGGAAATAAGCCCTTTTGAAAAGACACTCCTCAGTTTATATAAGAGATTTTAGTGTTTTTGTATTGATGAGAGACGACCTGTGTGATATTCAGTTCAGCCGATTAAACATACTTTTGGTTTATTGTTAACCTTAACAAAAAAAATGCTTACAATATGTGTGTAAAAATTTACAATAACTTGCCTGTTCATATAAGATCTCTTGAAGGCAATAAGTTTAATAAAACACTAAGGAAATGGCTATTAGAACACTGCTTTTATAATATCAATGACTATATTGCTCATGAAAATTGTAATGATGATTATACAAATTGTACATAATAGGTGAACTTTACTATAAGATTCGTTTTAATAATTTTCAATTTACCTTTGTATGTACATCACTGTAAATAGCTTTAAAAGCTGTAAATAGCTTTAAAAGTAAGGTATAATAATTTATGTTTGCTATCTTCTAATTCTGTGTCATAGAGGTTTTTATTTTCTGTATATTTAATTCATGTCAACATAATTATACATTTGCATGCTGTTTTTAACAGCTGAAGAAGGTGGAACTATTTTATACTATTTAATAAGACGCTATGTATGTACCCTTTTTCTGCAAATAAAGAATTTCTATTTCTATTTCTATTTCTATTACCTGAGCGTTTGATTAAACCCGTATGTGCCCAACACATATATTTTTTCCCCTATTTTAGAGGTGACAACCTCATTCTCTTACTTATTTTAATGAGTAGTAGCGTGTTTTCAGCAGTGGGTCAAATCAAGAACGACCCTACAGGCATTCTCACAAATCCATGTTTTAGGGCTCATTTCATACTCAGAATCTTGTTAATTCCCTGTTGATCCACTGTAACTTTTTAACACGAAAATCACGGAACATTGATTTTATAACTCCAATGTGGTTTTATGATTTTTTCATCACACCCGCACTTTAAATGTGCTATTGCACGCAGGCGGAGCGTGAGTTATAGAAAAATCATTCTCCCAAGTTAATAATGACTTGTACCGCACTTAACTTTTTTACATCTATTTACATATTTTTTACATTGCGAGTGTGATGAAAAACATTGTGTGTAACTCGGCGAGTATGAATACTACTAACTCGAGTCTTTAAATCGCTCCGGCAGTAATATTCAACTTCCTCCCCTTGTTCTACAGTGTACTATTTTAAATCTGATAACTCCCTAATTTTTTTAATGAAATGTCCACAATACATAACATAGTTTAGTCTAAAAATCCCTAGTTGAGTATTAGTTGTCAGGTAAGGTGTACTCGGGTAATTCCGAAGGTCGAAAACCGTCGGAAAATTCCGAAATTCAAATGATAATCACCCGTGATTCCATAATAATAAGGGTCCCTTTTCGGAATTTGCCGACGGTTTTCGACGTTCGGAATTATCCGAGTACACCTTACTCACATATGCTGACGATATGTCGTGTCGTTAATATCAGTTTACTTATATTTGAGTTATTTTCCTACACCTGGCGACCGTGACAGGACACAAACCTGCAATGTCGGGACATATACACTGTGGAGTGTGGATACTCACGCGTGCTGGCGGGCGCGTTGTGGTGCGCGCGCGCCGGCTTGACGCGCACGGCGCGCAGCGAGCTGCGGGGCGCCGCGCCCGCGCCCGCGCCCGCGCTCGCAGGCGGAGTCGCGCCCGGCGGCCGACTCTGTTACAAAATAGGTTATTCAGCTATAATATATCTTCTAATTAAAACAACTGGTGACCGTAAGGCTGGCTCGTTCTTCGCTCAGCGCATTGGCATCGCCATCCAGCGAGGAAACGCAGCCAGTCTTATGGGCACATTAGGTACTGGCAGCGACTTGGGAGACATCTGTAGGTACAGTGTAGTCCCCTTACGTTAAGTTAGGTTTAGTTTAGTTCTAATTTGTTTCTATTATTTTGATATGTAATGTTTTAAAAATAATAAATTTTAATGTATTATTTTAATTCAGCTACATAGCTTTAATAATATAATTTAAGCTGAAGGAGACAAATTTGAGTGAAATGTTGTCCTAAAACCAATTTTATTATCCATTTGACGACCGGTGTGGCGCAGTCGGTAGTGACCCTGCTACGCCGCGGTCCCGGGTTCGAATCCCAGTAAGGGCATTCATTTGTGTGATGGGCACAGATATTTGTTCCTGAGTCATGGATGTCTTCTATGTATATAAGTCTTTATATATTATATATATCGTTGTCTGAGTACCCATAACACAAGCCTTCTTGAGCTCACCGTGGGCCTCAGTCTATCTGTGTTAAAGCCCCATTTAAATGGTACGAGTTTCTCGCCCGTTTTGGTCGAGAAACTCGTATGACATTATCGTATGCGATAATCGCCTGGCGATTATCGTACGAAAACGTTTACACTCGTGCGAGAAATAAAAACTCGCATGCGAGTATCGTATGCGATACTCGCCAGGCGATTATCGCCAGACGAAATAGTTTACACGGAGAGTTGAATTTTTAGGAGATATTTCCATAACATTTCTCGACTCGTCTAAACCGGTTCTCGTATGACATTTCTTCTCGAACGTGCGATTATCGCACGAATCGGAGCGAACCGATTTTCATGCGAGTTTTGCCTGTCAACTTGCGTGCTTACTTGCTAATTAATTAATTATAAACACATATACTTTATGCTTTTTTATAATATTGGATACAATTTACTTTGGATTTATTTGAATTTATTTAAGTTGAATAGTACCCAATAACTTTAAAAACACTATAAATTATTTATGACGGTTTAAATAATAATTGTATGATAGGGAAAATAATGAAT